>NC_133512.1:71377500-72002500 GCF_049354715.1 Callithrix jacchus | reverse complement strand
TAAATATTGTGAATAATGTGCAATGAACATGAATGTGCAAATATCTCCTTGAAATCCTGTTTTTCCTTTTTTGGATATGATATATATATCTATTTTATATGCATACATATATTTTTATGTGTGTGTATATATATATATACACACATAATCTCCAAAGGTGGGATTGTTAGATTATATGGTAATGACATATTTAATTTTTTGAAGAACCTCCATAATGGCCATACTTACAATCCTACAAACAGTACACAAGAGTTCCAATTTCTTCACATCCTTGCCAACACTTGTTATTTTCTGTGTATTTTTATTTTTGTTTTTGAAATGGAGTTTTGCTCTGTTGAAGGCTGGAGTGCAGTAGTGCGATATCGTCTCACCATAAACTCTGCCTCCTGAGTAGCTGGGATTACATGTGCCCTCTATCATACCTGGCTAATTTTTTTGTATTTTTAGCAGAAATGGGATTTCACCATGCTGGCCAGGCTGGTCTTGAACTCCTGACCTCAGGTGATCCACCTGCCTCGGCCTCCCAAAGTGCTGGGATTACAGGCATATGTGTGTGTGTGTGTGTGTGTGTGTTTAAATAGTTGCTGTCCACTGGTGTGAGGTGATATCTCATCGTGATTTTGATTGCATTTCCCTGATAATTGGCAATACTGAACATCTTTTCTTGTGCTTCTTGGTCATTTGTGTATGTCTTTCACAACCATATCACAATTTAGGGTTTCTAGCCAGAGCTTTTACATGCCTTGGGGCTTTAGATGTAGAGAGACTGGGACATGGTTTCACTGTATTTGACCACCTAAAGGCAAACGGCATTTCACTTACATGCTGAGTAAGCAGTGAGACTTTTTTTTTTGCCTGGGCATCACCTGATATTTTACTCTGAAAACAAGCTGAAGATAATGACTGCTGTATGCCCAGGGGTAATAAGCTATTGGTGGCTATAATGGAAAAGGCCAACTGAAGAGATATATTTCACTTGGAAGAGATTTTTCTCCCCTCTGGCATTATACATGTACATATGTATAAATATATATGTGTATGCATATATATGTATATGTATGAGAAACATCTTGAATATAAAAAGAGACATTAAGTATTCCTGCTGCTTGCTTTTTTGTGGTAGTGAATTTTCATAAGGATTTGCAAAAAGGCCCAAGTCCTCTTTTTGAAGCTACTATGCTAACATCAGACGATCTTTCATCAGAAAAACCCAGTGTATGAAAGCGGCTCCAAGTGGTCATAGTACAATGATTGTGTCTATCCATTAAAGTGGGGATTATGAGGGAAAGGAACCTCTGTGTCACTGCTCATGTGTCAGAAGGTGGCACAGAATCTGGAGCTGGCAATGAGGGAATGTCCGCGTTCTTGCTCTCCTTTGCCAGCCTCCCTCCCCTCCATGCTCTTCCCTGCTGACTCCATTTGCTCTTTTGGTTTCAACTGCTGAAGCCACAACTATGATGCAGTTGCTTGTTGTGAATCACTATTTGAATGTTTACATACATCTTAAAATCCACTTTTTCTTTCTTAAGATGGAGTCTAGCTGTGTTACCCAGGCTGGAGTGCAGTGGCACGATCATCTCGGCTCACTGCAACCTCTGCCCCACCAGTGGCTCAACTGATTCTCCTGCCTCAGCCTCCTGAGTAGCTGAGATTACAGGTGTGCGCCACCATGCCCAGCTAATTTTTAATAGAGGTGGAATTTCACCATGTTGGCCAGGCTGATTTTGAACTCCTGACCCTAAATGGCCCACCTGCCTCGGCCTCCCAAAGCGCTGGGATTATAGGCGTGAGCCACAGCGCCTGGCCACATGTTTTTTTATACCCTTAGATTAGTTCATACATAGTGCTCTCCATGTTAGCATTAAAAAGGAGCTAAGGCATCATATAACTGAACCCTATTTTATGGATGAATAGACAGAGGTCGGGAGAAATTAAGTCATTCTTGAAAGGTCACACTGAGTTAATAGCATCACTTTAGAATTTTTCCTGTTTTTTTTTTTCCTGATGATGGCTCTGCCATTTTCTCAGATACTTAGTTTTTATCGTGGGGATATTTTTTGAGTCCTTAATTCTTAGTCCCTATATACCATCATTCAGCAGGTTTTGTTGATTCTTCTTTCAAGGTTCTTGGTACTGCCAACTCATCTGCATCTTACTTCTGTTTTCAGTACCTCATTATTCCATCCCTGCATCTCCTCGGTTGTCTTAGTAGCTTATCTCATCTACCTCTGGTCCACTGGTTCTTAGCTCTGGCTGCTCATCGTAAGGACCTGGGGCATGTTAACAGCAGAAGCCCACCTCTGCCTGCAAGTCTTTCCCACCCCATTCTGGTCGAATTGGTCTGGGGAGGAGCCTCTGTGGATATTTTTCAAATACAAATTCTACCGTCGATTCTAATGGGTACCCAGGATTAAAAACCCTTTCCAGAAATGTTTGCCACCACCCATAAAGCACTTCTTTGGCAGTGTCGGTGTGATGCGTGACAACATTCTGTGCCTTCTCATTGCCATTAGTTTCTAGATATCTGCCTCTTCCAAGCATTCAAAGCTCTCGTGACTTTGCCTTTTGACAGGAACCCTATGCTCTAGACATATCATTTGAGGGCTAGCTTCAAAATCATCTGACAATATCCTACATTCATTTTAAGTTGTAGAGCCCTTTGCTCTTCTCTCAGCCCATCCAAAACCCACTGGCTCCTCAAGGGTATCTCAAGACTACCTTCCTCTTGGTCATTAGTTCTGCCACTTGCCTTAAACTCCCTTATTCTAGTTTGTACTCTTATTCTAAGTAAGTATTTTCAGTAAGATGGAGAGGTTCTTGAGGGAGGTACAATGGCACATGTTTTTTTTTTTTTCTGGAGTCCCCACAGCATCCAACAATAGCTGACATATAAGAGGCAAATTTGGTTAAACTTGGTATAGACCCAGAGACTAGAAGGGGGCTTAGAGAATTTTTGTGGTGGTCCCTTTTGCACAGCAGAAAGGCAGGCACAGAATCCCATTCAGACAGCCCTGACATTAGCTCTCGTTCCACAGGCCCTGGTTACCTGTGTCTCCAGGAGACTGGGCTAGATGTGACATTTCTATAGCCCAGCAGCAACTCTGGCATATGAAACTACAGTTTGTGCTGCCAATATAGGTCACAACTACAATTTGAGGAAAAACACTTTGTAGTAACAATAAAACTTAGATGAACCAGAAGCAACTACCTGGAGCATTCAATTAGCCAGTTTCCTCCACTCAACTCTTAACCCAAAACATACATTACATGAGAATAAGTGGATAGGCAGGAATTTATTTAAAAAACAAAACAAAAGGAAAAAAACCCACTTTGGGATTAGGTTGAGAGTGTTGGTGGACATTTGGGCCATCAATCCAGTGGCTCCTACAACCATCTAAACAAAGACCTGCATTGGAATTTGCTGTCAGAATGATGATCTCGTGATACTTCAAGATGTTTATTCATCCATTGATTTACTTATTCAGTCTTTTCTCATTGTCCTTAATCTGCTACGCATTGTACTAAGAACCTAGGTTCCTGGCTTCAAGGAGTTTGAATACCACAGAGGAGAGGAAGTATGTGGATACTGATAACTATGGTGCAAAGCAGAGAGTGACAGAGAAAAGGAGAGAGGCATGAGGGCTAGGAGACTTCAGAGGACTCAGAGATCCCTTCTGATTGCCAGACTTGGGAAAGGATTCATGGAGGAGGCAGGCTTTGGACCTGGGTCTTGAAGAGGGACGAGACTTGGGGAAAGGGTTTTCTAAGCCAAGAGAACAGCATGTGCCCCACCCTGAAGGTGGGGATGCAGGGCAATGACAAGAGGTCCCGTGTAGCTGGAACACACCTATGTAACCGGGCATTATGGGAGATAAGAGATCAGAGTGAATAGCAGGATAGGGCCAAATCACGGATGGCTTGGGGATGTATTTAAGGGTTTTCTGGTGGGTGCAGTGGCTCATACCTGTAATCCCAGCACTACTGTGGGCCAAAGCAGGCAGAGATGACTTGAGGCCAGGAGTTTGAGACCAGCCTGGCCAACATGGTAAAACCCCATCTCAAATACAACAATTAACCAGGGGCAGTGGCATATGCGTGTAATTCCAGCTACTTGGTGGGCTGAGGTGGGAATTGCTTGAACCCAGAAGGTGGAGATTCCCCTGAGCTGAGACTGTGGCACTGCACTCCAGCCTGGGTGACAGAGAAAGACTATCTCAAAAAAAGGGTTTGTTTGTTTGTTTTTTATCAATAAGCAGGGAAGATATACCATAGCAGTATAGCAGCAGGGCAAACAGGTAAAGGCTGTTTAATCCGGGGGAGTGGGCCTGAACTGGGACTGAATGGCAATGGGAATGGACGAGAGGGCTGATGTGGGAAATGAAAGAAATACGCTCACACCTGGGGACTAGTTGTGTATATATGCTGCCCTGCCCCCCGCCCCCCCTCCCCCGCCACCACACACACAGAGTGGGGAAGCCAGCCAAGATGGTTTTGAGCTGGACAACTAGGAAGGTTGATGGTCCCTTAACTAATAGGTGATTCAAGAGGAGGAATATTTTGGGAGGGAAGGTCGTGAATACAATTTGGAATGCATAAATGCAGGATATCTGGGTAGAATTGTCTAGCAGGCAGTTTGAAGTCTTGGGATGAAGCTGTGGAATGTAGGTGGGGTGGCAAACAGACACAAGAGTCCTCTGCACAGTAGGGACACGTGGAACCATGACAGCAGGAGAGATCCTGAAGGAGAGGGTGGGAAGGCTGTTATGGGCGGAAAGAGATCAGATCTGAAGACCCCAGAGGAGCAATCGAACAGGTAAGAGAAAATCCAGCGAACACACTGACTAACAGTGTTAGCTGTTTCAGGGAGTCCCAAGGGGCTGAAGGGTTGAATCTGTCATTAGATTTCATTACCATAGTGAAACTGGTGATGTTTGAGGGGACTTTGTCACTGGTGTCTTGATAAATTCAGATTTCAAAATGCAGTATGTCACAGGAAAAGAGAAATTGGGAAGAGGGTATGCCTGTTTCCAGAATACCTTATATGTCAAGCTGGGAAAGGAACCCAATAAATGATTTCAACAAGAGTATAATTTTTTTTTTTTTATTGATAAACTTACAAGTACCCCATGTTCCTTAAGCATTCCCCATATAGAGAGTTACTTTGGCATAGAGGTGGTGTCTTACTCACCTCTGCACTCTGACCACCTCTGCCCTCTGAAAAAACAAACCAGAAACACCAGGGCCTGGGCCCCCATGGCTGGAGCTAAGTAGGAGCTCTAGTTACTCCTGGTGGATGTCCACACTGGGTGGGTTCCCAGAGTGGCTCAGAATGTGGGAGGCGTGTGGGGAGGGCCTACAGAGAGATCCATGGAGTAGGATGAAGGCCACTTCCCACCCACAATCCACACAAAGCCATCATTCTTGCGTGCTGTCTGCCTGGCACTGTGCCCATTATCTCCACTCTCCCTTCTTTTCTAACTTGCTTCCCAGCCTATCTCTGGGCGATGCAACCACTTTTTCATCTAGAAAATGGGTCATTCTTTTTGAAGCACCACCCTCTCTGGCTTCCAAATTGCTTCTCTTCCTGCCTCTGAGATTGCCGTCTCCTGATTTTCTTCACCAACTTCTCTTACTTCCCAGTCCAATGGGGCTGTGTCATCTGATGCTCCTCTCTCTGTACACAGTGGGTGCTCTCTGGGAGAGCTCAGCCCCACTTAAGACTCCATTTCCTCTCTAGGACTCCTCAAATGCTGCAGCTCCAGCTCCTGAGTGCCTCATCTAAGTGCCCTATTTCTGGGTTTCCTCACTTAAGTGTCTCTCGGGCCTCTGAAACTCAACAAGTCCCAAACCAACCTCATCATTCTTCTGCTTAAGCTGCCCCTTCACCTGTGTTTCCTGTTAGCATCCTGGCATCATCTTCCACCCAGCCCCAGGCCACAGTCCTCCTTTCCCCTGACTGATCCTGTTCTTCGCATTCATTATTTACCAACCCTCTTTACTTTCCTCAATGAAATGACTGAAGTATCCCCAATATCTAAGCCCAATGTGCTATTTCCACCACACTTTTGTCATTCCGGCCCTCACATCAATTGCCTCAACTTCTGCAATATATTTTAACTGCCTGCATTTTTCTATAAAGCCCATCTTAAATACTGCTGAGGTATATTTCCAAATAAAGGTGTTTTTGGTGACATCTGATTATAAAAACCTCAGATTCCTTTTCTTGGGATAGAAGGCAATTTCCTTTTTTTTTTTTTTTTTAGAGATAGGGTCTTACTCTGTTACCCAGCTTGGACTACAGTGACATAATCATAGCTCATTGCAGCCTCAAACTCCTGGGCTCAAGAAATCCTCTTGTCTGTGTTTCCCAAGTAGCTGGGACTACAGGCACGTGCCCACACACCTGGCTAATTTAAAATTCTTTTGTGTACAGATAGGGTCTTGCTATGTTGCCCAGGCTGGTCTCAATCTCTTTGCCTCAAGCAATCCTCCTGCCTTGGCCTCCCAAAATGTTGGGATTACAGGCGTCAGCCACCGTGCCCAGCCTGAAGGCTTTTTTTTAAAGGACTCCTCTTTCATTTTGGCCATCCCCCTTTCCCATTTAGCCTATGTAATAGCTGTTCTGAACACATCTCTCTGACTTTGCTTGGACCATTTCCTTTGCTTGGAAACAAACAGCCTTATCTTTTCCCCCACTCTGGTGAAAGCAATGCCCAGCTAAAATTTTTACCACTTGGTTAGGATTTTCTACAATTCTGCTAAGCAGATTTAGTTCACTGCCCCTTTGGGTTCTGATCACCCTTTACTGATACTATTTATCTTGCCCCATTGTGTTATTGTCTCCCTGTCTTCCCTACTAGCTTATGAATGTACATGGCAGAGTCTTTTTTATTAATCTTTATAGCCCTAGCAATGAGCAACATGCCAGGGTCACAGGTGGCACTTGATAGATGCTTATGGAACTGAACTGAAACCACAAAGAGCCCCCTCTCTCTCTCTTAAAGTAAAGGACTCTGGTGAATTGACTCAGGCCTTCTCATCCCCATAGATTACAGACTAGTTAAAGTAAATTATACGGCAAGCATAGACCTTTCTTTTATCAGAAATGGAAATCTATCCTTCCTTAACCTATCGTCATTGGACTAGATTTCCCCAATAATTACTCCATGGCTTTATCCTTTTCTAGTACATGGCAACTTTCTCCTTTATGCCCTAACTTAGGTACTTCATTTTCCCCTGATCAGTAAGTTACCTTTTGAGAGATACACTTTGGAGAAATTATACATTTAAAACTTGTTTTTATAGTTAGCTTCAAGGAATGACTGTGATGGTTTTGTGTGTGTGTGTGTGTGTTGTATTTATGTCAGCATGAAACTTTATGAAAAGAAAAGTTTAATAGTAAGCCAATTAAATAATTTAATGAATAATATTGTCTTTCATGTTAAATTCTAGCCAGTCCTGGATGGTAATCAGCAGGGACATTAACAATTGGAAAATATATTTCAGAAAAAATTCAGAGAGCTAGTTTAAAGATTTTGGTGGAGAGATGCTGAGCCATGGCTGTGACAGTGTGAATGGGACAGAATTGAACCAGAATTGAGAAGTGTGTCAGTTTGATTTATACTTCTATGGCTAACTACGGAGACTGAGCATGAGTACAGTTTCTGCTAAAAAGCCAAAGTGACATATAAAATCCCAGTCCAATTAAATTGTGGCAGTAGCCACATGCCACTGTAGAATGTGACAGTGAAGTGTGGGCTGCTCTAGGAATGTATTTGAGGGGTAAAAAGTTGCTCCATAGTTGCAAGGAGATCATCTACATTTGGCTTTTTAAAAAAAATATGGGTTACATTTTCTTTCCTTGAGATTTTTTACCAAGGCTAAAATATAGCCAACACTTGAGAATATTCCTTTTGAAACAGTAGTGAATATTAACTTGATATAAAGTTATGACTACTTTAAAAAAAGGTCACTAATGAGCCCTTAAAAAGTTTTTTTTTTCCTTTAAACTTGGTGCATCACTGGGTATGGAGGAAGGAAGGTGATAGGATCTAGTCCTGATTGGATAACTGCCACAAAGCAGGCTGGGAAATACCCATGATGTCAGGTGGAGTTTGGAGTTTCTAGGGCTAGAAGGTCTGGCAACTGTGGCTCTCTTTCTGTTAGATGCAGAAAGGACAGCTTAGGTTGCAGCTGTCTATACTTGGGTTGAGAGGAAACAAACTTAGTGATTTGCACTGAATCCCAGGGAGGATGCTTTGTAGTGTGTGGGGTGGAACGCTGCCAGCACTGCTCTGCTGTTCTCTACCTCCTTCCTTCCTGCTGTGGTCATTCTAGGCTGGCCCCTGCTAGAATGCAGTGCATCTCAAATTTTCATGAATCTGCAAACTCTATCCTTAACACTCGTAAGGTCTCAGCTATACATATATTCCAGAACTCTAGAAATGATTAGACAAACTACTATGAAAGAGAAAGCATTATACATCAGTTAAAAACATATGCAAAACCAAGGCTCATTAGAGAAAGATAATATTCATGCAGATTTTACAAACCGTGTCTTTAGGGTGGCCCAATAAGTAGAAATATGGGGACCCATGCTTGTCACTTTTCATGCACATGGAGAGACTGGAAGGAACCATTCCTAAAGGAAGGGGAGGAACAGCCTAGGACCAATCATTAGAATTAACAGAACCAGTAACAAAGATATATTATTACTGTTAGAATCAAGATTGCTTAGTATGTTTAGAGAAGTTGAATAAAAATTATCTAGGCAGTAAGAATAAAGACTTTAAGTAAAGCTAACCCTATCAAGCATGCAGCAAGTGAAATTAGTGGAAGACTGAGCTATATGTGTATTTCAAAAGTAGACTTTTCCCAAAATATTGAGGGCATCCTGAGGTGCTTTAATGGAGGCACAAATGTTAATAAACTTTGAAACAGTAATATCTAAATTCTTACAGGCTTTTCTAATAATAATGTGTTTTAGTGATATCAACTGTCATTTGAGAATCAGTCACAGTAATCGTTTCTAAATTTTAAAAGGAATATAAAAATACATAGTGTTCCCATGTTTATATTTTCTTTAATCTCATAAATTCATATAGTTCCCCTTACCACTAAAACTTTGCTTATTAAATTCAAAGTTCATGGCTGGGCACAGTGGCTCATGCCTATAATCCCAGCACTTTGGGAGGCCAAGGTGGGTGGATCATGTGAGATCAGGAGTTCAAGACTAGCCTGGCCAACATGGTGAAAACCTGTCTCTGCTAAAAATATTAAAGCTGGGCAGGTTGGTGCACGCCTGTAGTCCCATCTACTCAAGAGGCCGAGGCAGGAGAATCGCTTGAACCCAGGAGGCAGACATTGCAGTAAGTGGAGATGGTACCACAACACTCTAGCCTGGGCATCAGAGCGAGACTCTGCCTCAAAATAAATAAATAAATAAATAAATAAATAAAATAAAATCATAGTTAACTTGCTGGATATAATTGCTTTCTGGGAGAAAATAAAGCTGAAAAAAAATGCAGCATTGTTTTGCTTGTTCTGTTCCACTGTACTCACCTGCTGTGAGCTGTGCTTTGGAACCAACCTCTTCGTGGTGGTCTTGGTCTATATCTAGCTCAGGTGATGAACTGCAGTTTTCTGCCTACACAAAAATGAGTACTAGAAATTCTGGAATATCTAGATTAATAATCTTCAAGAGACAGGCCCCTAGAGGAGGCAACAGTTGCTCCTGGCAGTGCCTGTGTTCTCTCAGCTCTGCTCAGGGTGGGATGAGGGGGATGTGCTCATCGGAGGTTAATGTGATCAGAAGAACTTACTCCATGCAGCTTGGATGTTCTGAGGCCTGATTTCCTGTTTGCAGTAAACACTGATTCTCCCCATCTACATGCCTACCTTGCTGCACACGTGGTGCTGTGTGCAGAATGGAATTGCACTCCACATCAATTTTGGGTTTTGCCACAGGGGACTTTTTTTTAGCATCATGTGTCTGAGGAAAGGGAGATCACAGGGGGAGCCCTAACACCTCGAGGTTGATCGGAAAGTAGAACCTCTGCGTGGTAAGGAAGACATGCTTAACAATGAATGTCAGAAGCAGAAATTAAATTTCGGGATTTATTAATTGAGTTTACCACTTAGCCCTGCCAAGATGCAAGTCATTTTGTATGAAAATGATCAAGCTGTTTCAGTGTCACACAGAGAAGGCTCTTATTTGGTTTTAAACATGGCCTTTGCTGGTCTCGGAAGATACATGTGCTAGGAGACCTCATGCCCAGAAGGTCAAACAAAAGGGCCCAGAACATGGTGGAAATAAATTGGTGTGAAGGCTGGAGTAGAAACTGAAGTGAGATGTGAGAAACAGTTGCATTCTGTGCTAGGCATAATAACACATACATTATGAGTGCATGTGTCCAATCCTACACCCAGGATCCCGGTAAGGCCAGGGTCACTGCTGGAGAGTACGTTGAACAGACCGGAGACCTTGCTACAGAACTGTAAAAGCTGGTTATTTTGAAAGCAAATGTTGGAGCCACTTTATAGTTAAAAGCTATTTAGTCTGGGCTAAATGTGCAATTGTTGTTCTTTTTTTTTAAATCTTGAATCCAAACATGATGAATGTATGATTATGAAGTTTAGAGATTTTGTTGCAGTTAGAGCATACCATTCAAGCCTGGAGTAAGGCATTATATGATTTTATTTCTGATCCTGACTGAAGGTCTATGGTTAAATATTGGGAGTTCTTATCAGAACAGGACATGGGGGCAATCCTAACTTTGAGCAAGGTTGAAGGCAGTTGTGAATAACAAAAATATGGACTTACAGTTAAAAAACATAGAGACAATAAGATGGTTGTTGGTTGCCAGGGGTGAGTGTGGAGGGAATGGATGAATAGGTGGAGCACAGAGGATTTTTAGGGCAGTGAGACTACTCTGTATGATACTACAGTGGTAGACACATATCATTATAAATCTGTCTACACCTGTAGAATGGAGACTCAGTGGTCTCCAAAATTTTGGACACCAGGGACCGGTTTCATGGAAGACAGTTTTTCCGCAGACCAGGTTGGAGTCAGAGGATGGTTTCAGGATGAAACTGTTATACCTCAGATCATCAGGTCTTAGATTCTCACAAGAAGTAGGCAACCCAGATCCCTCGCATGTGCCGTTCACAGTAGGGTTTGCGCTCCTGTAAGAATGCTGCCACCGATCTGATAGGAGGTGGAGCTCAGGCAGTAACGCTCACTCACCCATTGCTCACCTCCTGCTGTGTGGCCTGGCTTTTAACAGGCCATGGACCAGTCACAATCTGCAGCCCAGGGGTTGGGGACCTCTGATGTACAACACTAAGACTGAACCCTAGTGTCAACTGTGGACTCTGAGTGATAACAATGTGCCAATGTAGGTTCCTCAGTTGTAACAAAGGCACACTCTGGTGGGGGTGCTGATCATGGGGGTGGCTATGCATGAATTGGGGCAGGGAGTATAAGGGAAATCTCTGTGCCTTTCTCTCAAATATGCTGTGAACCTAAAACTGCTCTAAAAAAATCAAGTCTTCAAAAAGCTGGCCTTATGGACTCACTGTTTCTTCCACTAGAAATAAGGGGTTTAGAGTACTATAGTTAAAAAATGAAAGCTTGAGTTATTTGACTAGGGGAAACCAGGACAGAGTAGGAGGCATGGGCCTGGCTGACATGATGCTTTGGAGACTGACCCTTGCTGGTTATGGGAGTTGGTTGGACCTACCATGGAATTTGTCTTAAGATACTGGACTGTACTTTGAGCAGCTGGGTTTTGTTATTAAACTCCTTAAGATCAACACCTTTTCTGTAATGTTCCTATTTCAAGACGAGAAAATTGGACTGGAGAAAACAGCTTTGGCTTGTAGCACCAATTTTGTAATGGGTCCAGTTGAGAGGTTTGAAGGCCTTTCTGGAATCAACATTCTCATGTTGTGAACCACAGAGCCAGACTCTCCGTAGTGAGGAGAGCAGAAGCAAAGCTCAGATTGTCAAAAAAGCATGTTATGGGAAATGGAAGGACAATGGGAAACTCTAGTTTCTTTTCTATTTCTAAATTTCAAGGGCTGAGAAGTCATAGAATGGTGAGCAATTCAGACTTGATGGGCAGAGGCTGAAGGGATGGGGCACACTCAAATAGTGGGAGGTCATGGACAGAAAGAGGGCAACAAGAAGTAGAAATGTTGGCGGGCCTGGCCTTTACAAGAGCTACGGCAGATACATCTGGCAATTTCCAGGACATGATATTCCCTGAATTCCCTGAAATGGTATTAATATTGAAAAAATGTAGAGTCCTGGACTGAAGTGACTCAGTCAGAATCTCTAGAGGGTATGGAAGAGCGAGAGGGAATACAGGCATCTGTGTATTTCAAAGGCTGAATCATTTCTCTAAGACTCTGTGTGTGTGTGTGTGTGTGTGTGTGTGACGGAGGGGGGGAGAGAGAGAGAGAGAGAGAGAGAGAGAGAGAGAGAGAGACTTCTGACTCCTCTTAAAGAAGTGTTACTTTTTCTCCTCTTCTGCATCTTAGGATTTTCTGTTTCCATATTTGATCTTATCCCTTGATCCTTAATCTCCACTCCTCACCCCATAATCTCCCATTGTGTCAGGAATTAATGACTTCTTTACGGTCTGCTCCAATGGTCTTACAGTATTCAGCAATGTTTCCACTAAGAAAGCTGCCTTTTCTCATGGACTTTTAGGGAAAACAGCCCTTTTGTGGGAGAGCTCAGCTTTGTGTTGGGGCAAGGAAGGGAATGTTCCTATTAGATCCTGAAATATGACCTTTCATGATGGGTTACTGGAGGAGCTGGAATCTTCAGGTTTTCCAGGATGTATATGGGTGCTCTTCTTGATAGGGTTTGGGAAAGATACCTCTTTATTCACTCATCTCCTCCACAACTTAAGTGTTTGGGAATTGAGGAAGGCTGGACCTTAAGAGCTAAACGGACTCTTCTTGGTAGATTTCTTGCTCAGCATATGGTCTAATATATATATTTTGAGACGGTGTCTCACTCTGTCACCCAGATTGGCATGCAGTGGTGCCATCTTTGCTCTCTGCAATCACTGCCTCCTGGGTTCAAGTCATTCTTCTGCCTCAGCCTCCTGAGTAGCTGGGATTACAGGCATGCACTATCACACCAGGCTGATTTTCGTATTTTTAGTAGAGATGGGGTTTCACCATGTTGGCCAGGCTGGTTTCGACTCCTGACCTCAGGTGATGCACCCACCTTGGCCTCCCAAAGTGCTGGGATTACGGGCATGAGCCACTGCACCTGGCCCAGTCTAATATATTTTATCAGAGTCTTAAATATCTAACAAGTTAGGACTTGCAGGTTGTGGGCAGGGCACAAATATCCTTAACAAGAAAAATGCATGTTGCAAATTATGTAAAAGTATGTAACAAAGAAGGAATACCATTATAGTCCATGGTTTGCAATAGAACAATGGGATGAAATGTGATTTCATCCTCATCCTAAAATCACTTGCAATAACAAATGAGGTTTTGGCTGAGCATTGGGGAAAAATAATTTCAGTGTTGTGTTCTTTAAGAAAGCCCTTGGCTGGGCATGGTGGCTTATGCCTGTAATCCCATATCTTTGGGAGGTAGATCACCTGAAGTCAGGAGTTTGAGACCAGCCTGGCTAACATGGTGAAACCCCATCTCTACTAAAAATACAAAAAACTTAGCTAGGTGTGGTGGTGCATGCCTGTAATCCCAGCTACTTGGGAGGCTGAGGCAGAGGCAGGAGGATTATTTGAACCTGGGAGGAGGAGTTTGCAGTGAGCTGAGATGGTGCCACTGCACTCCAGCCTGGGCAACAGAGCAAGACCCTGTCCCCCAGCAAAAAAGAAAAAAAAAGCCCCTTCTCTGGATCCGTGAAACAGGAACTTATTTATTGCAGGTTGTGTGGCTAGAGGATTGCCTCTATGCTGTAGAGAGCACCCTGAGCCTTTAGGTAAGAAGAACCCTATTCTCTGTATGATGTAACCCAGGGTTCTGCCAGACATTCTGTCCCCTTCCCTAGGTGCTTTATCATTTTCTATTACTCAGTGGAAGGTGTTCTTGAGTGATTTGTAAAACCTTTCATGGAAAAGGAAGATACGCTCACCCATGAATGTCAGAAGCTGAAATTAAATTTCAGAATTTATTATTGTAGCAAGCCACCTTTTGCCCTATTAAGAATGCAGATGAATTAGTGCCAAGGCTATGGAGCCACTTATAGCTTCCATCAACGTGCTCTCTGAAGAAGAGCTTAGGGCAATGATGACCCTCCTTTGTCTTTTATTAAGGGGACACATCAGCACACCAAGACAGCCCCAGGATGCGAAGTAACACGTCTAGGCTCCCAGAAGTGGCTGACGGCCACAGGTGGGGAAGAGTAAATTTAATAGATAAAAGTTTTGGCTCATTAAATTAGAATTTAGAATAATTCAGACAAGGTCTAAGTAGAGATTTCCCCACAAGTCCTTTCTTCAGAAAAATCACGAATTATTAGTACAAATATTATAAAGGAAATTCTTAAACTGAAGAAGCCAAGTGCTCTTCAAGGATTCTTAACACTCTAGAAGGACTTGTTTAATTCTACAGATAATTAATAAAACCTATTTAAATGTTTTTCATGAGAGAAGATCCTTTGAGACCTTTTTATGAGTCTGCTGAAAACACTACTCTGCTGAAAACACATTTCTTCATTATCAGTGTCAGCTCACTGAGGACCAGAACTATATTTTACCTTTAGTGACTGCAAAGTGTGCTGCACATAGTAGGTGTTCAGTAAATCTGGCTTAGTTGAGCAAATGTTAATTATGTCAATGAATACTATTAATTACAAGATTTGTTCTGTATAGAGTACTTGGTAGGAGTATGTTGTCTGGAGTTGATATTTGTATCATTAGAGGGAAGAAAGGATGTACTCAGCAGATCATGGCAAAAAAGATTAATATGGTGTACTTATAATGTTTACTTGGCAATATTTTTTCTTTCTTTTGAGATGGGGTCTTGCCCTTTTGCCCAGGCTAGTGTTCAGTGGCACGATCATGGCTCATTGCATTTTCAACCTCCTGTACTCAAGTGATCCTCCTGAGTAGCTGGGACCACAGGTGCATGATACCATGCTTGGCTGTTTTTTTTTTTTTTTTTTTAAGAGATGGTCTCCCTATGTTGCCTTATGTGGTCTTGAACTCCTAGGCTCAAGCAGTCCTTCTGCCTTGGCCTCCCAAAGTGTTGGGATTGCAAGTGTGAGCCACAGTGCCCAGCTGGCAGTACATATTCTTAAAGAAGAATAAACAAATGACCATGACTTATTTTTATCTACATAGAGGCCAGTACTGCTTCACCTCTGCTCTAATATAATTGTTGTAAGTCATCTTAACTTACTGATTAAAGGAAGACTTTTAACTAAACAACTGTTTGGCCCATTCATTTCTTTAGCTATAGTCACTAGCTCAGATCAATCTGTTTCTCCAATTAGTGCAGTTTTATTATACCTACAAAATGTACACAATTTCATTTACCAAGTGCTTGTAATCAAGACAAAACCTATTATATTAAAGATATGATTAACTCTGAAAACAAAGGCATAGGCAGAAGTATAATTCACCAACTGGCGGTTTCTTCCCCTTCATATGGGCATATATGGTGTGGTGTTAGTTGTCACTGGGCCGTTTTCATTGTGAGATTTCTGCTTCATCCTTTTTTTTTTTTTTTTTTTGAGATGGAGTTTCACTCTTGTTACCCAGGCTGGAGTGCAATGGCGCGATCTTGGCTCACCGCAACCTCCGCCTCCTGGGTTCAGGCAATTCTCCTGCCTCAACCTTCCGAGTAGCTGGGATTACGGGCACGCACCATCACGCCCAGCTAATTTTTTTGTATTTTTAGTAGAGATAGGGTTTCACCATGTTGACCAAGATGGTCTTGATCTCTTGACCTCGGGATCCACCCACCTCAACCTCCCAAAGTGCTGGGATTACAGGCGTGAGCCACCGCGCCCGGCCCCCCTGCCTCATCCTTTTTAACCCTGCTTGGCCTCCTAAGACCACTCAGACTCCCACTTACAATTGGACTCTCTTCAGTGTTCTATTCATAAAGCCCTGCTCTGTGGCTTTTTAAGAGAATAAACAGGCCAAAGCATCAACCCAGACTAAAAAGCATGCTTCTATTTTATTTTGCTTTATTCTGATTAACTTTGAACAGTAGACATTACCAAGGGAAAGGCTCCACTTTGGTCTGAATTGCTTATGTTGGGATTTCTTTTTTCATCCAGCGGTACCTTTATTTACCTTGGCCCTGACTCTGTGGCTCAGTTGATAAATCAAGTGTATGTTCGTGTTCTACTCCTTGAATGCTAATGAAGGATGCCTTCATTTCAAGGCAGGTAGCTAATCTGTATAATTTATTCCTGTGCAGTTTTACAACCATGATGCATACTTCCTTTTCTCTTAACCTTTGTGGATTTCATTTGAATAGCAATAACCAGGGTGAAGGAGGACACTGCTTTGGATGTATCATCTTTTGATTCTCTTCTCAGTATGACATTGAGATGTGTATCAGGGGAGGAGAACTCACGCTTCCCACTGAGTTTACAATCAACAAATTCTTCTCCTGAGGACTGGAGTGGAATTGAAGTATCTATCTCCTGAGCTTGTCTTTCAAGGACTTAACTATGAAAGCAGCTCCTCCTTCAAAGCCCTCATCATTTTCCGACTCCCATTGCAGCTGCTCGACAGCTTCTGTGCAGCCACTACTTTCGGGGCGGCATTTGTTGATTTCTGCCTCTGAGTTGGCTGAGGTGTCACCTGACATTTAGTCTCTGGGTAATTAGAGATGACATATTTGCAGCATGTTTATTCCTTCCTCCAGCTCACTTGGAGTCACACTGATTTTGTTTAGTCAATGATATGACAGATTGCTTTTGGTATTTTTTCAGTCGTACCTACGCTTATCTCTCAGTCACAGATCACTTTAAGAACTCAGAGCGAGAGTTTTGTATTTCTGTTGACTGAAACCATCTTTTTCTTGACGTGTCCAGAAGTCCAGATAAGGCTCTTGCTTCAAAGCTGTCCTGAATTTTGAATCATAGGGGTATAAAAGGAAGGACTCATTGAAATCCTTCCACAGGGAGTGGTTTTCCAAAAAAAAAAAAATCCATTTTCCCATGATTAGGGTGCATTAGGAAAATGTAGGATTATATTCTAGGCTATATCTACTGGTAAACTCAAGTACTTAATTTTATTTTTCCATAAGCACTTCCTTTTGTTATTATTTTGCTGTTACCAATTCTGCTGCTTGAGAATTAAAGTATACTCTAGTTTATCTTGGACCAAAAAAAAAAAAATTCTTTTTTTAAACAGAAGCATCAAGTTGGTGAAAGAAGACAAGCAATTCTGTTTCATGATATAGTCTATTTGATGCTGGAGGAATTGTGTTCCTCATCTGTGGGCACTCCCTGTATGTTGCACTCACTTACATAGTTCATAGATGTGGCCACTTCTCTGGCTTGCTTCTGGAGCAGAAAAGGTTAACAACAGGCCTGAGACTGCTCTCCTTAGAAAGGCCTGCTTTCGAGGGTGGCCATTGGCTGCTGCTGGAAATATGACTGGTAAATCATCCTCTAAGCTAATGTAAACCTTTTGGTAAATTATAAGAGTGTCTCACTGTATCTGCACTGTTTATACAATCGATTTGGTTTGTATTGGCTGCTTTGCGTCTGGGAGTCTGGAAGTGTGGTACGTGCTAGGCAGAGGGTGCCTGTATCACCAGCCCTAGTGAAAACCTTGGGCACTGAGTCTCCAGGGAATTTTCCTGAGCAGCAATGTCACACATATATTGCTGCATTTTTGTTGCTGGATGGAAAGAGTGTTCTTGGTGACACCTTGAGCGCGAGAGAGGGAGCATAAGGAAGCCCGCGTGGATTCCTCCAGACCCCACCTGTGTCTTTTCCCTTATAAGCCCACTATGTATCTTCACTATATGGCTGTAACAAATCTTAGCTATGAGCACAATTATATTCTGTGCCCAGGAGGCCTCCCAGAAAATCTCTAAATGTGGAGGTGGTCTTGGGGGCTTTTGGACCCCAACTCCCTACCCATCAGTCCTTTGAAATTCCAGAAATATCACTTGATGGACATTATCCTCAAAGATGCTATGATCCTTAATCTTGGTTTCTTTTGCCTAACCACGCATCTTGAAGCTTAGATTTTCCCAGAGAACTAATGTTTGCCTACTTGATGACTACTCTTTTACTTCCCTAAAGGAGATTGCTCTATGCTATAAGTTCTTTCTTGTGTGACATCATATCTAAAGTTATTTTGCAGTCAAAATCCATCTCTATTTAATATCAGAAGTAGCAGAAAAGTGCTAATATTACTAAAAAGTATCATTTAATGTTACACTTTAGAGGATTATATTTAGAAGAAATTCTGTGATACTGCTACAGCAGTTAACAGTGTTGACTGGCCACTCAAAAGTGTGCCCAGGCCAGGTGCAGTGGCTCATGCTTATAATCTTTGCACTTTGGGAGGCCGAGGAAGGTGGATTGATTTGAAGCTCAGGAGTTTGAGACCAGTCTGGGCAACATGGTGAAACCCCATCTCTACAAAAACACAAAAAAATTAGCTGGACATTGGTGGCTCACGCCTGTATTCTCAGCTTCTTGGGAGGCTGAGGCTGAAGAATGGCTTGAACCTGGTTAGCGGAGGTTGCAGTGGGCTGAGATCACACCACTCCACTCCAGTCTGGGCAACAACAGAGATCTCCAAAAAAAAAAAAGGTGTGCCCAGATACTTTGGTTAATTTGAGAATTTCACGGTAACCATATATTTTTAGGTGACGTTAAGAATTAATGAAATAATGTTGACATGATCTTGAATTTTTGTCTTGTTCAAAAAAGTGTTTCTACTTCTTCATGGTAGTTTGAGGTGGCTTCATATTTGTGCATTACAGTCTGAGTTATGCCTCAGGTTGATCAGTAGTATGTTCTACCTGCTCCCTACAGACAAGCAGCTGATGTGGTGGAAGCTGAGAAAGTGTAGACCAAGTGAGAAAGTGTAGACTCTACAGAAAAATGAAAAGAGATCAGGATAGTCATGCTGGTTAGATTCACTTTTTAAAGATAAACTTTTTAGAACAATATTAACTCTATGAAAATGTCTGGGTATAGATAATATTCAGGTCTCATCGTGGAGTGAAGCATACCGTTAAAGCTGGTATGTTTTAGAAGTGATAAAATTTCACAGGTCACTTTGATATTACTGAATCAGTCAATGCTTGAGAGTGCAAAAGGTTATTCTATTCCGAGTTCAGATTCTTTACAAAGGGATTAATGCTGGTACGTTTTAGCAGGATAATACCTGTGCTTATTGATAACATATATATTTAAAAATATTTTCTTAGATCCAAGCATTAAGGGTGGGAATCTGGGATGAAATATTTCCTTGAGCATAGAGCCAGCCCTACAGAAACTTCTGAATGCTTTTTGACTCACTGTGAGGGCTTGCAAGCTCTCTTTGTAGGCTTTGAGGGATGCATAAGATGCTGGAAACATAATGCATTTAAGGGCCTTTGAGTTTAGCTATTTCAATTGAACTCAGGATATAGATCTACCCTGCTAAGTAAGGAGATATTAGTCAGTTATTTAGACAATGTATGCAAAAAGAATAATCTGAAATGAAAAAGTATTTTTCAGAATTTTTTGAGGGTGGTAGGGAATAGAAGGATGTTAGTGAGTCAATTTATCTCTATCAACTTTGAGCTCATTATTCAGGTCGGCAGTTAGCTCGTTTCCCTAATCTGAACAAGTATTATCTGCACTAGTCTGACATGTCTGTAGCTTATCTATTTCTGTCACTCACTGACATTATTTTTCAAGACCTCCGCAGGTTTTGGTGCTTTTCATGTAATGACCACCCAGCTGTTTCTGATACTAGAGCTATGCTGTCAGTGGTGTCTGTAATGGGCTTCTAGAAACAACAACTTTAAAGATGTTTGAAGGCAAATCTGTGAATCAAAATGTGCTTTAAAGCCTTCCACAAAAGCATATAGAAACACAACATAGGAGTGAATTTTCAGAATAATTCCTAAATGCCAAGAAATGCAATCATTGCATGAACTGAAGTTTACATTTTAAACTTCACACCCTGAAGATACGTTGCTTGTCCATGGCCCCAGTTATGCATCCTTTGAGGTAGTCTGATGCACAAGCAATGTTAGGAAATAAGTGATAAATTACTGTGTACTCAAATGAACAGCAGACTATCAGTCAAATTATAAAAGTTCTAATATTTTGGTGGTGCTAGATCTCCTTGCACACTCAGAGATGCCCTGAAAGGTATTATATTTCATATTTTAAACATTCCCGAATGGAGGGAGCAACAGAAATTGTTCACACACATTTATTTCTTGGGCTTAAACATACATATTTGTATGTGCCTATATATATATATGTGTATATATATATACCTATTGATAGCTAAATATATATTTAGGTAGGAATAGAGAATGGATATAGTTTTATAAATAAGCATAGGCATTTATGGTTCACAGAAAAAAGAGCAAAAGGGTGAATGAAAACGTGAAACGCACCATATTCTGGGACCTGTCCCGTGCCTCTCTTGAGCAGCAGCCTCACTCGTCTTCCTCCGGATTTGATGAGTTCTATGGCTCTGGTGTGCGTCATGTCCCTTGTGCTTTCCCCATTGATTTCAATGATTTGATCTCCTACCTGTTGATTGAAGAAAAGTTAAGTCAGCCAAAGATGGTTTTACTCAAGTTGCATTGTCAACAGATTTTTGAAAAGCATGTCTAGATTACCTGGGAGCATCCCAACAATTTGGGGACAGCCTGCTGCTGTTTGGAAAGAAACTAGTCCCTGGCTGCATCCTGAGTCTAATCACGACGCTTTATTTACCTTTACAGAAATGAAAGTATCAGACCATGAAGGTTGTGGCCATATGTTACTTATATTTAGCCATTACGGCAGAGACTGTAAGCTAGTTAGCATTTTTTTAAAATTAGGGAATATGTCTGATACAGAAATGCAAAATAACCTGGCACTTCTGCTTTGAATCAATAAGTAAACATTTTAAGGCCTCTTCATTGAATCTATTGCCAGCTTTTGGCTTAGTGTAGCATCTAATTTAGCATGTTGGATGAATTTATTGGTTTTTGTGCTTCTGAGAATTTTCTGTATGTATCATTTAAATTTCCCTGGGTGTTGTTGTGATATTGCCTTCTTTGTAAGCAGTGGTTGGTTGATATTCACATTTGATGATGAGTTTTCTATCACAGCCCCATGAATTAAAAATCCATTCTCCCCACGTGATTGATGCCCTGGCTGAATCTTGGCCATGCTCACACTTGATTGCCAGAAGCTGTCTGGTTAAATACCAGTTCCTCCTGAATTGTCAGAAACGCCTGCATTCCATAAGCAATTCCCTTTTGGCCTTTGTGAATAGATAGTTGAAATAAAAGAGGTTCAACCATGAGCATATCATGTAACTCCCACAGTACCATTACTGTCAGGAACCCTTGAATTAAAAAAATATCTCATCTCAGTGCAAATAACATAAGAAATTAGCCAGCAAAAGCACAATGAGTTGCTTTCCAAAAAGGCTATTTTAGTTAGGTCCCTTAAAGCAGATCTCAGTCTAAACTCTGTAATGCAAACAGAACTGTAGAAAAACTCTCTATAGCTAATCATTATCAATGTGGATGCTGCAGGCTGGCTGAGAACATCAACACACATTTTCCATCACAATGGCAGGAGAGCATGAAGACAGGACCCCCAAAGAGGAGGGAAAGAACAAACCCGTTTGTTGTAGAAAGGAAATGACATCTCTCCTAAAGATTATTCTCGAAGGGGTAAGTGTTCCAATGTAGTGAAGGTAAAGACCTCCCTTTGTATACTCATTCCATGGCTTTGGAAGTATGGATTTGGGGTGGTGGATGAGGTTCGCCTCACTGGCATGACTTCCACATTCCACAGAAAAACCAAGAAGACAAAACCAACTTAACTGTTTTAGGGCCAGTATCTTTCTTCAAGTTTCCTTAATTGTCTCATTTCCTCTGAGTCAACAGGGATAACTTGAATAGTTTGCCAGAGGCCATGCATCGAAGCCAGAGGCAGAAATGGGACCAGTTATTCCTCCCCCAGTAGCCATTGCCGACAACAGAAACCTCAGGCACAGAATTAAATTGAAAAAGTAAAACAGTAGTTCCAATGAAGTTACTTATAGAAAAAGTGTTCCTTCCTGGCTGGACTCTCTTCTGAGCTTCAGACCCACATGTCTAGTTGATTACTACACATCGTCACCTTGCTGTCTGTCCAACAGGCTACTCCAACTCAACAGCAGTAGAAGCAGTAGACAGGACTAACTACTTTTCTCTCCAAGTGGTTCTTCCTCTTAATTCCCAATCCTGGTTAATGGCAACACCCTTCACCCAAGCCAGAAACGTGGGGGTCACACTATACTCCTTGTTTTCTCGACTTCTCTGCATCTGTCCCTGTCCTCACATGTATCCCATGGCTCACAAGCTCAATTCAGGCCTTTACATGTATTATTCCAGTATTCCCCATCACTCTTCCACGAACCTCTTTTCATTGTCACCAGAGTCATCTTTCTAAGGAAAACCTTGCAAAACGTGTCATGCTGACTGAGGCATTCAGGCCCATACACATACTGCTGTTCTTTTTTCTCCTCCTCCCTATAGGCCTGGTGATCTCTTGTTCTTTCTGAAGGTCAGCCTATCTTCTCCTCTAGATGCCTTCCTTGACCCTATGCTCTTCACAAGCAGAGACGTCCACTCTCTCTGTTTAGTAATAATGGCACCCTACTCTGTTTATTATGCCTCATTACAGATTCATGAGTCTCTGTCTTCCCTCCTAGGTTTTGAGTGTCTTCATTCAGTAAATAACTTCTGAGCACTTATTATGTACCAGACAGTCTACTGGGGATATAGAGATAAATGGTATCATTTCTATGTACAATAAGTTCTCAGTCTAGTTGGGAAGAAAGTGGGTAAATAAGGCCATTACTACTCAACGTATCTTTGCTATGATAGAGGCATTCACAAAGTATTAAGGGAACAGAAAGAAGGGACATCTAACAGAGTGGGTGGGGTGGGTAGTCTGGGAGAGCTGCCAGGGGTGCTGACATCTCAACTGAGTTTTGAAGTACCAGTAGGAGTTCCCCAGGCAAAGAGGAAAGCATTCTGGGCAGAGAGAACAGCATATGCAAAGGCTGCAAAGTTTGATGGAATGGTATTTGGGAAACTGTCAGTAGTTTATTATGCTGTTCAGGAGTCTAAGTTTTATTTTGAAGGCAACAGCAAGGCACTAAAAAGTTAAGCATGGGGAAACCTGACTAGGGAAGCAGAGTGGTGTTTAGAAATCTTCCTGCAACATCAGTATGGAAAGTGGAAGGAGAGAAAGATGGAAAACTGAGGAAGGAAGCTGAGTTGTGGCATTGTCACATGGTCTATCCAAATGAGACATTAGGAGGCTGTGGGGAAGGAGATGATGAGGACAATGACACAGAGTCTGGGTCTCCTTTAACTGTGTGTCTGGATGAGCTGCACGGCCTATATTTATGAATGAATGAAGTACTACCATATTGCTTATCTTGAGACCCATGGGAGAAGGAGGTATAAACCCTCTTGAACCCCAAATCGAGTCTTGGCAGCCACTGCTGTCTGTGGTTACTTGTGTCCTGAGACTGATTTATTATTATTATTATTTTCTTTTTTTGTTTATTATTATTCTTATACTTTAAGTTCTGGGATACATGTGCAGAACGTACAGGCATGTTACATCAGTATACATGTGCCATGGTGGTTTGCTGCACCCTTCAACCCATCATCTACATTAGGTATTTGTCCTAATGCTATCCCTCCCTTAGCCCCACACCCAATAGGCCTTGGTGTGTGATGTTCCCCTCCCTGCATCTATGTGTTCTCATTGTTCAACTCCCACTTATGAGTAAGAACATGTCATGTTTGGTTTTCTGTTCTTGTGTGAATTTGCTGAGAATGATGGTTTCCAGTTTCATCCGTGTCCCTGCAAAGCACATGAACTCCTCCTTTTTCACGGCTGCATAGTATTCCATGGTGTATATGTGCCACATTTTCTTTATCCAGTCTATCATTGATGGGCATTTGGGTTGGTTCCAAGTCTTTGCTATTGGGAACTGTGCCACCATAAACATATGTGTGCATGTGTCTTTATAATAGAATAATTCATACTCCTTTGGGTATATACCTAGTAGTGGGATTGGTGGGTCAAATGGTATTTCTGGTCTAGATACTTGAGGAATTGCCACACTGTCTTCCACAATGGTTGCACTAATTTACACTCCCACCAACAGTGTAAAAGTGTTCCTATTTCTCCACATCCTCTCTAGCATCTGTTGTTTCCTGACTTTTTAATGGTTGCCATTCTAACTGGCATGAGATGGTGTCTCATTGTGGTTTTGCTTTGTATAATAATTTTAACTGCAACTCCCTAAATAAATTTGGGAAGTAATCTCTTTCACTGTCATCTGGATATATAAGAAGATCAACTTATCGGGGGGTCGTGGGAAGTGGGGAAGAAGTTCTTTTGTTATTTTCTGACCTCATCTGACTTCACTGCAGCAGCCAGTGTGTGACCAAAGAGTGTCACTTTCCTCTATCACAACCAGGAGAATTAATTTGATAAAATCAATAGAAAATTCATAGCCCTTTTAGAAATGAAGAAAAAGACCAACTGTGACTCTGATGTAGTCTCTTTCTATACTCTGCCACAGAGCTATCTTCAACTGAGCTATGTTACTAAAATGAAACTTCTAAGATCTCCACTCGTTCTTAGAGTATTTTTAAAATACTGAGTTCCAGTTAGAAGAAAGGAAGAAAGAGAGAGAGAGAGAGAGAGAGAGAGAGAGAGAGAGAGAGAGAGAGAGAGAGAGAGACGGCGGGCGGGTGGACAGACAGACAGACGGACAGAGACAGAGATACCAAAACCAGATAAAGGTAATTCAGGAGTCTCTGTGTGTCTTGCTTTACGTGGGTGAGGGAAATGCCAAATTTAGGAAACTGACAAAGGACTGAAGAGGAATTCTAATCACTCATTTTTTTTCCTGTGGAAGAAATTATTTTATCTGTGGTCCCTTGGGGCAACTAACAACCTTAGAGTAATGTCTCAGGGGCAAGGCGGAGTGAGATAACTGCTGTGCTAGGGTTCTGCATTTCTACTCATACATCATGGCAGGGTTTTCTTTAATAAAACATCAAATCTTTGAATTTACTTGGGATTTCCAGGTAAAAAAATCCTTTTTCTGTTTTTTCCTATGGAAGGAAGACCAAGGCAGGAGAAGGTAAACATCTCAGAAATCGTTATGTAGTTAATAGTTGCGGTTGTAAGAAAAATAAACTCTGTACTGTATGCATTTTTGTAGCCAAGTCATATATAAAGTATTTGGCTTGTTTCAATGAAATATTTATAAGAATTAGATTAAATCTGGGATTTACTTCAGCCATGAGTCATGGCAGTCCCAGCTCAAAGGGTGACTTGGACATCGCTGCAAACATGCTTAGTTAGTAGTAAACAGTTAATTGCCCTCATGCTACTGTTGCATTGTAAGAGCCTACTTTGCATGATCATATATGACCAAAATGATCCCAGATTATAATTAGGTATGAGGAATTGAGCTTCTTTGGAATATTATCCCAATAAATTATGAATAATCTCTATTCCTTATTTCATGATGGACATAGCTATGAGCCATTTTTGTAGCTAACGATCTGAGGTCACAGGCTAATGTCATCACCGTTCCACCCTTACAGGCGGTTTTCTCCCACTGACACTAGATCCCTCATGGATAGGGAACACACACTGTCTCTGTGTCATCTGTACCTTCCACAATTTCTGAGAAGTAGGCCCTCCATTAATCACAGCTGAATCAATGAATGTTTGCTTTGCCTTTCAGTGACAGTAAACGTCTTCACTTGGACACCATGTAAGTTAAGCTTTAGTGATACCTCAAGCTTTCTTGAAATACCGCCTTAAGCAGTTCCAGCCAAATCATGACAATTTCAGTGGTACTTACAGGAGACCAAATGAGGCTTCAGTAATGGTGACCTGCACACATTGGTCTTGACAGGTAAAGTTACAGGAAACAAATGTTATGGTTAAGAGAAAGAGGAATAGAGGCTGAGTCAGAATGAAATCACGAAGTGCCAGGAAAAGGAAAAATCAGAATTAGGGTCTTTGCTGCTGCAGTCATTATATGGGGCGCTCTGACACTGTGATTCCTGTGCCCTAATGGCCCTGATGGAGCACAGGACAGGCTGATTTCTGACTCAATGGTGATCTTTAATATCTACTGGCTGTTTCCATGATTAACTTTGTGAGATATTATTTAATAACTATTGCAGTAAGAATATTTTTCAAGGGGTTACACGGAATGTTTTCATTAATCTTCCCATTTCTTTCATTAGACTGTGATTGAATTAGATGGGTTCCAAGTGCCTATTACAGAACCTGGCTTTTGTTATAAACTGTTAGGCACAGTTGCCTCAGCAATGCGCAGGAGCCCATAAAATCAGCAGGTTTCTCCAGAGAGAAAACTTCTAATCCAATTGGAAACTGAAATACATGTTTGAAAGCACCAAAAATGTGAATTTTATTTGCTTCAATTCATTTATATATTGAAAACTGTCTGAGACTCTTTTTAGACTATGTTTTAGACAGTAATCACTTAAAAAGAAAACAGGCTTGGCATATTGGCTCATGCTTTGAGTAATCTCAGTGCTTTGGAAGGCCGAAGAGGGAGGACTGCTTGAGTATAGGAGTTCAACTCTAGCCTAAGCCACATGGCAAAACCTCAATCTCTAAAAAAAAAATACAAAAACCTATACCATAGGTGTGGCAGTTCATGCCTCGCTACTCAGAAGGCTGAAGTGGGAGGATCACTTGAGCCCAGGAGTTTGAGGCTGCAGTGAGTCATGATTGCACCTCTGTATTCCAGCGGGGGGAACAAGAGTGAGGACTTAATCTCTAACAAAACAAAATAAACCTCTTCCCCCAACAACAAAACCAAAATCAAACTCAGAAAGTCCCAACATCTTTCGAGAAACTTCATTCATCGATGAATTTGTGCATACTGTGGATGCACAGAAGAGAGAAGACTCCTTCATCAAGGTTCTGCCTAAGCACATACCTGCTGTGGAAGGTCACAAAGGTGAGGTGAACAAGCTGGTATTGGAAGTGAAAGGCCGCTGCAGAATCCTGAGAATTGGCCACTTGATGCAGGTGGTACACCTTCTTTTGTGTTTTTATTATTTGTGTTTAAAAAAGATGTAGTCACAGCTCAGAAAATGTGTGGCCTTTGACTTGAGCGCACTGCCCTATGGTGGAAGTGTTGCCTTGTCTGGACATTCATATCAGGAAGCTGGCTTTAGCAAAGATTTAGGGGGAGCTCTCCCTTCCAGAGCCTCTATTTCTATTTACAAAAATTTTCTACATTAAAACATGAAAATATATGTAAAATTTGAAGATGACACAGTATCCCTACTATGGAATTAGTTGAACTCTAAATTATGATTTGCTATCTTTCTCACTGATTCCTTCCTTTTTCCTTGTCAACTGTTACCGACATTTATCTCATACAGAGAATTTTATTAGATTGCTTCTTTCTAAATCTCCTTACTCTTCTAGGACTCTTTATTTTTATTTTCATTTTTTGAGATGGAGTCTCACTCTGTTGCCCAGGTTGGAGTGCAGTGGCACATTCTTGGCCCACTGCAACCTTTACCTCCCGGGTTCGAGTGATTCTCCTGCCTTAGCCTCCTGAGTAGCTGGGATTACAGGCACCCGCCACCACCATAATTTTGTGTATTTTCAGTAGAGACAGGATTTCACCATGTTGGCCAGGCTGGTCTTGAACTCCTGACCTCAGGTGATCCACCCGCCTTTGTATCCCAAAGTGCTGGGAATACAGGTGTGAGCCATGGCACCAGGCCTCTTCTAGGGCTCTTAACTGGGGTTGACATTTAATTCTTTAAGTCCTCCCCTCCCTTAGCTCTATGTATACTCTCTGGGCGATTACTTTCCATCTTTCTTTGTTTTTTTTTTTTTTGAGACAGTGTCTCACTTTGTCACCCAGGCTGGAATGTAGTGGCATGATCCTGGCTCACTGCAGCCTTGACCTCCCAGGTTCAAGCAATCCTTCTGCCTCAGCCCCTCAAGTAGCTGTGACTACAGGCGTGCACCACCATATCTAATGTTTATATTTTTGGTAGAGATGAGGTTTCACCATGTTTCCCAGGCTAGTCTCAAATTCCTGAGCTCAAGTGATCCACTTGTTTTGGCCTCCTGAAGTGCTGGGATTACAGGTGTAAGCTACTGTGTCTGGCCCCCTTCCTACCTTTCTAAGGTATTTGGCATGTTTCCATTTTGATGCCTTTGTACATACTGTTCGATTTGCTAGAATCTGAGTCCTCCTTCTCCCTACTTCAAAAAGGAAAATCCTACTTATCTCTTAGGAACCCAACTTCGGGGATGATATCATCTAGACAGCTTTTATGATCCCACCTGTCTGGGGTGGGTGCCTTTCCTGTGCATTTCTTAGAAGTATTGACCTTTGCCGATATATTTTAAGCTCTCCAAGGACGGGAACCGTGTCACATGGGAAATATCGACATATATCTGTTCAGCAGATAGGTGAATGATTGAAAGAAGGCATTTTTCAGAAATTGTCTTTTTGGCTGTATGCTCCTTATAGTTTTAACCAGATGTAAACAAGATTTATAATAAAACTCTAATTTGGTTTCATAATATATGTCAACCAGGTTTGAGCATGATCAAATAATATAGCATATAGGAAGTGCCTTGTAATCTCTAAATATATAAATATAATTTATTAATCATAGTAGTTATAATTAATAATACATCATTATCATCATCATAATGGTAGAAGAGAGGAAAAAACAGTAATAAGTTTTTCATAATGAATCTGAGAGAGAAGCAGTTGAGCTTCTGAGGGTGTATTACATGGAGAAATGATATTTTTCTGGAAATATCATTGAGAGGTTAAAAATGAAAAAAACTCTTCTGTTTGATAAGCACTGCCTGATAGAAATTTTTATAGGACATGAATGCTATTTCGTATTCCATGATTTTAGATGAAGTTCTTAGGAAAAGAATCTCATTGAATGCTGGGCAGATAACCCAAACCCTAAACTAATACAGAGAAATAACTGCAAGTGTGGCAACAGACATGAATGTGAAGAAAGAGATTTTAAAGACAAGCTGGGTGGAGCCAAACATTTTCTACAAAGGAAAAAATAACTACCGTCATTCCATTTTTCACATGCTAGTCTGACTACTCAGGTGAAAGAGACTGCAGCAATATCTTAAAGTTACCTGCCTGAGTAAGAATAGGAAGCTATCATTGGCAGCTCAGCTAGTTTATCTAGTCGCTCAGAAATCACTTATGTTAGGTTATGAAGTCAGTTTCTCTAGTTGACTGAAAAATAAACAAAAAGGAAATCAAAGAGGAAACTTTATATTGTGAACTCTGGGCTGTTATTTCTCCTCCTAGGATGTAATTGAGAGAAAATGAAAATGAGTCATTATTATTATGATGTATACTTATCAGATACATTTAATGACTTCTATATTGACTCATGATAACAATTCCTTGTTTTCCTGAAGCTGTCTTGCATATTGCATTTACATTTCAACATTTTAGCGCCTTCTCTCCTCTCTGACCTCTGCTTCTATCTTTACATCTCTTTCTCTCATACTGTGTGTGTGCCAGTCCTAGACCTGACAAGTTAACGGTGTGAATGAGCATAAAAAAAGGTTTACCAAGATGTGTGGCAGGGATATTGGTTAGTTGGGATTTTGAAAATAAGTTAATGATGGGACTATTTTCAAAGTATGGGCAGGGTTAGGTCAGTCAAAGAGGGCTGTTGAGGCAATGAAGGATACATATGGCGAGTGCCGTTGTCATCTCCAGTCTGAAAGACATCAGGGGAGGAAAGAAGTTACAGGGGCTGAGTGAGAGCTGGAGTCGTGAAAGAGAGGCTCCCTGTCTAGAGCTGGAGCTGTAGCAGGAAGGAATGCTGCCAGAACCGCAGCACCAAGGCAGGGAGCAACAGGGTAAGAAATACCTCAACCTCTCTGTGGCAGACTGAATAATGTCCCCCACCCCCAGATGTCCACCTGCTAGTCCCTGGAATCTGTGTGATGTTACCTCACATGGCAAAAAAGAGTTTGCAGATGTGCTGACCTTAAGGATCTTGAGATGGAGGATTATCCGGGATTGTTTGGGTGGGCCTGATGTAATCACAAAGGTCAAAGTCTGAGACGGGCAAGACAAGCAGAGGTCAGAGGAGAGCAGTTGCTAAGCTGCTGGCTTTCAAGATGCAGGAAGGAAATAAAAGCCAAGGAGGTTCTAGAAACTGGAAAAGGAAATGAAATGAGTTCCTACCCCAGAGTCTCCAAACGGAACCAGCCCTGCTGACCTGGTGCCTTGATTTAGTGAAACAAACTGATTTCAGACTTCTGACTCTAGAACGGTAAAGCAATCAATTTGTGTTGTTTGCGGTCACTTATTACAGCAGGAATAGAAAACAATGTACTTGCTCTCTTTCTGCCCTCCGAGCTGCTGGTGCTTCTCATTGGCCAAATCCAACAGAAAGACAGAAAGGAAGAGAGTTTGGGTGTTATAGACATAGCCATCAGTCCCCCAGAATAGGGCAGAGAAGGAAGTAGAATAAATCTGGGAGAGAAGGTAGAACAAAGGAAGAACTAGCATTGGGGTGTGGTGGGTGTGGGATGAAATAGATTTTAAAACATCAAAAATGCCAGATGAATACTTTAAGCAATAATTCATGAACAAGACAAAAATCAAATGGCAGCCTAGCTCAAATCCCATTGGATAAACTGTTTTTGAAAACCTATATTTGTTTTAACATTTTATTTTAACATGTGTAGCCTCTATACCATTATAGAAAGAGGAGGGGCATCAGGGTTACTGAGTTGAATGCTCTTTTAAAATTGCCTAAGATGTCAGAGTTATCTTTATCTCTAGTCAGTTTCCAAGTCCTTTCAATTCTACACATACTCTGTCTCCAGCAGCTGCCTCTCATTTCCCATTTCTCTTGCTGCCATTCTGCATTAGCTGCTCCTCTCTTTCCCTTCTTCCTTCCATCCATATGGTTGCCATAATCATATTTCAAAGCTTATCTCTGATTTTGCCTCACTCCTCAAACACCTCCCCTCCGGTCCAAATGCTTCTTGAACAGAATCTAAACTCCTTGACATAAGGTGTAGATCCTATAGGACCCTGTCCCTGTAATCTTGTACCTTATTCCCACCCTTCTCTTGTTTAGTCTGGCCCACTTGTACTTCCGTCATTCTCTTCCTCAGCACTTGTGCTGTTGTCCTTAGTCTTCCTTACTATTTTTGTTATTCTCCCTGGATCCTTCAATCCCATCTCCTAATCAAGGCCACCCTTCAAGGCTCTGCTCAAATCCCACACGAAGCCATCACTGGTCACTCCAGGGGAAATTTATCCTCCCTTCTCTCTGCATCCACTACTCTTATAGCTATTCCTGTTTCGTGGCACTTATAGTCATACTGCCTGTTAGTCTAGTTATTTGTGTATTTATTCTCCCCACTACGATTTCTGACCTACTCAGTTGTAAACTCTTGGAAAGAGGGAGTGTATCTTTGTATCTTCTAGTAGTAGCTGGTGCATTGTCTTAAAAATAATAGATAAAAACTTGTGGTGGGGGCAAAAAATGATCACTGTGTAGGGCATAAATGATTAATGGCAGAGGGAGAGTCTTTGCGGGAGGTGAGGGTGTGTGGGAGGCTGGAGCGGGACTTTGAGGGCAGCCGGTGCCTTGCTCACTATGGTTTTTCTATTCTCAACTGAGGTGCCTGACACAAGATAAGAGCTTCATGAATGTTTCCTAAATGAATAAGTAAATGCCACTTTATTTTGGCCAAAGGTGACCTTGAATTCCGAGGGAACAAGGTCCCTAATACTCGTTACAATATGAAGAAGGCAAAAAAAAAATGTATAAAGCTAAAAACAACACAATCTTCTTCTACTTGCAAGGAGAGGCAAGCTTACGAACATAAGCCTTTGCCAGCAACCAGCTGAGGAAGACACAGCCACAAGGTGGAAGCATCTCTTTTCTTTCTGACATAGCCATGCCTTTGTTGGCGTTACTGGCTGAAAGCAGACAGACTAATTTTTGCATTTACTAGTTCTGAGAGAAGCACTGGAAATATACTCTTATTTATGATAGTTATTCTATAACTACCTCCCAGTACATAGTATGAGAGCAGAGATTTTGTTGTGAATTTCCACAATATCTTTTGCAGCTTTTAACATAGTAGTGACTGATGTACGTGTGTGTACGTGCGCGTGTGTGTGTATGATAAGAGAGAGTGAGTGAATGCGATAGAGAGTGATTGGTTGAATGATGTGGGGGTTAATGATGGAAGCAGTTGCTGATAATTATTACTCTGCACCCACTGCTATGGTCTGAATGTATCCCTCCAAATTCATGTGTTGGAAACTTAATCTGCACTGCAGCAGTGCAGGGAGGCAGGGTCTTTGGGAGGTATTTGGGTCATGAACGGGTGAATGCTGCTATTACAAGGGCTTGCGGGAGTGGATTTGTCATCTCTTGCCCTTCTGCCTTCTGCCATGTGAGGATACAAGAAAGTTTATTACAGATGTTCGTGTCTTGATCTTGGACTTCCCGGAACGCAGAGCTGTGAGAAATCAATGTCTGTACTTTACAAATTACTCAGTCTCAGGTATTCTGTTATGGCAGCAAAAATAGACTAAGATACCAATTAAAGCATGTGCAGGGGCACTGAGGGCAAGGAGCTCATCTTATTAATCTTTTTATATCTGGATTATCCTATCCTTACTTAAGGTGATGATACTGACCTTTGGGGAGAATAGGAATTTATGAAAGACCTCATACCTTATAAGTGGAAGTAACAAGACCAGTTGCAGTTTCCCTAATTCCAACACCCAGAGCTCCTTACCCTTTATGCGGTTGCTTTAGCATTGGGGAGGTGGGGAGTGGGGAGAAAGGCACAATAGTAGGACTTTACTTGGTTCGGATTTAAAGCTTCCTTCTACGTGAAGAAGCAGCTGTTTGAGATTTTATGATGTGTTATTAACCTTTGGGACATTGTTTGAAAATACATATTCATGTGTCACAAATAGCTTTGAAACCCAGGTTCATTCAAGCATGAGTAGGATGAAAAAGAAAGTCTGATTAAATGTGTACCGAGGATAGCTGTTAGTGTGAATGCATCTAGTTAGTACTTAATGGGCCTGAATTTCCCCGGTCACTATAACTACCTTCTCTTCAAATAAATGTAGTTTTGTAGTTAGCTTTCACAACTACATGTGTTAAAGTTTCAGATCAATGGGATCACGGGTGTCCTTGTGCCTAAGTTTAACAGTACACAAGGAGCGTTCCAAGGGGGATAAACTCATGTCTCTGGGGTCTTTGTTTGGCCATAATAAAAATAGTCCTTCTTTAATAGCTTAATTTAAAGTCAGCTCTCCAGAGAATCTGTACTCATTGCCATAATACTCAATGGTACTGGCAGTGAGTACATGGATTATACTGATATTTCTATTGATATGCTAACACAGTGAATAGAAAGAGTAGCAATGCATCACTATCATTTTGATGCACAAAATGAACATCCGTTTTACTTTCTTTTACTATTCAAAGTCATATATTGATTACTTAAATTTTATAACTAGAAAGGTAGCCTCGTGTCTAAAAATCTTGTTTCTATTCATGTTAATTCAGATTGTCCATGCATGCATGAGAACAGCTGAGCTATGAAATTGGGCAGCATGTTTCCTGGCAGTAATGAGGTGATAATATTCCTTAGGAGTATTTAAGTGACATCACTATTGATAGATTAATTGGAAATAAAAATGTAAGGCTTTCTTAAATCACTAAAATAAAAAGCCTCTGGTTTCTTGCAATGCACTTTTTGAACTGTCTTACTTTGCATTTTCGGTTAATAACTGTCTGGTTAATGTAACTGCAGCTGCTCTCAGAATTCCACATACATACCATGGATAATCGGCTATTTCAGAAGGAGACTTTCCCATGCATATCTTGATTCATGGTCATATTGTTATTTCTGTTGCTTTACCAATTTCTTGAAAAATGACTCCTACATCTAACGAAGTATTAGGTGGTTGCAAAGGTAATTCGGCTGTGGCCACTGAAAGTGATGGCAGGCTGGGCACGGTGGCTCACGCTCATAATCCCAGCACTTAGGGAGGCCGAAGTGGGCAGATCACTTTAGATCAGGGGTTCGTGACCAGCCTGGCCAATATGATGAAAGGCTGTCTCTACTAAAAATGCAAAAGAAAATTTGTGGTGGTGCATGCCTGTAATCCCAGCTACTCTGGAGGCTGAGGCAGAAGAATTGAACCCAGTGAGCTGAAATCGTGCCACTGCACTGCAGCCTAGGTGACAGAGTGAGATTCCTTCTCTCAAAAAAAAAAAAAAAAAAAAAGGAAAAAAAAAGGGCATGGCAAAGACCACAATTACTTACTTTTATACAGACCTAATATATGTAGAATATTTGGTGGAGAACAAAATGCAATTTGGTGTAAAGTCACAAGAGCTGACTACAGTTAGGACTCTGATATAAGAGGCATCCTCCTTGTTCAGAACCCAGAGTACCACTTGCTACTATTTGTGAGTTTCATAATTGGTTTGAAACAGTTAGCTAAAGTGATATTACTCTATCATGTGTTCTAACTAGACTCAGATTATTTTTAGTTCTCTGTGTGAACATTTATACTTATGCCATGAGATACATGCATTTAGATTTCCATCTCTACACTAACATCTCAATAGTTACCCAAAAGCTTGTTATGGACTTGTGAATCACCCAGATCAAAAAATGGACCCTTCATAATAATTAGCACATGGTTTTATGCTAGATACTTTTGAAATATTACTTCACTTAATTCTCAAACCAGGCTACTAAGAAAGCAAAAGCAACCAACCAACCTTCTATGGGCTAGAGAGAGCAGAAAAATTCAAATTAGCCCTGAAAAATGTAATTCTAATTTATATATATGTATTTTTTTCCATTGGAAACTGATTAACAAATAAATAATGCAGAATGAATGCCATTGGTACCAAGATATCAAGTTAATCTTTACATGATTATTTAGCTTGAATTGTCCCATGCCACTGACTATACCCCTTAATTTTGGTTAGACAGGTATCTTTAACACTGTGGGTGACTGTTCAAGAGCTACTTCAATCTACTTCATGATGCTTCCTCTGTCTGTGTATTTTAATTCCTTGAGTGTATTTTCCAGTGTTCCATTGTTGGTTCCTGCCTTAAATTATGGCTCTTGTCATTTCTTCCATTCCATTTCTTGCATTTTCTAGTAATCTTTGGATATCTTTCAGTGATATTCCCTCAAACCTGCCTGCATTCATCATTATATTGCTACTTGTGGAGGCTGGTCCCTGCTGTTTGTCCCTGTACAATCTTGCATTGTTCTTTGGTGTGATGCTGCATAATCAGTTTACAAATGTGGGACACTTGTCACCAAAGGACAGGGTACACATACATGAATGGAAACCCTCAAATTCATCACCATTCCTATAAAAACAATTCTACTGGCCCGTCCTGATGGAAAATGCTTGTTTTCTTATTACCTTTGTTTTCCAAGGATATCACATTATCACTGTAACTGGTTTGATCGAACTGTCTGTAGTTACTGAGAGACAATGTGCAATTAATTTATTTTTCCAATAACGGCTACTAGCTGTGCTGTTGACTCCTGCCCTTTTCCCACTGGGTAGCAGCCTAATCCCGTTATTTTTTCAACATTACAATCTCTTAAAGTCTAGTGTAGTTAGCATTGCAATCTTCAATTAAAATCTCCCCCACTCTCATTGCACACTAGGCTGAAGGCTTGAGCTGTTTAAGTGGAGAAAGGGCCTTATTCTTTCTTTCCCCTCTGCAGCACCCCTCTCTCTTTCGTTATTCTTCCAGTCATCTCAGGAAGTGCTGGTGGCAGGGTATGTATGAGGGACAACATGCCCTGGAGAGATAAAGAGTTGTTGATGGCAAGTCTGCTCTCTTATTTTTGTTGGTGTTCTCTGTATGGCAGATCTTAATCAAGTGCTCACTTTGTGCCAGGTCATGTTAGGTGCTGGGGACATGGTAAGAAGACATCAAGGAAGACAAGATTTCTGATCTCAGCAAATTTAAATTCAGTGATATATATGCTGTCTCTCTCATGAGGATGATTTGGGTTACTTTTATGGAAGATCCTAAGTCTTTTTTTGAAGACTTCTCCATATTGAGATATACAGATGAGGCTAGCCTCCTCCTTTTTCACCCCTTCCCCACTATGGATATTCCAACCTACAGCCTCTTCAGTAGGGGTCACTTTGGTTAGCAAATGCCTCAATAGGCTTAAGTCCCAAATTACCTCTTCTGGTGTCCATTCAACCCGTGGTGGGAGTGCTGGCTTCCCCAGAACTACCTCTGTTTTCTATCTTTTCTCAGTCCTTTTCTCCCATTCCTAGCTCATGTGGGCCTCTGCTGATTCAATGGCTCAGCTACTTTTAGACAAGAAGCAATTATAAATCTCCCATGGAGTAAAGGGCAAGGATGGTTCAAGCATCCCCAATTATGAAGGAGGAGAACAGGGTAAATATGATACATTGCTCCCTCATGGAGTATGAGTGGGATGGAAAGAAGGGATGGTTAATGCTTTACAAACACTGTTATCCCAAGCTCCCAACAGGCCCTACAAGGATGTGGCTGACCTCACTACTGGTGAGTCTCTAAATAAAATGTGAGAAATTTAGTTTTTATCTTTGGCTGTAGCCTGAGTCATAATTTCCTACATAACTGGAAAGATCTAGGCTGTGAACTTATATCATCACACCACATAGAGAAAAAGAATAAAAACAGGGAACTAGATAAAGCTTGTGGATTATCTGTTAATTTTAATTACTCATTCTCTAGAAAATTGAAAAGTTACTTCATTTTCATTTCTTCAAATCCTTATTAGCCAAATTTAAAAAAATGGGTTACTGACTAATGTGTGTAACATATGTTTACTATTAAAACCTAATATGCTAGATTCTGTTCTGATGGTATGTTTTGATTTTTTTAGTTGTTACTGTTTATATAGGATAACTTACGTTGTGAAGGTATTAAGGACACTGTGGTGGAAGATAATTGTAGCAATGGTAGCAATGTGATTAAGAGGATGGGCTTTGGTGGAATTAGGAGCCTTGGGTTTGTACCTTATAACTAACACTACTTATTAACTTAGAGATGTTAGACAAGTCATTTAATCTCTGAAAATCTCAGTTTCCTTATCTGAAAATGGGAATTATGGTGTTGTCCATTTCATTAAGTTGTTGAGAAGATCACAGGGATATGCAGGTAAACTTAGCACAGTGCCTGTCATATGGTAAGTTTTTAATGAATGGTACATTAAAACTTATTCAACAGGAAACTTTCAAACTCACCCTAAACCTGACCATATAAAACTCTGAATAATGAAGGTTATCTTCTTTACTGAGAGTTAACATTAAAATTAATGTATGCATCTCTGAGTTTAGAGTAGGGGTTGGTAAACTGTGAGCCATAAGCCAAATCCAGCCCAGTGCTTGTTTTCTTTTTTTATGTAACATTTTATTGGAACACAGCCATGTTTATTTATTTACATATACTCTACAGCTTCTTTTGTACTATTACTTTAGAGTTGAGTAGTCACAAGAGAGGCTGAATGTTCCCAAAGGCAAAAGGGACTATTTGTCCCTTTATATTTTCTATAAAGAAATTTTTGCCCAAGAGCAAAAATTGACAAATGGGATATAATTAAACATAAGAGCTTCTGCACAGAAAAAAACAAAAACAAACTATCAACAGAGTAAACAGACAACCTACAGAATGGGAGAAAATATTTACAAACTATGCATCTCATAAAGGTCTAATATCCAATATCTATAGGGAACTTAAATAACTTTATAAGAGAACAAACAACTCCATTATAAAGTGGGCAAAGGACAAGAACAGACACTTTGCAAAAGAAGACACACATGTGGCCAACACACATATGAAAAAAAACCTCCCTATACACCAATAACAGACGTAAAGAGAGCCAAATCAAGAATGAACTGCCATTCACAATTGCTACAAAGACAATAAAATACCTAGGAATACAACTAACAAGGAATGTAAAGGACCTCTTCAAGGAGAACTACAAACCACTGCTCAACAAAATAAGAGAGGACACAAACAGATGGAGAAACATCCCATGTTCATGGTTAGGAAGAATCAATATCATGAAAATGGCCATACTGCCCAAAGTAATTTACAGATTCAATGCTATCCCCATCAAGCTACCAATGACCTTCTTCACAGAACTGGAAAAAACTACCTGAAACTTCATATGGAACCAAAAGAGAGCCCACATAACCAAGTCAATTCTAAGCAAAAAGACCACAATGGGAGGCATCACACTACCAGACTTCAAACTATACTATGAGGCTACAGTAATCAAAACAGCATGGTACTGGTACCAAAACAGAGATATAGATCAATGGAACAGAACAGAGGCCTCAGAGGCAATACAACACATCTACAACCATCTGATCTTTGACAAATCTGACAAAAATGAGCAATGGGGAAAGGATTCCCTGTTTAATAAATGGTGTTGGGAAAACTGGCTAGCCATATGCAGAAAGCAGAAACTGGACTCCTTCCTGACACCTTACACTAAAATTAACTCCAGATGGATTAAAGACTTAAACATAAGACCTAACACCATAAAAACCCTAGAAGAAAATCTAGGCAAAACCATTCAGGACATAGGAGTAGGCAAGGACTTCATGACCAAAACACCAAAAGTATTGGCAACAAAAGCCAAAATAGACAAATGGGACCTAATCAAACTCCACAGCTTCTGCACAGCAAAAGAAACAGTCATTAGAGTGAATCAGCAACCCACAGAATGGGAAAACATTTTTGCAATCTACCTATCTGACAAAGGGCTGATATCCAGAATCTACAAAGAACTAAAACAGATTTACAAGAAAAAAACAAACAAGCCCATTCAAAAGTTGGCAAAGGATATGAACAGACACTTTTCAAAAGAAGACATACATGAGGCCAATAAACATATGAAAAAATGCTCATCATTACTGGTCATTCGAGAAATGCAAATCAAAACTATGTTGAGATACCATCTCACGCCAGTTAGAATGGTGATCATTAAAAAATCTGGTGACAACAGTTACTGGAGAGGATGTGGAGAAATAGGAACACTTTTACACTGTTGGTGGGAGTGTAAATTAGTTTAACCATTGTGGAAGACAGTTTGGCGATTCCTCAAGGACCTAGAAGTAGAAGTTCCATTTGACCCAGCAATCCCATTACTGGGTATATATCCAAAGGATTATAAAGCATTCTACTATAAGAACACATGCACACGAATGTTCATTGCAGCACTGTTTACAATAGCAAAGACCTGGAACCAACCCAAATGCCCATCAATGATAGACTGGACAGGGAAAATGTGGCACATATACACCATGGAATATTATGCAGCAATCAAAAACGATGAGTTCGTGTCGCTTGTAGGGACATGGATGAATCTGGAGAACATCATTCTCAGCAAACTGACACAAGAACAGCAAATGGAATACCACATAGTCTCACTTATAGGCGGGTGAGGAAAAATGAGAACACATGGACACAGGGAAGGGAGTACTACACACTGGGGTCTACTGGGGGGAATAGGGGAGGGACAGCGAGGTGGGGAGCTGGGGAGGGATAGCCTGGGGAGAAATGCCAAATGTGGGTGAAGGGGAGGAAGGCAGCAAAACACACTGCCATGTGTATACCTATGCAACTATCTTTCATGTTCTGCACATGTACCCCAAAACCTAAAATGCAATAAAAAAAAAATAAGGAAATCCTGCCACTTGTGACAATATGAATGAACTTGGAGGACACTATGCTAAGTGAAATAAGCCAGACACAGAAAGACAAATATTGTATGATATCACTTATATGTGAGACCTTAAAAAGTGGAACTTAGAGAAACAGGAAAATGATGGTTGTTAGGAGCTGGGGGTGGGAGAAAAGGGGAGATAATGGTCAAAGGGTGCAAGCTTGCAGTTATAAGATGAGTAAGTTCTAGAGATCTAATGTATAGCATGGTAACTATGGTTAATACTGTATTCCATGCTTGAAATTTGCTAAGAGAGTAGATCTTAAATGTTCTCACCACCACAAAAAAATTAATGATAACTGTTGGATGATGGGTATGTGCATTAGTTTGATTGTGGAAATCATTGCCACAATCATTGATTGTGGTGGCTCAAGCCTGTAATCCCAGTACTTTGGGAGGCCGAGGCGGGTGGATCACAAGGTCAAGAAATCAAGACCATCCTGATCAACATGGTGAAACCCTGTCTCTACTAAAAATAAAAAAAAAATTTAGCTGGGCATGGTGGCGCGTGCCTGTAATCCCAGCTACTCAGGAGGCTGAGGTAGGAAAATTGCCTGAACTCAGGAGGCGGAGGTGGCAGTGAGCCGAGATCGGGCCATTGCACTCCAGCCTGAGTAACAAGAGCGAAACTCCAACTCAGAAAAAAAATAATAATAATTTTAAACTTTTCCCTTTCTCCTACAAAAAGACAGTCCCAGACCCAAGTGACATCTCACAGTACTGTTGGCCTCTGTCCCTGGTAGGACTCACACAATTTTGCAAGATAAGTGACCAAAGCCAAAGTCATCTTAGGCTCACCAAAAGGCTTACATAGATTAGTTATGGAAAACAAAGCAAGGCTAAGCACATTACCTAACAATATTATTTTTATCTTTCATTAAGCAGTGGAAAGTCTTTTTACTTAAAGGCAATAGATAATACATAAGAGCAGAACTGCTTTGTCTGAAACAGGCTTGTGGGTATGAGATGGTACTCAATGTTCTGCTGATTTTACCCCCATCTTGTTTTCCTGCTTCCATACCTACTCCAGGGGATTCTCTGGAGTCCTGAGGATTATCTATAATCTTTTTCATATGATAAAAAGGCACCTGGGGGATAGGGCCTTGTCTTCTTTCCTGTTCTATGAGACTCCTCCTTCTACCTGGAATTCCTCCTCTCTTTCTTCATACCTGCCTGTTGAAATCCCATTAAAATCCCATTTAAATTTCACCTCCTTTAAGGAATCTCCTCAGGACAAAATTGATCTTTCTCATTGCAGATGATCAGTGCTTCTGTTACAGCTGTAGGGATTGCATACCTCAGATATTCTGGGACAATCCCAATTTTTGATATTAGATCCTAATATGCTCTTACATTAATTTACTTGTCAGATCACATTTTATTTTTTGGTTTGAAAACATGGTTGTGATCATTATGGTTCCTATTTGTAGTCAGCCTTTTTTCTGAGTTATTGATCTACGCAGACATCATGAAGCATACATTTCCAAAGAGTTAGGGATTGAGTCATTTCATCATAATTATTCATCCTTCTTACACCCCCTCTCTTTTTCATCATCATCATCCTTGCAATAATTTATTAGTGCCCTAGAACACATGAGGCAGTGTTGTACACTTATACTAATTATCTTGTTTAATTATTACAAAAACTCTGCAAGGTAGGTAGGCATGCACCTCTGTTTTGTGATGAGGAAGCTGAGGTTACCCTGCCAGTAAGTGACTAAGTTGGGCTCCGCCCAAACCCAGGTTCCTTCCCATACGCTACTTTGCCTCCCACAGTGCCTCACAGTGTTTGTCTGCATATTCTAGAAATGTTTATTCCAGTATGTAATGAATAAATACATGCTCAAGTGCTCAGAATTGAAAGCATGGGAAAAAGTACAGTACACATGAATTTATCTAGGCTATGAATTGAAATATTTCCCTTTCATGCTTGCATGATTCAGAAAAGAACTTTATACTTGTATTTAGTGCCATTTTAACTCACTCTGGTAGTTGAAAAGCAAAGTGAACTCACTTGAATTTTCATTTTACTGGCAATCTGTGGGTAAGAAAACTGGCACTCTAAAACACAACAAATACCTCTCCATGATTTGTGATATCGGAGCCATGCTGGATTACCTGAACACAGTCTGGGATCAGCTCTGCTCATGAGGCATCTCGTGGGCTTCCAACAATACTCCTGGGAGGTGTAAGTATTGGGGACCAAAACAAAACAAAGTGGCTGGCCATTACTAATATCCTTGACACCTAGGGATCCCATTTCCTGGCTGTGCTTGTGAGGAATGGAGCAGGGGGCAGCTCATGAGAACTGTAAAGGGCAGGATGAGGAGAGGGCTGTTAACAAGATGGGGAAAGAAGCCATTCTGCTCTTTACTGCAGTGCTAGCTTCCTAGTGCTGTCCAAAGTGCGGTGTAAGGAGAGGAGCATTGTGACGTGTCGGATGGCTGTGAGGTTCTGGCATTTGTACCAGTTCAGAAAGTCCTCCTGAGGACCTACTAGGTGAAAGCATTGTGTTAAGACAGTGGAGGATACAGAGATGATTATGACATAATATGGCATATCAAGGTACTTACAATCTGATATTAACTTTTACTATAAACTAGAATAAAGTAAGTGTTGTGGTTAAACAGTTTGTAGGATGTCTTTACTTCACATTGTTTATAAAACCCAATGCCCGATGGATTATAGATTTAAATGTGAAAGGTCCACGTTTAAAACTTTTAGGAAAAACATGTAGGAAAATTTTGTAAAGCACAAAAATGCAAAAACCCAGAATATTGATATATTTGATAATATAAATTTGATTTCAACAGAAGGGATCATAAAGAAGAGAAAAAGAGCTTCCACAAACTGGGAAAAGATTTACAACACATATAACCAGTACAAATTCAGCATGTATAAAAATCAATAAAGGGGATGCAGAGCAAGATAGCCAAATAAAACCCTCTGGTGTTCATTCCACCTCTCAGGAACACCAAATTCAACAACTATCCATGTAAGAAAGCATGTTCATATGAACAAAAAATCAGATGAGAGATCAAAGTGCATGTTTTAACATTACATCAAGGAAAGAGGCACTGAAAAGGGTAGAAAAAACAGTCTTGAACTGCCAGCTCCAACCCCAACCCCCATCAGCAGAATCTGCGTGTTCTGGAGAAGAGAGTAAAGTGAGTGTGGACTTACATTGGAACTCAGTGCTGCCCTGCCACAGTGGAACACAACACAGGGCACAATTCTGCCAGTGCCCACAGCGGGAGCATTTAGCCAATCGCTGATCAGAGGGGGATCCTCTGCACTAGGCGTATGAACCTGAGTTGTGGCTAGCCCCACCACTGGCTAATGTGGCCTGTCCTGAGTGAACTGAAAAGGCAGTCACGCCACAAGGATTGCAGTACTTGGGTGAGTCCTGGGACTGCACTGGGCTTGGAGCCAGTGGATTTGAGGTGTGCACAACCCAGTGAGACACCAGCTCTGGTAGCCAAGGGTGTGCTTGTATCACCTCTCCCCCAACTCTAGGCAGAGCAGCTCAAGGAGACTCCCCTTGCAAAAAGGAGGAGAAAGAGTAAAGAGGACTCTGTCTTACAACTTGGGTACCAGCTCAGCTCCAGTAAAATAAAGCACTCAAGTCCTGAAGCCCCTGATTCTGGACCCTAGTTCCTAGGTGGCATTTCTAGACCCATCCTGGGCCAGAAGGGAACCTTCCACCCTGAAGTGAAGGATGCAGTTCTGGCAGGATTCACCACCTGCTGATTAAATCGCTGTTGGGCCTTGAATAAACATCAGCTGCAGCAAGGCAGTAGTCACCAAGGGCCTTGGGTGTGAGACCCAGTACTGTGCTGAATTCAGGTATGACCCAGTGCCATCCCAGCTGTGGAAACCATCAGAATGCCTCCCCCAAGTCCAGGCAGTCCAGCATGGAGTAAGGGGAAAGTAAGAAAAGAGAAGAGACTGTCTGGTACTCTAGGAAATTGTTTCAGCTCTTACTCAACCCCACAAGGTGGTATGAGTCTTCAAGAGTCACAGCATTACTGGGTTTGGGGCATCCCCCCACTGTGGATGTAGCTGCCGTCATTAAAGACTAAGGTACAACACTCTGAATGTCTGGAAAGCCTGCTTGAGAAGGACAGGTACAAACTAGGCCAGGTTGTGAAGATAAAAAATAAATACCTAACTCTTCAATGCCCCGACACTGACAAACATCCACAAGCATCAAGAACATCCAGGAAAACATGACCTCACTAAACAAAATAAATAAGAAACCACTGACCAACCCTGGAGTGCAGAGATATGTGACCATTCAGAGAGAATTCAAAGCAGCTCTTTTGTGGAAACTCAACGAACTTCAAGATAACACAGAAGGAATTCATAATCCTGTCAGATAAATTTAACAAAGAGATTGAAATAAAAAAAACAAGGACAAATTCCGGAGATGAAAATTTCAGTTGACAAACTGAAAAATATATGTGTCTCAACAGCAGAATTGGTTAAAAAGAAAGAATTGGTGAGGTTGAAGAGAGGCTGCAGGAAAATACACAGAGGAGAAAGAAAAGAATGAAAAAGAATGAAGTATGCCTACAAGATCTAGAAAATACCTTCAAAAGGGCAAATCTAAGTTATTGGCCTAAAGCAGGGGGCGGGGGGGGGGGGGGGGGAGAGAGAGAGAGAGAGAGAGAAAGAGAAATAGGGTAAGAAGTTTATTCAAAAGGATAACAGAGAACTTCCCAAACCTAGATGAAGATATCAATATTCAAGCACAAGAAGGTCATAAAACATCAAGCAGATTTAACCCAAAGGCTACCTCAAGGCATTTAATAATCAAACTCCCAAAGGTCCAGGGAAAGAAAAAACAAAAATAACATGTAAAGGAGCTCCAATATGTCTGACAGTAGACTTCTCAGTGGAAATGTTACAGACCAGGAGAGAGTAGGATGACCTATACATCAAAGAGCTGAAGGAAAAGAATACCTTTCATCCTAGCATATTAAATCTGGCTAAAATATACTTCAAATATGAAGGAGAAATAAAGATTTTCTCAGATAAACAAAAGCTGAGAGATTTTGTCAACATCAGACCTGCCTAACAAGAAATGCTAAAGGGAGTTCTTCAATCTAAAAGAAAAAAACATTAATCAAGCTGTAAGAAATCAACTGAAGGTATAAAACTCACTGGAACAGTAAGTACACTAACAAATACAGAATATTCCAATACGATAATTGTGGTACATAAACCACTCATATATTGAGTAGAAAGATTAAAAGACAAACCTATCAAAAACTACAATTTTTATGAGACAGTATAGAGGTATAAATAGAAACAACAAAAAGTTAAAAAGTTGAGGGGACAGAGTTCAAGTTTAGAGTTTTAAACATTTTATCCTTGCTTTTTTGGAATCAGAATTAAGTTTTCATCAGTTTAAGGTAATTGGTTATATTATTTGTAAGCCCCATGATAACCTTACATTAAAAAACCTGTAACAGGTACAAAAAACAATAAAAAGCAAAAAATGAAACATACTGCCAGAGAAAAACACTTTTACACAAAGGAAGACAAGAAACAGGAAAAAAAAAAGAAAAAAAAAGAGGACCACAAAACATTCAGAAAACAAATAAGAAAATGGTAGTAATAAGTCCTTATATATTAACAATGACATTGACTGTAAATGGACTAAACTCTCCAATTAAAAGACAGTGTTGTAACAGATTTTAAAAAGACCCAACTATATGCTGCTCACAATAAACTCATTTTACCTATAAAGATACACATAGACTAAAATTAAAGGGATGAAAAAAAGCTATTTCATGAAAATAAAAACAAAAAAGAAATAGGAATAGTATATTTATATTAGACAAAATAGATTTCAAGACAAAAACTATAAGAAGAGACAAAGAAGCTAATTATATATTGATAAAGGAGTCAATTCAGCAAGTCAGTATAACCCTTATAAATAATGTGTGCTCAACACTGAAGCATCCAGATATAAAGCAAATATATATTTACATATGTGTATATGTACACACATATTGTATATTATATGTATTTATAGATATATTTATATATATGTAGATATATTGATATCTTCCTCTAGATATAGGAAGTTCTCTGTTATCCTTTTGAATATATATGTATACACACACACACACACACACACACACATATACACACACACAGAGAGAGAGAGAGAGAGAGAGAGAGAGAGAGAGAGAGAGAGAGAGAGAGAGACTGATCCCAACACAATAGCCGCTGAAGATCTCAACACCCTGCTTTCAGCAATGGACAGGATCATCCAGACAGAAAATCAACAAAGAAACACTGAACTTAATCTGTACTATAGAACTAATGGCATTAACAGATATTTACAGAAGACTTCATCTGACAGCTTCAGAATACACGTCCTTCTCTTCAGCACATGGATCATTCTTAACAATAGACCATATGTTAGGCCAAAAAATAAGTCTTAAAATAATTCAAACAAATTGAAATCATATCAAGTATCTTCTCACACCACAGTAGAATAAAACTGGAAATCAGTAACAAGAGGAACTTTGGAAACAATACAAATGCATGGAAATTAAACAATATGCTCCTGAATTATTTAGTGGGTAAATACAAAAATTAATAAGGAAATTAAAATTTTTTTGAAACAAATGAAAATGGAAACATAATATTCTAATACCTAGGAGATATAGCAAAAACAATATTAAGAGGAAAATTTATAGCAGTAAGTGCCTGCATCAAAGAAGTAGAAAAACTTTAAGTAAATAATCTTATAAAGCATCTTAAAGAATTAGAAAAGCATGAAAAAATTAAACCAAAAATTAGTAGAAGAAAGGAAATAATAAAGAGCAGAAATAAAATTGAAACTGAAAAAAAATACAAAATATCAACAAAAGTTGGTTTTCTGAAATCAATACTAAGAGAGAAGACCCAAATAAATAAAATCAGAGATGAAAAAGGGGACATGACTACTGATACCACAGAAATTCAAAGAATATTAGAGATTACTATAAATAACTATATGCCAATAAATTGGAAAACCTAGAAGAAATGGATGAATGCTAGACATCTAAAATCTACCCAGATTTAACTATGAAGAAATCCAAAGCCTGATAGACCAGTAACAAATAATGAGATTGAGGCTGCTAAAAAGTTTCCATCTGAAAAAGAAACCAAGAAAGTAATCTCATTTACAAAAGCTTCAAGTAAAATAAAATGCCTAGGAATGAACTTAACCAAGGAAGTGAAAGATCTCTACAATGAAAGCTATTAGAACATAAATGAAAGAAATTGAAGAGGACACACACACACACACACACACACACACACACAACATATTTTATGTTCATGGATTGGAAGAATTAATATTGTTAAAACATCCATACTACCCAAAGCAACCTACAGATTCAATGCAATCCCTATCAAAATACCAATGATATTCTTCACGGAAATAGGAAAATAATTCTATATTTATACGGAATCACAAAAGATCCAGGGTAGGCAAAAGCCATCCTGAACAAAAAGAACAAAACTAGAGGAGTCACATTATTCAAATTATACTACAGAGCTATAGTAACCAAAACAGCATGGTACTGGCATAAAAATAGACACATAGATCAAAGGAACAGAATAGAGAACCCAGAAATAAATCCATATATCCACAGTGAACTCATTTCAAGAAAGGTGCCAAGAACATACATTGAGGAAATGACAGTCTCTTCAAAAATGGTGCTGGGAAAACTGGATATCCCTATGCAGAAGAATGAAACTAGACCCTTATATTTTGCCATATACAAAAATCAAATGAAAATTGATTAAATACTTAGCTTTAAGACCTGAAACTATGCAACTACATAGACATTGGTCTGGGCAAAGATTTCTTGAGTAATAGTTCAAAAGCACAGACAACCAAAGTAAGTATAGACAAATGGGATCACATCAAGTTAAAAAGTTTCTGTACAGAAAGAAAACTATCAAGAGAGTGAAGAGATAACCCACAGAGTGCAATAAAATACTGCAAACTATCTACCTGACAAGGGATTAATAACTAGAATATATGTGGAGCTCAAACAACTCAATAGGAGAAGATAAAATAATCCTATTATAATTGGGCAAAGATCTAAATAGACATTTCTAAAAAAATACATACAAATGGCCAACAGGTATATGAAAAAAATGCTCAACATCATTAATCATTAGAGAAATACAAACCAAACCTCTACAATGAGATATCATCTCACCCCAGTTAAATGGCTTTTGTTGCAAAGATAGGCAATAACAAATGCTGGTAAGGGTAGGGAGAAAGGGGAAGAACGTTTTTAACAGTAAAATTTGGAAATGATCCCTTGTACACTGTTGGTAGGAATGTAAATTAGTATAGCCACTGTGGAGAACTGTGTGGAGGTTCCTCAAAAGAAAAAAAAAATCAACCCTAAAAGTAGAGCTATATGATCCAGAAATCCTGCTATTAGGTATATGCCCAAAAGAAAGAAAATCAGCATATTTTAAGAGATATCTGCACCCCCTTGTTTATTACAGCAGTATTCACAATGGCAAAGATTTGGCATCAACCTTAAGTGTCCATCAATGAGTTAATAAAGAAAATGTGGTAGATATATACAATGGAATACTATTCAGCTACAAAAAAGGAATAAAATCCTGTCATTTGCAACATGAATGCAACTGGAGGAAATTATGTTAAGTGAAATAAGCCAGGCACAGAAAGTCAAATTTCTCACATTATTACTCATATGTAGGAGCTAAAAATTAAAACGATTGAACTCATGTAGAGAGATATTAGAATAATTAATATTAGATATTAATATTTAGAGATATTATATTAGAGATATTACCAGAGACTGGGAAGGGTAGCAGGCAGAAGGGGGACAAGTGGGGATGGTTAATGGGTTCAAAAACATAGTTACAATAATAAGATCTAGTATTTGATGGCTGGGTGTAGTGGCTCATGCCTGTAATCCTAGCACTTTGGGAGGCCGAGGTGGGTGGATCACCTGAGGTTGGGACTTTGAGACCAGCCTGACCAACATAGAGAAACCCCGTTTCTACTAAAAATACAACATTAGCCAGGTGTGGTGGTGGATGCCTGTAGTTCCAGCTACTCAGGAGGCTGAGACAAGAGAATCCTTGAACCCAGGAGGCGGAGATCACAGTGAGAGGAGATCGTGCCATTGCCCTCCAGCCTGGGCAACAAGAATGAAACTCCATCTCAAAAAAAAATCTAATATTTTATGGCATGACAGGGTAACTACAGTCTACAATAATTTACTCTATTTTTAGAACTGAATTGTTTCTGATACAAAGAAGTGATAACTTCTTGATCAATACCCCAATTACCCTGATGTGATTATTGCACATTGTATGCCTGTATCAAAACATCACACATACCCTATAAATATATGCACCTATAATGTACCCATAATAAAAATAAAAAATAAAAACAATAATAACAGAAAAGTGCAAAGAGACATCAACATACATATCACAGAAGAGGAAAACAAATGATTCGAACATATGAAAAGATGTTCATTACTAACCAGAAAGAAAATTAAAACTACAATGATATACTATTTTATATTAAATGATGACAATGATATAGAGCAACAAGGACTCATACTGCACATAGAAGCATACAAAATGCTAAAAACACTTTGGAAAATTTCTTGGCATTATTTTGCAAATTTGAAGTTGTGCAGACCCCAGGACCCATCAAATCTATTCCCAGGGATATACTTGAGAAAAAGTCTTGCACAAAGACTGTCGGTAACAGCAGTGTTTATAACAGTAAAAGATTGGAAATGACCCTAATGACCATCAACAAGAAAATGGTTACTTAAATTAGTATTTATATGATAGGAAACTATTCAGCAGTGAAAATGAATACACTATAGTAATACACATTAACGCCAGTGAATTTCACAATGTTGAGCTAAAAAAATCAAGGGAATATAAACTATGTCTATAAAGTTAAAAAATGTGAAGCTAAACAATATATTATTGAGGGATACAGCCATATGTAATAAACTATAAAGAAAAGCAAGGAACGATAAGCAGAATTCAGAAGAATAACTTCTATGAGATAATGGGGTGGGAGGGAGGAGGCACATTGTTCTATTTGTTTAGGTGGTTAGTGATTGCATGGGCATTTCTTTACTATTGTTGTTTAAGCTGTATATGTATATATTATATATATATATATATATCACAATAGTCTGTTTTCTACTTTGATATATTTCATAATAAAGATGTAGCAAACAGTGTGCTATTGGAGTGCTGATGAGGGAGCACTTCCTCTGAATGAAGTTGGGAGTGGAAGGTGAGAGGCAGGGATCAGTGAAGGCTTCATGGTGTAGTCAGAACTGGTTCTTGAAACATGAGGAGGGTTTTAAGGATAGAAATGGAAAAAGAGGAACTTCCACTAGGAAGAACAGGATGAGGAAAGACACAAAAGTGTGAAATGGCATTGTGTGTCCTGGAGACAACAATGGTTGGAGTATACAATGGAGGAATACAGTAGGATACAAGGATGGAAAATGCATTAGGCCAGATGGTAGAAGGCCTTTTTAAGAAAATCTGGTAGCTTGCGCCTATAATCCTAGCACTTTGGGAGGCTGAGGCAGATGGATCACAAGATCAGGAGATCGAGACCATCCTGGCTAACATGGTGAAACTCTGTCTCTACTAAAAATACAAAAAACTAGCTGGGTGTGGTGGCATGCACCTGTAGTCCCAGCTACTCAGGAGGCTGAGGCAAGAGAATTGCTTGAACCCAGGAGGTGGAGGTTGCAGTGAGCTTAGATTGTGCCACTGCACTCCAGCCTTGGTGACAGAGCAAGACTTGGGCTCAAAAACAAAAAACTTGTGACCGATTTAGATATTATCCTGTAAGCAAAGGGAGGCTGTTGAAGACTTTTGAGGAAACAAGTGATTTGATTACATGTATGATTTAGGAATATAATTTTGGTAGTTGCAAGAAGCATGAATAGGAGAAATTTGAGGCAAGTGGGACCCATCTGTGTACTGGAACAGTTCAGGAGAGCAAAGACAAGGGCCTGTACTGTGGCAGTGACAATGGAATAGAATGCATAATTTGAGACTAATTTGAGACCTGACTTACTTTTCTTAAGTGTATGTGCCCATTTCCAGAAAGACACAGACTGAAGCAAGTTGTACTGGCTTATTTCAGGCCAGCCCCTGCTCAGGACTGGGCACACCCTCTAGTTAAGTAGTTAATTGTGAGCACTGACTCAGCAGTTGTCCAGTTCCCTGTTCCCCAATTCCTAATTCCCTGATAGAAGTACTTCTCCCAGGTTTCCTGGCCCTTCCCTTTCTAAAGCAAGGAATGCAGTATTTGAAAACAACCTCTTTCCAATATTCATTAATCTGTCTTTTTGCTTACTTACATCTGCCCTTAACTTTCCTTTCTGGGCTTTCATTCTTCTCCTGAGGTCTTATACACAAGCACAGTCATGCTACTAGGTTGTGGAGTCTTTTTCTTCCACAAGAGACTAATTCAGCTGACACCATCCTAAAGACCAGAGGTATATTCATCCTTCAGGCAGATAATTACACAAAGACATGAGACACTAAGATGGCATTACAGCAACTCGCCGCTGGTCGGAAATGAAAAATGAATGCCCTGGACATCCAACAGGCAGTTGGAAATTCAGGCTAGGCATTTAGTCCCTACCTCTTCCACCCACCATGCTTGACCAAATAAGGAGACATAAGCCTGCCTTGGCAATCATGCTGTTTTATATGGGATCCAGCAGGGGTGATCCCCATGTGGAGAAGTACTCATTCTCTGTTTGTATGATCTCTACTTGTATTTATTAAAAAAGAAGTATCTTGTCAAGTTGAACCATGCAGGGGTCAGATCTTTTCAACTTGGAGAAGGAAGCAGCAACATTCCATAGGCAGGAGCGATGCCATCTCTGAGTTCAACACTGACAGGAAAAGAAGGGGACAGGGTCTGGGGATGGTGACTGCCAATCAGGTGAACACTTCCGGACACCCCAAAGAAGAAACATGAATGGTCTGAGATTCACATTTAAGAAGAGTACCCAGCTCTCCATAGCTTCTGAGTGGCTCTGCCATGCAAACCAAATCCTGTGTAAATCATGATCAAGGTGCATTTCGCACCCAATTTCTAAGGAAAATGGAAAGAAGTAGGTAAGCTTATCCTCCAGGAGCTTTAGGAGGAGAGATGGAATGACAAAGAATCTCAAGCAGAGAGCAAATTTGCATAAACACTGCTTTGTAAAAATGAAGAGGGAAGAAATTTTAATTTATTCTCAGGTAAAGAGAGAAAAATTATGGTAAAGTTTATAAGTGAAAATGAAGAGGCAAGTAAAGTATATGTTTCAGATCACAGCAGTGGTTTGTAAACTTTCTCATTCTTTTGCATGGGCACCGCCCCCTACCATAAATAATTAAAATCAAAGACTCTCCTCACTTCTAATGCATTCAGTTCCTTTCTATGTCTTTCCATGCCAAGATGCAATCCCAACCCTTTGATTTCTTACCAAACCTTTAACTAGCCCTCATGGGAAGATGCTTTTGAAATGGTTCAAAGTTGGGCATCCACTAGAAGAAGAAACAGAGCAGAGAAATGGAGTCCTCCCCATGTGAGATAATGAGGCCCTGAATAATTGCCAATGGAGCTCCCCATGGCTCTCTTCTCTAATCAACAGCACGCTCTCCCTCCTTGCTGCAAGTAGCTGGTAACTCATTTAACACAGTGCTCATAGGTCAGACTCTGAAAAGAAAAAGGTAATAGATTTGATCTCTGTGAGAGGTTTTTCTTTTCCGTCATAAAAGGCATGAAGCAGGGCCAGACAGTCAAGGGAAAGGAACTCACATTTGCAGACAATCTGAAGAAGATTAAGAGTGATGGCTGAGAGACAACTAACTGGACATCTGGATGAAATGGTCTTGGATGGCATGTAAAGAAGCGCACTGTATGCAGAGATGAGCTTTCTGGGTTGGCTGAATTTTAGCACCCAGACGTGCTAAAACATTGGGTGGACAACCTTTGCAATGCAGGGCACTTGAAATGATCTACCTGAGCCCATACAATTGCTTTATTTCTCCAGACAGGCTGCTTTATTTCCATCTATGTACTTGTTACCTCTCTTCTCTCATGCTTTTGATTTCATCAGCTTCCTCAGCTCATTTGTCTGCAGTCACCTGGCGGGGCTTACCTCTGTGGGGTTGGTATATTCTGCTAAGCTCTGTCTTTGGCATCATTCAGATTGCACTGCTCTCCTGTGTACCTTTTCTAACAGGCTCCAGCACACCTGTTTTGTCACTTTTATTCTGTCATGTTTTGCACACCCTGTGCTTTTGAAGTTCTTCATTATTTACTGTTTGACCTTATTTTACTTTATTTACATTCTTTCCTTGTCATCCATGTTTGGTGAGAGATAGTTTACATATAAGGAAAACAAGTCTTGAAATGTCATGTAGTTTAAGATTAAAGGCATTTCTTAATGCTAGGCACAATAGGGTTTTGCATATACAACCTCACTGATACTGCAAAATCTTAATCAGATGCATCCAAACAGGGGTGGTGTGTTTACAGTGAGGCATTTTATAAAAAAAGCTGACTGCAAGTTGGACTGACTTGCCACATATATTCATATGGTCAGTTACCAATGAGAACTTATGTCCTGGGTCATCAGGTGACTTTGTGGCCATGGACTTGATAAGCACAGCTAGTGAATATGCAGAGTTGGAAAACACACCTGCAACTTTGGCTTCTGTTCATGCATGTGTTCAGCAGTAAATATTTACCGAGTGCCCCACGTGCACAGCCCTGGGCCCTGGGGTATAGCAGGGAGCCCAGAGCAACATGGTTCTGGCTCTTGCAGAGCTTATGCTCTGGAGAGGCAGACTTCATAAAGTGATCAGATAGAAATATATAAAATTATCACTGTGACAAATGCTACAAAGGAGATGTGCCTGTTGCTGGGAGAGCCAATGACAGATGGATGAGACCTTATTGGAAAGCACAGGGAAGTCTTCTCTGAGGATGTGAAGCTTGAGCTGGGATGGGAAGGATGACGAGTAGTTAGCCAGGGGAAGGGATGGGAGAAAAGCCTTGTAGGAAGAGGGATCAACATGTGCCAAAGCCCCATGGGCAGGAAGAGGCATGGTGAGAGAGACTGGTTGGTGGGATAACAGAGCAAGGGAGCGGGGAGCTGTGTGAGGTGAGCTGGGAGGGGTCTGGGGACAGAACATGCAGGGCCTGGCAGCCTTGTGATGAGGGTCTGATCTTTACCCTGAAAGACTATGGGGTGCCACTGAAGGGTTTTAAACAGTAAGCAGTAGATCAGATGAGTGTTTTGAAAAGGAACCACCTTATCTAGCAGACTGAGGGGAGGAAAGTACAAGTTGATTTGTATTTGAAAGCTTTTGTCACCTCTTGACATACACCCTTACTTAAAAGATGCTCTCGGTACCTCTGTGCTGCGAGTAGTCAGTACAGTCGTGCACCACATAATGATGATTTGGTCAACAAAGGACTGCATATATGATGGATGTATGATAATACACATAATATATGGTATTTTTACTGTACCCTTTCTATGTTTAGATATGTTAAGATACACAAATACTACGGTGTTAAAATTGCCTGTCGTATTCAGTACAGTAACATGCTGTACAGGTTTGTAGCCTAGGAGCTATAGCTGGTGTGTAGGAGCTGTAACCTGGTACGGAGGAAGCCTATACTATCTAGGTTTTTGTAAGTACGCTTCTTTGATGTTTACATGACAAAAATCACTTAATGATGCATTTCTCAGAATGTATCCCTTTCATCAAATGATGCATGCCTGTATTTTAATAAAAGTACAGGCCTTGGGGAAAAGAAGAGAGTGGAAGAATAGGAGAAATTTCAGAAATATTGAACTAGGTATTTTGCCCTTCCTGGAAAATATTATTGCCATTAATTAGAACCATAAAATTGACTCTCTGTTAAGTGACTTGCAGGATATGAGGACAGGCTGTCATTCCACTAATTGCTAGAGTTGACTCAACTGATACTGCTGGTCAGAAGGACTCTTGTCCCCTCCCAAACCCCATAGTGTGGGTGTCTGAAGCTGCCCAGAGAGGACCTGGTATTTGATCAAGGCTACAGAGCAGCTATGAGCCCCTGACAGGATGACTTGTTCAGGTCAGAGCTAGACAGCTAGTACGTTGTTAAGCCAGTATTTGAATATGTCTGTCAGGCTCCTGCTCTTTTTACTATCTGGTTATTTCCTCACAAGGGAGGAAGTCAAGTGGACAAGAAAGTCACTATGAGAGGTAAAAATTTTCCTCTAAGCAAGTCTTCAGGGCAAGGAAGAAATGGAGTGAGCTTAAGAGAGCTGATCAGTGAAAGTATCTTAGGTGATTGAAATAAATGAAGTAAATGTAAATTGTGCACCAAAGACTGGAGGCTTCAAACTGAGATAAACTCACCAATGGGTATATATCACTGTTTTACCCAACTTCTTCCCACTGGGAAATTCTGTGTCCACATGACAGTCTTTGTTAAGGGAATCAGCCTCAATGCTTTGTGTCTCTGAGCTCAAGGGCATATTATTTCAAGACTGTATGCCATGCCATTCAATCCCAATGGCAGGATATGAGCCAGATATGAAGAGGCTCCTCCTCAGTCCAGACAAAACCTCCAGCCAGGCAGGCCTGCACATTTATGGCCCAGACAAGCCACCTGGGTCCTGTAGAAGATAAAATGGGATTCTGAAGGGGTGAGGGGACCGTGCTTCTCTGTGTCCAGGACCCAGGAGTGCATGAGGGGTCCCTTGGGATCACAGTGCCAGCCCCTTGACTGTAGAGTGAGTTTTCAGGCAGGACTATGTGGCAGTGGTGAGGACTCATTAGTGACTTTGTGGGCAGGGGACACACACAAGAGGGGAATTGGAGAGGAAGGTAAGGATGTATGTTACAGAATGAATGCAGTGGGCACTGACTGCCTCCCATGGACAGCTCTGGACACACCGTGAGGGGAGCAATTGCCAGCTCTAAGACTGGAAGTGGTTGCAGCTACCATAACTTAGTTGTTAAAGGTAAATGTTACTAAATTCTGTTTCTAGCAAAATGGTGGATCAGATTCCCTAACCTTACAATTGCTGAATAGGGACGAAAGTAAAGAATCCTCTGATGCCAAAAGCAAAGTGAGAATAAGACTCCTGGAAGGTAAACAAGTACCAAAGGCAGCTTTCACCCAGAAAATAACTACTGATTCCTGGGAACCTTGAGTTTCCATTTTGATGACTGGGCAGCAGCAACAGAAAACCAGCTTAGCGGCTACAAATGGGAAGTCTAATAGGAGAGCCTTGCATGAACTGGAACTCCAAAGAACTATTCAAAAGAGGGTTGGAAAATTACAAAGGGTAAGATAGAAAAAGTAAAACTAACAGGAAAAGATCAAAAATGATAGAATCAAATAAAAGTATAAGTAAATAAAAATGGTGTAAATTGATTGAAATGACTGTGGTGAAATAAACTGTTAAAATATTTTAAAAATCTAGGTTAATGGAGAAACACATACAGTATAAAGACATAGAATGGTTAAAAGCAAAAGTTTAAAAGAGACATACCAAAGAAAGCTAGCATACTTACAATAATATCAGACAAATCTGACTTTAAAGCAAAAAGCATTGACAGAGATACCATAGGTAACTACACAATAGGAAGGATTCGATTCACCTGGAAAATGAAAGAAATACCTGAGTACCAAACAACATGTCCTCAAAACATACAAAGTGAAAGCTGGCAGTTCTTCAGGCTGGGTATGGTGGCTGACACCTGTAATCCCAGCACTTTGGGAGGCCAAGGCAGGAGGATTGCTTGAGCTCAGGAGTTTAAGACCAGCCCGGGTAACATTGTGAGGGCCCATCTCTATTATTAAAAACAAATTGATCGTTTTTCAAAGAAAAATTTACAAAACCATTAGCAAAGATTTTTAAGAACCTACCCTAATATTTAATAGATCAAATAGAAAAAAATGAGCAAGACTATAAAGTAGTTGAATAGTTCAATAACCAAACTTTATCCAGCGAACACATCTAAACAGCACTGTACTCAACAATTGCAGAATGCACATTCTTTCCAAGCACACATGGATCATGTATAACAAATGCAACATGTTAGGCCAAGTTTGTAGCAAGTTGCAACAAACTTGAAATACTGAAATCATATGGAGTATATTCTCTGAAGACAAATTAAGAATAGCAAACTAACTAGAACATCCCTATACGTTCAGAAATAAAAAACAGGCCGGGCGCGGTGGCTCAAGCCTGTAATCCCAGCACTTTGGGAGGCCGAGGCAGGTGGATCATAAGGTCAAGAGATCAAGACCATCCTGGTCAACATGGTGAAACCCCGTCTCTACTAAAAATACAAAAAATTAGCTGGGCACGGTGGCACGCGCCTGTAATCCCAGCTACTCAGGAGGCTGAGGCAGGAGAATTGCCTGAACCCAGGAGGCGGAGGTTGCGGTGAGCCGAGATTGTGCCATTGCACTCCAGCCTGGGTAACAAGAGTGAAACTCCGTCTCAAAAAACAACAACAACAACAACAACAAAAACACCTTCTAAACAATCCAGGAGTCAAAGACAAAATCACGGTGGAAATTAGAATGTATTTGGAACTTAATGAACATACTACATATTAAATCTACAACTTCAAATTTGTGCTAATAGAAATGAACAAAGCTTAAGAACTACTAATCTAAGCATCCAACTTAGAAAAAAAAAGAATAGCGTAAACCCAGAAAGAATGGATGGAATAAAATATTAAGTATAAAAACAGAAATGAATAAGCAAGCAGACAAATATATAAGCTGACTTTTTAAAAAGAATAAAAGAAAATTGAACAATCTCTGGCATGATTAAAATGAAAGAGACATAAATACAAATACTCCAAACATTAAAGATAGGAGATAGGCCAGGTGTGATGGCTCCCACCTGTAATCCTAGCACTTTGGGAGGCTGAGACAGTAGTAGTGCTTGAGCCCAGAAGTTTGAGACCAGCCTGGGCAACATGGTAAGACTCATCTCTACATGAAAATAGAAATCAGCCAGGTGTGGTGGTACATACCTGTGGTCCTTGCTGCTTGGGAGGCTAAGATGGGAAGATTACTTGAGCCTAGGAGGTTGAGGCTGCAGTGAGCCATGTTTGTACCCCTGCACTCCAGCCTGGGTGAAAAAGCGAGATCCTATCTCAAAAATAAAATAAACTAAAATAAAAATAAAAAAGATATAAAAAGTTTGAAAACGAAGATGAAATAGGTAAATTATTAGGAAGAAAAGCAGTTTATCAGAATAGACTTAAAAAGAAATAGAAAATCTGAAGATAACAATTATTATAGAAACATAATTAGTGGACTAAGACTTTCACATGAAGAAAACATACCAGACCTGGATGAGTTTACAGGTGTCTTCTACCAAACATTCAAGGATAATTCAAAACATACATAAACTTTCCGAGACAACAACTGTAAACACCAGCAACCAAAAGTATTATTCTATTTCTCATAAGGCTATGTAACCGGGGTGTTGGTGAGGCACAGCTTCCCCGAGAGAATGCTGTGGGTTCTTGGTCTCTGATCTCTTAATAAGTGATAGGACCACTGCAGGTGTGCCATACGCTTGTAAAAGTCAATATCAGATCCAAGAAGTGTTGCAGAAAGGTGATTTTATTTAGATAGAGAAGATAGAAGAAAAGGAGAAGAAGAAAGACTTCCATGAAGAGTGTGGAAGGGGATTCCAGAGGGGAAAATCCGGCCAGGTGTGTGGGCATAGACTTTTATCCTGGGAGGAACCCCCACCTTCTCCAAGACCCTGGGCCAATGAAAGGAGTTTTTTAGAACTTCTGCTGGAGAGATTGACTTTTAGTTTCTTCCCCGCCTGTGAAATTCAAATATAAACTGTTAAGTCTCCCGGATGGAGAGAGATGGGAGGGGGGCATGGCGCTGGAAAATTCTTGCCCTTAAAACTATGTCCCCTTTTGGACCCTGTAAGAGAATATATATTCTCTCAGTTAGGGTAACATTATTATCAAAATAATTCTAGGATACTACAAGAAAATTACAGGCCAATCTTACTCAATAACATTGATACAAAAATCTTAAAGGAAATAACAGAAAACAGAATTGATCAATGAATAAAAACGATACATCAGGAATACATAGGGCCTATCCCAGAAACTCAAAAGTAATTTAACTATAAAAATCCTTTAATATGATTAATCATATTAATTATCATATGAAAGAAAAAAGATCGTATGATATTTTCTATGGAGGCAGAAAAAGTAGAGAAAGTTCATCATCTACTCATAATAAACTCTTCTAGCAAACTAGTAATAGAAGAAAACATCTTTAATCTGATAAAGATTATCTATAAAAACCCATTAAACATCATGTTTAATGAAATTTTAGAAAGCATTCTCTTTAAGATTACAAATAAAAGTGCCTGCTTTGGCCACTTCTATTTAGCATCATACAATAAGCCAAGCCAGTGAAATTAAAAAAAAGAAATAAAAGGACTGAAAAGGAAAAAAAAACCTCCAAAACTCTAATTATAGAAAATGTGATTATTATGCAGAAAATCCAGAGGTGCCTACACATAAATTATTTGAAGTAATAAGAGATTCAGTAAATTTTGCCTGATATAATTGATCAATATACAAAATTCTGTTGCCTTTCTCTTCACTGGTTAACAGTTAATTTTAAAATTACATTAAAAAATAACTATATCCAGGAGAAGGATAAATTTGGAAGACTGACACTACACCTTCAAGACTTACTATAAAGCCACAGTAATCAGCACAGTGTGGTATTGGTAAAATAGACAAATAGATCAATGGAACAGAATAGACAGACCTACATAAATATAGTCAACTCATCTTTGACAAAGGAGCAATGGCAATGCAATGAAGAAAAAATAGTTTTTTCAACAAATGGTGCTGGAACAACTGGACATCCACAGGCAAAAAAATGAGTCAAGACACAGACCAAAACATCTTTCACAAAAATTAACTCAAAATGGACGACAGATCCAAATGTAAAATGCAAAAGTAAGAAACTCCTATAAGAGAACATAGGATAAAATCTATAAGACCTTGGATTTGGCAATAACTTTTAAGATATGACACAAAAAGCATAATCCATGAAAGAAATAATTAGGAAGCTGAATTTAATTAAAATGAAACATTTCTGCTCTGCAAAAGACACTGTCAAGAGATTAAAAGGACAAGCCACAGACTGGGAGAAAATATTTATAGAAGATATATCTGATAAAGGACTGTTATCCAAAATATGCAAAGAACTCTTAAAACTCAACAATAAAAAGAAAAATAACCTGATAAAGAGTGGGCCAAAGACCTTAACAGATACCTCACCAAATAAGATATACAGATGGCAAATTAGCATATGAAAAGATGCTCTACATCATATGCCATCAGGGACATGCAAATTAAAACAACAATGAGATACCATTGCATGCCTATCAGAATGGCCAAAATCCATAACAATGATGGCACTAAATGCTGATGAGGATGTGGAGCAGCAGAAACTCTCATTCGTCCTGTTTGTGGCAATGTAAAATGATAAAGCCACTTTGAAAGACAGCTGGTTGTTTCTTACAAAACTCAACGTACTTGTATCATATGATCCAGCAATTGCATTCCTTGGTTTTTACTCAAAGAAGTTGGAAACTTAAGTCCACACAAAAATCTGCACACAAATATTAATAGCAGCTTTATTCATAATTGCCAAAATCAATAGGTAAGTGGATAAATACACTGTAGTGCATCCTGACAATGGAATATTATTCAGCACTAAAAAGAAATGAATTGTTAAGCCATGAAAAGACATGGAGGAAAGTTAAATGCATACTACTAAGTGAAAGAAGTCTATTTGAAAAGGTTACACACTGTATGACTCCAACTAAATGAATCACTGTGGAAAAGGTAAAACTCTATAGAGAGCAAAAAGACCAATGGTTGCCAGGGGTTAGTGGGGAGGGAGGAATGAATACTGGAACACGAAGAATTTTTAGGGCAGTGAAAATATTCTTTATGATATTATAAAGGTGGATACGTGCCATTATACATTTGTCCAAATGTATAGAATGTACAACACCAAGACTGAGCCATACTGTTAAACTATGGACTCTGGATGATAATGGTGTGTCAATACTGATTGTCCACTGTAACAAATATACCAGTCTGGTGGGGAATGTTGATAATGAGAGAGGAGGCTATGCATGTGTGGGGCAGGGACTATATGGAATATCTCTGTACCTTCCTCTCAATTTTGCTGTGACCCTAAAACTGCTCTTAAAAAAATTAAAAAAAAAAGACTGCATTAAAAATAATAAAAGCATATATTCACCGAACACACACACTTGTGTAAAGATTTAAAAAATACTGTGTTCAAGAGTAAAAATAAAATACAAAAAGTGCCTGAGAATCAGTCTAACAAGATATTTGCAGGTATGTTATGGAAAAAGCTACAAAACTTTAAGCACTTTATGGACAATCTACATAAATGGATTATATCATGTTCATGGAAAGACTCAATATTATAAAGATGTAAATTTTTCCACATTTATACATGAATTTCAAGCAATTCCAATAAAAATTCTAACAGGATTTTTTAGAAACTTGACAAGCAAATTCTAAAATTATATGGAAAGGCAAGGGCCCAAGAACATCCAAACACCCCTGAAGAATTAAGATGTGTGTCTGAGGGGAGAGACAGTTTCCCCAGGAAACACTCAGCACTCATTAAAAGGTAGATAAGTATGGCATCGGTGCAGGGATAGACAGATAGACTAGTAGAACAGTATAAAGAATCCATTTACAGACCATTGCATTTATAGGAATTTAACTTATTATAGAGCTGCCATTGCAGATTGGTTGTGGGGAAGGGCAAAGAAATACTCATTAAATGATGCTGTGACATGTGGTTATCCATATGGAAAAATTGAGATTGGAGTTCTACCTTCTAATACAGAGACATCAACTGTAGGTGATTAAAGACTTGGATATAGAAAGTAAAACTATACAACTTTTAGAAGATAGAAGAGAAGATGTTTAAGACCATGTCTTGGAGAATGATTTCTCAAACAAGACACAGAAAGTAGAAACTATATATATAAAAAAAGGTTAAGTCAATTACACTAAAATTAAGACCTGCTCATTATCAGAGAGCATTATAAAGAAAGTGAAACTGCATTATAAAGAAAGTGAAATTGATAGAAAACAAAAATCAATATATAAGCACTTCTATAATCAATATGAAGAAATATTCAACAGAAAATGAAGAAAAGACATGTAAAGGCATTTTTTATTTAAGAGAGAACATGAAAGTCTAATAAAACATAAAAAATGATGAATATCATTCATAATCAAGAAATGCAAATCTAAACCTAAAGTATGTAATTTTCTACCTACCAGAATGAGAGTTTAAAAGTCTGAATTACAAATCTCGTGGGTGTACGTAGTAAGAAAAACTTTTTTACATGGTAATATAACTGTATAACCACCTTGGTCAACACTTTTGCGTTACTTAAGTAAGTTAAATTTGTGCCCTCCAAGGCATATAGTCTAGTCTAGAGAAAGTCTTGCATAGACACAGTAGGAATGGTGTACAAGGGTTGTATAAGTTACAAAAATCTTGGAAACAACCAAAAAGTGTAAACTGACAGAGAAAATCTCAAATGTTCATAAAACAGAAAAATAGGTAACTACTATAGTTTGTAGCATATTTGTATAATGAAGTACTTTATAGCAGTGAAAAATAAATGAACTATAGCTTCATGCACCAACCTTGGATGAATCTCATGAAGTTAAAGGAAACCACAGAGAAGAACCTGTATGATTCAGTTACATAAAGTTCACGAAGTGTGCAAAACCCCCAAATGATATAGTTGAGAGATACACACATCTGTGGTAACAATAGAAGAAATGCCAAGTGCTTTATTTAGGAAAATGGTTCTCTTTGAGGGCTGGAGAGTGGGAGGAGAATGAAATCATGGGAGCTTTGTAATATTCTGTTTTTAAGCTGTGCTATAGGTTCATGCGTCCTTGAATCATTGTTATTATTTATACCTATTACATATGTTAGAAATATTCTTTGTAAATGGTTTTATGTTTAATAAGAATAATATATAAACCAGGTGACTTTTGTATTTGACTAGTTATGTCTGGCCCATGGAGGGAAAGGTGACAAATTTAAAATAAGCTAATTTCAGAGAAAGTTGCTTTCCATTAAAAAAAGATGGGCAAGTGGTATCTTTTTTGTGCATTGATTAGTTGAATAAAATGTTTTAGGTCATTCCAAAGCCCACTGCAAGCAGACTTTTGCATCATGTGAGTTTCAGAAAGTAGGTAAACCATTTTATAAATAAGCTTATGTGATGCTAACTAGGCATATACAAATGGTGCCCAGCTGCAGGTGATACAGTTATGAAATGATGTTCTTTTTCATCATAAAAATACATTTTATGGAAATGCAAACTATATTATACTTTTATGGAAACAGGGAAATCTTTTACCATTTTAAGAGCAAACTTGATCTCCTTTCAGATCTTCTTTTAACTTGACTCTCAGATTTTTATGTAAGCACTTGGAATTTCTATTCTTTCCCTCCAAATGTCTCCTGATTTCTTACCTTTCCTGTTTTACTGAGCTTCTCTAATATTATTTTTTATGTTCATTATTTTTTGCCTGTGTTTTCTATTTAGTTTCTGTGCTTAATGAGGTTATATTCCCAGGAACTTTGTATCAGAGATTTATTCACTGGCTATGAAAAATTCATCCCTCCCAATTTTATTAGACTATTTTACAAACCTAAGTCTTCTTTTTACAAAGAGATACAGTAATATTTTCCAATAATTTATTATACTTTTCCTTAAAACCTGACTATCCATTGTGTTTCTATTATGACGTTAGCCTTCTTTTTTTTTTTTTTTTGAGACTGAGTCTTGCTCTGTTGCCAGGCACCAGGCTGGAGTGCAGTGGTGTGATCTTGGCTCACTGCAACCTCTGCCTCTTGGGTTCAAGCAATTCTCCTGCCTCAGACTCCCGAGTAGCTGGGACTACAGGTGCGCGCCACCACGCCCAGTTAATTTTTGTATTTTTTAGTAGAGACGGGGTTTCACCATGTTGGCCACGATGGTCTCAATCTCTTGACCTTGTGATCCACCTGCCTCAGCCTCCCAAAGTGCTGGGATTACAGGTGTGAGTCAGCACACCCAGCCAACATTAGCCTTCTTGAGTGACTGAAGAAAAGCAATCAGACATGAAAATGATACACATCTCTATTTACTATTCCCCTTATTTTCTTCATTCACAGATTGTGTTTTGTTTTGTCTATTCAACTTTTAATACATCAGTATTAACTGATGTTGAAAACCATATAGTATAATTATTGTATTTATTTATTTATTTATTTTTTCAATTTTTTATTGGATTTTAGGTTTTGGGGTACGTGAGCAGAGCATGCAAGACAGTTGCGTAGGAACACACATGGCAGTGTGCTTTTCTTTCCTTCTCCCCTTCACCCACATGTGGCATTTCTCCCCAGGCTATCCCTCCCCACCTCCCCCTCCCACTGGCCCTCCCCTTTTCCCCCCAGTAGACCCCAGCATATAGTATAATTATTAAAGTCAAAGCTTGCTTTTCTCCACTGGCTTTTTCATAAAGTAAATACAGTAGTTACCCCTCATACCACTTGGAGATATTCCAAGATCTCCAGTGGATGCCTGAAATCACAGGTAGAAGTAACCCTACATACACTATTTTCCCTATCTATATCTATGATAAATTTTAATTTACAAATCAGGCACAGTAAAGGATCAACAACAATAAAAGAAAAGAATGATTAGAACAAAATGCCAGCTTCACTACTCTTGCAGTTTGGGGCCATTATTAAGTAAAATAAGGGTTACTTGAACACGGGCAGTGTGACAGCATGACAGTCAATCTGATAATCGAGAGGGCTATTGAGTGACCAATGGGCAGGTAACATCTACAGTGTGGATAAAGGACTGTGTCCCCTTCTGGGAAGGACAACATTTCAGCACACTACTCAGAATGCTGCACAATTTAAAATTTATAAATTGTTTATTTCTGAAAATTTTCATGTAATATTTTTGGATTGCAGTTGACACAAGTATCTATAAAAAACCTCGGAAGGTAAAACCTCAGAGATCCAACTGGAGGGTTTCCTAAAACATAGCCTGGTGGGTGATCCTACTCCTAGCGTTTCTGATTCAGCAGGTCTGGGGTGGGCCTCGAGAATCTGCATTTCTACCAAGTTTCCAGGTGATGCCGATGTCAGGAACTATGCTGAGAACCATTGCTCTGGCTTAAATTCTGTAAGAAAGAGGAATCTTTTTCCTGTAAGAGTATTTCTCTATTTAGGCTTCTTTGCCTTGAGAGTATTGTATATATCCAGCAGTGAGTCATGTGGACCCCTTGATAAAATACATAGCCACTGTTTGTAACCTACGGAGACCAGCCCTGCAGTCCACTGTGGGCCTCTATCTCTCACAGGGCTCTGGCCATTTCGCTCATGGTTTTCCTGCTGTGTTTCACCTGCACTGTGACAATTAATTTTTTTTTACTTAACCACTTGTGAACTGGCTTTACAGTAGGTTGGGAAAATGCCCTTCTGTGTGATAGGGAAGTTGTAGAGCCAGGAAACCATGTGGAGGCCCATCTTCAAACCAGGGTTAGACAGGTAAGAGGAAGCTGGTGCTAGATCAGGGCAGGGGCTGCCAGTCTTTGGTGTCAGCCCTGCCTGGGTTTAAATTCCAACTCAGATAGTTCACAGCTGTCAAAGGAGTGTGGTGAGAAGGAGAAACCAAGCATGATGTGCATACTTTCTGTTTTTGTACTGTGGCTAATCCCCTGACTTGGAAATGAGTATCATAGATATGTAGACATGGTGGTAGAAATAACAGATTCAGCCAACAGGGAAAATTCGTTGGTGAGGCTCTGCGCAAGAATCCGAGGTTCCAGAATCCCAAAGCCACCGCTTTTCTGTATTAACTTAAAGAGCTAGGAGGAAGGTCAAGAATAAATCCTAGATTTTACACACACACACACACACACACACACACACACACACACACACACAGAGAGAGAGAAAGAGAGAAAGAAAGAGAAAGTAAAGACTCTCTGATGTTTTGTTAACAAGCTTTGTTTTAGACCCTTAAATGAAGAATTAGTTACTCATCAATCAGATGCCTCAAAGTAATTATTAAATGAAAAAATCCATTCTCAACTTACACTCTAATTGGAAAATTTCTAGCTGCCATCATTTTTTTTTTTTTTTTTTTTTTTTGAGATGGAGTCTCACTGTGTCGCCCAGGCTGGAGTGCAGTGGTGCCATCTTGGCTCACTGCAACCTCTCCGCTCACTGCAACCTCTGCCTCCCAGGTTCAAGCGATTCTCCTGCCTCAGTCTCCTGAGTAGCTGGGATTACAGGCACTTGCCAACACACCTGGCTAAGTTTTGTATTTTTTTTTTTTTAGTAGAGGCGGGGTCTCACTGTGTTGGTCAGGCTGATCTTGAACTCCTGACCTTGTGATCCATCTGCCTTGGGCTCCCAAAGTGCTGGGATTACTGGCATGAGCCACCATGCCAGCCTCCTGCTGTCATTTTTAAGAACAACCTGTATCCAAGAAGTCAAATCCCTTTTTCTCCTAATGCTTCTGTCTTCCCAGTATCAAACCAAAAGACCAGTCAACACAAAGGAAACATTTCCAAAAAGTCCTGCAAAAGCATATGATTAATCAATATGGGGGAAAAAGCACAAAACTAAAAATAAATTTCAAAAGATTCAACCTTAATGAAAACAGAATCATCAAACCATAGAAAGAATTATGGAGCAATAATGTTTCCTTTTCAAGCTATTTTTTAGATTTCTATACTTTCTCCATTTTCTTTCATTTGCTCTTTAGAAAAATAGTGCTCTATTGAGGTTTAATCAATTAGAAGGTCATAAGCAGAAACATGAGAATGAGCGATATTATAAAATAGCATTTGGCCAAACCTTTAAGAAACTGGGTCATGAACTAGAAGGAAGGCAGACCTGCAGCAGCTCTGTCTGACAGCATGCTTCAGCACTCTTCGAATGCCGCAGTGGGGTTTTCTTTCAGAATTAAGCAATTCTATAAAAAGAGACTGTTCTTACCCTCATTCTCCCATTCCTTATTGCTGGTCCATCTTCTGCCAATCTCAACACATACAAATCCATTTTGTATTCCCTTCCTCCACGAATGCTGAATCCAAATCCTTTGGCTCCTTTTTCCATGTCCACAGTGAAATAATCAAAATCCTTTGGGGTGGGGGAGAAAATGGAATAGACAATTGTTTAGTGTCAGAGAAGCTTCTGTGGCTGGTCTCTGTGTTCTCCTTCTCTCTCTTAGTGTATTCCAAATGACATGATGATGGGAGAAGTAGTAATCTGACTTTATGAACTATCCAAATGCAAGACAAAATTCCAAAGGTTTGAGCAGACCACAGCACAGTTACTTGGTCATCAAAGAATTACTGTGTAGTTTGTTTACTCTGGTATTCATCAGCTTACTTGGCAAATGTGGAATGATTACCGATAGGCTTGAATGATATCACCTCTCCTTTGATTTTTCTCATTCACTGCTGTTGAGCATGATAAATAAATGTCAGGTGTGTGTGTATGTGCATGTGTGTATGTAAATTACAGAGTTTGCTGAAGTGAAATTTAGTGGCATCTGATAGATCTCTCAGTTTCACAGACTATTGAATATCAAGTTGGAATGTACAAAATCAATTTCTCTTTTACTTAAAATGCAATATGTGCAAGATTCTCTGATCTTCACTATTCTTAAAAGCTTTGAGGATAAAGGTGATCTTCAATTCATAATAAAACACAATGTAATCTGATAGAGTTGAGATTGTATTTAATTTATATCTTGATATGTAGTTATGAAGCAGGAAATATTTTCTAGATACCAAACTCTGCTCTGGACTCTTTTCATAAATGTCAAATCCTCACCCTGGCCTGTGGTGAGGAAGACCCACCCTTTAGGAAACTGAATCTCAGAGAAGTAAAGGAAGTTGACACGAAGTGCATCAACAAATAATCATAACAAACATGCCACTGGTTGTGTAGACAGAAAGTCGTTGGCTGTTGCACAGGCTACACTCTGTATTGCAAAGCCAGGCCTAGTCTTACCCTTATGTGCAGGGGCTTGGCCCTTTATCACAGAAAGGCAGGTGGGGGCCATGTAAAAAACTATGGACCTAAAATAGCTCTAGTACTAGCATCTATAAAGTTTCCTTTCTCTCAGAGGTCCCAGCTTAGAGCATTTTAGATACCTTGACAAGGAAATATACAGGGAGTTAGCTAGTGATTAGCAGGGATTAGTTCATTCCATTACTACTAATCCACTATTTATTTATTTATCTATTGTCCTGGTTTATTCTGAAATAATTTATTTATCCAGCATGTGTTTGGGAATGCAGGTGTTACCCCGATGTTATCAGAGCTAGGAATAGAACTGCAGCTCTCTATCCCAGACAGGTACACTTTCCTCTGTCTCTGCTTCAATTTCATTCCTTGCAGTTCTCTGGAAGCCTTGGTCAGGGCCCACCCTGCTCTCGGGGAGGAGGTACCTGGGGCTGCCTGTAGTCCGACAGAGGGTACTGCCTGGTGTCGGGGGAGTGCTGCCTGTAGTCCAGCAGGGGAGGCTGTCTGTAGTCCAAGGGCGGGGGCTGCTGGTAATCGCCTCCCGGGGGTTGCCTGTAGTCCAGCGGAGGCTGCCTGTAGTCTGTGAAGGGAGGCTGTCGGATGTCTGGTTTCACATCTTGCCTTGCTTTCACTTCTGACCTGTAACTAAATCAATGGAAATGGGATTTGCTTGTAACTCAGGTGCATTCTAAGGAGACTAGAATGATCACATGGCCTCCAGAGGTTGTCCAGCCATACAAGCCACGACAGCTCACACAAGCCACTCCTCTCGGTGGTCCTGTTGCATGTTCAGGATTATGAAAAGATTAAATAAATATTATTTAAAAATCTGTGACAAATGCCACATTGTATACTTTTCATATGGCTCTTTAAGAAGTCAAGGTAAAAATGGTGGCTCAACCAGAACCTTGTGGAAAAGGACTCATGGATGTTCCTCTTTGACTTTGGCTATTTGAAAACTGTACAGCCACAGCAAATCTAGGGATTGAAGTACTAAACCATACATCCCCCAAAATCAGCCTGTCTTAACAGCAGTACACCAACCTTCCTCTCTCACTCTCACTTTTTTCTCTCACACACACCCCTTGGTAGATCATTCATTACTTTATAAAAGCATGATTGAAGTGATCTGTAAATACGTTACAAATACACAATTAAGGCTATTTTAACCTGCTGAGTTGGGTCTTCTTGAATATTTTACAGAGGTTAAAGGAGTGATGGTAAAATATAATAACCAACTACTAATAAGTGACAAGTCATTGGATCATTGGTAAAATTGGAAACATATTACACAGAGGCTTAAATACTATACCATAGCTATAAGGATTAGCATCAGATACTACGGTGGCCATAAGATGGAAGAGAAGGCAAAAATGTTGTGTCTAACATGTATCTCTTTCTTGCTTCTAGATATTAGTTACTAATGAAATAAACACAGAGACCAGAGCTGGGAGTTTAGCATTGTTTTGTGATCCAAACTGCTTTAAGCTGAGGAGGTTACTAGTTTCAAAAGAAATAGCCAATCCCTACCATTATGGGATCATTAATAAGGTGAACTGAAAAATTATCACCATGGTATGGAGGACACTTAATTCTGTTGTTCACTGCCTATTGCCATGGCAACAGTCTATAATGAGCTATCCAGGGATGTAGGTAGATTGAAAAAGTACATTCTACATGGTAATAATTTTATCTAAAATTAATTGGAAGGTATGAGGAATTGAGAAAATCTTTAGCAGCAAGTAAAAGCTCAAATGTGTCAGGACAACTGGTGCAAACCAGTAGAATTCTCACCTTTAAGTCTAGATGTATTTTTTTTTTTTTACTGGCTTATGGTCTCACTGATGCTGATTAGTATTAAGTGTTTTTAAAAATCACTTGCCTGAACAATTGCCATTAGTGTAATCTAATATTTGGTGAGGGCATACTGAAAGTGCATGGCAACAGATGTGTTTATTTGGGGCTCTTAGAAGGGGGTTAGTAATGTGGTTATTTTAATCAACTCTTTGAGTAGGTCCCATTTATTACTTAACCCTGCAGAGGAGAGGCATTCCTTTTGTGAGCTGCATAATTTTGGCTTTGCTTTATACCTCAGTTGTCCACTTGCCTACTGGGAGCATGCATGCTGAGAATAGAATTATTTAAAATATGCTTTGAATAAGATGCTTAGCTATGCAAATGCATGCATTAAACAAAAGGAATTGAACTGGGTGACATTTGCCAGTGTGTGTTGGTTCCTTTCTGGAAATAGCTTGCTTGGTGGTTTGGATGTCACAGTGTTTTAAGTTATCACAGTCACTTTATTTCCATGATCTGTGTGGTATTAATATGCAATATCCATTGTGTGCTCAATATTTAACCAGATGTGTCTCGAGATATGGAAAAAGAGGGTGAAATGTAAGAATCTCCCCCAAAGTAACACAAATGACTAAAATAGGAGCAGTTGAAACTTTCAACACACTCGTCCAGGCTGTCAAGCATTCAAACTATATTCTACACAGTGTTTTGTGTCAGGATTTTAAATTGAACTACACATTGAAGAATTCTTTAATAAGAAAAACATACTAATTTTTTTAATGAATGTTTCTAACTTTTAAGTGAATAATATACCAGCTAGGACAAAAATTATGTTGCATTGGATGTGTGAAACACTTTAAAGAAAACTCAGGACTATTTTTAAAAACTGGCTCTCTTAAGTTCTTTTACTTCTGAAAGAAGATCATCAATATAACCCTTCATAGCTATTAGTTCCATTGCTGAAGAGACTTTAGAAATGATAAAAACCAGATTGCAAATGGTACATTCTAGCAGGTTTTTGTGGTATGAAAAAGTTCCAGAACAAAGAAATGCTGCCCATGTTAAGAATGCACATATCATGTGGCCCTTCAAGAATCACTTCCAGTCCTGTGCATCTAGAGTTCAGAGTCTGTGAAATAAGTCAGTTTCCAATGGTCTTTCACTGACCTTGCCAATTAAACTGCAAATATCAATTGCCTGTGCTAGAGAAGGTGAACTCTGCTATTTATACTTAGTTTTGAAATATATTCCATAACGGCTCTTCCGTTGTTTTCAATAAATGCTTCTCCTTGAATAGTGTTTTTCCTGAGCACACACCCCAAAAATGTTAAAAGACTGAGAAATGGGGAGAGGTGGCCGGGCGCGGTGGCTCACGCCTGTAATCCCAGCACTTTGGGAGGCCGAGGCGGGTGGATCACGAGGTCAAGAGATCGAGACCATCCTGGTCAACGTGGTGAAACCCCGTCTCTACTAAAAATACAAAAAATTAGCTGGGCATGGTGGCGCGTGCCTGTAATCCTAGCTACTCGGGAGGCTGAAGCAGGAGAATTGCCTGAATCCAGGAGGCGGAGGTTGCGGTGAGCCGAGATCGCGCCATTGCACTCCAGCCTGGGTAATAAGAGCGAAACTCCGTCTCAAAAAGAAAAGAAATGGGGAGAGGTGTATGGTGTCATAGGAAGTCAAAAAATATCATTCATTCTAACTCACAACATAGACATTTGCAAGCAGACTGCCATTTTATTTTGTCCCGCTCTAATATGAGAACTGGCTCAATTTGACATGTAGGTGGACACTCCTTGGACAAACGGAGAAACAGGAAATTCATACTATGCACTTGGCTTATAAACTGTCTTAGAGACATCTCCAGCCTGACCTAAAAAAATGGCAAAGAGTTTTCCCTCTGATACCATGGATATCTTTAAATGTAATTAGGAAAAATGTTTCTGGTACCTGTTAAGATTACTGAACCTCTTCATTCATATATAAATGAGCCACCACCAGGAATCACAGAGTTCAGCCAGTAGACCCGAGGGCCAATAAAGGGCCCTAGAGTTGGAATGAGCACTTCCTAAGCTGTTAATACAGTAATCGAAGCAAAATACCTTAGAAGCAATGTAGTAGTAGAAGCAGAAAAATACCTTAAACTCTGGGCAAATATGTTGGTGACTTATAAACATTTGGATTAGGTTCACCTGTGAATCCCAGAGTTAGGAATATTTCATTCTGCAGTAAGGATGTCCAGAGACCACTGCTTCTGTGATAGGGAACAAGGTATCCCAGTTGTGAGCTGGTGGCAGATGAGATATGACAGTGGCTGTATCCAGCTGTGGTTCTCCCCTCAGGGCTATAGCATGCCAGGGATGAGCTCACCCACCCATGCCTGGAAGCAAGAGCCATGTCCAGGGAAATCCAACTCTGGAAAGGAGAATGCAATGTGGCTGCAAGATTAATTGACCACAGCAAGAAGAGCCTGAAGCTGGCTTGGGGACTGCTGGGGCGCTCAAGTCCTTCCTCTTGAGTCTAAGATGAATTCTGGGGAAAGCCAGTGCAATCTGTCACAGTGATACACGGCAAGAGCAAACGCATCTGAGGCTCATTAATGAGACACCTAGGACCTACCCTTCTTATGGATTGTCACATTCTCACTTCTGCATCATTTGCTTTATGGGGCTTTTCTCTTCCTTGCACATATTAAAAACATAAGCAGCTGAGGGCAACCAGACATTTATTTTCTATGAAAGCAAATGGGAAATCAGTAGAATGAGGCTTTGTAGAAATGCCACCTGTGGCACAAGGAACAGTGTTTGCTTTGCAACAATGTGAATGATGAACCCAGAGAGTTCTGGGAATCAAAACAGAGTCTCACTTCATCTTCACCATCATGGGAGGAGAGGGATGGGAAGCAAATGTTCAGAAAACATTAGAATCATGAAAAAGGCCAGTGAGGGGTTTGTATGCAGAAGTGTTTCTGTGAGTTGTTGTTTTTCTCCCACGAAAAGGGAGAAAGCATCATGGGAACATGTCTTCATCTTTTTCTTTAATGGCTCAACCCAACCCAGGATCCTTGTTATTTACAAGTCACAATGAGAAGACAGTGTTGTTCTTATGACATTGTTTTTCTGGAAGTTCAAAGTGTCTTATTCATTAGTCTATGGTGCCTATCTTGAATGCTATGTGTGGAATAGAAGAACCTCATTAGATTGTGAGTAGGAGGATGTAAGATTATTACTCAGTAAAAATGCTAATTTATTTTATTATTGAGACAGAGTCCCACTCTGTCACCCAGGCTGGAGTGCAATGGAAATGTTCTCAGCTCACTGCAACCTCTGCCTCCTGGGCTCAAGTGGTTCTCCTGCCTCAGCCTCCCAAGTGGCTGTAACTATAGGCGAGTACCACTATGACTGGCTAGTTTTTGTATTTTTTGTAGAGATGGGGTTTTACCATGTTGCTTAGGCTGGTCTTGAACTCCTGGGCTCAAGCAATCCTCACACCTTGGCTTCTCAAAGTGCTGGGATTATAGGCGTGAACCACCACACTTGGCTGCTAATACTTAATAATGCCTACAAATCCTTCAGCATTCTCTTAGTCATGACCTTCATGGTTCAGTGGACATCTGCAGCCAACTCCTAACTGCTTAACCTGCATTTACCCCACCAGCTTCCTGTCTGCTCTCTGCAGGGCAGACTGAGAGGCCTTCTTATAAAGCAAATCCAATGATATCAGTCGTCTGCTTAAGACCCTTTAAAGTCCACTGCACTTAAAGATCAAAACATTGAACAATCATGCTTATGAGGCTTTTTAGGGAGGGCCCTGGCCACCCTCACTGGCTACATCTGACATCATACACTTCTCCCTCTGCCACCCCTATATTGGCTGTCTTTCTATCTTTCATGCTGCATGCTCACTCCTGCCAGAGGGCCTTTGAGTATGTTTTTCACTCTGGACTCCCTTTAACACACTCTTCAACTGTTAAGCCCTACTCATCTGCAACTGCTCACCATTTCTTCAGGAAGGCGTCTCTCTTTGTGAAGGACAGACACTCAGCTATCTTTACTAATAAAACCATATCTATAACACACACACACAACCTCAAAATCACACATAGGTGTACACAGCGATTTCTACTTTATGAAAAATCTCTCTGCCTGTCCTGTACTGTCTGCAAATGCTCCCTCCTCTCCCCAGCCCCTTGCCTCTCAGAATCACAAAAGTCAGAGGAAACTTTACCTATTTTCATGGCCTTGCAGCTGAAGTGGTTGAGGTGGTGCTGGCTGGGCGACGGGGCTGTTGGGAGTGGCTGGGCTTGGCTGTGCCAGGGGACTCTGCTGTGCCAGGGGACTCTGCTGCGCCATGGGACTCTGCTTCTCTGAGCTGGGTGCCGAGGTGGGGCTGTTGAGCTCTGCGATGGAGAACCAAAGCACCAGATGAAGTCAGGTTAGCATTGATAAGGGGAAAGAGGTGATCAGAGGTGTTGACGTTGCCTCTGCAGATGGGTCAGGCTTTGGTTATTTCTGTTTCTGTTAGGTGTTTAGATAGCAGGTGAACACCTATTATCAAGTTCTAATACCACTTCCGATATCTGTATTCTTTCATTAATGATCACTGCGCAACAAGGTTATAAACAGTATCTTGTCATTCTGCCAGAAGAAAAGATTACCGAAAAACCCCGTAAAACTTTGAAAAAAAATAATTCAAAGGACTAAGCAGTAACACATATTCTATTTTCGCAAATGGATCTGCCACCACATTTTACTTGTAATAAACAGTCTGAAGAGTCTTTCAAAGTGTGGATAAGGAATGAACCATAAAAAGGAAAATGCTTTTTACAATCTTTTCCTCATCCCTTGTCAGTCTTATTGCCTCATAGCCCACTGGACTCCACATTTCTCCAGAAAGAAAAAAGAAGAAAAAATGGACACAGGAAGATTCACAAAACTGTTCTTAAATAACTACTTCCAGATTTCTTTCCTAATAACATCAGATTTTCAACTGAAATTGACTCTATATATTGGCATAAGGGCCCAACAGACACGTTCCAGACTCGGAAAACTGGGAAGCATTTAGATTTTCAGTGAGCAGCCTTGTTTGCAGTTAATTTCCATTGAATAGTTTATACATATTGGTGTCTGCTTTAGTAGCAGACAGTAGCTTTAAAAAAAGCGTGGTCATTTTCTTTTCTCTGTCTCTTTTTATGATTGGGTAAGAAAAGGGAGGTAATCTTTAGCATTCTTCTGCAAACTTTTCTTCCCCTTTTATTCCCCATAGTCCAAATCTTTTAATGTCTTCTCCATTTCTATCAGGATTTCCCTGCCTCAGCACTGTAGGCATTTTGGGTTGGGTGATTCTTTCCATTGGGCAGCTGTCCTGTGTATTTTAGGATGGTTGGCAGCATTCTTGGCCTCCACCCACTAGATGCCAGCAGCCTGCCCACCCCAATCAGGACAGTCAAAAATACCTCCAGACTTTGCCAAATGTCCCCTGGAGGGATAAAACCACCCCTATTGAGAACTACTGTTTTATATTTAAAGTCAAGTGGCTGTTTAACCATTTGGTGCCTGCATGTCAGATACTCCTAAAATGGAATTGGGGGCTGAATAAAACAAAGGGTAGCAAGTTGAGTGAGCCCATCAGCCTCTGTGTGGAACATTCATCAGTGAGCTCCAGAAATAGAATTCTTCAATATCATTGATGAGTCAGCAGCCAGAAACAAGTCACGGACCCACTGTCTCTGGAAATGGTGAACTGATGGTACAGTGATGTTCACAGCTCCATGACCCTTTAGGGCATGGTTATGAATTGTACTGTTCACTACTGTTTTGAGCCTCAGGAGGGAGTCCTTGTATAGACAAATTCAAAAGGCTCAGTGGGAATTTTAAATTCTTATCAGATGCAACATTTTCTAAATGAGCTCTTCTTACACTACAAAACTTCACGTTTTTCAAAACCAATCTGACTTTGAAGAATCCTCTAGAGATTTACTGTTAACACAAATTTTTTTTTCAGATTTATAACTCTGTCACCTCTGTTGAATGAGTTCTGACTTAATATAACCATAAAAACGGGGGCCCACACAGAATAACTGAATAACCTGGTGTCTCAGAATTCACTCTATGTGGCCTGGAATGCCATATATCTTGACCTCTGAATGAAACAGGTACTGAGTAAACAGGATATGGATTACAACTGAGTGTGAGTTTTTGCAAAGGTGGAAATAATAATCAACCTCTGACACTCTGACGCCACACTGACGGCAGGCAGGTGCACTCCATGACCCTGGCAGGCAGGCTGACAACAGCCGGTGAGTGTGTCCGTGTGTTGACTGCCTCTCTGCAAGGCTGCCTCAGGCACTCACCCTCCTGAGGAATGATGCGAAGGGTGACACTAAGACCTGCATCCTTGATGAGCTTCACGATGTCAGCGTGAGGCATGTTGATGATAGACTGGCCATTCACTGCTAGGATCCGGTCTCCCACTTTTAGTTTTGCACAGCGATCTGCAGGACTCCCATCAATGATGCGTCCGATTTTATGGGGCACAGCTAAAAAAACCCCAACAGAAATAGGTATCAGGGACATCACAAATACATGTTCTTTCAGTCCCAGCCCCAAAGGAAACAATGCAATGTCAGAATTCCTTCCTTTGTCAGTATATTTGCCTTTTGAAATCACACTGATTTCTCTCAAATGGGGTCCTGTGCATACTACTGAGACCAGAGTTTCTAAATTCAAGTCCTTTGCAGTGATAGGCCAATTCCAAACACAGACCAGGAGTTCTCAAACTTCAGATTGGTCATAATTAACCAAGAGTTAAAAAGACAGCGATTTGGGCCTTACTGGGGCTCATCTCAATTAGAATGTCTAGGCAGGAGGTGAATTTCTAAGATGCTGCTAGGGATATTTGTGCCCCATGAACTCATATTCTAGAGACAATAATCAACAATTTAAGAGAGCTATAATAAATGACAGAAATTTAATTTCTTCCATTTTATTTTATTGAGAAGAGAAAACAAGGAAGAAAAGAAATATGTGTTAATATGGGTAGTAGCTACTTCGTAAAGAAGTTATAACCAACTTCCCACTCATGTACTAAGCTTTAAAGGTTGGTGTGTTGTCACATCTTACCTCTTCTTTCTGATTTCCCTTTACACGGTGCTGATATCTTGCTAATGTCTGATATATAATGCATTTTATCAAATATGCAATGCCGTGGATAGTAAGACACACCTTTATTTTATATGTCACCAGGGGTTGGGAGGCGGGGAGGAAACACTGCTAACTAAATAATGATGCTCTATTGACTATAAGATACTCTCCAAATGTCAAAATATTGAAATATAAAAATATTTAGGCTTGGTAAAATGTTATATGTCTTTTAAAAACAATGTACACTTCTTTTTTTTTCTTTTTTTTTTGAGGCAGAGTCTTGCTCTGTTGCCCAGGCTGGAGTGCAGTGGCATAGCCTCGGCTCACTGAAATCTCTGCCCTCTGGGTTCAAGCCATTCTCCTGCCCTCAGCTTCCCAAGTAGCTGGGATTATAGGTGTGTGCCACCATGCCTTGTTTTTGGTATTTTTAGTAGAGATGGGGTTTCACCATGTTGGCCAGGCTGGTCTTAAACTCCTTACCTCAGGTGATCTGCCTGCCTTGGCCTCCCAAAGTGCTGGAACTACATGTGTGAGCCACTGTGCCTGGCCCACTTATTTTCTTTTAATTATTTATTTATATGTGTGAGGAGAGCCACACATATGGGCATACAGATTTTCCTGGCAGGATGATTTCAATGTAAATGTTCAAGTAGTTACCAAGATAACTATTTCTGGGGTGGACATCAGTAGGATACAGTGTTTCTGGAAACTCCCTCAAGGAGTTTCTACCAATCTAGAAACCCATTCTCTTTCCTTTCTCCCTTCAAGACTGTGAGCCCCTGCTCAGAAACCTGTCAATGACTCTGTGTTGTTGCTCTCCCTGTGGAATCAGGTACTGCTTGATCTACAGAAAGATGCAGTGACATAACCCACCATTCAGTATGCTTCAGGGATGTCTATTCCTTGAACTCTCAATCTTGCACATGCTTCACAGCAAAAGGCAGAATGTTAGCTAATAACCATGGCAAGGAAGGACAATTAGTGAGTTAATGAGCCAGTACCTTGTTCATTCTTCTATTGTGAAAGGTTATAGATAGCATATGAAAATATTGGCTGAGCCTGTGTCCCTGAAGTGAAACTCATCATGTTGGAAGCTGAGATACATATTTATTTACCATGAGCTCTAATGGCTTGAATGAAGAACACCTTACCTAGAGCATGTTAATGATCATCTTAGAATCTTAGGACAATAAATATATTTTTTCAAGTAGAAATACAGTAAGAACTCATTAATGTGCTGATTTTAAAAAATGAGGTAGGCATTGCAAAGTATATGGTTTTCAACCATAATAAGGGTGAACTTTAGTTCCTGTTTTTGCCCCCTTTCACGTTCAACAGTGTCTTGGAATGGGTGGCTCATAAATGATTTGGTCTCCCTGGCCATGTGTATATATTGTTATCTTTCCCGTGGCCGCTGCAAAATTACCTAACTTCTCTGAGTTTGTTTTTCAACAGTAAAATTGGTACACTAATAGCACTGATGTCACAGACTGCATCTGATAATTAAATGAGTTTTCATAGGAAAAGTCAGAACAATGCCTGACATGTAAGAATGGATCTATAAATATTAACTGTCATTCTTTTTATTACTATTATCTTTTAAATATTTCTCTTATCATTCCCGAGGGGTGTATGTGTGCCTGTGTGTAGCTGCCAACTTGGTTTCTTTCCACATGGGGTAAACCCGTAATACTGCTAGAATTGAAGGAACACTTTGCTTACTACAGGATTATACAGAGCAATATCTTCTAACCATCAACACAGAAAAATAACTTCAATTATGAAAGAGATGTGTTTGGTGGATTAGATAGACACTGGATGAGGTCAAGAGTTTATTTTATCTGATTTCACAAAAAAGATGATGTTGCAGGTTTCAGTAGGGAAACACCATCTTCTAAGAGTTTATTATTTAAAGGGAAATCAGCATGATATAGATCTCCTAATCTCCTACATTGAGTCCTACACACATATACACACATACTTTCACACTGACTGAATATCATTAACCGTTTTTCTTCTTACCTCTTATGAGTACCTACCTGAGCCAAGCACTGTGCTACATGATATACATGTGTGTGTGTATATATATATATATATATATATATATATATATATATATATATATAAATGTATATAAAGTATATATACATTTAAAAACACTCCTTAACAAATCATATGAAATATGTGATGTCATTACAAGTTTACAGTAGAGGAAACTGTGGCATATAGCAGTTATTAATTAGTCCAAGGTCACATATGCTAAACAGGGCTTAGAACCTTAGTCTATCAGATTTAATAGCCTTTGCTGTTAGTGAGTGTAGCCACCGCCCTGCGTCTCTTACTTTGCTGGCTCAGATCTCTAATCTATTACTTGCTTCCTGAGTATCTGGTGCTTTTATTTGATGAGTACAGCCTGCCTGTAAGCCAAGAACTAAACACTTTATGAGTGGTCCCGATTCAAGGGTGAGTGGAAGACAAGAACTTTGCCTGAAGCAGGTTCTTTGCTGCATCTGCCTTTTGACAGGCAAAGTGGGAGGAGAAGAGAGAAAAGCAGAGGAAATTGAACAGCTCTTCAGATCCTGTTTAGTTAGGACTTCACATCATGGTGTCATTTCTTTGTGTGAAGTAATTTCTTTGGATATTAGAAATTCTGACATTTGAAATGAAATTTAAAAATACTTCAAAACACATACAAATGGTGTTTGGATGATTTTCTGTTTTGACTTATTTATGCCTCTGCTTTCCTCTATTACTGTAGATCATTTAAAATTTATTGAGCATAAAACTCCAAATGTTTCAAAACAGATTTACACACACACACACACACACACACACACACACACACACACACACACACAACACACATAATTTGTATGCCCAAGAATGATAAGCTATTACTTGTTAATTTCCAGGCACCGCAGAACCCTCTTACTTTAAATCCTTATAGCAATAGTGTGAAGTAGCTGTGAAAGTATAATAATCATCCTAACTTCAGTGTTGAGAAAACAAGTGTCAAAGCCACAGTTCAAATCCTTCCCTGTGGCTTCAAACCTTGGGGTTACTACCTTCTTTTTTGATGTGTTAGAGGTTGAAAGCAATTTAAATTACGAAAAGCAAGGGAATGACTGGTGAGACTTAGTTTAGAAAAGCTTGCTGGTTGAGACTTCAAGATGAAAGTTTCACTGTAAACAGAATTACTTGCTCATGGTAATAACTTAGTTTCAGGGCCATTTTAACTTTATTAGGGTACTTAGAATAAAAACTAAGATAAAAGAATAGAGATCAAAATAAAAGAATGAAAACAGAAATAAATTCGATGGTAGCCACATCAAATGACTGAGTGACTTGCATAAAATACAAGTGAGCACACAGTTTAAGTGTATGTTCAGCAGCTGGAAGTACTGACACAGTTTTGTTACAAATGTTTTCTATTGGCATGTACTGTAATAAAAACAGTACTCGAAACTCTTGGCAGCCGAAGGCAGCCTCACTCTTCCTTTACCAGAGTTTTCCCTACATGTGTAAGTGCACTGAATGTTGATACACAACACATCTATGACAAGAGGTGTGCTCAGAGAGGATTCACTCTGAAAACAAGATGCAGTTCCATTTGCTCAGTGATAAGGTCTGCAGAGCTTGTGACCTAAGTGCATTCAGTGCAATGCTAATGGAATTACAGAGCAAGGAAGAGGCCCTGACCTTGGTTTCTATTATTGGGATGAATGATACTCATTAATTCCCTGAGAATTGATGACTAAGGTAACTGCCGGAGCACAGTCCATTTAGACAGCATGCCTTGCAGACATCATCTGTCAGGCAGCAACATAAATCAAGTCTTTGGATCAGTCTTGGTGACACAGTGTGCTTAGGATACACAGATATTTGGGACAAGTTGCAATATGTCATTTGGCTTTGAACATACTGACATTTAGGAAGGAGACAATGTGTCACTAGTTAGAAATTTCCTTTTAATTGAAAATCACATAAATTGTGGAAAAAAGAAGCCCATCTTTTCTATTGCTTTATTCCTTTATAGATAAAACAATATTGTCTATTTATATGGCAACATGTTTTATATTTTCCCATAGCTGGATGGACTCTTTTGACTCTGCTCCATGTACCACACTTGTTTTAGTGGAATATTCAGAGATAATCAGTTGGATTGGATGTCCTCTAAGTGAGTTTAAATGGCCTGGATTCTTGGGGTCTGTAGCCATATCACTACCGAAAGCAGTGATCCTCCCTTTTTTGGTGTGGGGTTCTCGTTTGGGACCTTGCATGGTCTACCCACACTCCTTCAGTCACTGGTCAAAGTGGGCTGATCCAGCCAATGAACTCTTGTTGATTTCTACCTTGGGTCAGTCCCCATAAAGAAGACAGGATGGTTACCTGGAGGACTTTTCTTGCTTTGATGATAGATTCTTCCTGAAACCCTAAGGGAAGGGAGTATTAGATTCCCCTTCCCTCCTCTTTTTTCCTTGCTGTTAATGTGTTTATCATTTCAGAGAAAGAAAAGTCTGCGAGTCATGTTTACATTTAATTATCTTCTTGTTAATAGATCCCACAAAGTGGAGTTACATGTGGAGGAAAGTATTAAACAGTGAAAGTGGATTTTGCATCAATCATGCCAAACTTACAAGAGAAGTTTCTGAAATGAGTGTGACAAAAATAAATACTTCAAAGGCAATCGATAGCACAAACTCTCATTAGCTCACATTTCCATTAATTTGTGAAGGTTAAACAACATGTCATTAGCTTGAAGAGGCAAAGGAAGTTAGATTGGATTTAGAATCTGTGACCTGATGTGAAAATAAATGTTTTTTAAAAGTTAGATGATTCCAGTTGTTTTTCTTTCAATAATATGTGAAAATTACCTACTGACTAGCTTAAATTTGTGGGTTGGAGCAGAAGGGTCAATTACTACATCAATCAACACATTTCTGAATAGCATCTTCTTAATAACAAGCACTATGCTAGGCCCAGAGGGGAAGACAATAATAAAGCAACACATGGTATTTGCCCTCAAGAAACTCACTGTCTGGTTGGGGAGATGAGGGATGAACTTATAAAAATATGCAAAGCAAAATGCAAATGGAAAATACATGGTAAATGTAACATGCAGCAAGGGTAGAGAGGAGGACTGAGTCCAGGTGTAGACAGAGAGAATGGTGAGGAGCAGGAAGGTCATTCTGAGGAGGTTAGTGGCAGCCCTTTTAGTAAGAATCTTATGATGGTAAAGGGGTATATAATCCAAGGAGGTTTGTGGGGAGATAAGGAGAGGTGCTTTGTAGGTTGGGGTCTCTCCTGCCCTCATAATTATTGCTTCCTTGAGATCCCTGATAGCCCAGCTCCTATGAATGGAGACTGAGCATGGAGAAATAATGGGAGATTGCCATAAAGTGTTCCCATCTCTTTAATACATGGTGGAAACTCCTGATCTGTTTTTCTGCCTTTAGAAACTGGAGCATAATATTAATCTTGCTTATTTTCCATCACTCCTTCCTAAAAATTCTGACTTTGTATGTTATATTGTGACAAACCCATTTAGATAGATATTGTCCCTTTCTGGAACATGACAAAGTGTCCTTCAAAAGAGTTTTCTTTGTCATCAGAAGGTGAAGATGTGGGAAAAAAACATGTGTTTTGTATTTTAAAGTTTTTTTTTTTTTGTGGTAAAATTAAGAAAAAGTAGACGGTGTGACTTGTTTTCCTCTAGAATTCTGTGAAATTTAGCTTTCCAAAGATGAAAACGTCTTCCCCGAAATTTATAGCCAACTGATTTGCAAAACCTAAAATCAAACAGCTGGTGTTTTAAGGACTGCATATTCAAAAAGTGCATCCCCCAACCCCCAGCACCCATGAGTCATTCTCTTGTGGTTGAACACTTTAGTTACCCTGCAGTTGGTAATAAGCAGATGGTCAGATGGGAGAATGGGAAGACGGGCCCATCACTGGCAATTTGCAAACTCAATTGAACTCATGTTGCTAAGGGCAGAAAGCATCCTATAGATATTATTAACTATATTATTAACTCAGCAGCCATATATTACTGTTCATGCTTTTATTTTATACCAATTGTTAAAAAATTGCATAGCTAAGTACTGAGAGTAAATTGGTAATTGAAAGAAATCTCATGACATTAGGAATTGTAATTAGCTATGACTTGACTGTTCTATCCTGGAACATGAGTTTGGGTTAAAATGGGTTTGTTGTTTGGAAACATTTGATGGGCCGAGGGTCACATGGCTAACTTCAGAATGAAGAAACAGGCTACCATGCTCAAAAGGGCCTGGTGTTTGGTTTAGTCGTCTGTCACCAGCTTGAAACTCTTAATAATTTTTGAACAAGGACCTCACATTTTAATTTTTCACTGGACCCTGCAAATTATGTAGTTGGTTTTCTGTAGATACATTCATAACGTATTTCTTCTTTGCATCAGTCCACTGTTTTTAGAGTCTGCGATGGAAGGTGTAAATGAGACTATGTTATAGCTACCAAGAAAAATCACCTACAAGGTGGGTGGTAGGAAAGGAGCGAAAACAGTCCTTTTCTCTTATGCTTCATTCTCCACTCCCCTGTACATCACCAGGAAAGGCAGTCCAAAAAATTTCTGTGAAGTATATTCTTGCTTTTGATTCTTCATATATTTATTGAAGACGTCTAAAAATTACCTTGATTCTCTTACTCCATTGTGAAAATTATTCTTATAAGTCACTCATTATTGTGTCATTGACAAAGTGACTATTCTGTAACTCTGTTTAAGTAAATGTTAAGATAGATCACTGTATTTCAAGGGGTTCATGTGTTCTTTTGATATGATTTTTCTCCTCATAGTCTGACAAAATGTCTAGACATTAGAGTGGCAGGACGCAAAGGAACTTCAGAATAGTCATGATCCTCAAATCTGTAGGTGTGTGGGGTCTGGGAGCTGGACAGAGAGAATGAAAAAACCCTTCCATTTGTAGATACACACCTTTTTTTCTTTGTGGCAATACTTCTCATTTCTCTGTATGTCCTTGAAAATCACCTTGCCAACTTCTGTAGTAACTAGCAAGAATATATTTTTTGACCTGTTTGGGTCTGAATGTCATGATAGAAAATCTAAGCCAAATACATATTAACCCTATTTCAGCAATTTTTGCATTTTCCCCAAAGACTCAGAAAAAGATACATATTTCTATTGCTCATTAAAACCAGCAACTTAGGACTTTCCAGTCAAGGGGTAGAAGTTGAAATTCTGTGTTCAACGAGAGTAATTTTAGTTAGTAAAATTGTGTAGCTTTTAGCAAGTATGGTTTGCAAATAACCAAACAGCAAGCTGATTCAGTAATAATGGAAAAAACTTTAAAGCGTTATTGATATTAAAATATAATGAAGGAATTCTTCCCTGCAGGGCAGAAAAGCCAGTTGCTTTATTCTTTTTAAGGAACAGTTGCAGGGTTGAAGTGTAGTATTATACGTTTATCCCAAACATGCAAATCTACCTTTCAAAGGGCTGGTTGTCCAATATTATGATGACCAATTTAGTTTCTGAATATGGGGTTCCTTTTATTTATAAGTTATTACAGAGCCTTGCCAAATTATTATTAGAAAATAGTAGATGTCTCTACAATGATAAAAACTGTATAAAAATTTCAAAATTCACGTGATGTAAAAGGAGAAGAGCAAACAATCTTCTAGTGATTGGAAATCTCTTATAATTAAAGCAACGTAACTTTTTTTAAGCTGTCATTTTTATTTTCTGGAAAAACATTTGTTTTTAAAACTTGGTACCGATTATTAAGACAGGTACAGCTTAAGTTGCCCATTTAAAAAATCATATGTCATTCCTAACCCAACCTGTCCATATATATAGAGAAAAATACTTAAATATGTACTCATTACTTTGGCCTTCCCTGAATCTAAGTAATTTATTTTTATGAAACTCAAGATTTTTGTGATGTTGCTTCATCAGCTCATTTCCAAAACTGCAATATGATCTTGTTCAATGTTGCTTAATCTTAGGACCATTTTTCTTAAGTTTTTTTTTTTTTGCCAGACTCTTGTTTCTTTTTTAAAAACTATTTTGAAAACCTCATTTTATTAAATGAGCTTTAAAATATGTATTTATATTTTATTAAGTACATAAATACAGTGCAAATGGTATGTAATTTTATTTCATACTAGGATTTCAGTTCTTTGTATTTAATTTCTAAGTTATTTTCTAAAACTTCTAATACAAAACCATGGCAGAAATATTTGCAGACCTGCAGCAAAAACACTTCATAATGAAACATTGAAACCATTTCTGTTAACAAATGAACTAGATAAATAAGGGTGCCCACTTTCACCATTTCCTCTTTCTTTCAGAGATGGGGGCAACTTTGTTGCCCAGGCTGTCATAGCTCACTGTAGCCTCAAAATCCTGTACTCAAGAAATCTTCCTACATCAGCCTTTCAAACAGCTGAGAGTATAGATATGGGAACCTGCGCCTGAGTGATTTTTTCTTTTTAGTATACTTTAAGTTCTGGGGTACATGTGCAGAACATGCAGGTTTGTTACATAGGATACATGTGCCATGGTGGTTTGCTGCAGCCATCACCCCGTCATTTACATTAGATATTTCTCCTAATGCTATCCCTCCCCACTTTCTCCATCCCCTGCTATCCCTCCCCTAGCCCCCTACCCTGAGACAGGCCCCAGTGTGTGATGTTCCCCTCCCTGTGTCCATGTCTTCTCATTGTTCAACACCTGCTTATGAATGAGAACATGTGGTGTTTGGTTTTATGTTCTTGTGTTAGTTTGCTTTGAATGATGGTTTCCAGCTTCATCCTTGTCCTCGCAAAGGACATGAACTCATCATTTTTTATGGCTGCATAGTATTCCATGGTGCATATGTGCCATATTTTCTTTATCCAGTCTATCCTTGATGGGAATTTGGGTTGTTTCCAAGTCTTTGCTATTGTGAATGGTGCTGCAGTAAACATATGTGTGCATGTGTCTTTATAATAGAATGATTTGTAATCCTTTGGGTATATACCCAGTAATGGAATTGCTTAAATTAGTAGCTATCCACGTTTTTTGTCCTCCACTCACAATGAATTGCTCTCAGTATGATGACAATTTAAGAGACTTACAGCAAGTTAATTGTCTTCCTTCCATTTTCTCTGTCTATAGATTTCTTTCCTCAAAGAGCTCTATGAGAAGTGCCAGGCATTAAAGCAACTTAATTGAGGTAGTATATGTGCGAACTTAAAAAAAAATAACCAAAATGGTTATAATAAAAAATTCCAGTCTCTTTACTTAACTCTCCCATCTTCTCTAGTTCTGTGACCACAAGGCAAACATTTTAAATCTTTCAGCTGTTTCTTCTTCACATTTCTAATAATATTCCTATATAGCCATTTCTCATTTTTGCAATGTTAGTCAATATCTATTTACCTCCTATTCTGATAGTGGATTTAGCAGTCTTGCTGTGCATCCCACTTCCTCTCCTTATCCCAAAGTAGTTTTATCACAATTTGTAGTTAAACCAGTTATCATTGTTTGTGGTTTTACCATGTAAATCTTGTTCACCAAAGAGTTTATGATTTTCTTTCTTTTTGTGTACAATTTCTTTCCTTCTTTTGACACTTCTAATCAAGGTTTCTGATTGTCTTTTTCCTACACATCCTTAATTGCTTCTCTAAAAGCTGTTTAGATCATCAGTTTAATTTATTCCTCTGAAGACCTTCCTCCCAGATGTAGGTAGTTTACTCTCTAGTTTCTGCTCAGTGTCATCGTGGGGATTGTTGCTGCACTCCAAGGTGGACTCTGTGTCAGCTTTTCTGATTCACTTTTTATTTTTTTGTTATTTGAAGTTCCAAGATACATGTGCAGAATGTGCAGGTTTGTTACACATGTATGCATGTGCCATGGTGGTTTGCTGCACCTATTGACCCATCATCTAGGTTCACTCCCCTTGTCCCCCAGCACCCCCAACAGGCTCTGGTGTGTGATGTTCCCCTCCCTGTGTCCATGTGTTCTCATTGTTCAACTCCCACTTAGGAGTGAGAACATGCGGTGTTTGATTTTCTGTTCCTGCTGATTCACTGTTTCATTTTGTTGAAGCATATCCTACAGCAGCTTTCTAAGATATTGTGCAGGGATAAAACCAATGTTTTCAGTTCTTAGTGTTTGAAAATATGTTTAATTTTACCTTTTGATTGAATTCTGGCTTATAATTCTAGATTGTATGAAATTCTAGATTGAAAAAATGATTTTGCTTCAGAAACTTACAGGCACTGCTTTATTTTATTCTTCTAGCATCCAGTGTTACTATTGAGAGGCTTGAACCCATTAGGATATTTGCTCCTTGTATGTGATATACTTGTCTTACCTTTTCTTTTTGAGAATGGTTAAGATTTTCCCTGTACTTTTTTTTGTTTCGAAGTATTGCAGTGGTGCATTTGGATATGGTTCTTTGTCAGTATGGAGACTTGTTTCCTTTAGTTTGGTTTTGTAAACCTTTATTATACTATTTCTTTGATAATTTCCATTCTGCTTTTCTGGTCTCTCTTTCTGGAACTCTTATTCGATATTGGCATCCTGGATTGGTCTGTTCCTTCTCCTATAGGTCATAAGGATTACACCCTTATGGTAGAATTGGTACCATTATTAAAGGCTAAATTTGGCCCCGTTTTGTTCTCTTTTGGCCCTTCCTCCTTTTGCCATGGGATGTAATGACACAGCAAGAAGGCCAGATGCCGGCTCCTTATATGAGACTTCCTAGCCTCCATAACTGTGAGCCAATATATTTCTGTTCTTTGTAAATTATCTAGTCTGTGTTATATTGTTATAACAGCACAAAATGGACTAAGATGGCTACCTACTTCCTCTATCCTCATGTGTTGGAGAGAGAGCTCTGGCCTTTTCATCTTCTTCTGAGGGCACCAATCCCATCATGGGGGCACCTCTCTCATGACCTCATCTAACCCTAACTATGTCCCAAAGGCCCATCTCTAAGCACCATTGGGAATTAGGGATTCAATATGAAAATTTTGGGAAGACAGTCAGTTTGTAGTAAATATCATATCTTTTTGTGACTATAAGTAAGTTTTTGAAGCTTTCTTTTGTTCCCTGAGTTACCTTTATTTCTTCTATTTTCTTGCTTTTTTATTAAAAAAATAAAAATTTCATGGTGGTTGTATTCCATTCTGTCCTGAGTTTAAGTTCTAGGCCTCCCTGAGTTTCTAAAGAAATGAGTGGGTCTGTGTTATCCGTATCTGTTTTAGATTTTCTCTGCCCTGCTGAGTTGTCACTTTTTTGTCTTTGAAATATCTTGACCACTCCTACCCACTCCTTTTCTCATTCATTCACTGTTACTACTTGAGGTCTAAGGTATGAGATGCCAACTAGTTATAATTTACCACTATCAATTAGAAATCAGAAATATCTTTAGTAATATTTAACCAGTTTTTGCAATCAATATTTTGGTACCCTTGTTAGAGATTTAGAATCTGTTTGGAAAAAAAATTAAATATTTTATCCACCCAACCTTTAAAAGCCCTTGTCATTGTAGCCTTGAGAGATAAAAATATAAGGAACAACATATTTCTTTTCAAGCTTTCAGAAAGTGTCATAAAATTACATTTCATCATCCCCAGTTTAGGGTTAAAAATGTTCAATAAAACTACACTTTCTTACTCTCCTCTGTGTCTCTTGACTACCTTTGAAGCACATGAGACTTCACACTCATCAATGTACTTGGCTCTGAATAATTTCTCAGCAGGCTCAATAGAAATGGTTGATAGTTACAAGCAGGTGTTGCTGACAAGTCATGTTTCTCATTTTTACAAATGCAGTGTATTTTATCTCTGCCATCTCCTTTTTCCTTTTATAGCTTCTGAAATTGTGTTTTGTAGAAAGTCACTTGGCTATCTTCACACAGTTTCCTTGTTACAATAGGTAAATGTCAAAAGTGATCAGATGCAATATCAGACTTCCACTGAATTCCCTCAAGCCCTCCAGCAGATAATAACTTCTTGCAATATTTTCTTAATATAAATGGAAACAGATACTAACCCAGGCAAAGATCCCTCCTGAGCCAGCTGTCCTTTTCAATATGTTATCCAGAAGATTACATGAATATTTATTGGCCTTCCAGTTAAACAACAAGCCAAAGTTCCACTAACAGGGTATATAGTATGTTTTAACCTGAAATAATGCAATTTTGTGTGACTGGATAAAACTAAATATGAATGGACCCTCAAGCAAAGTGTCCAGGAGCTAGAAGATCTTGATCATATATTAAATTTGAAAACAACCTTCAGTGTGACCTCGGAATGGTCAAATAAATTATGTCAGTTCCCTGACTTGAAAAGTGAGACATGTAGTCGCTCTTTCTTATCCTTATCTTTCTTACCTAAGTATTGCACATTTTAACTTCATTTGGATTTTTGCTTATATGTACTTTCTCTCATGACTTATATTTTAAAGCATTATAACTACATGTGTTTTCACTTTACTAAGCATATATACATTTCCATAATTTTATTTGAGACTATCATAATAAAATGACTTTAATTACTCTAACATAAGAAATAAATGAGAACTAAAATGGCATTGAAGAGGCTCAAAACGTGTTTTGTTGTCCATAGTGCAATGCCAATTATACTGGAGGGGGAATAGACTAAAAGTGAAAAAAACTGCTTGGCAAAGATATGTAGATGGCAAACAGCACATGAGAGATCTTCAATATCATTAGTCTTTAGAGAAAAATGCAAATTAAAACCAAAATGATTTGGGAGGCTGAGATGGGAGGATTGCTTGAGTCCAGGAAATCAAAACCAGCCTGGGCAACATAGGGAGAACCCCCATCTCTACAAAAAACAAAAAGCAAAAAAACCCAAACTCCCAAATGACATATTACTATGCACCTGTTGGAATGGCTAAAATGAAAAAAAACCCATAAGCCCTAAAAATAACAAGTACTCACAAGGATAGGAAGCATCTGTAGCCTTCATACGTGGAATATAAAGTGGTACAGCCATATTGGAAATTGGTACCATATGAATCAGCAGTCCCACACCTAGATATTTACCAAGTGAAATAAACCAATTTCCACACACACAAAGACCTATATGAAAAGGTTTATAGACGCTTTATTTGTAATCACCAGAAACAGGAAACTACCAAAATCCCTCTCAACTAAGGAATGAATAAACAAACTATGGTGCATCCATACAATGGAACATCATTCAGCAATTGAAAAGGAGCCAAATATTGACACATGAAACAACATGGATGAATCTAAAATGCATTATGCTTAGTGGATGAAGCCAGACTCCAAAGGCTACCTACTGTATCTTTCCATTTATATAGGAGAGGCAGAACTAGAGAACAAAACAAATCAGTGGTTGCCAGGGGTGGGAGTGGGTGTACAGCTGATTACAACTACTGATTATAGCAGTAGTTGTAACTAAACACGCCTGTCAAAACTCAGAGTATAGACTAAAAAGGGTAAACTTTCCTATATAGAAATTAAACCTTTAAAATAGGGAAAAATGAAAAATCAGAAGAAAATGAGGTTTTCGGATGGAAGTAAATAGAGAAGTAAAAAGGAACTGATATAAAATAGCTTAGGAGACAGGAGGTGAGCAGGGAACGTGTGAGGGTTGGAAGTCTTCAGAGAAGAAATGCTGTCTAATCTGAGTCATAAACCACAAACAGGACTTTGCCAGTGGTCAAGGTTGGGTGAAGCAGGCAGCATAGTCATAGGTGGTGTGACTTGCAAAGACACAGAACTGTGGATCAGCAGCGTCTGTGTTGTGAGGGGTGGGAGTGCAGTGAGTACAGACATCACTGAGCCCTGGAAGAGGGAAAGCCAGGTCAGGAAAGGTCTTACTACACTAGGGGCTTGGAATTTATATCAGAACGAATTGAGAAGCCACTAATGGATTACGACAGCTAAGTGAGATCATCAGACTTGTTTTAGAAAGAGTCTGATGATGGCAGGAAGTATGAAGGGTAGACTGAAGCATAGGGAGAGTGGGAATTAGGCTGGAGGCAGGGAGGTTATTTAAAGGCCACCACAATGCTCCAGAGTTGTACAGTCCAATATAGTAGCTACAAGCCACATGTGGCCATTTAATTATTTGAAATCAAAGATAATTAAAAATTAAACTCCTTGGTCATGCCAGCCTCATTTCAAATGCTTCACAGACACATATGGCTAATGGCCATAGCGTTGTTTAGTACAGTATAAAACATTTCCATATTACAGAAAGTTCTGCTGCACAGTGCTAACTGAGAACCTTAAGGAAGGCATTGGCAGTGGTGGTAGGGAATGCCTAATGTATTCGTCTTATATCTGGAAAGCATTTTGGATAACAGCTTGCCTCCATTCCTCAAGAGTGACAAATATAGTTGTGTATAAATTCAGCTAGGACATGGATGTAGGTACCTGGAGGTCTGCTGTAAAGCTTGTGATCATGTACGTAGATTAGAGCTGAGAGTGACTTGACACCAGGAGCTTCGATATCAGTGTTTAAATTGGCACCCAGGTTTTATCATATTTCGATTTTGTCAAGTGCCTATAAGAATGTGGCTATTTTTCATCTTGCTGTTCATTTAGCAAGTCTAATAAACATTTGAATGAAGATTTTTAAGTTGACTATTCTCCTACTTCACATTATCTCAAGTGCTCTGTGGCAGAAAGCTGTAAGAGCAAAACCATTCATAATATTTGCTCTTTCTTACTTTCTGGAAGACCCCCCTCTCATGATGAATCCATAAATATACATCTTTATGACGAACAGACTTATCACAGAGGGTTTTAGGCACTTCACTCTTGAAAGCAGATGGGTTCATCAGGTACCCAACATCTGGCCATCTTTGTAGAGCAAACCCTTACTCCACTATTTAGTTAATTTTCTTTGGCACTGTAAAAAGCTTGGGAATGCCTAGTCATCTGACTCATCACCCAGAAAAGGCTGTCTGACTAACCTGCAGAAATGATTCCAATCAAGTACTCAGAATAGTTTGGTTTGGAACAAGTCCAGCTTCAATTGCAAAATTATTGGTGGTCAAATGCACAAATAAAAAGGTCTTTTACCAAGGTATGGTGTAGTAGGAAAGAGTTTTGGTAGAAGCACTCCCTAAGTTCTTGACGGAAACTGGGCATCAAAAGGAAATATTTTATCCCAGGCCAAATGGGAAAAATATCCCCTTATAATATTCTTACAACATAACTGGACAAGGGTGATAAATAACAGTAGTACTGTGTTCACTTAACAACTTGCTCTTAAAATGGTTCCACATGTGGAACAAGCTTTGTTAGCCTCCTCTGTAGTTGATTGTTGGGAAGAAAGAAGAAAAATAAAATCACGGAGAAGTTAATCCACCATGAGGCCCTGAATACAGTATAAAGAAAAAGTGTCTTCTGCAAAAATGCTTTGTAGACTGTGAATTTGCTTGAACCTCATGTGTGAGAGTGACGGGCATCCTGCATTGGTAGAGGACCATCCTGTGCAAGATGCCTGGGGTCCTGTCTCAGTTGCAATCTCCCTGTACTATCTAGTGAATTAAGAAGGAGCTGCAGCGCACAAGCCCACAGGAATCGGCCACTGATCACCCATTTAAGAGCTTTCAAGACAATCGAATAGCTAAAGGTAAGAAGATATCTACCTTCTACTGCTGCCTGGAGTCTTTGAACACAATTATAAGAACTCTCCTGAAAAATGATACCCTAGTGGGGGAAACATGATTTATGAGTTCCATTCAACAATAAGAAAAATAGTCCAGAATTTTAGAAAATGCATTGCAAACACAGATTTTTTTGATGGATTGTATTGCTCCTCTTCTTGAGAATAAATAAGAATGATGGTATTCTCTGCAAACTTACTCTACAATTTAATGATCTTTAAATGTGTTAGCGCTAGGAGAGTAAAATTTTTACATTTGTCTTTCTATTTTACTTAATAAATGCTTCAGTGTTCTGTTATCAAAGGACTCAGTTTGATGCTACATATATATACATATATATATGTGTGTGTATATATATACATATATATGTGTGTGTGTATATATATACATATATATGTGTGTGTATATATATGTATATATGTGTGTATATATATACATACATGTGTGTATATATACATATATATGTGTATATATACATATATTATGTGTGTATATATATACATATATATGTGTGTATATATATACATATATGTGTGTATATATACATATATGTGTGTGTATATATACATATATGTGTGTATATACATATATATGTGTGTATATATACATATATATGTGTGTATATACATATATGTGTGTATATATACATGTATATGTGTATATACATATATGTGTGTGTATATATACATATATTATGTGTGTGTATATATATACATATATGTGTGTGTATATATATACATATATGTGTGTGTGTATATATACATATGTGTGTGTATATATATACATATATATGTGTGTGTATATATACATATATATGTGTGTATATATATATACATACATATATACGTGTGTGTATATACATACATATATGTGTGTGTATATATATATACATATTATATATATGTGTGTTATACATATATATATATGTATAACATCTGCTTGTTTGCTTACTAGTAGGAACCAGGCAGCCAGGTTTTAATTTGGGAACAAAACTAGTCATGTTCACGACTGAAAAAGCGGAATTGAATAAATAGGTCCTATTCATTCTGACCTTAGTGTGTATAATCCTATAAAGGAGTAACACAATTCAGAAGTTGTTTAGTTGGAACTGAAATGGGTTGCTTTGTTAATGAGGATTGTAAATGAATAAATAATCTGAAGTAATACTTTTTTCTAAGGAGTCTGGGATGCCATCCAAACCCTCCTATTTAGGACTATACAATTATTGCTGAGGTGGCGCTCACACAGATGGATGACGATTCCAAGGATTGGTGCCAGGAGAGGTGAATCAGAGGGCACACTGAGGCCACTGCCTGGGTCTTCAGAGAACAAGGGCTTTGCAACCAAGGAGCATATGACGAGAGAGGCTGGCCAGAGGCACAAAGAGAGCTTCCCTGCCCTGACTTCTTAGGATGCTCTCTCATCTGAGTTTTCATTCACCAGGCCCCAGGCTGACTACAGAATCATTTACCCAGGCTGAGAACAACTGATGGGAAATCTGTATTCTGGGACATTGCTCCAATTCTGCTTTATTATCGTGTAATTTCTCACTCTCGGCAAGGACCAGCTTTCACACAATTCTTCCCCTAAGTGATCCTCTGCTGCAACGCCCATTGTCAAAAATACGTTTTGCTACCTTTGCGGGATGAAACAGCTAGATTTGGGTGCAGGATAAGTTAGGGCAGAACACAGTCACAGTTTTCTTTTTGATGAGGATTGCGCTTGGTCACTGTATGAGAAGCCAATCCAACCCCATAAACATAAATAACATGAAAATCCTTGAAAAACACCTACCAAGAATTGTGACCGATCCAGAGAAATGCTACCTTTTCTTGCCCTTAAGGAACTCACAACTTTTGTGTGGAAAGCAAAACATAAACACATGAAAAGTGAAATGACTGTAATAGCAATAACAGACACAATAAAAGGAGGGAAGTCAGGAAGCAGTAAGCAATGGGAGATGTTTACTGTCTGGGCGCTAGTCTCCATCTCCTAGGGTTGCTGTGAAGATTAAATACAGTGTAAGATTCTGAGCACGGTGCCTGGGAGAACCCTTCATAAAAAATATTATTGCATAGGAGAAGCATACCAAGTGGCAACAGGCAAAACATGGCCTCTGGGACAGGGTAAATATCTAAGCCAGCTTTAACGGAATGAAACCTGTGAGGAGCTGCTGGCAAAAAAGTAGCCACGTCCAGATGCTCCAGGGTCTTGAATGGACAAGAAGCGTGTTTGAGCTTCATCCTGTGGATATTTGTATCAGGAGTGTTATGGCCAAAGACTTGGTACAGGAAGACTGGATCGTATGTAGAAAGCGTGGTCTTTCTTGATGCACTTTGCATCATTAGCAATCATCTTCCACTCTTTCCTTAGCCCCTGGCTACCTCATCAAACAGAAATTAAGTCAGAATAATAAATGTGGAAAGACTTACTTGATTCAAAATATATGTATCAGCATGGACAATGAATACAATCTTATCTTTGTTTATATGTAGGCTTTCCCAGAGATTTTGAGGATACTTGCTTATCTTATGGCTTCAATTAGTTATATTAGAAGCCAGATATGAGGGGAAAACTGGTGTTTTATATAGACTCCCCACCCCCTTTTTCTCCTGCTATGAAAGCACTCACAGTAATGTTGGGGGCGATAGCATACTGCCCCCTGAGTGAGCCACTCTCAGCATAATCAAAGCCCAGAGTAAACGTATTTGTGTTGTTGAAGGAATCCAAAGCAGAGATTCATTTAAGGAATAAGAGAACATTATATGTTGAGAAGTTGGTTAAGAACTCTGAAAGGGAACTTGTTTGTGCAAACCAGTAAGAAATAGAGAAATGAATGAACTCAATTTCCAATTCCAATGTTCAACCATGTGGGTATTTCATTAGCTCTAGCAATGGCTTTTGGAGATGGAACATTGATGGGTCAAAGTCTGTAATGACATAGAGAAGGTGAAGGCACTAGGATAAGCACCAGTTGCATCTATTTTCTGTGTTTTTAAGGCAATCAATGAACAAACCTCAATATGGAGGTTTGAAGAAAATTCACTGCCACAACCCAAACCCCAATAAAACCTAAAATGAATGGCGAATTGATTGCTATTTAGAGGATTTACTGTATGTAAGGCAGAGCTTTGTAACCATGATGCCCCTGAAAGGGGTGTGCCCTAAATGTTACAGGTGTGCCAAGACAGCTGGGGATGGTTGGGTGAGCTTGGTGGGGACCAGGGACAGAGCCTCCTGGTAGACTGCCTCTTGCCCCCATCAGCCTCATTCATTTCATCTCAGTGTATTATACAAATGTTGTTGTTTTACAAGTGTACCAGAAAGTGAAGGAGTGAGAAAAAACAATGCCTTTTATTGCCTTGAAAGGGGAGCTGAGTTAATGTATTTCAGTGATTGTTTAAGATCATTTCTTGACAGAGGTTGAGATGAACAAAAGAATTCAAAGTGTTAGGAGCCACTTTCATTATGTAATCAAAGGTAAAAGTAATACAAGTTAAAATGATAGCTTAAGCTATTGAAAAATATAACCTAGGCCTCAAATTGACCCAATACTTTTATACATACCGATAAAATTAACTTAATACCTTATTTTCCATGCTGATTCATGGCATCATGTAATTTAGAGCTGGAAGAGGCTGTAAAGACCATCTTCCCATATATTTTAAATGACAAAAGGACACAGGAAGACCAAGTGTCTGCTCAAGAGATACAGTATTTGGTGGACAAGCTGGAGTGAGCCTTGGGCTCATTGTCCAGTGTTCTTTTCATGTAGTTTAAATCGCCTTGTTTAAGGCAAGAGTAGAGAGATCTTGGCTTTTGTTTTACTTTGTGCCTCCTCTAAATTCAATGATGATTCAGTGGCTGCATGGTTGGTGAGGTGACTTTTGGTGGGAAAAATCCTAACTCACATCACTCCTATTTCTCCTATTTCAGTTTTATTTAATCCTTTTTAGGAAACACACTCTAAAATCTCATAAAAGACCTGCTAGCAAAGTTTTAAAATCTTTAGGGTAACTTTTAATCTCCATAGCCTATGGACGTCACTAGGGACTTTGAGAAAGTCACCAGGATGCTTCACCAAAGATAAGTAACTCCTTCCCTGAGCATCACATTGCAGTGGCTTTAGGAAGAGCCAAGAATGACCAAGTCCAAACTTCAACCCATGCCAGGGAAAGCACACATGTGGAAACAAAGATTTTCAGCACCAGTCCTGAGCTGAAGGATTGTGAGGAGCCAGCAGCATGCTGAGCAGTGATGCACTTGCAGATAGAGGCAGAAGATGAAATCAGCACCATTAGAGGAACACCAATGAAGAAGGGAAGGGTTGAGAAGTTTGTTCCCCTACAGCTGACTGTTTAGATTGAGGCTATGACCACTGTCCTGAATACGTTCTAACCTGCTGCTTGTTATCTTATATCTAAGTTTAGAAATTCCCCCAATAGCCTGTCAACCTCCACCACAGATACCCAAGCTGCCGTGTGTGTCTACCCTATATATTCTGACATAACCTTCCTGACCAGTGATAGGAAAGGTGAAGACTTTCAAATGATACAAAAGAGCTACTTTGACTTCATTACTTGTACCAGAGCCCTTCTTGGGAACCTCTGGTGGAGAAGTAGATTTGGTGAGGAGGTACGAAGCACCTATAAGGGCATGTGTTACAGCTCTGTAATAAAACTTGGATGTCAGGACTCGGCTTTTGAGTAGGCGAGGACCAAGGATCTGCCTGTCACCCTCACTGCATGTAGCCTCTGGGACATTTTACAGACCAAGCATCTAATCCACTCAGAGTCAGAGGCTACCTGAGTCTTCCCTAACCTGTGCATGCAGACCTCAGTGAGAATGAAAACAGTTAGTCAATGGCAGGAAATTCTTCGAACTTCCCAAATATATCACAGTTATCTGTTTTGGTGAAGTTTCTAACGTTATTTCCAATTTTCTATGTTTATCAATAATACAGCAATGAACATTTTTTGCATGTAAGTCTTTGTTCACATGTCTTTAAGAATTTAAAATGAAATTACCTATTACAGTTTATTTTTATTCAAGGCTCTCATCTGGAAACCACTTTAGTTTCCCTTGGGCCCAATTTTAAGGTCTGAAACAAAGACATAATATTTTGCATAATGGGGCAAAATTGCCTAGGACGCTTCCCTGTTCATACTGTTAAGTCAAGAAGGATATTCTGGGCAGGTACAGTGGCTCATGCCTATAATCCCAGCACTTTGGGAGGCCAAGATGGGCAGATCATCTGAACCCAGGAGTTGAAGACTAGCCCAGGCAACATGGCAAAACCCCGTCCCTACTAAAAATACAAAAATTAGCTGGACATGGTGGTACATGGTGGTCTCAGTTACCCAGGAGGCTGAGGTGGGAGGAGATCACTTGAACCCAGGAGGTGAAGGTTGCAGTGAGCCTAGATCATCATGACACTGAACTCCAGCCTGGACAACAGGGTGAGACAATGGCTCAAAAAAAGGATATTCCGGCACTACTGATGGAAGGCTTCTTAGCTTCTAAAATATGTCTACTCTCATGCAATGGTTGGCCTACTGGGTCACTGAACTTGAAAGGAAGAAGCTTTGCTCCCTCATTACACTGATTGATATAAAGTTTCTTCCTTATTTCCTGGGGAAATAATATTTTGAAAACAAATCTGTAAGACTTTGGTAAAGAGTATTACTAAATGCCAGGAAATAAGTAAGTCAGAAACCCTAACTCCAAATTTCCCAATTAGCTGAGCATCACCCATCCTTGGCGAAGTTGTTGTCTTAGCTGGAGAAGGTATGGGCATATCTCTATCCACAGGAGAAAAAGTTTACATTTGGGTCCTTCTCTCCTCTCTTCTTTGATGATATTCAATAGCAACATGTTTGCAGGGAGATTCTAAAAGGCATTGCCTCAAGTCTGAATTTTGATGATTTCCATGACTTTTATAGTTTTTTGGCTTGTGAATTCTGGAGGTATGAAACTGCAATTCTAGCCTGAAGCCTCAGCAAAGGCATCTCAGCTGAACTGGCTTGGCTGCCAATACTCCAACTGCCCCCACTGCTGACCTAGGCTGCAGTTTGGTGGGTGGTGAGAAAGACTGTGTTCCTAGAAGGGCTGTATGTGGGGAGAGGGACAGTGAGAGGAAGCTACCCTCAGAGATATGCTCCTCTGTGGCCCAAATTTAGCTGCCCTGGGAGAGTGGCTGGCTCTGACTAATGGCTAACAGAACCTGTAGCCAGAGTAAACTCTTCACTACTTGACAAGACTGAGCTGGTGGAATGAAAGATAATTCCTAGCAGGGATGGTGGTCTAGATAGCAGCAATGATATATTTAGTGCTCACTCTGAGCTAGTGCTCCTCTAAACACTTACAGATACTCATTTAATGCTCATGGCAACACTACAATAGAGGTATTAAAATGCTCTTTTCTTTACACAGAGGAAACGGAGGCCCAGAGAGGTCATGTAACTCCCTCAAGGTCATATGGTTAGTGAAATGATAGAGCCACATTTCAAAGCCAGGTAGTATGATTGTAGCACCTGGGCTGTTAACCATGGCCTCTTCTTGCTTAACTGTAATGGTGCTCCTGTCAAAGGCAACACAGCACTTAGTCCACCAAGAAAAAGCTTCAGAAGCCACGAAAAGAAATCAGTGAATGTGGTAATAATCCTTGAGCTGGAGTAAGACATGAAGAGAAAAACAGTGCAAACCTTGGGAATGACTGTGATTCTTGAGCACCTGGATAGCATAAACCTCTGTCAGTCTCACGCAACCCAAGAACCCTTCATATTTTAACCTTGGATATGTGGCTTTTTACTAATCAGGAGGCACTTTGCATTTTTCTTCAAAATTAGAATTCAAAATTATTACAGATGTTAAGTTTGAGGTAGTATCAGCTCCAGGAAGCTTTTAGGTGCATGTTGCAAATTATATACTGAAATGCAACGTGCCATCAGTGAATAGCTGCTTTTGCGACAGAGCGGGGCAACTTGCATTTTACGCTCACTAAATTGAAAAGAAATAGACATGCGAAAAAAAGCCATGAAGCAGCATGAACTCTAGGATATATTTCTACTCTCCAGGGTGACGTCAAATAATATCATTTTGAAAGTGGTTAGAATTAATTTTTTGAGGTCAGTCTGATGTCCCTTGTTATGAAGAAAAATTCACATGTGAATTATAAGGATTTGTACCTATTGTTTTCCAAATCTGCTTATGCATGGCTTTTATTTGCAGTAGAAAGAGTGTTTGTGGTTTCTTTACATAGTAAGTGCATGTGTGTGCACCTGTATACACACACATTCTCCTATACATCTAGAAATAAGGCTGTCATACTTCAAATAAAGCTGAGACTTTAAATACATGCTAAACACTTTCATTGTGGCAATATACTTTTTATTTTTATTCTAGTGCTTTAGGTATTCTGCCCCAATAAACAATGTGAAAGACTGGAATAGCTGCAAAAGCTCTCTGTGAACACTTTCTTCAAGTGTAAATTATTGGAAGGCTGTTTATGTAACTCATGAAAATCCATAGTTTTGTATCCTTTTAATCTTGGTGAATCCATCGTACTGACAGAATTCTGCTTTTAGTCTATGCTTAAAAATCGGATTTATTTCTCCAACTTATCATGAAGAAAAGGAAATGAAATTTTACTTTCGGATGTATGTAATTTGGATTCTGCACATATTCGCTGAGGTTTAATGCTTCTGTAGTTTTCACTTCTGAATTTGTCAAGGCTTAAGCTAAACAGGGCAATTCTCTCCATGAGGTTCTGGTGGGTTTTTTTTTTTTTTTGGATAACATTATCATATAAAGTTCTTATTCATTCTCAATAACGTTATTTCTTGAGTATTATTTAACACTCATCCCTCCCCTATCACACATGTGCTAGAAACTCCCACAGGCTATAAGAATTTTAGAACTACCTCATGTGTGCATTTATTTACTTTCTCTTAATGCTCCTTTATTCTCATGTTTCCATACCCAATGTTTTGGGCCAAATCATTTCAACATGAAAAATGCACACATTTTCCTATCGCTTCGTCTATTCTATTGCTTGCAGTCTGCTAAATGAGCTCTGGAAGAGTGTTGCAGAAAAGAAAAACAGTAAGGAAGCTTGAGAATCTGCAAAGGTGACTAGTTGGAAGACAAATAAGGGCTATGACTGTCACCTGTTGGTTAATCTCATAGAACCTTAGAGCTGGAGGAGCTTCAGAAGTTGCATTCATCTACTTTTCCCCCCTCTACTGCTACCTAGAGGAGGGCGAAACTGCCTTTGCAAAATTGTAACTGAGGAAACTACAACAGTGAAAGAAATCAGACCTAACCAACTCCATCTTGCTTCTAATCTTTAGGCTGTCCTTGTTCATTCCTGGGCATAGAGTGAACTAACTTTGGGAAGGAATTCAGTTCCTGGTTGGACCCAAACAAAATTGATAACAGCCCTTTCCCTAAAAGACCCCCTTCTTTCCTGGGGACCAGTCTGCCTTTGTTGGACTAACAAATTAGCTACAAGATTAGAATTACAGTTTAGAGGTCTTGTAGCCTCTGGCTCCTAGAGTCTGAACCTCCCAAAATTTCTCTTGGGGATAACATCACTATTGTAAAATCTAAGATGAGTGCTTGAGATATTTTGCAGATCCTGCACTCAGTATATCAGCTGACACCACCCAGACCAATAATCTGGCTTAAGCAGGTCTGCCATCCCACCCAGGAACAGAAGACAGTAAGAAAACCATCTATGATTCCATCTCCAACCTGACCAATCAGCACTACCCACTTCCCAAGCCCCTACCCGCCAAATTATCTTTAAAAACTGATCCCGAATACTTGCAGAGACTGATTTGAGTAATAATAATACTCCATCTTGTGCACAGCCGGCTCTGTGTAAATTACTCTCTCTCCATTGTAATTCCCCGTCTTGATAAATTGGCTCTGTTAGGCAGCAGACAAGGTGAACCCATTGGGCGGTTACAAAGGTACCAGTGTCTCTAGACCCCCAGGGATGTTTAAATGGCCTTCTGACTATGTCTCATGATTCCACTCTTGCTTTCTCCCCAACCCCCAACCCCCAACCCTTTGGTTTCAATTTCCACAGGCATTTAGACTCATCTTTTAAAAATAGAAATCAGATTTCAATCCACTGCTTAAAACCCTCCAATGGTTCCCATAGACTTAGACTACAGTTGAGACTTCCTACTGACAGCACACGAAGGCAGCACAGTGTGGCTCCTGCACGGTTCTATGCCTTGGTCTCCTGCCACTCTCTGTGGCTCCCCATACTACAGCCGCACTGGGCTTCTGTATATTTCTTGGATGCCAAGCTCCTTTCCACCTTAAGCCTTCTGCCTGGACTGATTTTTTTCTGCAGATCCTTTGCATGTCTGGTTCCATTCTGTTGAACAGTTCTCAATCAAATTACTTTCTTAGAGAAAATCCCCCGACTAACCCATAAAAAGAAGCACCCCTGCTTTCACGGTACCATTACCACATCACTCTGATTTTATTTCTTCCTAATTTACAAATGAATGAAGAGCTTCTATAGGGGTCAAAGAGTTAAGGGCATTAATTGTGTTCTTGCCTTCTTCTTGAGCCAGAGGTCAGCAGCATTCTGCTAGTCAGTGGTATGGATGGCTTATTTGTGCCCACAGCCTATGGCTTTCAGACTACACAGTTATATCCCCGACGGTCCTCTGATCTACTTGTCCAGTATCTCTACCACTGGAACAAATCAGAATAAGCCCCCTTATTCAAATGCGGGCAAATTTGGGCACTTACTTATAGTAGATCCAGACTCAGGCCTGTTCAGGGAGCTGATGATGACAAAGCCAAAGCCCTCGTTCTCTTTGCGGTGAATGACCACATCACTGGTCTGCAGGCTGTGGGAGGCGAAGCCTTCAGGAGGAGAGGCATTGCTACTGGGGGCAGCGTGGTTGCTGTTGGTGTAGGTTGCGTAGTCACTGCGTGGAGAGCTGTGGTGGGTGGATACAGAGCCTGGACTTCTTCCGTTCTCTGGGCAGGGCTCCCCTGGAGAATACACCACACACGGATAAGCAATTACTTGACAAGGGACTCAATGAATGCTTCCTATGTACTAGGCACTGTTCTAGACACTGGTAATGTTACAAGACTGGTTGACTTGATTCTCTTTCTCCTAGATATGCAGAGCATTTGAAAAATCACAGACCTAGGTTCAGAGCTTCCAAGGTCTTGCTCAGTTCTAGCTTTTATAGCAAGCACAGGTAAACCCCTCATCAGCCTCCTTTGCACTGTTATTTATTTATATCTTCTTCTTGTGAGAACTGCAAACCCCTGGGACAATACCTAGTTTTAGATATTGAGGTTCTTCATTGCATAATAATTTACTGAAGATGGTCACAAAACAAGTAGAATCTTAAACTATATGGTGCATAAGAATCACTAAAATAAATTATAAAAAAAAGTACATTTTCATGGGCCACCCACAGAATGTTTTTTCAGTAGGTCTGGGCACAAGAATCTGCATCAAGTTTCAAGGCTACACTTTGAGAAATGCTACTGTAGATGTATTATAATGAGGGTTAACAGCGCAGGGGCCATCCATGTAAAGTTAACCATCATGCGTTTTTCTAAAGAGCTGTAGTTCTATTTTATAATATTCTGCTAGCTTAGAAGTGTTGCTTTACTTCATGTATGTGGAAAATATGCTTCTTAAAAGTAGTTTGCACAGCTTTTTGTATATCAACCATATCACAATGAAGTGGTTTAAAAGAATAAATAAGTAAGTTGAGATTTTTATTAAAAAATATTTTGCTCACTCTAGGATCAAATTAAATTTCAGGCTCTGAAATTATGAAGTTTGAATCTCTAAGGAGCTGTTGAAAGTCTTTTCCATTTTTACAGTCTATATTAATATAAAATATACTCTGTTATCAACCAGATAAGCCAAACCAATACTTTCATGAGAAAGCCAGCATATTTACATGAAGAAATGATAGAAAGTTGGCAGCCAAAAGAAGCTAGTTTTTGAAATGAAAGTTTATCTGTCATCCAGAAAGAATTTTGTCATTTTAATTTAATACCTGGGTATTGGCACTCTGATGAAAAGAACTGAAGCGGGCACCTAGAATAATGTAATTATAACTAGAGTTGCTTTCATTCCCAACTTAAAATTTGATTAGTGTACTCAAAAGATGTTTATGGAACAGAGGAAAGATGGAGAATAATCACCATTAATTATTCCATTTTGGGTCCCTAGATATAGTATCCTATTTAGAAACTCTGGAAGGTGTTACATATGGCAAATGAAAAATCATTAGCAAAATTCCAATGAAGACTCTTAACCTTATAAGCTGCAATTCCATTTTGAAATAAAAACATCAGGGAGAAAAAACAAAGACTGCAAGAGATGTTTTGTTACATCGATACCTAAAAAAAGAAGCTGCATTTGTTTATATACTTAGATTTTTAAAACGGTCTTATTAAAATGTACTCATTTCTTGTTTGTAATTACAGAATGAATGAGACCCAGGCTGTTGCTTGTTATTATTTGGTAAATTTGATTTTTCTTTAAGATCTAATTAATCATGTTTAAATAAAAGAAGAAAATGGACGCTTTTTGTAAGAAATGTACTGAGGTCATAAAAGAAGGGAATGTCAATGTCAAAGCCTTTCTTTGTTTTCAAACAGAATGTAAAACTTCGCTTGTAAAATGTGCCCTCCCTACCGGAACACATCATCCAAAGACAAGTTGTCTTGGTGCATCGCTTGTCTTTTATCAGTCCTTGTACAAGTTGGAAATAAAGTGATTGGAGATAGTTAGGAAGAAGAAAAACAAACAATTATTACAGTGCTACATTAAATTGAAAATCTCCTCGAGCTATTGGACCAAATCAGTAACTAAATGTCATAGGCAGTGACGAGAGATCTCATTTTCTGGCTGTCATATTTTAGGAGGTTGAGAGCTGTGGTTGTCAGTAGATCAGCCACAAAGAAGAATTATCTGTCTTTGCAGTAAATGGCTGGGAGTGGCTACATTACAGGTTCTAGAGAGAAAATCATTGACTAAGGTAATGTGAACATTCTCTGGGTAAGAGAAAGAATTGTATACATTAATAGGATACTTTTCTACTGGCTTTGGACTTCTCTTTCAGATTCCAGAACAAAGTTCTTTATCTTTAGCCAAATGAATATATTTAAAATCAGGAAGTTAAGAAGACTTCGAAGTTCTTCCGGGGCTTGTTCTGGGCCCTTGACACTTGAAAACTGGTCACATGATTGTCTTTCAGGGATTGACCCCATATCATTTTCTACTCATCTGGCTCTGGACCCAAGTGAGACTGTCTTCTATCCAACAGTCCTTCCTACTGTAGGGCATTAACAGCCTTGTTTTTTTTTTTTTTTTTTTGAGATAGAGTCTCGCTTTGTTGCCCAGGCTGGACTGTGATGGTGTGATCTTGGCTCACTGCAATCTCTGCCTCCTGGGTTCAAGCAATTCTCCTGCCTCAGCCTCCCAAGTAGTTGGGATTACAGGCGTCTGCCACCAGCCCAGCTAATTTTTGTATTTTTAGTAGAGATGGGGTTTCACCATGTTGGCCAGGCTGTTCTCGAACTCCTGACCTCAGGTTATTTTCCAGCCTCAGCCTCCCAAAGTGCTGAGATTACAGGTGTGAGCCATCGTGCCCAGCCAATAGTCTTGTTTAATCATAATATGGTAAAACACCATAAAGTGACTAAATATCATGTATTATATAATTTTTAAAAGAAAATTCACTGATTTCCAGGATCCCTGACTTATTCTTCTACTTCATACACAAATGGCTGCATAGAATTCAGTCGGTTAGTATCTACTCAAGTCAAATAATTAATTTTTAGGGTAAGCTGCTTTGTCTCCACCAGTCACAGTGGAACTCATCACTGTGCTAAGAGAATGTCTCCCATTGGGATTGTGGGAATCATTGATAATGCCTCCCAGGTGGGATGGCATAGACCAGGACATTTAACTACTGGCCAGGGGCTGTTTCTGGTCTGCACTTCATTTGAGAATTGTTAAAACTAATTGTCAATGTTTGTGCATAGGGAAACTGTATAGAAATGCTGATCTGCAGTTTCTCTTGACATATTTGGCACCAATTGGCTGGAGCTTCATGATGGCTGCTCCCTTGACTGGATATGGGGTTTGCAGGTCACCATAGTCCTGACCACTCCCCAAGACCTCTTGCAAATGTCTCATTCACTCATTTTATTCATACAGTGAGGAATTCTCAGGGCTGAAGGAACTTGTTCAACTGGACCCTTAGTTTCTTTTCTAGACCATACACTACATACCAGGACTCTAGAATTCTGTAACCATATAGACTTTGCATCTAGAGTATGCCTGGGTCTCTACTCGGGACTGTCCCTGAAAGGATGAGAGTGTTGCAGACAGGCATATTTTGCCTTGAAGCATGGCTTAGGCAATGGGGTATATGTATGGACAGAGTTTGGGCATGTGGGCTGTGATGTCCACATGCATGTGCATCAGGTCCCTCGTGGTACCTCACGAGGCGGAGCAGCCCACAGGTTGTGGCCCTGAGAATGCTGGGGATGGCCTGCCTACAGGCATCTGTGCAGACATTCCCAGTTTATACTAATCAAGGCAGACAGCTTATTTAAGTGGGTGACATGGTTGCAGACAAAGAACAAGGGAATACATCTAGAATTGGCAAGAAGTGTAGTAACCAGGATCAGGGAATGCACTAGCACCTTCAATATTTGCTAAACTTTTCCCCCATCTGCCAAGACAACCTCCCCTTTCTTGGCATTAGGCCAAGAATTAGACTTTCCTTTAGGTGTTAGAGAAAAGATGCTGATAGCTTTAAGAACGACTCTAACATGTTTTGATGAAGTCATAAAACATTCTTTCACATCAATTCCAGATGTACTTTTTAGGAAATTTCTCAGAGGTATGATGTGCATCCAAATGTGCCATTAGGTTGAATATCTCAAAGCTGATCCACTGAATATATAAATATTTATGCTTTTCAGTATAATAATTGAAGCCACCCTTCTAATATCCTTGGGAAAATGAACAACTAAATACTGGAGCTGAGGCATGGATAGGCATCTTCTCTCAAAAACCGATGCAAGGTGAAAGTGTGTGCTATGACTATCTGGTAAATAAAACTGGAGGCAATTTATATCCATAGCTGCCTGCTAAAGCAATAAAATAAAAATAAATGAAGAAAAGAAAAATTGGAATTACTACTGGACACTTTCTTCCCTCACTCAACAACTGCTCACTTTTGAGAAACTAGTTTATTTTCTGATTGAAAATTCTGGCTTTCTAGGCCAGGCATGGTGGCTTAGACCTATCATAGCACTTTGGCAGGCTGTGGCAGGTGATCACTTGAGCCTAGGTATTCGAGACCAGCTTGGGCAATATAGCGAGACCCCATCTCTACAAACAAATACAAAAAATAGCTGGATATGGTGGCACACGCCTGTAGTCTCTGCTATTCGGGAGGCTGAGGCCGAAGGATCACTTCAGCCTGGGAGGTTGAGGCTGCGGTGAGCCGTGACTGCACCACTGTACTCCAGCCTGGGTGACAGAGCGAGACGCTTTCTCAAAAAGAAAAAAAATTTTTTTGCCTTTCTATCCTTAGTATGTACATTTAAAAATAACTTAATGTTTGGGGCAAGTTTTTGTGTTATCTTAATTTTTGCTCAGCGTAACTAACCTTTTTATATCTCTCATAATGAATGTGTTCTTTTTCTTGAGCATCAGTGAAGAAGCCAGTGCCCTCTGTCTTCTAAGGTGAGGTGGGCATTTGTACAAGCTGAGGCAAGAAGAAGGCTGATGCGTCATCCCTATGACCTTGCTGCTTTTTAGCCTTTTCCCCACAGCACTGCTCCTTTGTGCATGCGGGTGGTGATGCTGCTCCTCTTCCTGCTCCTGTCTCTTCCTTAGCTAATTGCTCACTTCCCCTCAGCTTGGAACCATCTCCTCCTAAACCAGGCTTGCACCTCCTACTGCCTTTGCTTAGGAGAGCATAATAATAACAAAACAATAATGACAACAACAGTCCTTGAAAAGGCAACTCCATTTTCATATTCATTTGTAGTTGTCCCTTCTCACTTAGAAGAAATGGGAGCTATGAAGAAAAGTCACCTTGCTATGCTTTTTTTTTCTTTAAAATCTTTTCCACCCTGTTTCATGGCATTACTTTGCTATCGAAGTATCCTTTGCTGAACTTAATATTTTCAGTACTGATGAAGCTTTCAAGGAAGAGTGGGCTGAATTAACTTGGAAACTCTCCTGGTGTGAATGAGCAATCTGCAGCAGAACATTTTCAAAAATTAAATGCACTTGAAATGCACTCAAAAGCCTAACTGAGTAAAGTTGGTAAGAGCTGCAGCAAAGAGCATCTTTACGGAAGTCACATGATCCACAAATTGCAGGAATATATTTTTGCAGCATTTGGTACACACTTCAACAGCTTGGGCTGATTGAAAGAAAATTTAATTTGCAATAATCAGCTGGTGACAAGGGGAGCGTGAAATTATGTTGGTGCATTGGTTTTGCACTTTGCGGTATATTTCCTTGTAAATCAGGTGTCTTTTAAATTTATCTTTAGGTTATAGAACATATAGCACAGCAAACTTTTTATTAAAAATTACTCTGCAGGAAGAGAGACAGTTAAATGTTAACCAAGCAAGCACTGTCTTCTTCCTGGCATTTAGCCCAAGGATAAGGCATAATTTAAGATGCTTTACTTCTTTGGGTCAAGTGACATGCCATGAATTTCTGAAGACAAATGGCACCTCTTAGCAAAAACTCTATAAGATACAAGATATATAGCAGTCTCTACTGGTGAGGGCTGACAATTCTTTTGACTTGCCCTTTTAAATGACCGCCCTTGCTCATGGTCTAGTTTCTAGGGGGACTTAGAAAGAAAAGGATTTTTAGTCACACGAATAAGGCTTATCTTCTCTACTAGTCATTCATAGCCCATCATTACCCTTTGGTCCTCTTCTGGAATGCATCTGGTATAACAGCACATATGGGAAGATTCCCTGTTTTAGGGAGTGACATCTACTAAGATCTGGCCTAAAATCTTTTAATTCCCTAGGGTAGAGGACTGTAGTAGAATGGGGAATCGGACAAAGTAACATAAAGAAATAAACACTGGCCCTAGAGAGGAGTCCATCTCTGCATTGTCACAAACTCACTGTGGAATACTGGGCAAGCTATCAAACCTCTGGGCCTCAGTTTCCTCATCTGTAACAAGAGGAAGCTCACATAGCTAAGGTCCTTCCCACTTCAAATATTGATGATTCTGTATGAGGGCTGCCAAGGGGTTGGGCAGAGCAGCCATCGGGCCACTGGGCAGAAGGTGACAGCTGAACATAATTGAAGCTTCTGCCCCTGTGATTCACAGAACAAAGGCTGGGTGGTTTTGAGGGAAGATAATACAATCCCAATGTTATTGAATGCTCAGATTCTAAAAAGGAGTGTGGTACTTGTAACTGACATACTCCTTGAAAATATAAATAATCTTTTTGTGGGGGTTGATGTGGTAAAGAGAGATAAGTGAGATTGTATTATAAATACAAGGGCTGACTTTGAAAAGTATGTCTTTGGTGGATTCCTTTATAAAGCTGAGAAAATGGTTGTAAAGGGAATAATTATTTCTAATTTATCTGTTTCATAAGTTTAGGGCTATATGACTGTGTTTTCTTGGAGCGAGGTACAGTTGTATTTTTTCTATATCGGGGCAGTAGCTTTATTGTTACCTTTTATCAGGCTCTACAATGAAAGCTAATTTTCCATCCTGTCTGCCTCATTATGGCATCAAAATGCTGTGGCTCTTGGTTTGTAAACACATTTTCAAATGGCATATTTCTTGGTACTATCAGGTTCTTCTTAGAACTAGCATCTACCAGAAAGCAGAGAGCACATATACCTTAAATTAGCCCCAGGCCATTCTAAAAATTTTTAATGACTACATTTAAAATACAGGCCTCAAAGATGGATCTTTATCCTAGTGGGGTGAACATCAGCACTTTCAAAATCATCATTACTTTTGGAATATCTAGGTTGTTTCCTTCCTCATGTAGACATGGATTTAAAATTTTGTTTCGCATGCCCTTACCATGCCTCACAAAAGCATCTTACCACCTACCCCTTGATTCTTGCAGTGGGTGCCAAGTACGTACCTCCACATAGCACCTTTCTTCTCACAGTGAGATTGACCTGCCCATTGCGGGCTGCATGGTGCATGAGGTCGATGACATAGCGGTGGGTTTTGCCGGCCACTGGAATCCCATCAACATACACAAGCTCATCTCCTGGGTGAAGGCGGCCATCTCTGTCGGCTGAGCCCATGGCAATGACAGCTCCAATCAAAATCTAGAGAAGCAGTGAGAAGGAAAGAAGGTTCATATTTCAAATCTTCTTTTTCCTTTTTATATACAGTTAGGTAATTTGTAGAAGATTTTATTCTCACATTCTATTCCTTGCCCTCAAATCTGACCAGCCACTTGTAAAGTTAAAAATGAGATGTGGGAAGGATGCCCTTTCACCTCTTTCAAGTTGCTTAGTACCAGAGATGAATATTTTGAACATGCTGCTGACTGACATGAAGTTTTGGGGACACCTGCTTTATGACTCATCATAAATGATCACCTTAAGGAAAATTATAATCTCAAATAATCTGAGGCTAATTGGCTGAAACAAGATGAGGAGTGAATTCTGGCTCCATTTCATATTTGTGTGGTCTTGGGTAAAGCTTCTTAAACTATGTGAGCCTCAGTTTCTTCACTTGCAAAATAAGAAAAGTAATAATCGAACCTACTTCATGGAGTTAATGGGAGAACTGGATGAAATAACTCATGTGAAGCATTAAACTTCTCTCATGGCACTGAGTCAAGGGGAAAATAGCTGTTGCAAATTGTTAAATTCTGATAAAGATGGAAAGTTTCCGTTTTCTTTGCTTTGAAAAGCTTGAGGGTAAGGAGAACACAAAACAAAACAAAGCAAAACTCATAGCGGGCTTTTTCTGGTCAGTTGACTTACTCAAAAACATCTCAAACCTTCTCCAGATTTTTTTGCTCCATTCTTTTAAATACTTCCTCAGAGCACTGTCTTCAATGCAAAGGACACTCCCAGTTTGTCTTGTTTGCTGAAGTGCTTCTGTTATTTAGGTGGCTACTGTGCTGGAAAGTGAGGAGGTACCCATCTGGGAAATGTGTGTTTTTTTTTTTTTTTTTTTTTTTGAGATGAAGTTTTGCTCTTGTTGCCCAGGCTGGAGTGCAATGGTGTGATCTCAGTTCACTGCAACCTCTGCCTCCCAGGTTCAAGTGATTCTCCTGCATCAGCCTGCCGAGTAGCTGGGATTACAGGCACCTGCCACCATGCCCAGCTACTTTTTGTATTTTTAGTAGAGATGGGGTTTCTCCATGTTGGCCAGGCTGGTCTCAAACTCCTGACCTCATGTGATCTGCCATCTTGGCCTCCCAAAGTGCTGGGATTATAAGCGTGAGCCACTGTGCCTGTACGAAATATGGTTATCGTTATAATTCCCTGAACCAGGGACTGTGATGAAAGGCAGCACATTAGGTTTCCCATGTCCCATGAGAGGCACTCAGTTTAGTGTCTGTTAGCAGGGCTTTTTTCTTTCTCAGAGGAAAGAAAATAGTGTTACATATTTTAATTTTGTCATTTAACCTATAAACAGTTTTTTCAAACTCATGACCAATAGGTCTCCCTTTTCTTTTACCAGTGGCTTGGCCATACAGCAGCTGATGGCAGTGATTACCATTAGCCTGATGACACTACAGAGGCTATGTTTTATTTAAAATCCCTTGCTTCCAGATTGATTTCCTTCAGGCATCATAATTTATTTCAAATCCCCTATCGGTGATTTCCAGCTAATTTTCAGAGTTGCTCCATCATGACCTACGGGCTTGCGTGTGTTCAGGCTTGGCAGCAGAACCATTCCTTTGTACTTAGTCTCACTGCTCAGTGTGGCCTGTCAACATGACAGCCAGATCTGAATGCCCAGGACTTCTCAGGTACGTGCAAAGTAATATTCTGAAGGGCGTCACAGCCTTAGTCCATGGAATAGCTCTCTTTCTACATAGGAATGAAAATTTCCCATGCTACTGCTGCTTGCTTTCCCCTTATTCCTGGGGAGAGAGGTGGGGTGAATAGTAGATTGCTTCCATGTAGAATATTAAGTATTCCGACAAGTGATTCATGATTGCTGTCACAGGAGAGGCTGAACTCTCCTGCCTTACACTGGCTGCACAGGGTGGTTCTTTCCCTGCCACCCACTGTACCCATTTGCTACAGTCCAGAAGTTGGGTATGCTCTGACATTCTCCATTCTCCCTTCTTGTCATGCCAACCTGAATTTATGAGTTTCCTTATAAAGATGTTCCAATCTATTCTTCAAAAGGCTCAACCCACTATGGAGCACTTCAAAGATTTGGTAAGTGCTTTGTGCAAAAGCCAGTTAAAATAAATGTTTCTCTACTGCCCCATGAAAAGGTGCATTTAGTTGGTTTGATCCAAAAAAATGCTTCAACCTTTAGCTTTCCTATACACTTTAGTGAGAGAGTTTATTGCCAGTTAAAAAGGAAAAAACTGTCTTGTGAACTTCTTGGCTGGTTAAATATCAGTTTTAAGGTATGGTTCTGATTCTAACTAAAGAAAGTAAAACACAAAATAGTGGTTACAACTGAGAGAGTCTTAGCTGCAATTGGGCCATACACAAAAATGGTAAAGATGAAATTTCATACCAGAAAATTCCTATTCCTCTCTTGCTGTAGGAGAACAGCATGAAATACAGCAACATTTACGGATACTCTCAACATTACAGTCTGTGCCAATAGTTTAATATCATTTGTTGAAAAAAGCCCAGTAAAAGATCTGCTTTTCTACCATATTGCTGTGATATAAAGCACTCCCCTCATTAATTCATTTATTCAACAAATATTCATTGAGCCCAAGATACTTTTAGGTACTAGAAATCCATCAGTGAACAATAAACAAAAATCACTGTCCTAAAGAGCTTCCGTTCTAGTGGTCAATCATAACTGTAATAATGTTTAAATTATATAGTATGCCCAAAGGCATATACTATGGAAAAAATACAGTGTTGGGAGTGGTGTCAGTCTAGGTAGTGGTAGAGGTGGTTAGAGTAGGCCTCTTATTTATTTCTAAATAGGCAGTATATTCAATTACCCCTTCAATTGAATATCTAATAAATAGCATATTCAATATAACACAAACATGAATTATATAGTATTATATATTTATTGTATATATTATTATATAATTACATTATATAATGTATTCTTTACCATGTTTCAAAAAAAGTTTGCCATACTGTTAAATGTACTTGAATTGAGCTGCATCTGGTGCACTGTGTGGGTGCTAGCAGTGCTTGGCCATTAGCAGTATTATACAGTTACATTTGTTCCCTCCATCAGGAGCTGCAGCCTTTGCTGGCAGAGGCTGGCCACTGGCACCATCTCTGCTTCTAGCTCCCCTGCTGCTGTGCTCCTTAGCCTTTGGCATTTGCCACCTTTTTGCATTATATTTCACTGCTGACACAGAGATAGCGTGATGTGTTGCTCTATTCCAGAAAAAAACAACTTTTTTCCTTTACTTCCAATATGATTTGTACACTTGACACATTCTATTATTTCCCCTTTGCCACCATAGGGACTGGATAATCTCTGATTCCTTCTCACACTGTAACTCGTATTGGTTTGCCTATGCATACATTCTCATGTTCGCTTAAGCTCTTGAGAACATGCCTCAGGATATCTGACTCTTGAAGTCAGTAGTTCTCAAACTTTTGGATGCATAGAAACCACCAAGTGAGCTTATTAAAACAGCACTGGATCCATCTTGTGAGAATCTAATATTGCAGGCTTGGGAGGGGCCTGAGATTCTGCAGGTTTAACAAGCTCCCAGGAGTTGAATGCTGCTGGTTCATAGATCAGTTGCCCTTTGATAGCAAGGCTCTGATTCCTCTCATTTCCCAGTAGCCACAGGATGATCATGTCCAAGTCAGCTGAACACATGACCAGAGTTCCCTGACCCATCACAGTAGTCACTTTCCAGTTCTGCTAAGGCACCTGTTCCCCTCATCCCTTACCTACCAGGTCACTGACCTTCTAGTCACTGACCCCTGACCCACTGGCCAGTGAGCCTTTCCAGGCAACTCTAGCCTTGCCCCATTCATTACCTCCCTCCAGCCCAGGGGGACTCTTCAACCTCAGCTGACCCTTCAGTTCCAGTATTCAGTTTTCTCTTCTCTGCCCTCTGGGAGGAGGAGGGTGTATGTGTGTGTGTGTGTGTTTCCCTACCCCCATTGTTTTGGCCCTGAAGAAAGCTTTGTGGCAAAACAGAGCAAGAAAGAACTTCTACATGAACAACTCATCTGTGGCCCTATCTTTTCAACTGTCTTCTCTAAAACCCCAAAGAAACAAAACAATTCTACTTTATCTCTCGCTGTGAGGGCACGGAACAAAACAGAACATTTGATATGAAATAATGGCAATTCACATTCAAGTTGCTGAGATCCCAGTAAGTTGGGGGAAAAACTCACACTAAAAAGAAAACAACAACCACAACAACAACAAGTAAGACACAAACCCCAAACCACCTTTCCAGTCCTTTTAATCCCTTTAATTCCTTCCTGCACTGCCCAATGTTAGCCTAAGCCCAGGAGATCTGCTCTGTAGTATCTGTAGCCCGGGACAACTTGCCACTATGGTGAGCAGATTTCAGGCTCTTTCCTCCTGAAACTCCTGCACCGGGTGTGCACTGGACTCCTGTACCGGGTGTGCACCGGACTCCTGTGTCAAGCAAGGACTAGGCCTGTCATTGTCTGTCTTCGAATGGCTTTTCTCCAATGCAGTGTTTTCCACACCTTTCCCTCTTGATGCCTTTCCATCTCTTTTCAGCTCACAGCTGGAAATCCCAATTTTGTTCCTTTCTGGCAACTTTTCATTTCTTTCTATTTCTATTGCTATTTAACTGTGGAAAGTATTTCCTCTTGCAGGAAAAATGCCCGTATGCTTTGTCTGAGCAGGAGTCCTGCTGTTCATTATTTGCTGAAAGCTGTGCTGTTGTGTTTAATGTGCACTCTGGGATGTCAATATCATTTCATATATATGGAGGCAGAAACCCATTTGATGCACTTATGAGACCTCCTTTAGTTGGGACCAAGTCACCTTACACGCCTCTCCCTTTGTTGCACACCAGCAACTAAATGAGGCTAACACATTTTGTTTGTTATCTCAGGACTTAGAATGTAGAAAAGCTGGAAGGAAAGGCTTGTGGGAGCTCTTTACTGCTTCACTCTCCTGGACAGGGTTATTCTGAGATGCAATATTATGGTTTTCAGGACTAATTTTCTGGCTTTGTTTGCTTCAGAGAGACTTAGGCTGCTACCTTATGGCTTAGATATCAAAAGTGTAACTTGCAGCATGAGTATGTCTTCAATCATTCAAATGAAGGAATAAACCAGAATAAATCCGAGTAAACACAATAGGATAACCAGCAATCCATGTAATCTGAGGAGGCTTATCATAAATACCTGATGCCTGCCCACTGGAGGGGAGAAAGGATTCAGGAATGCAAAGCCCGTATTCAGAAGTGATAGGAACCTGGGAACTTGTGTACAAAGCAGGCAGAAAGTGGTCCTGAGGCTGGGTGCATTCACACATCTGAGCTTCGTTTTGAACAGTACATCTTCCCTTCAGGTAACAATTCTCTTGCTTCTGTGCCAGGCAGAGTCCAGCAACACCACTCTCCTCTAGAGCCAGCCAAGACTATCCCCTCCCGGTGACTCAGTCATGCAATCCCTTCCGCTTTTGGAGGAGGAGGGGAGCAGTTGAAGATGATAGCTACAGAGTAGGGTGCTTGCTTCCCCACAAAGCAGACAAAGCATGAGCCAAGGGGTCCAGTAAAGAATTTCATATCTTAAAGACTCTCTTAAAGTAAGTATCATGGAAAGAATTAGAAACTTCATTGCTTCACCTTATATTTATTTTATAGTTTAATGTTACTTGTATTAAACTGATATCTTTTCAGTGCTTAGGTTAGGTCTGGTAAATATCTAGCCCCTATTGAAGGCTCCATTGGCATACAATATTTATCTTTCCAGTTTCTTTTAATTCAGTCCTCTGGGACAGACACTGGAATGGGAATCTGTAAGAGAGTAGCTTTAAAGAGTAACATAGGCATACGGGAGCTTTAGGAACTGCAGCCAGGCTCAGTCTAAAAAGAACCATTGCTTAGTTCCAGCTAGTCGTTGTCATGGAGAAAGGCAAGCTCAATGTTGCTAAATTTAATTTTCAAGAAAAGATGAAAATCAATGTTTTAAAAGGTGAAATTAATTGGAGCTCAACAATTGTAAAATACCAGGGGAACTCAACAAAGCATGCTGTAGGCCGCCAGGACACTATCTCTTGTTTCTAGGACTAGGCCGCATTAATTCTACAGAGCCTGTAGAGTTTAGAGGACTCAGAAAATATAAACTCCAGATCCTTACTTGTTCTGAGAAGCTCAGGTGACAGTTTTGATTTGGTGAAAAAATATTCTCTTCAATTTCATTTAATAAATATTTATTGTACCAGGCTAGCCTTACAAACATAAACACCATTAAATTACCAACCTTGCCTTTGAGGAGCTCAGAGATTAGTAAAAGCGGGGGAAAAAGCATGTCAGTCAGTGTATTCTAGAACAAACAGCTCATCTTTCTGTTGGAAATCCCTTAGGTTGGTAAGTTTGAAGTATTTATGTTAGTATAAATGCAATGGATTCTAGATGGATTTGCCCTTAAATGCCCTGTAATTGTTTCAGCTAGTGTTCAGTATCCCACAGAATGATACAAAAATTGCCTTAAAGTTATATTTTATTTTGAGCATGGTTTCATTTTGTTTCATTCATTTGGTATCTTTTAAGCATATGGCTTTGCTGTAAATAATTTTGCCTCAGTTCAAAGTGAAGTCTGGCCATTGTTCCCGGTTCCTGAAAGATAACCTCGAAACCCTTGGAATTAGAAGTGTCTTTGTCATTCATGGTGAGCCCCTTAGACCATAGCCGATGGTTTATGCTAAGGAGATGACTCAGGATGGGGCCAGCCATACCAATAGTCTTGGGGTGGGGGCTGACCATACCAGAAAGACCAACAATGTAATTAGACGGTTGTGCCTTTGAGACACATGAGATCAGCCTGGCCTCCAGGGAAGAAAGGGGGCTCCAGATTGAGGTCATCCTTGTGGTTCAATGAATCATGATTCAATCAACTGTGCCCATGTAATAAAACACTGGGATAAAAACCCTGGACACCTTGGGTGAGCATCCTTGTCTGCCAATCTTCTCTGAATGAATGCTGAAGGGTAACATGTCCCTAAGGGTGATGGAAGTGTCACATTTGGAACCCTTCTAGACTTTGACCTGTGTACCTCTTTTTTTGGCTGGTTCTAATTTTTATCCTTTCACTAGGCTCATACTGTAATTATAAGTATAGCACTTTCTTGAGTTCTGAGTTGTTCTAGTGAATTACTGGACCTGAGGAAAGCTGTGAGCACAGGACAGTTCTCTGAGTGGCCTTGGACTCACCCAATTCTTTCCCCTTTTTCTCTTGCAGTTCTCAAGAATAACTATAGAAGGTGCTAGGGGCATAGCATCTTGAGATAAAGAGGGGCTAGCTGGAACAGCCTGCATTCTGTTCCAGTCCCCGCTAGAAACAGTATGTCCTTCAATGCTTGGGTCCAGTGTGACATAATTCTCCATGGTAGAAAACCCACAGTGGGCTGCTTTTTGGGGCCCCTCAGCTGAGGTGCAAGTGTGACAGAGTGGAGACTCTGTCTGTCCTAGGCAGCTTTCCTGAGCCTTGGGGAAACTTGCTCTCCATGAATCATTGGCTTCCACATTCCCTTGCTGCCTCCCTGTAAGTGATAAATCCTCTTCATGTAGCCCGGCATGTGGGTGGGTGTTCTGTCTCAACAGACGCAGACAAGTTGGCAACAGTACACTGTGAACCTACTACATGGTGGGGCCCTCAGATTCAGAGCAAGTGTCTAAAGTGGGGGCGGTCTGTGGAGACTGTTCCCTTAGACTCTGATGTTTCGCAAACTTATTTCAATTGATGCCAGGAGTCTTGAGCAGAGGTGGCATTCTGAAGACCGTGACCTTCACCTTGAGTTTGACTCACTGGATAATGACCCATTTTTCAATTATGGGACACTCACGTTGTATAAAAAGGGTAAGACAAGGTCCTTGATTAGGAGAAATTTAAAATCCTGCTGATTAAACAAAACAGGCAGGCAAATGAACAATCCTGAAGGAAGCCAAGTTGGATAAATATCCCGTGGAGGTCAGGAGGTTCTGTAGCATAAATCAGTGTATTACATACATGTTTACAGATATGAAGGGACTTGAGAATTTTCAGTTCTCTCTGTTATACAACAAGGTGAGTTATAGAGGGCAGGGAGGCTGGAGGGCTGACTTGGTGACCTGGGATCCCTGGTAATCTCAGAATCAGAGACAGGCGGTGGGGTGGGGGTGCGGGTAGAGAGCAGACAAAGCTGTGAATGAGAGTGAAACAGCCAAGAGTTCCTTCTCCCTGTGACATGAGATCCTTAATTTAGTCTGCGAACAAATTTAAATCCGAAGTTACTTGAGCCCTGTATTCTACCTCAGCATTCTCCCTCCTCTCAAAGCACTAAGAAAAATCTGGCCAATCCTCCTTGGCAAAAGTACCTCCACATTTTCTTTGGCAGCTGGGTAGTTAGTGACGTTTGGTTGACTGTTGCCAAATTTTATCCCCAGGATTTCAGGAATACGTCTTTTTTTCCTGGAGAGTCCTCATCCTTGGAGTGTAAACTCAGCTTCCTGGAGTTTTCTGTAGAAAGGGACTTCATCAATCATCTAGTTCAACTCCTCCCGCAGGGCAGAGGAAGCTCCTCAGGGTTCCTGCCAGGTTCCCATTGATTGCTTGAATACCTCTTGTGGGGAGGAGCCCACTCTTTACCCAAGCAATCTACTTTACTCTGAGACGGTTTTAACTGTTTCAGATTCCTTTCACTTATTAGGTTAACTTTTTTCTCCTGAACATTTCTGCCCATGTTTTATTTTTAAATTTTATTTTCTGGGGCTGGGAATGGTGGCATATGCCTATAGTCTCAGCTATTCGGGAGGCTGAGGTGGGAGGATTGATTGGGTCCAGGACGTTGAGACTGCAGTGAGCCACAACTGTACTACTGCACTCCAGCCTGGGTGACAGAGCAAGACTGTGTCTCAAGAAAACCACATATATGTAACATTTATAGTGCATATAGTGTATTTAAAAACCATACACACACACATACACACACACATGCATGCACACACACACACACACACACACACACACACACACACTATATGTATAGTATATTTCCTGGGAAAATCTAGTGACAAGAGAAACAAAATTGATAATGATAAGCATTTATTCAGCACTTAATATGATCCAGACATAATGCCAAGACCTTTATATACATTATCTCCTTTAATCCTCAAAGCTACTCTACAATAGAGTACTACTGTAATCCCCATCTTGCAGATGAGAAAGCTGAGGCTTAAAATTCAACTCTCTTGCATGATAGGATGGAGTTCAGATGCCAGAGCTGGATGGGATGTAGACAGCTGACTGCACCGCTTAGGCCCTTCACTTATTCAAAACTTTCATGGACCAATGCATGTTTTATAGCTGATATTTTAACACATGCTCATAAATCTAGCCTTGCTGTGTTTTCCGTGTATTAATGATTATTAGTATTTTATGTTTTCCCTCTGAACACACACACACACACACACACACACACACACACACACACACAGATTTTTCCAAAGCCCTTTTAAATTTACCAATATTATGCCAACAAGTTGACTTTATGACATCTTCTGGTAATCCCTTAATTCAAATCTGGCTGACATTCTACAGTGCTGAGCCTGATTTTATTCCTGTTTATCCCTGTTTTTTATCTCCCTTGCTATTTTGGTTAAAGACACATAATTCTGCCATTCCCAGTCAGGGGTCACCTCTACTCCTGAGCTGTCACTCAAAGATAACAGGGATTCAGTACAATTAGATAACTGAAATACTTAAGAGGAATTCAATCCATTCTAAAAATCAGCAATGCTCCTATTTAATGTGATTTATAATGAGATATTGGTCGTGGAGATAATTGCATATCATGAGATCTTTGTAAAGAAAATAGCGAGAAAAAAACTCAAAGCTTAAACTTCTTAAACGTCTTTATGAGAGTCCTAAAACGTTTTCTTTTAGATGTTTAGAAAACACTCTATACCCTGGTGCTTACTCACACATTAGAGCCCCAAGTGTGGAAATAAAGAGGATTCAACTTACAGGCTGTCCAGGCTCATCTCCCCCGAGGATTCTGAAGCCAAATCCAGACTCCATCCTCCGAAGGTGAACATCCAATTCCTTATAATCTGGACCTGGCATAAAGGAGATCCCATTGAGTAATGAATCCTGCTCTTTCCCAGCCCCTGAGGAACTGAACACACCAATGATAAGTTAATTTTGTGGATGTGATTAATGAGAGTGCTGTTAGGGTCAATGGAAACCATAGAGGATACAAAAAATATGGTAGCAAAAAAGTAGGTATTCCAAATTTAGGTAGTCCCTTGAATAATAGTGACCAGCCAGGGGCACTACTGGGGTATTACCAGAAGCAGAAAGAGTACATGAATTTTCTGAGTAAAAGAATTGATGCCTTTATAATTCTTTATTTTCCTGAGAGCATTGCATTGCCCTCAAGAAGCTTGACTGTCACTTTGAGGATGTTTACTCTGATTAGAACAATTATTACACAAGTAAGAGAGAACAGATGGCAAAACCCTGGAACTGTCTAGTAAAGCACTGCCTAGTAATTTATTAATATGTTTATGATTTGATGCATCCAGTTTAAGTGTGTATGTGTGTGTGTAAATGTATGCACAATGGAAGTTGTTTCTTTTAAAACTGTAAAAATTAGAAGATACAGAATGTAACATTTCTTGTATTGGTGTTCAAGTGAAACATTTATTTTCTGACAAACTCCTTTAGGGTTTTTGTAACTTACAGGTAGAAATTTACCTGGGTCTAAGATGGACTTTTGTCCTCGAAATATTTTAGAATGTGCAAGCCACAAATTGACTTTCGACTTTGTGAGTGTACTCAAAATAAATAAGAGACTTTTCCGAAGTCAGCTGAAACAACAGAGATGTATTTCAAAATAAGGTGAAAAACTCTCCTCAATGTCATGTTTTTCAGCCTTAGAATAAACAAAAACGATTAAATATAAAAAGATTTAGACTTTTTAAGTAGAATATGGCTTATGTTTAGCCTGTCCCCTCGCCTCTTGGCACCTTCCTCAAGGGGAAATACTTCAGTCGTGACTGAGCTGTGTGTACTCTCATGCCCACTGCTGGGATGTCAGCAGGTGATCAGCAATTTTAAGAACTGTTTATTATGCTAACCCTTGTTTAAGAAATGTTTAGTGATTTCTGGGCCTTCATGGTTTAGAGGAGGTATTAGAACTGATAGAAAGAGGTATTAAGTAAAATTCCTCTTGCTTAAACTGGATAGTTGTGGAAATCAAGATGGGATTTCAGAGAAGTCTCATGGGACAAAAATCTATGTCTGAGCCACACAGTTATATGGTAGCACTTGTCAGAGAGAGAGGCTCACTGAATGCTGACCAGGCAGATATTTTCCAGCTCTGCAGCAGGTGGGGCTGCCGGAGTGATACAGTGTACAAAGCGCAATTTACAGGCTTGCCTTGATGCATAACAACTTGGAATATTTCCAGGGATATATGAAAGTCATCATTCACTTCTAAGATGTAGGCAAATGCCGATTATTTGTCTGGTGCTCTCTTGAATAAAGTTGAATCAGGCACATAAGTACATGTATATATGCATTGTAAACAATTCAATGAGCATTCACACCCTTTTATGACCAAATGCATACATGACCAAGATCTTTTCCATTCAACACATAATGTGAAACTCTGCAGGAAGAATAACCAATTAGACCTCTACATCCTTTAGTTATCCTTTACAAATTATATAATCAGTCATATTTTAAAGATGGAAGACTTAAAAAAATTCCATTCCTATTAAATAGAGGTGGTGGCAGAGGGAAGATGAAAACCTTGCCTTACACACTATGAGACACAATTGGCTTTTGAACTCAGTTTATTCTGAAGTCTACATATCATATATGAAATCACATATTGGGGTATGTGCTAATCCTTTGGGAGTCTGGAGGCAGATGGAATTGAGCCCTACAAAATCATAGCAGGTGTCTGTACTCCTCCCAAGGGAAAGAGAAAGACAAGGGGAGATGGGAGATGACAGATACTGCTCAATCATTGTTCAAACTTCTACAAGTTGATGATAATACAACTGCTCCTGGCAATCTCTTTTGTACGTCACTTTAAGTTTGGAGGAACTCTAGACCACATATACATTAAAAATACAAATAGAAGGTGCTGTATTTGTGACACTTAACATGATAGAGCCAGCATATGTTTAACTGGAACTTTTCCTCTCCTGTGTTTGTCTCACTTTTGCGTCGCCACTCAGTATGCTAAGTGGGAGATTGTTCTTCCAGCACCCATCCACATTGCACAAGGAGCTCTGCAAGAACTTTATTGTATGATCCACCTTGTTTGCTAAGTAAAACTTTTCCCCTAAAGAAATGCTGAAATTACAACAATCCCAGTAATGGAACTTTGAGAGGTATCAAGGAACAAGAAGTTTCTCTTCTGTCAGAGAATCTGTGATTCCTGGAGGAATTAAGGGGCTTTTCCTTAATGAATAACAAATCACTTCTTTTTAGGAGAAAAATCTAGATTTTAGCAAGTGAATTTTATTTAACTCTGAAGAACAGAGATATGAACAATGCATTCATTCTCCTTTTCCTACCCTTTATGTATATTTTGGTGACAATTATGATCCTGTTGTTCTGACCCACCCTGATTTCAAACAGAGGGTGGTATGTACCAGCCATTTCATCTTCACTCTTCCGTTCTTCCCAGCAGAGGTGGCCAGCTTCACGGTTCATGAGCAAGCAGAGAGAGGCAAAGAGAGACCCCTTAGAGAAGAATGCTGGCAGATGTAATTTATTTTTTATTTCTTTGTTAATTTTGAACACAGATTCAGAGGCTGCAGGGTCTGGAGATTTTAGAGAAATAGTCAACTGGAAAAAAGTTTATATGATAGATTGTGCCTTGAGGCAGCAGTATTTTTTTTTTTTTTTTTTAGGGAAAATAAGAACATTTTAGAAAGATAATTTTTCTTTGGTTTCCTTTTTTCCTTGGAGTCTGCCTTTAGAAAATATCTAAAATTACCTGTACAAAGCTGGGAAACATCACTGTTTTTCTTTCCTGCTTTATTAGCTCTCGTGGCAGATTGTGATGTTTCTGAGTTTCCCCTAGCTGCTCTTTGGTCCGATGACATGTTTCAATTACTGTATTATGTTTTATTTCTTTCCTTATTAATGCGAGAACTTAAAGTGAAGAAATCCAAGGGCCAACTCTTCACCCCACTGCAGCAGAGTTAACAATCACTGTTCCTTTCTCTTGTTCCTAAAGAAACTATGCACCGGGGAGGTTGTTAGATGAGAGTATCTGGTAGATACCTATCTGGACCTGAGTTGCTTTGCATGTTGTTCAACTGTGCCCCACAAACGTCCTTTTACTCTTCTAACTCTTCTATTCCCTTGTACTCTTTTTTTTTTTTTTTTCAATCTTCTTTTCTTCAGTCCTTTTTGCAGAACTGTCAGGGACACTCTCAGGTGTTGCTTAATGACGCTCAAGAGGAGGCATTGGTTGTAAAGAAATTGACTAAGAGGAGATAAAGCATTCTTTTTTTTTTGAGACGGAGTTTCTCTCTTGTTACCCAGGCTGGAGTGCAATGGCGCGATCTCGGCTGACCGCAACCTCCGCCTCCTGGGTTCAGGCAATTCTCCTGCCTCAGCCTCCTGAGTAGCTGGGATTACAGGCACGTGCCACCACGTCCAGCTAATTTTTTGTATTTTTAGTAGAGACGGGGTTTCACCATGTTAACAAGGATGGTCTGGATCTCTTGACCTCGTGATCCACCCACCTAGGCCTCCCAAAGGCATTCTTTAGGTATTAGTGTTCAGTGGTCAGCTGTGGCTAGTGTTGCTTCTTTGAAGTTGGGTCCTCAGATCCTCAGGCATTATGAAACAAAGCATTTCATGATCCTCTTCCTAGATGGAATTTTACATGACCACTATGGCAAGTGAATTTACAAGTCTTAATTTATCCTGGGCCCACACCAGTATTGTAAAAACTAACTTTAAAAAGTAGCAAATGGTGAGCAGATACAGGTATCAGGACAACCTCTCTCATGATAAAGAAAAGCAGATTTTAAAATCTGATTCCTATTTTACATGAAGACTCCAGGGGCTTCACGTGGTATATGTTTCCTTAATCTTGCTTTTGAAAGATGTAGCTTTGTGCATGGTTAGGGAAAAGGCTGGGTAACTGAACACAACTGATTAATTTTATGAACGGATTCAATCTTCAAAAATGCAAAGAACAACATTTTTATGAATTAATTTGGCACATGGGATGCTGCTGTAAACATGTCAATTAAATTTTGGTACTTGAATCCCCTTTCATGTTTTAATTAAAACATAAGTACCGTAGCTTATCATCACAGTTTGGCATGGAAGATACAGTTATTTAATTTTTCCTGCTGGAAAGAGCATCACTTTTTTGGCTTTCCTTGTAAAGAGATCTAGGAAAGACAGCATGAGGAAGGCATCGGGAATCACAAATGGTTATTAAACATGGTCTTGACTTCTGGATGTGTATGCACTCCAGATATAGAATGAGTTAAACAGGAATTATATAGTTTCTGTTGCTCAAGTCTAACATTACCTAATAAGTAGCTAATACCCTATCCTTTAAAATATTCCTTCTCTTTACTTGTTTGCTCTATCCCTGTGGGTATGTGAATGTGGCCAAGCACGTGTTAGCTATAGTAGACGCCATCTCCCAGTTTCTATTTGGCTCTCTCCTCAGCTTTCACATAAGCTCAGATTTTTCCATCCTAAATATGACTTTGCTTCCTCATTCCATCTCTTTTGAGGAAAAGTTTTCTCTAGTGGAGCCTTCACTCTACCTCTGATTTCATTCCTGCCAGTCTGGTTTATGCTCTCTCTTGGCACTTCTGCACTCCTTACGGTCACTATGCCTGCTGATGACCAAATTAAATGGCCTTTTTTTCTTTCCTTATACTGATTGATTTCAGTGCCTCATTTGATATTGTTGATACACTGTTTACAACTTCAGATTTCTTTAGATCCTAAACAAGGGAACATCTCCTTTGGAAGTAGTTTCTGTGACACCCCATTTCCTAGCTCTCTTATTTTTGGGTGGAGTTGCCCATTCAAAGTTCCTGCCTATAGAGTCCATTGTTTTTTACTAATATTCCCCTTAGGTGATGGCGCAGTTATCATTGGCTGTATATAGTGTTCCATTATGCACAGTCTGTAGAAGTTGTTAAACATTTTTCGAATTTAGTTGTCTTAGGCACTCACCAGTCTCCTAGACCCAATGAACCACAGCATTATTCCACTATGGAGTTATCACTTAGTGTCAAAAATACATATTATTTAGAACTTCCTACTATCAATTTTGCCTCTGTACCTAAGGATCTTATGCAGATAAAGTTAATAATATACCTTATAATTATGATAAGTATATCTGAGTCAAAATCATGACACATAATTTAATAAAAGACATTTTATAAATGTGAGAAATAATATGTGTCATCTACTTATTTTATCTTATTTTTGTATATTTTTTTTTATTAGAGATGAGGTCTTGCTTTGTTGCCCAAGCTAGAGTGGAGTGGTGTGATCACAGCTCACTACCGCCTCAGATTCCTGGGTTCAAGCCATCCTTCCGTCTTGTCTAAGTCTTCCAAGTAGCTGGGGCTACAGGCATGCACCACAGTGCCTGGCTAACTGTTTACATTTTTTGTAGAGACGGGGTTCTTGCCATCTTGTCCAGGTTGATTTTGAACTCCTAGGCTCAAGCTACCCTACCGCCTTGGCTTCCCAAAATGCTGGGATTACAGGCATGAGCCACAGTGCCAAGCAAGATCTACTTATTTTAAATGCAGTCATGATTTCCCAGAATATTCCGATAACTTGTATGGACATTCAATCAATTATTTGAATTGGTTCTTTTCTTCAAAATCTGAATTGTATAGCAACATAGTATACTCCAACTATATTATAACTTTTGTCTTCTAAGAAACATATTTTTTTAAAAAATGTAAACTATGACTTTGCATGTATCTTAAGGTTATCTAAACTATTGGACCACTCTACTCTCGTTTTAAATGAAGTACATTCAGAATCTGAGATTTTAAAGACAGGTACTTTTTTGTGACCAGTAAGCTGAGATTTAAAATTCCAAATTAAATCTTGATTTCATTTTGCAACTGTAATTACTAGGTCCCATTTTCTCTCTGGGCATAAGATAGTGTTAAAAAAATTACAAAGATTTAACAGTCACCATAGAGAAATAATCATGCTTTAAAATTTTTAGTCAAGCTAAACAAATTCTTTAGACATTATTTTAGGACAAAATGCTAAATAATATCTTCCATATTTTCTACATATCCCCCCAAAAATGACATGGAAACTTACAGAATGAAATGATCTCAAGCACATATATTCTCCAAGGGGTGTTAGAACATGCTGAGATGGATAATGAGCTGTCATCATGGAAACACTCTGGAGATGTGTGCTGTGAGCCCACAGCCCTGAAATAGTGCTACTATTATAAAACACTATTTTCTGCAATTGTTTGAGTATTTCAATCTGGTGGTCTGATTAGCTGTTTAAAGCATTTTCATCACTAATTCTAAGAGCAAAAAAATCTACATCTTTTTCCTCTGTCATTTGTACAATAATGTTACATATTTTAGCATAAACCAAAATTGGTGTTTTCGATATGAGTAAGTAAAAAAAAATTTCATTTTATGCAAATTAATAATTACTGAAAGCTCCTAAAACTAAAACATGATATTTAGCCTAACTTAGACACTATTGAAACATAGCATTTTATAACTGGCATTGTTTAAAAAATGAAGCTGATATAAATATTTACTTGATTTGAAAAGAATTTCATTCTATGTTAGCAAAATTTCTAATACATGCTTTGGAAATGTCTAAATTGCAAATCTCCTGAGACCTTCTAGCTTCTTATTTGTATCTAGTTTAGAGCTATTCAATGTACATAAAATGCAAGCCAGATAAGTAATTTAATATTTTCTAGTAGCCACATTTTATAAAACAAAACAGGTGAAATCATCTTTCTCTCTTTTTTGTTTGGGTACTGTCTTTGGAAATCCAGTGTGGATTTTTCACATATCCTACAGCACTTCTAAATTTAGAATAGCCACATTTCAAGTGCCCAATAACCACATGGAGCTGGTGGTTACTGGATCACGTAGCACAGTCTAGTCAGTCTGATGGCTCTCCTTGGCAACTGTTTTTAATTCAGTCTTTTACTAGAGTATTTTATGAAAGAAGTTCATGAATATGACTGTTTTCCTTTGTTTTTGTTGGCAGGCGTTTAGGCTCACGATGATGAGACTTGCTCTCTACCCTGAATACATGTTTCATGTAGGTGACTAAAGTAGCACAGTGATTATATACTAAGAAACTGATACTACTCAGAAGAATGATTTGTTACATAAAATGGAAGACGTTTTGTTCACAGAACTGTGAATGCTGAACAATACTTGCCAGAGGAATCCATTCGAACACTGGTCCTGGGTGGCACTTGTTCTGGATGGGAAAATGGGGAATTAAAGTTGAAATTGATTTATGGCATTTTAAAATTCATCTTTACTTTCTTTTTGTTGCTATCATAACTCCCCCAACCACAATCCTATGCTTATGTTTAAAACATTTTTTCCTCTAAGATCCAAGTTAGTGAACAGATTTATCTTGCTTTATGTATGAGCATGTATGTAAACGTTTCTTTCTTTTTTTTTCTTTCTGAGATGGAGTTTCACTCTTTTCACTCAGGCTAGAGTGCAATGGCACAATTTGGGCTCACTGCAACTTCCGCCTCCCGGGTTCAAGCGATTTTCCTGCCTCAGCATTCCCAGTAGCTGCGATTACAGGCACCCACCATGATGCACAGCTAATATTTGTATTTTTGATAGAGATGGGGTTTCACCATGTTGACTAGGCTGGTCTCGAACTCCTGACCTCAGGTGATCCACCTGCCTCAGCCTCCCAAAGTGCTGGGATTATAGGTGTGAACTACCACGCCTGGCCTGTAAATATGTTTCTTTTACATGCATCCAAAATAGAAAAATCTGAATTTCTTTTACGATAAGGTGGAATAAGATTACCATTTCTTTTTTCTTTTTTTGAGACGGAGTTTCGCTCTTGTTACCCAGGCTGGAGTGCAATGGCGTGATCTCGGCTCATCACAACCTCTGCCTCATGGGTTCAGGCAATTCTCCTGCCTCAGCCTCCTGAGTAGGTGGGATTGCAGGCATGCACCAGCATGCCCAGCTAAATTTTGGTTATTTTTAGTAGAGACGGGGTTTCACCATGTTGATCTCTTGACCTCGTGATCCACCCGCCTCGGCCTCCCAAAGTGCTGGGATTACAGCTTGAGCCACCGCGCCCGGCCGTCAAGATTACCATTTCTAAATATTAAGTTTTGATTCTAATTATAAGAATACTAATTGAAAGTAAGGTCAATGTAGAATGTGAAATGTATAAGGAAAATATAGGTCCTTTAAAATTAGGTTATAATTCTGTCTCATAAAACTTTGAAATGAAAAGTAGAAAATCCAATCGATGATGGTATTGATTTATGTACACTAGTCAAAATATTTTGATACTTCCAATTGTCTGGGTAGTTGAAGTTATGTATAAGTAGTTGAGTTAAATTAGTTTATTTTAGCAATAGAAATCCTTTATAAGATTTATGATATAATCTATGTTAAATCTAATAACATAAAAATTCAAAAAAGTGAGTATAAAGCACCTTCAAAATGTAGGCATATTCCACATTTAGAATTCGAGAACCTAGAACAACCTGGTTGCGTACTGTGTTCTGGAAGTCTCTGGAGACATGTTGCTCTTGTGCATTAACATTTTTCATGGGTAGCAAGACTCCAATTGACATGCTTCCTCCTACTCTGTGTGGTTGAGATATGCAGCTCCTTACTGCATGTTTGAGAAACGCAGACTTTCACCAGGTCTTTATCTGGAACTGCTAAACCTGAAGAATGACATAATTAAATTGTCTCTTGATTTTTCACTCTGCCTTCTAAATCCCTAGTCTTAATATCATAGAAGAATTAACAGAATGAGAGACGTAAAGCAACTTTCATTCCGTTAATTAATGGTAAGACCTGAAATGCTATGGTACTTGTGTAAGGTATTCTATACTATCTCACAGGAAACTCTTCAACATCCTTTTTAGAAAACATACTTGCTATATCTAACTTTTAAACTTAATTAGAATGCATAATTCAATAAAGCTCTTTCTTGTTTCATTTTAGTATTATTATGAATAAATAATACATTCTTTTCTGACCATGCTATACATTTTTTCCTAACATCTCCAGGTATTCTTCCTTTTCCTTCACTGTTCTGTCACTAGAGAAGTTCCTAAACCCACACAACGGAGTTTAATATCAGATGGGCAGATGACACATGTATGCAAACCTCTGGTCAAGAAATACTTAAGAAGCTAAAGATCTATGTGAAGATATGCTGAGATACTACTATCTGAGAGAGTGCCAGGATATTTTTGCCTCTATGATGAATTTAATATTAAGTTTACCACATTGTTTTGCTTTTGAATTATGTAAGGAATTTCAGATGAAAATTAACTAAACATTATTAAACCTCTCAATAACACAAATTCATATTGTAGGTAAAAGAACTGTAAAATGTTCTGGCAAGAACCACTCCTCTCACACTTTTAGGCTTCAATATGTGAACTATTTTTTGCTTGGAAGAAATTTCATACCATTATTATTATTTTCATCTATAAATAATTATTTATGTTATATAATCATGAATCATAAATGATTATACCTTAAGAGCATTTATAGATGAGGCAACTTAAGAGTTTTAAAAGGCAGAGAGTAAGAACATAATACAATAGAACTCCCCATTCTGAATGTGTTAAGATGACATAATTTTCTAATATAGTTGTACCATATAAAGCACTATGAAAAAATGTTTATTTTATTCTTAAAGTTTAAAAGGTAAAATAAGACCCAAGTCTTGTTGCTTTTTCACTGATCTTTGTTTCAAATAAAGAGCCAGTCTGCTCATGGAGGGCATAATGATCATTCCTGCCAGGTAAGCTGTGCTTTCACAGTAAAGGCAAATTAGCTTTCTGGCAGAATTGTTATTTTTAAAGAACCTTCATGTTTGGTGTGGCTGCTTAGAATTATGACTTGAGAAATGTCCTTTTGTCTGTATCAGGGATGGAAGAGTGCTACCTTTGAAACACTTCCATTAGGTATAAAACTGACATTTTATGTTATACTCTCATCGAGCGCTTAAGCTCTGCAACCCTGATAGTCTCACATGTATTCATGAAAATACGCTGGGTTACACTGTCAGCTTGTGCAACCAACAAAATGCTCTGATATATTAAATAACTTTCAATCAAGACCAGATTTTTAGAGTTTACTTTTTACTCCTCCCCCTGCCTTTATCCCCTAATTCCAGGATCTTTTAATTTTAAATTACTGAATGAAATAAATTTATAAGCTCTAGGATTGTATCTAATTTCTAAAATACATGGGAAAAATATGTGTCCTACCACAGCTTTTATTTTGCTATCTGTGTATTACTTAGCTCACATCATGGTAATTTCCTATTTCAAAGGGAACCTGTTGGAAATATAAATGTTACCATGGTTTTTTAGAAAGCTATCTGAGGATACCTTTTTAAAATCAGATTTCCAAATTAATTAAAATCTACATATTAAAATGGGAGATACAGCTTAAGTGGATTTACTGATCTTCATATCAATATATTATAACTGCAAAGTGATGTACAACGCGATATATTAGAAACTCCATCTGAAAGGCAAATTTTTTTCACAGATCAAATCATAACATAAATTATACTAAGGATAACAATAATGCTTTTCTCATAAGAAAAGCGTGCAGAAAATTAATCTCTCAGTACAATTGAGGACATTTAACATGATAACATTATTACATCTTTTTCTATCCTTTTATTTTTCTAATACTAGAGTCACTGGTAAAAGTGTTTTAACATTAACTTATCTTATTTTAATATTTCACTAAAGTAAGACTGTGTTCTAGAGAACATATGTGTGTGTGAGGGGTACTTTAAAGCATTGGACACCAGCAGTATTTGAGCAAATCAGGCCAGGGTTTGGTGTAGCACAGTGTTCATATGTGAGGGTGTTCTCTGGGAAGGCACGGTGGCCTTTCATAATCACATAACAGCAGCCTGTAGCTATGGCATCCATGAATTTATTTAAACCTTTCTAAAACTTTTTGATATTTCTAGCTTGGCTCAATTGGGTATTTAATTACAGGGGAAAAGGAGACTTGGAATCAGGAAGGCTTGAGCTGAAAGATTTTCATAGGCTTCAGCGCTTTGGTTTTGAGCACCCTAGTATATACTACCATATGTGATGTGGCTTCCCCCATCGCTTTTCATTGAGAAATTGAAACGGTGTGCTGTGGTGAATAATATTGTAGTACTCCATCCTTTCAAGTGGCTCGCTGTTAGGATGGGAGACAGTGCAAACTACAACTCTTACTCACTAATAACGAGGATAGAGCAACAGAAAACCTGATAGTTTAGAAATATAACCACCTGTTTGTGATCAACCATAAATTACATGTGTATTACAATACTGAACAATGAAAGAATTCAATAATATGCAACGAACAACAAAAGAGCAGGATAACAGCCCTAGATGTGAAAAACATAACTGTCCATTTTTGATCTGCCACAAATTATCATTTCAGATACAGTACTACAAAACGGTTTGCTTCTCCATTATGCTCTTTCACTGGCCTGTGGTCACTTTTGATTGCTACCTTTGCTATGATACTCATTGCTTATTATTCTAACTCTGGAAAGGAAAATTGATTGTGTGAGGCTCTTTTGAAGATATTTCAGAGAAATTTCTGTTCTAAAGAGGTTATACCATAAGGCACATTACACCATATGGATCCTTGACATTTTTATGATTCTACATTTGAGTGATGTCTTACCACAAAGGACTGTGGACATGTTGTACCTCATAAATTGTTTACTTATTATAACCAAAGTTCAATGTGAAGAGAAAAAAGTTTGAACAACTTCAGTCATAATTCAACTTGGGTTTAAACCAAGGGACTGAACCCTGAGGGAAGAGTTTTAGGAAATAAGAATTTTTTTTCCCATTCCTGGTTGCATCTGATTATTAGCTCCAGCTTTCAAGGCTGCAGCGTAGAACAGGCCCAGGCAATTTCCCCATGAGCTGAATGATAAGACAAACCTTTACAACAAATCTGGCTTAAAGAAAAGTGAAGCAACAGGACAAGGCCCTCTCCTGTGTCAACAGGCCCATCAGAATGATCGAAACTATTTTGTAAGATACCACAGTGAGCCACACTCATTTCTTTGGGAAGCACTTTACACTGTCTTGCCTATCACAATTCTTCTTTTTATTACCAGTCATCCAGCTGTAGTTGTCTAAGTATAATCCTTCCAAGAAGAAGGAAACAGATGAGATTAACTCCCTTTCATTTCAGGGACTATTGTGATGTTGAACCTGCTTATTTTCTCTATTAAGAAAGAAGACTCCATGGCATAGTACTTAAATGTGTAAAGCTTTACTACCTATTTCTTTTCTACTTCGTTTGCTGTGAAGTAGATTTGTACATATATCTAACTTTGGAGCTTCGCTACCAACACAAGTCAGGAATAAGCCTTTACTTCAAATTAGGGCTAAAATATGTATAGGCAAAAATTCTATCAGCTGAATAAATTAGCTTGAAAAAATTATTTATCTGAGGAGGTATTACGCCTTTTATTCACGGTGTGTACATTTAGATATATGCCTTTCTTGAACAGCGATGATGACTATTCCTTGAATAAATTATATAAAAAAGGAAAACATTATAATTTATCATTCACATGAGGACAGTCTAGGGTGGCAAAAAGTGAACTATTAAAAATTATGCTAGGACAACACAGACAAGGATTGTCCAGAAAAACTCCCATGTGTAGTCACCCTAGACAGTCTTATAAGTAACTAAGCCAGTGAAAAAAGGTTTCCTATCATGTTAGAAATATGTAGTGCGAGGACGAATGCAGTCACACATAGAGAAAGAAGGGCAGGAGGAGATGAGGTAGAGAAAACACTAATGGCCTTTAGGACTGCTTTTCTCCAAGGTTAGCAATGGCATCTGTAGTCCAGCATTAGGAATGTTAGCATACGAACCAGAACATTCAAGCCATTCCTATTGTGACTGCAAATCAAATTCAAGTTCTTCCTTTATGAGATTCTTGGGAAAAAGACAGAGAAGAGGGAAGTAAAAAATAGCATGGCTTGTCCCGGCATGCAAAGGTATCTATTTTCTTTTGTTTTCAGTTTTTAAAATGGCAAGTAGTGGGGCATCAAGTCAATTATCAACAGAGATTATTATCACAAACAGAATAGTTACATTTGTCTAAAAGTCTTTGGTAGAGACGGGAGTTGGGGAGATTTTTGTCCTTTTCTGGGAATTGGTAGTACTGACATAGGGTCAATGTTTAAATAATTAATATAAAGATCCAGAAGGCCCATTGATTAAAACTTTTTTAGGGATTTTTTTCACATAGTCATACTTTTACATATAGTAAGTTTAGACTTATATGGAATTAAGTTAATGGGGAAATTTTTTTTTTTTCACAGAGTTCTCCAGCAAGGATTAATGAGATTTTGATGATGAAAGGTACTTAACAGATAAAATATCAATTTTGCACATGGAAATTGAGAAAGTCTCATTACTTAGTTATCTTTACTGTGTAATTTCACACATTAAAATACTGACATTATTTGCTATGTTGCGTAACGGAGCCTTGTTCAGAAATGGTTTTCCTATGTGTTTGTTTGTGTCCCCACCTTCACTGTAAGCTTCTAATGAGCAGAGGTTATTTATCATAACTTCTCTTGTGGAGTGTCTTGCAGAGTTCTAGATACATAGTGAGTGTTTCATATATTCTTGCTGATTGACGTGAGGCCTGGAGTCGCCACCTCCGGGCACTGTGCCTAATGCTCTGAATTCAGAGGCACTGCTAGCCTGCTGGGTGGCAGAATCTTCCTTTCTCTGTCTTGCTCCATTCCCAGCTCATCTTGAGATCTCATTGAAGATAGGAGGTGTTGCCTAATCATAGCATGTACCTGTCATGTTCTGTTTCATGTGGCTCTACTATCCTATGGTTATCTTCATTTGTTTAAAATCACAGCATTTTTTTTCCAGGAATACATCTTTATTAAGAGGTCCTGTGCATGCACATTAAAATGTCAGTATAATCTAATTATGAGTCAAATGAGGCACAGCAGCATTTACATCATTTGATAAATTTCCATCATTTGCAGGGGACTGGTGACTTGAATCCAAATATTTCTTGACAGCCTTGACAGAACAAACATTCTGTAGCTCTTTACAGCTCAGGCTTGCGGGTGGAGGGACATCTTTTTATCTGGCGACTGCAATCCAGTTTTGAATGTGAATGCAAAAATCTGTTTAGCTTTAGACATGGTTGTAAGGAAGGACACCATGAGATCACTATAGACTAGGGGAAATGTCAAAGGACTTAGTTTAAACAGCTTTGGTTAGGATTCCTTTCCACACTTTGCACTGATTTCCCTCCACCCCCAGGAAAAGACAAGGATAAATAGAGCCAAACCTGAATGTTATGCATGCAATTCAAAGAATAAGAATAGCAATGGTTCATAATCACAAATTTTGAAATATTGATCTTTTGTTTGAGTGCATACATTTTATGATCATTGCGTTAAAAAGAAACCTATTTGAAGATAATGAGAAACAGACTGAGCCTTCCAATCATTAGTTAAAAGTTTTTTTCTTTTAGTATTGCTTTAATCATTTACATGAGAATGTGAAAGTTGGAAATGGAAATGTACAGGAGAGCAAAAGGCTGTCTTACTTGTTTTTTTTTTAAAGACACACACATATCCACAAGCAGAGCGAACTGATCAGCTATCCAGAGAGACAAGAGAAAGTGGCGCCATGCTCTCCTGGTTTCCTTAATCTCCAGTGGTGGAGCTTTTCTTACCTTGACACGATTTCTATGTTTCATTCACACTCCATTTAGTGTTATGAAGAAATGTGATAGAAAAGAGAAGGATGGGAAAGAAAATGAGCTTGCCCTCTTTTGGCTTCCTGAGATTTTTGACCCTGAAAACATTACTGTGACCTTAGAAACATTAGAGAGAGCTGATGAAAGCAGGAAGGGGGTGTGATGAGGGCAGCAGCAGCAATGGCACAGGGAGGGCACGGATGGGGGCCCATGGCAGGGCGAGGTGGGGAGTGAGGATATTTGCTGTTCCTGCTGTTGTAGAGGGGAAAGGGGATAAAGAACTCCCAGAGGAGGACTGAAAAAGAAAACTCCAGGAGGTTAAGGTGGATTGGTTTGCTTGGTTTGTTACAGGTGAGGAGGGGAAAGGCAATGAACAGAAACAGCATTGCAGGGGCTAGATAAAGAAATAATTCTTTTAGAGTTGAGAGAGGGTCATGTACAAAGAAACCAAGGGCACAACAGTATTAGACAACCATAAAGAGAAAACTGGAGATAAATGCCAACATTGTTTTTGTCCTGAATCATAAAGCTTTGCATTGGCCAGGAAGCTGCAAAAAGGATGGCAGCGAATGACTAAGGAAAAGACGAAAAGCAGGAGGAAGCATCTCTCAATGCTTCCTAAATGCAATCACAAAATTAAACAAGCCAAGGAGGTGAGGATGATATTTTGATCCTATGCATTTCTGCCTTCCATGTTAGAACTGTTCACTTTATCTTACTGTCTACCTGTTTACATGAATTATTCTTATTTTCCCCTTACATGAGTGAGAGCAGGCCATATTATTCATCTTTGGTATCTCCTCACAGTGCTGACAGCAAGATGGGTATTCAATCAATACTTGGTTATTGAAGCAGAAAAGGTATTAGAAACTGTGCTGAAAATCTTTTTAATTTTTTTCAGTTTAATGAACATTAATACCCTGAATTCATACTGTATATTATGTAGTTAAGAATATCTACTTTGTTCTTTACTGCAGCAAAGACATTCTAATGATACAGTCTAGAGATAGGATATTTCAGTTGTTCATCCAGAAGGAGACGAATGAAACACAGTAGCTCTGATGTAGCCACTTCTTAAAAAAAAGTGTGTGGGTTTGTGGTGAGGAGATGTTTCATTTTGATATAAATGATTTCTCAATGGCCTGCAATCCTAACCATTTTATCAACCAAAGTTAGTTCTACAAAGAGTTGTAGAGGATGGGGAAAAGATAGTATGTCTGCTTTCCCCTTTACCAGCTGGGTGCATAATTCTCAGCCCCTGAGCTCATCAAAAGAGTAAGCAGATTTGAGATCCTCTGAGATCATACCCAATTTGAAACGTGCTGTTCATGCTTCAGATGATAAAGTTGGAAACAAGACATTGATGGAACAGTGAAGCAAAGGAAATCAGTAGACCATAAATGGGAGCGCCAGGGACCAAACTCTTCTATGAGGCTGGGTTTCCTGATCATTTAATACACAGGTTCTTATTTACACTGAGATTCCTGTCTTCTAACATGTGGAGGAAGTGATTTGCAAGATGGTAGAAAGAAGCACAGCAATGGTAGAAGCAATATTAAAAGTCTTGTTTTCTAATGTTTACAAAGTACAGTCATTTTAAAAGACCTTCAGATAGGGTGACAAGTGCATACACGATATTTTAAGACCGAATGTTCAAATGTGCCTGACTGCACTAAAAGAGAAGCAGAAAACTGTGGCAGAGATGATTGGCATCTAGATCAATGCTGCCTTCGGAAGCAATTGATTTCATGCCTGTGAGGTGGGAAGGCTTGGCTGACTTTTTACTCAATGTCCTAACTTTTTCAATGGCTCCATTCAAGACTCTAAGGAAAATCTAAGCTTTAAGGCTCAAGATCACATTAAACCGATTTAAAAAAAGCCAAACACTTCTTTTCCGTATTTGGTATCTTAAACAAAACCAGCAACCGCACCCCCCAATCCCCCAAAATATATTCCTGATTTTCTTCAGGAGATTAGGGGAAGAAAAGTAGGAGATAAAATGTAAGCTGAAAGATACAATAAACCTACTTTTAGCATAACAGGCTTTCTAAGATAATTTTAGATGAGTTGGCTCTACTCTTGAAACACTTTTGAAACTCAGAATATAAAACCATGCCAGATAATTCAGCCTCAATATATCTCCTGGCAGGCCCTTAGCTATCATTAATGTACCCTTGTTTTATGTGGCTTTCACTTACGCCTACTTTCATAAATGGCCCTAGATTTCTCGTAGAGCTCATATGGATCAGGCTTCCGTGGGTCAAAGGCCTCTGTTGAGTCAGGAAAGGAGCTCCTGTGAAGGGCAGGTGGGAAGGGCAGGTTCTGTGGCATGGCCGGAGCAGATAAACTCGTTTGAGGACTGCCTTGATTCTCCCATCGGTCCATTATCTGAAAAATGAGAGGACAGAGAAAATGACTGATGAATCCTTCCTGGCTATTTCTCTTGTCACCTTCAGGTAAATCTTTTTTGCCTTGTGGACTTTTCTTCCAGGGAACGGGTAAAACTCTGGTATAAATTCCTTGAAAGAAAAGATTTTATGCCTATGTGAGACAACATCATAAACTGTTATAAATGCAAGTGGTGCCTTACTTTTGAATGCAAACTGATCTATAACTTACATAACCTTGTCAAGTATTAGCTGGTAATCTTTGGCAAACCACTTAATTTCTCTGTTTTTTCCCCCATAAGATAAATATAATGTGTCTCAAGATAATTCAGATGTAAGTACTTAGAAATGTATGATATCATTTGTTCCTTTTCTAAGGTGGTTTCAACATATGATATCACTTTTACCCGAACAGAAGCTACAGTCGTCTGCATATACTAATTTGACACCTATGCATATAGCAACAACCTCTTATGCATGAATATTCAGTCACTTTCCTCTCAGTTTAGATGTAATTATGCAACCATCTAGGATTCAGGGATTGTTCAGAGTCTCCTAGGAAGCCTCATTTACTGTGGATCTGGTGATTCCTCCCCCAGAATGCTGCTACTGATGTGGCTACTTCTCTGATTTCTTAAAGACCTGCAGAGTACTTCCCAGTTTCTCAGGTTTTTTTTTATATACATGATCTTCTTGGGTCCTGACATTAGCACTATGAGATAGAGAAAGCAGAGATCAATACCACTTTTTAGCAAGGTGGAAGCCAGGCTCCCTGAGATCACCTGTTGGCACTGCCAACTTCATTTTCGTTCATCAACTGATGACTCATTCAAACTCAATTTTTCTTTCCTGCTTTGAATAAACTGGCAGATTAGTTTGCCCTCCTGCTGAAACTCTGCCCTGAGTGTGTATGGTCCTCAGGAAGAAGGCCAAACTTCCTAGCGGGGCGTGGCTGGCTCCTCTTGACCCTGGGTCTGCTCACCTTCCTCATGTGGCAAGGGTTTGTGCTGAATCAGCAAACTGGTAAAGAAGTGGTTACTGGCCCTTCCTTCAGTAAGACTGGCTTCATTTTAATTTGTTTTCTATATGGGCTACTGCCCAAGATTTCATTTGAACAAAAGTTTCTCTAACCGACAAGGATGGAAAACCCCTAGTCTAGTTCAATTTCCTCCTATGAAACATAATCTCTAGAAGCACAGAGAGGGTAAGTGGCTTGTCTGAGGTCCAGTAGTTGCCAGTGACAGATCCTGGGTCAGAACCACCTGTAACTCTAACAGGAGTAATCATTTATATAGTATCACACTGGGGGAATATCTGGTAAATATGGTTTGAGTTATAGTGAATTTTAGTGAATTTTCTGCTCAGCAGACCTTGTGTTCTCATTTGTAAAAATCTTTATGTATTTCATAATTCATTTGATAGCAAAATTCATACAGAAAGCTATTCTGGGTTTCCTTGGTCATCCATTCTGGGTGACCTTGCCATGACGTGGAAAACCACATTTGTGGGTAAAGGCATATCCTTGGTAATTTTTCACTTTAGCTAACTTTAGGCACCATGTGGATGCATTCTGGCTGTGACTTTATCCCTTCTGTTTTCAAATATAAGATACTAAATAGCAAAAAGTAAATAAATCAGAAGTATGGTGTGAGGAGCTGAAGTATCTATCCCACTCGTCATCACAGGGCTTCAGCAAGTGTCTATTTCTTTCTCCTGTACTCCTTTGAGGGTTACTTGATACCCACATGTGTCTTGCTGGTATATCTATTGTTCACATATAGTCACTGGACATGCTTCAGGTGAAATATTGGTATTTCTAAAAAACAATCTTGAAACTACAGAATAAGTAATGCTTTGGGCACTGTTCGGGAAGACTGCCGTGGCAGATTGACAAATTCTACAATTTCTGTAGCACAGAGATTGGGGAATTAGTCAAGAGTCCAGTTCATGCTTAGTAAAGCATTCACAACTTCTTGCTATGACATTCATTAACTCTTGAGTAACTCTGTCAGGGTTTCTTAAAAGACTGTAAAGCAGAAAATCACTGCACCCATGAAAAAAGCAGACAAACTATTCTGTTCTCTGCCACCTCTTATCCTGCTCCCTCCTCAACGGAGTTACCTGGTGGCTCCTACCCAGAAGACTGTGGGGCACACCACCCACCCTGGGGTCAGAGGTCACCCCCTTAGCTGGGGCTGCACCTTTCGAGGAGTACATTACCTTACCTCTTCCCTACTTCCTTAGGCACATTAGTCTCTGGACTTTTGCTTTCTACCTGGGACACTCTGGCTTATTTCTACCTTCATGAACCCCCCTGGATGTTGATCCTGTCTCCTTACTGAGGTCGATGGCCTCACTTGCTCTACCTAGCATCTTCTGGGCCTTTTCCTGTTTAGAGTTTTGTTACCTGCCAGGTGTTTATTTCCCAACAAGCTTCTTTTTGGGCCTCTCTTGTTCAGTCCCAGTGGTGTCCAGACCCAGGCCAATGTTTATAAACATCTCACTAGAATAAGCACAAATGGAAATAAAAGTTGTTTTCTACCTAGAGAAGTCTGTACTGCTGGCCTTGGTGAGTAAATGGATGTCTGTGCAACTGTATGAATGGGCAGCACTGAAATATCAGTGAGCAGCCTGGATGTCTGGTCCATACCCAGGCATCAAACAGAATAATCTATTCATGGCTCTGGCTGTTCATTTTTATTTTTATTTTATTTTTTGAGACATGGTTTTACTTTGTCGCCCAGACTGGAGTGCAAGGGCATGATCTCAGCTCACTGCAACCTCCACCTCCCAGACTCAAGTGATCCTCCCTGCTCAGTCTCCCAAGTAGCTGGGACTATAGACATGTGCCACCATGCCCAGCTAATTTTTATATTTTCAGTAGAGACAGGATTTCACCATGTTGGCCAGGCTGGTAGCTAATTTCTCCAATCTCAGCTTCTGATTCTAGGGTGCACACAGGGAGTAGAGAGATGTGAATGAGGCAGGTCCCTCTCCCCTACTCTCATGAAATGCTCTGTTCAGAAACTCTTTCCTTCCTATAGAAACTAGGGTAGTTTAAATACTCCACCTCACTATTTTGGGCAGGGTTGGAAGATGACAGCATTTAGCTTGATTCTATATTTGAAGAATGTACTTGATCCTTTCCAGATGGAGAAAATGAGAACTCACTATTTTAACATATTACTTATTCAACAGGAAGCGACTATCTTGACATGGAATAGCATAAGATGTGGATCAGTAGGACAGCAAAGAGTCAGGAAGTCACACAGGACTAGGAGGAAGCTAGCTAGATCTCACCCCATATAACATTTCCTTATTCTGACCCAAGATATCATCGATCCTTTACCTGGTGCCTTCCTGGCCTTCACCTGTTTAGAGCTTGTGTTACCTGCCACGTGTTTATTTCTCAACAGGCTTCTTATTGGACCTCTCTTGTCTGGTCCCAGGTGTCCGTGCCCAGGAAAGTGGGACTGGATAAGAGAGGCCCAATAAGGGCCACACTCAGAGGACAGTGCTTATAAACCCACATACGATGGGTATATGGTTATATACTTGTTTGGATTAATAGTTCAGTCAACTATGTTCATTTCATAGAGTGACTTGGTAAAGGCTCATGCACGGAGGGTCTGCTTTCCGTGGTGATAGTAGTTTGTTTTCAAGCTCACCATGTAGAGGCAACATGTTTTAAGTACCTTACATGGTTTAACTCATAGAATTCTTCACAATAACTATAAAAGAGGGCTGTTATTATCTCCATTTTACAGATATATAACTTAAGACACTGATAGCTTAAGTAGATAGCTGTAGTTAGGAGTCATATAGTGAAGTCATATAGTTAGGAGAAGAAGCGAAACTTGAGCCCAGGCAATATGCCTTTAATGCCAACACCCTGAGCAAGTGTATTAATGCCACACTTCCTCTCATTATAGTCCTCAGTCTGAGGAATTTTTGGTAGATACATGGAAGACATTAATTCTGTAGCCTTCTACCTTCTCTTGTCTATGACCTGGAAGTCCAAGCGTTAGCTTTTGTAGAAATACATGGATTCAGGATTAATTGTACATTGAGTTCTATAAAACATTTTTTGGAATTATTGACTATGAATGTAATTACAATAATGACAGCAAATGCTGTAATTATACCAAATGACATAATTCGTGTAAATGTGGTACATATAAGGAAATCACTAGATTGCATAATTGTAGCACCATGATGAGGTTGCAAGGTTCCTTGTTAAATTAGATAAAGATGTGTATAACCACAGAGCACAGATTTAAGTTTGGTGGTGAAAGGAAGGAACTATTTAGACCTTGGTTAAGATAAAACAAATTTCATTTTAAACGTTTAAAAGTATCTCTTTTCAAAATCACGTGCATCCTTATGTGATTTGCTAAGCTTAAATAAGACTGGTTTTCCCATCTAATGTTCTCGGTGGACCAGATGAATCAAATCCTAAATGAGGTCCTGTTTGGGGAGTGTTCTGCTTTGCCGCAGTCTCTTGTAGTCAGGGGTTTCACACATCCCATTTAGGGCAGAGTATTCTAACCCATCATAAAATGGGATCCCAGAGAACCAGTTCCAGCTCTTGGGACTTGGGCAATTAATAGTTTCAATGTAACTGCAAGTAAAGACCATCTCTAACTGCTAAGCCAATGTGGCTAGCCTAGCTCTGCAAAGAGATTATTAAAACCCACCATCTTCTTATACTGGTACAAACATTTTAGCAATTTTCATAGAGAAGTAGGCCTAGAGTGGTCAGATAATGCTACAGATATCCAGTATCTAAAAAAGATTCAGAAGCACCATTTTTAGTGATTGTCAGGTTTGGTAGAATATATATACAGTATACAGAGCTTAAATATACATACGTGTGTGTGTGTGTGTGTGTGTGTGCATGCACACACACGTGTGTATACAAAGACACATACACCCATGTGTATATCTATATACATACACATTATATATATACACACACACATATATACAGAGGTAAAATATACACACATGACACATACATATATGCATATATGTAGCTTCATAGACATACACACAACACAGAAATATATGTAGCTACATAGACATTAAAATGTAAGGGTAAATATAAATATATACAAACAAATTTCTTGTGGAGTAGATCAAACTAAAGACTTCTAGACCTTTAGTTTGCATAGTTTCCAAAAATTCCATGTTATGAAGACTACATAGTATTGCTGATGGAGAAAAACAAAAGGCTTCTAAAGTACTTTCATTACATCAGACTGCAGAGTGTTAATGTTCATTTTGTAAGTATACATATTTTTAAAAAGGGCAGAATTGTTTTCATAGGAAAGAAACATGAGTGACTCTTGTACTTGTGGGACAGATACAAGACAAAGGGACACAGAGGCTTTATTTTTTTGACACTACAAACTCCTAGAGTTGAGAGATTTTGAGGTCGCCCAATTCAACTTTTATTTAATGGAATTGCAATGATAAGTAGAAATAAAAAAGAAGCATAATAATTCCAACTTACAGGCTTTGGAGTTTTCCATGGAGAAAAGAAACCTGTAATAAAGAAAACAATATTTGAACTTTGAAAATATTGCCCACTGCCACCTATGGGTGGCATGATATTAAAAGAATTATAATTGATTTTAAATTAGTTAATAGCAAACAGTAACAATAACAAATTTCTGCCTTGCTGCATGTTTTTCTTCAAGGAGTTCAAAATCAAATAATTTCATTGGAATTGTATTAATGATTCTAAGAAAAGTCCTTATTTGGCAACTGAAGATGCTAAGGCACAGAGATGGCAAGTGACCTTATGTCAGATGGTCAGGGCTTTACAAAGCCCAAGACTCAGTCATCCTAAGGGATTCTTTGGCACAGCCTTAGTGGGAAAGAGAGAGAGAATACTGACATAAATTTAAATTTTCAGACGTAAATATCTTTGCTTAGTATAAGAACTAATTGTTTTATTTACCTGCTTTATGTGGTTAAAAATCAATTAATAAGACTTCATTATAAATTTAAAAATAATATATAGACCTACATTATGAATTAGGTTCCACTATAAAATTTTGTGCGTGTTTCTCCACTGTGATGGAGCAGATTTCTATTACCTTTGTGACCCAGTGCTAGCAAATACTTTGTGTGAAGAGCTCAAAATGTTTGTTAATTGAATGAATCATGTATCATGGAAGCCTTTTTTACCCAATGTATTGATCTCTTTCTATTATCCAATGTATTGATCTTTCTATTATCACAAAATATAATGATTTGACTGACCCGTTGTGATCTAAATGATTAAGATGATTAAAAGCAAAGGATAGATTAGTTCCCTTTTTAACAAATTATTATTATTTTAGCATATGAAATCAGTATTTAAAAGGTGATAAAAACAAGCTTAAAATATAGAGAGAAGGCATTGCCACATGCTGGTCCTAACAATCCAAAGCTAAATTGAGCACATAAAACAAAATAATATCTTTTCATTCATCTTCCTTCTTTCAAAAATTTTTATTCAATTTAATATCAGGTAGTTTCTGACAAAATGTCTAATAAAAATGAACATTAAAAACATGCTGCATACTATGTTTATCATCTTTAAAACAGACTTGTTCAAAATGGGCATTGTTGACAGCTATTTCTATTTCCATTTGTAGGAAATACCTGTAGAAATAGGGACACATAGTTACCTACACACTTTAAGGAATCCACCTCAGCATGGCAAAAATACTAATTGCACTTCAATATACTGTTGTGAATAAGTGATGATTAGTTTTATGAAAAGAGTTAAACTGGGGCCAGATGCAGTGGCTCATGACTGTAATCCCAGCACTTTGGGAGGCTGAGGCGGGCAGATCACCTGAGGTCAGGAGTTTGAGACCAGCCTAGCCAACATGGTAAAATCCTCCCTCCTCTAAATATACAAAAAATTAGTTGGGCATGGTGGCACACACCTGTAATCCCAGCTACTCAGGAGGCTGAGGCAGGAAAATCTCTTAAACCTGGGAGGCGGAGGTTGCAGTGAGCTGAGATCACACCACTGCACTCCAGCCTGGGCAACAGAGTGAGACTCTGTCTCAAAAAAAAAAAAAAAAAAAAAAAAGTTAAACTATATAGTCCATGGTGTTTCTTAGTTTTCCTTAGAAGCTAGAGTTAAATTTAATGTTTGGGGTAATAACTATCTTACCCAAGAAGATTGGTAAAACTAACTCTCTTTCTGTCTTACACACACTGTTCATTATTCCTCTTTCCAAGTAATAAAAAAATTCTGTCCAATGTGTGGTTTATAAGGATTTAATTGCATCCTTTTAGAAAGAGTTGACAGTAAAAATTACAGATAAATAGATACATTTATCTCCTTGACTCATTCTGTAAAATGCCAGTGAAAACAATTTGACAATTAGTTTAAAAGTGAAACAAATTTTAACCTATTGCCCGAATAACCATTGTCTTCAGCGAAGTATAAAATTTATTTGCTGTTTTACGGAATTGCCAGCAACAGTACTTTTGAGAAAAGATGTCATTTATATATTTTCACAATGTCAAAATATTCAATTATTTTTCCTACTTTCTTTGTGTCGTCACCTTCTTCCTGCAATGCCCAAACAGACTTAGAGTATTTCCTGTTTCACTTTTGACAGGTGCTGGGATTCTTAGACTTTGATATAGAGGCATTGAAAATAGTTCCTCTTAATGGCACTCTCATCTCCACATGAGACATTATCTTAAAAGATGATTTTCCCTCCAATAGAAAATGTATGATCATCTACCCTCTGAGCAGTTATGGTGTCAGAACTAAAATGGTGTAAGCAGGAGCCTGGTGGAGAACAGACAAGGAGAGAGAAAGTGTTTAATTTGACTGCCTTTCATCATGGGCACTTGGGATCCTCATTCTTCTAGGGCTAATTCATTCAGTCTGACCTCAGACCAATGGTGCAACCCAGGGCTCCTTTACTGCTCATCTGATGGCAGTTTCTGAATAATTCTATTGCTGAGTTATGCTGCAGAAGGTTCAATCTTTGAAGCAATAGTTGCCCTTTCTGAATCATTGTTAAAAAGAAGTTGCTTGCTGCAGAGTAAGGAATTTTAGGTGTTAAGAGATAGTATCAGAATAATTTTATTAAAAATAAATGCTCTGTCACCCCTTGTGTTTCTTTGTCAAATTATCAATCATGCTACAAACATTTAAATTAAGATGAGTGAAAAACATTTATTTTGAATATACTTAATTTGGTCCTGATGAAGACAGAAGGTCAAATTTTCTGTGTGCTCAAACTCCAACTTTCTGCTCAACTTCATGGGAAGTTGTGGGTCAAACTACTATAAATGTCCTATATTTTTTTGTGGAGATGACCTGACCCTTCTAGAAAATCTAGTCTATTTCAATTAAAATTAAAGAGGACTGAAAACCAAATCAAAACTTTCAAATCCTGAAAGAGACATGCTGGTTATTATATTGAACTTATTTCTGAAATTATTCTGGTAGGACATGGGTCACAAAAGCAAGATAAGACTTCTGAGATCTAGAAAGGTTGGCATACATGTATTGTGTGGTGAATCTCCACACTCTTTTTTTTTTATGAGACGGAGTTTCGCTCTTGCTACCCAGGCTGGAGTGCAATGGCGCTATCTTGGCTCACTGCAACCTCCACCTCCTGGGTTCAGGCATTTCTCCTGCCTCAGCCTCCCGAGCAGCTGGGACTACAGGCACGCGCCACCACACCCAGCTAATTTTTGTATTTTTAGTAGAGACGGGGTTTCACCATGTTGACCAGAATGGTCTCGATCTCTTGATCTCGTGATCCACCTGCCTCGGCCTCCCAAAGTGCTGGGATTACAGGCGTGAACCACCGCGCCTGGCCCGAATCTCCACACTCTATGTGATGAAATAATTTCTGTTGGGGAGGATTACTTAAAAACTGCTTGCTAAGGTTGACCTTTGCTGCTTGCCTCATTGACTGTAGAGACAGTTTCCCCTGATCCCCCAGAAACGATTACACCTTGCTTGGCATCCTAGCCTTTCTCAATTCTAAGCATTTTGCTAGGCTTGGTTTGCCTGAGAATATTCCTTTTTGAGCATCTCATTACCCATCTTCATAGGGAAATAGGAACAGAGATACAGACAACCTTTTCTTCAGCCTTTCTGAGTTGAGGTAGTCGTCTTCATTACAAAACCAAGTTTATAGAAAAAGAGCCATATTCTTTAAAATAATAGTAATAGTTTATTTTAGTTTCTGGCCCTTATTTCCCCTACTTCTATAGAAATCTGTATATTAGAATTCTCTGGTGGGATTAAAATGTTTTTTATAATAACCTGACTCATGTTTTTCATACTGATTATTTATTGACTTTTATCCTTAGCAACATGTTGTCTGTTTGAGTGTTAATTTGTGTGTGTACAAGTGCAAATGTATTTATTTAATCTTGAGTCTTATGACGAAAGCAAAAGAGCTCAAGGTACAGTTATAAATTAAATGAAATATGGATAAGGACAAAAAAAAGAAATGGAAAAATATAGTTGTAGCTAATATAGAAGCTAGATGCATTTTGAAAGTTTATTTTTTAAATAGATGCATTTTAGTATAAAGCACAAAACTGAAATACACCTAAAAAATCTGTCTTCTTTGGAATCGGAAATAAAACTAGAATATATTTGTAACTCTGCACCTAAGAGCACAGTGAGATGGGCAGAGAAACAGACACAGTGTAAATTGCTTAGGTAGAAAATCCTGGTACTTGAAAATGACAGCAGAAAAAAGACAACACTGATTTCATTATTGAAATATAAATTAAATCTACATGTCAAATAAATACAATTTTCTTTTTTCGTGAGACAGTCTTATGTGGTTACCCAGGTTGAAGTGCAGTGGTGTGATCTCAGCCCACTGCAACCTCCCACCTCAGCCTCCTGAGTAGCTGGGACCACAGGCACCTGCCACCACACTCAGCCAATTTTTTATTTTTAGTAGAGATGGGGTTTCCCCATGGTGGTCAGGCTGGTCTCAGACTCCTGGTCTCAAGTGATCTGCCCACCTTGGCCTCCCAAAGTGCTGGGATTACAGATGTGAGCCACTGTACCTAGCCCTAAATACAATTTTTAATGAACTGCAGAAATATGGTTGCCAGATAAAATATATACCCAGCTAAATTTGAATTTCAGAGAAAACAATAATTTTTTTGGTATAAGTATGTTCCATATATGGCATGAGACATATATTACATGAGACATACTGCTATTAAAAATCATTTGATACTTCTGGAACCTATTCATATTAAAATTATTCTTGTTTATCTGAAATTCAATTTAACTAGGAATTGTATATTTTTATTTGCTAAATCTGGTCACCCTATATAGGGAACAATTTATATATGTCCCTGGTAACCATTTTAAAATAAAAACACAATAGTAACATCTATTGCAGGTAATATCCATTTGATTCAGAAAAAAAGCCCTGAAAATATTTACTATTTCCTTTAACATCATGAGACTTGATTTTGAGAAACCTTAGAACATTCCATTTGCTATACTTATCATTGCACTGGGCTGACTGCCTGCTCACTGGGATCCTGGACTGAGGTCACCTCATGTGATACAGAACACTGTGGCCAATGCTAGTGTCACAAAGGGCCATTTTCAAATTGCTTGATACACATTACAGAGTGACTCTTTTCAGAACTTACTTCTGACACATGATAGCCAAAATGAAAGAACATCAATGTCTTTACAGTAGATCTCAAGTGGAGAGCCCTGGTGTGCATTTGTGTGGTAAGAGTTTTATTATTGTTTACTTTCACAGGGCAACAAGATGATGAACTTCCTTAAAATCACCCCAATTCAAATAAGAGTTCAAAATACAATGAAGGGCAACTTTAATCCATCATACTAGTGTCAATTTGGAATAATGCTGAGACACGTTTTCAACATTTTCAGGAATTTTCCCAAACAGAACTGTCTTTCAACATACTTCTGTATTCCAGTTGATACATTGAACTTTGATTTGCAGGATATGAAATAGTTTCTCCCTTAGCTGAAATACTTGCTAGAACATCTGATTCTGCTTTTGAAGATTACTGTTACAATGTCATGAATTTCACAAGGGATTCTACAGTTAGTAAAAATGATGGAGATGCTGGGGAAACACTTTCTTTTTCACTTTTTCTTTAAACAGTAGAAAAGAAGTAGGAACCACTTTTAAATAAAGATATGCTTCATTACACATTTCTATGCCCTTGGTTATCAAATGCTGTGTGTTCTGTTTTACTTAAGAAAAGGAGACAAAACAATTTGAACACAATTAACATTGCTGAGCTGTATACTGAGATGTGATTAAAATAGTCAGTTTTATGTATGTGCATTTTACAATTAAAAAAATTTCTCAAGCAATAAAAAAGAGAACAAAAGTGAAAAGAGAGAACAAAAGTATGCACATATCACATGTGTGAGAGAGAAAAAAAGAGAAAGTAATAAATATAATTTTTTTTCAGTCTCGGTGATACCGTCCTGGAGGACAGGAAACTCATCTGAACACCCACACAGACCCTTATACCTCTTAAGTTATCCTTTCTTATGAAGGATTGTAGGGAATAAAGGGAATTCACATTCCCACCACATGTCTGAAAATATTTCAGGGATTGTGAGAAACTCTTTCAATACAAGAAACGGTTTTTAAAAAGTTTCCCAAAGAGGAAAAAAAGCCCCAAGACTTTTATAATCTCCATTTAGGGTTAATTTGGCAGAGAAAAATAGCACTAATAAAATTAATCTTTAATTTAAAGATACTCCCATTTTTCCACAGCCTGGAAAACAGAGCTAAATTTTCCATCAAAAATTCAGCCTTTGGTAAATGTAAGCCAGCAGAGCCATGAGCTAATTTCCATCAGAACTAGTTCAATGTTACTCACTATTTTTTTCTGTTTTTTGACTAATTCATGTATTCCTTATTAAAATTCATTAAATGGGTTAATCCCTGCAGTTCTTTGAGATAATTTGTTTAAGCTTCCTGAAGTAGGTAAAAGGGCAATTTTTCCTAATGAAACTGACCTAGGCTAAGAAAAGACCTGTCCCTTAGCAAGCGTGGAAGATACACTGCTGCCAGTACTCAAACATCACACCACCATGTGTTAGCCAAGCAATGCCTTCAATTTGCAAAGAAAATTTCACATGGCTGCCATCTTTGATCTGCAGAATTGTTTTTTTTTTTTTCTTTTTTTTTTTTACTGTGGAGAGTTGAGGCTTTCTCTGCAATGCTTTAAAAGTGATCCTTTCTGTATCTTTTAAATAAAAGCATTTTTCTTAGAAACACTGTAAAATTGTTTTCAAATGGCCATTTCTCCCCCGGCTTTATTCCTTATGGAGAGAGCAATTCAACCATTTCAAGTAATCCCAATGACTATCAAAAAGGATAAATCTGCATATACTGTTTGCTGATAAGCTCAGCTACATAAAGGATAGGTTCAAAATAAAGCAGGCAAGATGAAAAGCCTCAAATAGGAATAAAAGAATGGACTGGAAGAAGAAGAATTGTGCTAGGGAGGCTAAAACTCAGAGTGAGGTGAGTCTTGCAGAAAATAAGGGTAACAGCTACAAAGGGTTTTTTATTTATGTTCTGAACAAGATAAGGGCAATGAAGAGAGAAACCTGCTCTGGGTTTACAGCACACTGTAAAAAATTGGCAAAGAAAATGTGGAAGGCTATCAATACTTGGAAATGGAAAAATCTGGTTCTGACATCTTTTTAAAAAATGGTGAATGTATAGCATTGATTATTTTTTGTTCATGAGAAATCCATCTAGAAAGATTTTAAAGTAATTTAAGATGGATTACATGTCTGTTTTGGTATTTTACACCAATGTTAAATAAATCTTTATTGAGTTGTTGGTGTCTTATAAGCATCATAAATTCAACACAGAAATGGAATCTTTGATCTTTCCTCCCGAATCTCCTCTTCATTCTTTAGTGTTCTTTATTTTGGGAAATTTCTCTGCCCTCAGAGTTTTTAAGACAGGAAACTGAAAGTCATTGTTAACACTTCCCTTTCCTTTCCTTCCTTACTACCAAATTTCTGCCTATTCTACCTCCAAAGTCTATTTCAAATCCACTTCTTTTTATCTCCGTGGCCACCATTGTAATTTATGCCTTATTTTCTCTTGCTTGAGCAGAAACAACAGCAAATTTGATGATGCCACTGAATTTGATTATGCTTGAAAATCCTTTAGTGAATTCCCATTACACTTGAGATGAAATGCAAATCCTACAAGGCTCTGAAGAAATTGGCTCCTATTTATTCCCCAACCAGCACATGCATCACTCCTCTTCAATTGTTGATGTTCCTTAAGCCAGGTATTTCTAACCACAGGGCCTTTGCACAAACTCCTTCATTTGTCCACTTTTTCTTCCTCTTCACATAACTATGTCTGACCCCTTTTTATTGTTAGCTTAAGTATCACTTTCTCAGAGATGTCCCTGACCTTTCATTGTTAATCAAGTTTCCTTATACTTTTTCATTGTATCCTGCATTTTTCTTTTATATAGTACTATTTGTAATTATATTTATTAAATAATTATTAGTTGAATGTCATAATTTTATAATTATGTAATGTCCATTCCCCCATTAGAGCATAAATTCCATTAGTGGAGATATTATACTTATTTTCTTCATCATGTACTCCCAGTACTTAGCAAATACCTGACACACAGTGAGTTCTTCAGTAGACACAGTTGAATGGCTCAGTAATGGTCAGTAATGAAGGGTGAGGAGGGTAGAATACAGAGACAGAGTCAAAAGATACTCAGGAGAACTGATGAATCCTGGAGATTTGCTGGGGCTGGAGAAGTGCTATAAAGGAAAAGATGATAGCTTGGAAACTTGAGTGGATGATGGTGTTATTGGCTGAGATTTAAAAAAAGGCTTGAGTGGAGTCTTGTGAGTTAGGTTATGGGAAAAATAAATTTGAGGTGCCTTTGGGAGCATGGGTTCAAATGTAGTTTGAACTACATTTTGAAGTTTGCACTTCAAACTTTGGGTTTAGGTGTGTGTTAGTCCCATTGTAATTAGCTCTATTGGCGGGTGCTCAGAGATGTGTCAGGTAAAACTTAGTGCAGTAAAATTGTGTTGCATGAAAATGAAATCCTTCGGTTTGTAGAAGAATGAGTGAAGGATTTGAAAAGTAAGAGAGCCAAGTAGAAAGAAAGCTTAAAGAAGTGGTAGATGTAAATATTCACGATTCAAGACTGTTCATTGGTTTGTCAGGATTACTGGTGACCTCAGTGGAAGCAGTTTAATTGCTAAGACAAAGGTAGAAATCAGTTTGCAGTGGGTCTGAATAAATGGAAGGCGAGAAGGGGAACTGAGAAATGGTCATGGGGGTGAAGAAGCAGTGTCATAGTGGCTCCAGGGGAATATAGCCCTCCAAAAAGAGATTTTTTTTTTTGGCGGGATAAGCACGCCCACATTCAGATGAGAAGGAACCTGAGCAGAGACAAAGTGTGAAGATTCCGGAGGGAAGAGGCTAACTGGTGAAGTCATTTCATCAGATGAGAGAGGATGTGATCTATAGCACCAGGGGAGGGATTCACCTTAATTGGGAGATGAGGCACCCAAATCCTTCTGAAGATGCTGGAGCATATCTCTCAGTGGGTGAATCCCCAGAATCTGCCCCATTGGGGAGGGGATAAGACTAGATAGGAGAACTCACTCACAATGGCAGAGATTGGCAAAATCAGTGGGTGTCTTAGGGGTCCTAATTATGAAGCAAAGATAGAAACAGGAACACATTTTCTGAGGTGGTAGAGTGAGAAGTTATACATGCAGAGGATGGGGTAAAACTGACTTGGGTTCTAGTTCCAGCCCCACCTCTCACTAGCTATGTGGTCTCACATACATGGGTGAGCACATGCCGTCAGGATGGACTCTTGGGCTGTGAGGGAGACCCTGGGTTTGATTTGTGGCTCACAGATGCATGACTGTAACTGAGTCCCCTAACCTCTCAGAGGCTCAGATTCTTTATCTGGAACAAAGTAAGGATAACAGCAAACTATTAATGAGAACTAAATAATAATGCACTTTACATTCTATCAATATAAAGTGGTGCATTTGTTCCATTTAATGCTTTTGATGCATTTCAAATTCTAGTTCTACAAGGTAGAGGTCTGCTTTTCAGCAAGCTTCAACAATTTAATGCCACAACAGATACATGTTATTTTTCCTTAACTGTTTTACACTTTTTGTTCTCTCAAGCTTACTTTTAAGTGCTTTTAAGCTGCCTTGTGCTGTATGAACTATGACTTGTTTTAATTTGCTGTATCTTTTTCAATCATTGTTTTTATTCCATTGGAGTCTTCCCTTAAGTTCCTCTTGATCCTGGTTAGATGAGAAGGTTTAACCTTACTCCAGTCTCTGTGCTCTAGTGTAGACTGTGCCCCCAGCTTCAATGATTATGCCACCATGATTCTTTTATGAATTGCTTCTAACTTTGCATTTTCCTTTAACTATTTATACAATGAGTACTTAGATTTACCCAACTTAACTAGTTGTAGTGCTTGCCACAGTTCTTTTTATACGAGTACTTCTCTACTTGGGGATTTTGAATTTTGATTCCTCTCACAATGTATGTCCTCAAATAATTTTCTCAGAAACAGCATGTTTGGTGTGATAGGCAGAACAGTGGCTCCCGGCAAAAATATTCACATGCGCATCCTCAAAACCTGCGCATGGGCTACTTTACAAGGCAAAAGAGAATTTGCAGATGTGATGAAGGCTAAAGGCCTTCAGATGGGAAGAGTATAGCTGGTTATACAGGTGGATCCAATCTACTATATGAGTCCTTCCAAGTGAGGAAATGTTCCTGGCTGCAGCTAGAGATGGCAGCGTGAGGAGGCTTTGACTTGCTGAAGCTGCTCTGAAGATAGGGGAAGGGTGCTGCAGGCTGTGGGATGCTGGAGTCCTGAGGAAATTGATTCTCTTCTAGCAAATCCAGAAAAGAATGCTGTTATGCTGACATTTTGATTTTAGACCAGTGAGATCTATGCCGGATTTCTGACCCACAGTACTGTAAGGTCAGTTTGTATTGTTTTAAGCCACTAAGTTTGTAAGAAATTAATTATGGCAGCAGTAGAAAATCCATATAGCCGGCTTCTTTCCTAAGCACTTCCATGTGAATTCTAGTTTCAGATGAAACTAGATCACAATTTTCTTTCAAGCTCCTTGAGATTTTTCTTTTTTTGGAGACAGAATCTCACTCCTGTTGCCCAAGCTGGAGTGCAGTGGGGCAATCACAGCATACTGCAGCCTCGACGGCCTGGGCTCAGCCGATACTCGCGCCTCAGCTTCCCCAGTAGCTGGTGGTACTATAGGCATGTACCACCACACATGGCTATTTTTTTGGTATTTTTAATAGATGGGGTTTTGCCATGTTGCCCACACTGGTCTCAAACTCCTGAGCTCAGGTGATACTCCTGCCTTGGCCTCCTAAACTGTTGGGATTACAGCATAAGCCACCGCACCCAGCTGAGATTTTTCTATTGTCCTCTGATATTTAGTGATGCAGAGGAGAAGCTTGGATCTGCTCAGTTTTAATTGGTAAGTCACTTTCATTTTCCTCTCTGAAAAACTGTATTTTAAAATCCTTTCTAATGCTTTATAAATTACTAGAATATGCCTAGGAGTTAATTTGTTTTCATCAGTTTCTCCTGGAATAGAGCAAATGCATTTCCTTCATGGTTTCTCTGAAGTTTTTCTACTCAAGATGTGGTTTCAGACCTGTAGCATCAGCCTCACCTGGGATTTTTTTCTTTTTTTTGAGTTAGAAACCTCAGACACAAGACTTATACTGAATCAGATTTGCATCTTGACAGGGTTCCCAGGTGACTAGTACACATTCAAGAAGTGCTAATCAAAGGATATTGTATTATTTGTAGATTTGATCTTGACTCTTTTGTAAGAGACCTTAATTTCTTTGTCCTTTGACTCCCTACAATCAATATTTATCAAAAGAGGGACATGCTTCTTCCTCTCCTCCAAGAGGTCATAGTCGAAGCTCTTGGTTCACATTTCTGTTAAGCTTAGCCAAAAGCTGCCTCTTTCCATATTTTAAGTTCAGCCTAAGGGTTTCTCTGTACACAGTGAACTAACCTAACTGGATGTGTAAACAGACGATAACCTCTTGTGCCAATCAGTTTCGGCCAAAGGCAGCCAACTGTTCGAATTGTGTTCAAATCGGGCAAATGTTGTGCTGTAACCATTCTGAGCTGTACCTCAATTTGTACGTTATTCTCCTTCTGTCCATAAATCTCTATCTACCATGAGACAGTGTTGGGGTGTCTATGAACCTATTCTGGTTTGGGGGCTGCCCAATTCACGAATCATTCTTTTCTCAGGTGAACTCTATCAAATTTAAGGTTTTCCTTCTAACACTTCTTTCCCTTCTTCCGGTAACTCTGGCACACTACTCCCGCCACCTCCCCAGCCCGGGTTTGGTCTCCTATTTGAAACACCCAATCTAAACCAGAATTACTGGGAGAGTGATGTGCATGCGATTGCTGTTGAGTGGGAATAAAACTTGAGCCCTGCTGCTCCATTACTAGAGATCTCCTTGTGCTGACCTCTACATCATTAACTCCTTGCAGCAGCATGTCTAGTGCTCATTGATGTTAATGAATGTTTTCACCTGCTGAGGTAATTTCAAGCCCACAGGTTTGTCTATTTCATCCTTCTTACTTTGTAAATAATTTTTTTTGTGTGTGGTTTTTGCATTTTGAGCTGCTGTGCCCATTTCTGCCTTTTAAATATTACATCTTCTAGCATCTGAGGATCCCAAGTATGTTTTCTGAGTTTCTTGTTTTCTGTAGTAAATATTTTTCAGTGTCACGCTCTTCTAATCTTCAAGGCTAAACATTGCTTTTTAAAATACTTACCTATTTTGTTATAGGTAAAAATCAATCATTGCTAGAATCCATGAATCCCTGATACTATCTTTTTGATGTCTTGGCACTTTACTGGGATGTTAGGAGAAAGCATGTGAGACTCTGGCCTGGTGTCATTTTAAGTAAGATTTCTTAGCATAATCTATTAATATTAAGAGCAATTTTATTTCTATCTCTGCTTTGATCTCCATAGCTAGATCTTTTACTTTATAAAACTAAGATTTGGAACATAGGTAGAACTGATGTTTATTTCTGGTTTTAACTTAACAATCTAAGGCTTGAAATCAATCTTAAGACCGTGGCTTTCCTGATTAATAGTACTTGTTACTGCTGTGGAGATAAAGCACAAAAATCATCAGAGGATTACCCCTGCAATGTATTTTCTCATAATTACAATAGCAAGAAATAGGGATTAAGAACAAACTTGTTTGCTTTACAGTGGGAATTCTTGATGCAACTGACTTCTTTCTCTTTCTCCCTGTTTATTTTTTGTATCCCCAGGTTATCCTGTAGAACTTCCCAGGCAGAAGAAAAGATGATTCTAATGGTTCTGTGGAGCAGAGAGTCACAGCTTGCATTGCAGCCCGTGGATCACTATGAGGAACCTGAACTACTGGTGAGTCAGTGTTTTACATATCATGAAGACAATAGATGATCATGGATGTTGTTTAGTTTGGGTTCTGACAAAAGCAGACCCTGAGAGGAGGACTCAACTCTAGGAAGCATGAAACAAAGAATGGGGCCAGTGAGTCAGGGAAGGGAAACGTCAATGAGTAGATTATTGCTTTGAGCAGCTGGGGCTTAGTCTTAACGTGGATCTTCTGAGAAACCATGAGAACATGGTGGGGGCGGGGATAAGGATTGCTTTTCTAGGGTGTTAACTCTCCTGCATTCTGGGTTGTGTCTGCTTTAATGCTGAGAAAGTACCTGTGGTGCCACAGAAAGTTCTTCAGCTCTAGAGAGTAAGAGGCTGGTGCTTGAGGCAGAACTATCATCTTGCTAGAAGCATCCACAGCCATCTGTGGACTTGGGTTAGCTGAGAGGATATGAGTAAGACAACAACACCATCTGTTGTAGGTGCTGTTGATGAAAACAGGCAAACTATACCTATGGTAGGAGTAAAATGTAACTATGCACTTAGAGTCAATATTTTTTGGGAATAAGGGATTTACGTAGGATTAAAATGGAGATGGCAAATGAGTCGATTCACCTGCCAACTCTGATCAACTGGCTGCCTGGAGTGCTGTGCCGAGAAGGATTCTCGATGGCTTCAGCAGGAAACCATCTTTATCCATTAGCAACCCTAGCCATGGGAATGGAAGAGAAGCGGGGTGGGAGGTGGAGCATCTTTTGTCACTCTGCCTATTTTTGAGCCATGAGTTTTTGAATGACTCATGACTATGATTTTATTTGATATCTCTGATGAAATAAAATCCTCCACAGATTTGACCTTTTAAAATGCACAGCATGTAAAATGTATTTTGTTAATGGGAGAATTCTCCAATTGTTGCAAGACTGGGGCAGACTTCCGAGGCACAGCAGTTAAATAGGCATTAGTTTTTGTTATTTTGGTACAATTTTTCTGGTAAGCATGCTAATCTCTTTCCCACTGATACATAAAAAAATGAGTCATAGTATGAACTGAAAGTACAAAGATACCAAGGTGGAGAAAACGTTGAGTGTCAATACCTAGTCCTAGTATCAGTGACAGCGTCAGCGCCTGAGCTCAGCTGCAATGCCTAGACAAATGTAATGTGTCATCATGTTTTAAGGAAATGCCACCATTTACCCTGGACCATATTTGAACAGTTATCTGAGTCCAATAATAAGTACACCATAAAATACATTTCAGTAACAACCTGTACCATAGCAGCTCAAGTTGATTTCAAGTCTTGTGGTTATTTTCTAAATAGTCCTCAATTCTCATGTCCTGTGCTGCGTCTGAGTAATTCATGGTCAGGTCCTGCCTGGCCCACTGCAGCCAACCTACCTGCCACCTGCTCATACTTTCCTCCATCTGCTCTTCACAGTGTAGTTACAACAGTCTTTTCAAAGCATAAATTTGATCATGTCACTCCTCTACTTAAAACCTTGTCACTGGCTTCCCCATGTTTGTAAGAACAAAGCGAAAATCCCTTATAGGACCCTGATCTGTTCCCCATCCATTTTTTCTAGCCTCACCTGGTTCTTGTGCTCTCTCCTATTTGCTTAGCTTTGTCTCCTCCAGCAACAGGGACCTTCTTACAGACTCTGTACTCTCCCTCTCACCACAAGGTCATCGAGCCTGCTTCTCTGCCCTGTTGACCCAGCTAAGTCCTGTTTCTCCTTTAGATCTTGGTTTGTTTCAGGGTCACTTCAGAGGTAACATCCCAGACTTCTCTAAACTAAACCCCATAGTCTCTCATAGCTGCATAAACCTCAAGGCTGCTTCCCATTTCCATGACTGAGACCACGAATTGGTAAAGGTGTTTCCCCCGTTTGGGTTTAAATAATAGAAGTTTGCTATATTACAGTTCTTGGGGCTAGAAGTCTGAGATCACGGCATTGGTAGGGTTCATTCCTGCTAAGGGTTGCTGGAGAAAGATCTGTTCAGTCCTTACTCCTGGCTTCGGGAGTTGGATGGAAATCTTTGGCATTCCTTGGCTTCTGCTGCATCACTGAGATCTCTGCCTTCATGTTCACGGACATGCCCACAGGGGATGGCATCTCCAGTGTTCTCCTTTCTAGTAAGGACACAAATTCTTTTTTTTTTCTTTTTTATTGCATTTTAGGTTTTGGGGTACATGTGCAGAATGTGCAAAATAGTTGCATAGGTACACACATGGCAGTGTGTTTTGCTGCCTTCCTGCCCTTCACCCACATTTGGCATTTCTCCCCAGGCTATCCCTCCCCAGCTCCCCCCACACTGTCCCTTCCCATTCCCCGCAATAGACCCCAATGTGTAGTACTCCCTTTCCTGAAGGACACAAATTCTATTGGACTAGTGGCTCATCCTACTCAAGTATGACCTCGTTTTAATTAATTACCTCTGGAATGGCCTTATGTCATATAAGTTCACACTCTGAGGTACTGGGGGTAAGAACTTCAATATGTAAATTTGGGGGTGGGAACACAATTCAACCTTTAACAACCCCTTACATTAACGTCTCTGGGCCAAAGTTTTTACATTTGTCACAACTGGAATAAAAGGCGCAAGTTTCTGGGATAAGTTTTCTCTCCCCTATGGGAGAAAAGGGATTAATTTCCTGAGGGCAGGGATCTCGTGTTTGTATTCATTCTCTAGTTCCTCGCACAGTACCTAGTGTAGAGTAGGTGCTCAGTAAATACTTCTTGCATAAAAGAAAACATGAAAAGCATTGGCAACAAAAGCCAAAATAGACAAATGGGACCTAATGAAACTCCACAGCTTCTGCACGGCAAAAGAAACAGTCACTAGAGTGGATCGGCAACCAACAGAATGGGAAAAAATTTTAGCAGTTTACCCATCTGGCAAAGGGCTGATATCCAGAATTTACAAAGAACTCAAACGGATTTACAGGAAAAAAACAAACAAGCCCATTCAAAAGTGGGCAAAGGATATGAACAGACACTTTACGAAAGAAGACATATATGAGGCCAACAATCATATGAAAAAATGCTCATCGTCACTGGTCATCAGAGAGATGCAAATCAAAACCACATTGAGATACCATCTCACACCAGTTAGAATGGCAATCATTAAAAAATCTGGAGACAACAGATGCTGGAGAGGATGTGGAGAAAAAGGAACACTTTTACACTGTTGGTGGGAGTGTAAATTAGTTCAACCATTGTGGAAGACAGTGTGGCGATTCCTCAAGGCCTTAGAAATAGAAATTCCATTTGACCCAGCAATCCCATTACTGGGTATATATCCAAAGGACTATAAGTCGTTCTACTATAAGGACACATGTACACGAATGTTCATTGCAGCACTGTTTACAATAGCAAAGACCTGGAATCAACCCAAATGCCCATTGATAATAGACTGGATTGGAAAAATGTGGCACATATACACCATGGAATATTATGCAGCAATCAGAAATGATGAGTTCGTGTCGTTTGTAGGGACATGGATGAATCTGGAGAACGTCATCCTCAGCAAACTGACACAAGAACAGAAAATGAAACACCGCATATTCTCACTCATAGGCGGGTGATGAAAAATGAGAACACATGGACACAGAGAGGGGAGTACTAAACACTGGGGTCTATTGGGGGGAAAAGGGGAGGGTCAGTGGGAGGGGGAGGTGGGGAGGGATAGCCTGGGGAGAAATGCCAAATGTGGGTGAAGGGGAGAAGAAAAGAAAAGCACACTGCCATGTGTGTTCCTACGCAACTGTCTTGCATGCTCTGCTCATGTACCCCAAAACCTAAAATCCAATAAAAAATTAAAAAAAAAAAAAAAAAGAAAATGTGTTTTTACCAATACTCAATTTTTGTTTCTCTGTGATGTATCTCTCACTTAGCAGTTTGTCATTGAAATGGCAATTTTGGATATATTGTCACATTCTTTATGAAATCTGTGTGAAGGAGACAGGAAAGGAATAACTATACATATGTTACAGAAGGAGCTCGAGTTCTGATGGCGTCCCAGGCATGCAACAGGGAGATGGCAGAACTGACACTTGGCCTATAGCCCCTCTGACTCCAGGTCTAGAGTTCTTTTCCCCCATACCAATTTGCCATAGCAAGATGGGAGGGTATTATGTAACTATTAGACTAGTTACTTGCCATGATCTTGTCCTAAAATCTTTTGGGTCAGCACAAAGACCTATAATATTTATTTGGATGTTGCTTGTTGGTTTTATAGTCAGTGAAACAGAAAAGGCTAGCAGCAACGACCACTTGGTGGCCTGGGGGCTGTAGTGGCAGAGGATGAGGTTCTCGGGACATCGCAATCTCTTGCATATTTGCTTCTTAGATGCATCACTTTCAGGGGCATCATTCCAAGCTGCTGTTTTACTAAGGAAAAAGTTAGAGACCCTATGAAGTCCCACATGGGCAGAACTAGGGTTAGAAAGAGAATAGACACAGATGCATGGCACTTAGGGAGCCAGATATGCTTAGGCAGAGAGCCCTCTACAACTCTGAAGTTTTCAAGAATATTTTATTGCTCTGTTACCTAGATGACAGAATGAAGGAAGTTCTCCTGTGTTGTCAGTAATGTGCCTTGGTTGAGTTGTGATATATGTATTACAAGCTTGTGGCATGCTGGAACCATAAGGGAACTTCCAGCCACTGGATTCTGCCTCTACAGATGGACATATGAGGTCTCCCCACTGAATCATCACGGAGCTGATGACAGCCACTAGAAGTGATATAAATCTTTCAGAAAAAAGGAAAATCAGCACTTAAACTCACTAGTAGTTGACTTCTAAGCTAAATAACTTCATGTTTTATTTTGGTTTTAATCTTAAGAAAAATAGTGAAGGCAGGGGCCATGCTTGTTAACAATCATGTTGTTAACAATCCTATTGTTAGCAATTAGCTTTTAGTGATCTCACAATATTTTTCAGCTGAATTGAATTCGATTAAGTTGACAGCTTATTTTTGAACAATTTTCCATCTTCAAGTCATTTAACAAGGAAGCTTAAAAACGATGTTGGCTTTCAGGTTTCCAACAACCTCACTGACTAAAGAGATATAGGGTTTGAAAAAGCATGAGCCACCTCTGTCACCTGCATATGACAGAGGAAGTGTGCTTGTGTCACCTGGACCCACCGAGGGACTCTGTGGGTGTGTTTTGCTTTCTAAAGCTGCATTAGTACCGTGGGGCTCATTCTCAGCTCTGATTCTTCACACAGTTTCAGTGGGGACTGATGTAGATTTTTTCCTAATGGAATTAACAAGTCTAGAACCACACTTTACAGCCCAACAGCACCTCTTCACAGCTGGCACCTGCTCATACTGAACCTGGCACTTCATCATAGCTGACATTTCATGCCTCCTCTATCCTCGTCTACCTCCCATGTGAAGGGGAACTGGAACATTAACTTCTTTGCTATGGATGAAGGTCAAATTGTGCCTCTAACTGCTGCTCTGGCTGACTGGGCTGCTCTGACTAATGATGACTAATGTATTACAGAGGATTGTGGAGAATGTACCTCCTCTACCTTCCTAATGAGATCAGGGTTCACTTCTGAGTCCTCATTTTCTCACTTTATACACATTCCCTTGGGGTCTCCTTCACTCATGGTTTTAGCTCCTGTCTGCAGGAGAAGAATTGGTAGTGCTGCCTTTCTAAGCCTGACCTCTGCTACTTATACTAAGTGTCCCTCACTTCTCTCTCAAGGATTCCTTCACTTATTTACTTATTCATCATTAAATGCATATTGATTGAATGGCTACTGCAGGCCCAGCACTGTCTATCTGGACAGCTTATTAAGACAAAGGTACAACTTTATTTTGCTGAATCTGCTACACCTGCTTCCTCCATTGGCACCCACTTTTCTCTTCTCACTGAGGCATTCTCCCGGGTTGAGTTCATTTTATCCCCAGGCCTCTCATATTACCAAAACCGAGGTCAAGCCCACCTGTCTAGTGGTATTTACACTGACTCTTCTACAGGCCCACAGATTCACATCCAATAACGAATGTGATCTCTTCCCCAACAACGTGGTCCTTCTCCAATAGTCATGGTCCTAGCAAACCATTCTCCAACCCAGAAACCTGGGGCTCACTGCAAACTTGTCTTTTCCATCCTCCCTTTCACATTCTGTCATTCCTTGATATCTCTGGTACTGACCTTTTCTCTCTACTCTTGCTTCCTAATATTTGATTTAGAGCCCCAGTAGCTCAACTTCTTGCCTCTAGTATTGTAAATGATGTTTATTCCTTCCTTTCCTCTATTCCTGTCCTGTTCAATCAATTCTTTCCACTGCTGCTAGAGGAACCTTTTTAAGGCATAAATTTGAGCAGAGTACTTCTCTCTTCTTCTATATTGGTGTCCTATTTGCTACAGAATGGAGTCCAAACTCCTTATTATACAAGCTACTCCATGACCTGGCCCTGCCAGGGTTAGGGTTATGGTTAGGCTCCAGCCTCACTGCGTACAAAGTCCCACCTCGCAGCCCCTCTCTGTCTGTATCACTTCATTTGCATTTCTCAGAACACATGGGATGTGCGAAAACTCTTTCTTTGCCCTGCTGGGGCAATTTCTACCTAGAACTCCTAACCCATCCTGATTCCCTGGCAAGAATTTACGTCTTTTTAAGTCTTAGCTCTGAAATGCTGTCACCACTCTCTCTCTCCCAGGTAGAACTGACCAGTCTTGCCCGTGTGCCCCCACCCCCATTGATACCCTGGCTGCACTCCCATCACATCTCCTGGAATACACCAGGACGCTTCATTGTTATGTGCCTTGGATTAAGTAGATTATAAGTCTCTTGAGGGCAGGGGCCACATCCTGTTTGATTTTGCATCCCTAGTGCCTCCCAAAGTGACATGTATTTAAAGAATGCTTGCTAAGAAAACAACAGCACTATTTATACTGAAAAAGAATTCTGTAGTTTGATACTTCAGTTTTTAAAAATTATTTTTGTAAACAATGTATTTCCTTTCAATGGAGGATAAAACCAGTTTATATTTTAGCATAAGACACACATTAACTTTAAATAACCTGACCATGAGAAAAATAATAGAGTAGACTAGAGCAAACATTAGCCCCAACCCATCCATTTTGATAGAGGTGGAAGCGGAGCAATTTAATGATGAAGCATGAAATCACATAATTAGTGGCAGAATTGGGACAATATCCCTGGTCAGTACCTTCTTGGCCTGCTAAGTTAGGAAAGCAAACTTCATGGAGCTTTGACTGTGTGCCAGGCACTGCTTTGGCCATTTGTAGACGTTCTGTGCCGCAATCTCAGCAGAGAGGTGCAGCTGCCGGGTTTACAACCCATATGTTGTGTTTACCTCTCTGAGAACCTGTTCCGAGCACACATATTTCTTCTTTGGGTCACTATGGCATGTTGCCAGGTCACTTTTTGGATCTTTAGCAGCTCAGGAATAGCCTCCTCTGCCTTCCTTGGTCCTTGATCTTGACTACGCTGACCCTCCTCTAAAGTCTCCTCTTTCCCGTCAATGACTTTGACAGATTTAAATTCCTAGGATAGGTTCAATCATTTATTTTCCTTTGCTAGTGTATTCTGGCCTGTCCTATGGCTTTCTCGTCAGGATGACTTCTCCCCGCACAGCAGACCCTTAGTTCTCCTCCGCCTGTTATCCAATTTTTCCATTTACTCACGAAGCACCATTGTGCCCCAGACACCTCTTTCTCACTATTTGAAACCCATCAAAGGGTTTATTGTCTCAGATTAACTTAGGCTGTGGGATCTCAGAACTGTTTAGTTACAGAACTAGACTAACTTCATTGTCTAGAATGAAAAGATAATTACTTAGTGTGATGCTGTGGGAAGCTGAGAGTGGCCAAAACCATGACCAAAAGGTAAAGTAAGAACAGAGTAAAAGTACAGAGTAAAAGAGAGCATTAAAGCAGTGGCCAATTTGATAATCACAAAGATTTGGGGAGATTCATATTCCTCATATTATTCACATTCTATCTTTCAGAAAATGTGGACAATGGAATATGATTATAAATGACAGTTAGATATAAACTTAATTAAAAAATATCAAGGCCAGGTGCAGTGGCTCACAACTATAATCCCAGCACTTTGGGAGGCTGAGGTGAAAGGATGGTTTAAGGCCAAGAGTTCAAGACCAGCCTAGACAACATAGGGAGACCCTGGCCTTAAACAATCCTTTGGTTTAAAAAATAAAAACATTAGCTGGGCATGGTGTGTGTGCTTATAGTCATAGCTACTTAGGAGGCTGAGGAGGGAGGATCACTTGAGCCCAGGAGTTTGAGGCTACAGTGAGCTATGATTGCACCACTGTACTTCAGCCTGGGTGACAGAGCAAGTCCCTGTCTCTTAAATAAAAAATCAAATATGCAAAACAGCTCTTTGAAAAGCACTGCACATTCAGGAGAGATGAGAGGTTTATGCTGGGTTTAATGTGTTGGGAATGCACATTCTGTGTCCTCTTACACAAGTATGTGCCTAAAATATGCCCCAGTCCTAGAGGGTTTCAGTTAAGTAAACCATGTGTTTTATGGGATAGTACAAAATGATGTTGATTTCTTTTTCTCTTCAGCAGCTGTTTCAACTTATGTACACAATCTAGCAGTAAGTTCTCCAGCTTGCCAGCTTCATGAGCTCTATGGAGAGAAATTACACAAAACAAGGAAAAATGGAAAACTACAAACAAGTCACATTTCCTGGGTTCTTACTCTGGCAGGCACTTCAGATCATGCCATTAAATCTTCACAACGCCATGAGAAGTAGGTTCTCTTACCCTCCTATGTTACAAATGAAGCAACTGAAGATTGAGAGATGAAAAGTTACTTATCTTCAGTCACACAGTCACTGAGTGGCAGAGCTAGGATTTTAAACCTAGTTTTGAACCTAATAATCATTGTTTGTTTTACTGCCCCCAAACACAGTGGGGTTTGAAAATGGGCAAGTGTGAATCTATGAAGGGCCCATCTCTGATTGCTAAGAAAACTAACAGTCACTTCATGTGGAGTCCAAGCTTTGCCATCTGATGCTGCCTTTTTTTTTTTTTTTTTAGACGGCGTCTTGCTCTGTCTCTAGGCTGGAGTGCAGTGGCATAATCTTGGCTCACTGCAACCTCTGACTCCGGGTTCAAGCAATTCTCCTGCCTCAGTCTTCTGAGTAGCTGGGACTACAGACATGTGGCACAATGCCCAGCTAATTTTTTTTGTATTTTTAGTAAAGAGGGGGTTTCACTGTGTTGGCCAGGATGGTCTCGATCTTTTGACCTCATGATCCACCCACCTTGGCCTCCCAGAGTGCTGGGATTACAGGCACGAGCCACTGCACCCAGCCCCATCTGATGGTTCTTAACACATGGTTCCTGTACTGTTGTAGGGCACTTCATGAACTAACAAATGAAGAGAAAAGAGAATTTCCTTAAATTAAGTGGGAATTTATACTCAAAGCATGGATATTTCTCAAGCCAAAAGGAAAACCAAATAAGTAGCATTGAGTGAAAGGTGTAATGAAAAGCAAAAATCAAATCAAATCGAACCATACCTATAAAAGTTACCCAGGGCTGAATAAATAAATCAGAAAATAAACAGAAGAGAAATTGTCTCCTCATGAAACATGGTTATGGGGAGATACTCTGAACAACACAGCTGTCAGTATTTCTGTGGATCCTAACCTCTCTATTGTCGGGGCAGTCAAAGATGAATTGCTCCTGTCTCTGCCTGTTCACATAGAGTTTCTAGGTGTGTGGGTATCACACCTGGGCTTTCATCTTTTAAGAGTTTTGAGTTCTAAGCCTGTATGTTTCTTCTGTTATATCAGTCTTCCTTTTAGGAAGATTAGAAAAACATGTATGTTTTCTCACTTTGTTCCCCAGACCATTCTTTCATTTTTCTTAAAATGCTCTCCACTTTCAAGAGCTTTCTGTACTAAAAAAAAAGTATGCTCTCACATACTTGACCTATAGGTTTGAAGAACCATCCAGAGACGTACATTTTTTGAGAGTTAACTTTGAGATTTCCGAAAACAGAAATTGTGTTCTCAAAGTACTAGTGAAGAGGGAAGTCATAAATAGTGGTGACAGCAATCCAATTTAGGGGAGAGGATAACTACCTCAAAAGTTCTGAAACTTTAAAGAAATATTAACGAGGAAGTTATGTTATCAAATAATTCGAAGAGACAGTAACCAATAAACTGAAAATTTAAAAATATTAATGAATATACTAAATAATCAAAAATAACCATTAAAGACGTTGATGAGGATGTAATGGATAATTTACCTCACCCAAACCAGTTACTTCAATGCCACAAGCCTCCATATTTTATGAATTATGGCCAATATTTTATACTGCCCCCTTTTTTTCCCATAATGAAAACAGAGATTTATGCTATAAAAAGCTGGTGGAAACCCAGAAGAGAATTTATGCATTTTTGAATCCAAAACTAAAAAGGTAACAGATGAGTATAAAATATCACTATTATGTTCATCATCAGTATTGTCTATTTTTATTAAAGCCACTGCTCTTTCCAGGCATGTAGGACATTTTAAAAATAAAATTGTTCCATGTTTAAGCTTAAAGAGTTGGTACAATTGACTTGCAGAAGCAGTTGCTCTCCTGAACATTTATTATCCCTTGGACCAAAATCACGTAAAGCCCTGGACTGCTCAATTCAAAAGCAAATGTTACAGTAATGCTATCTCATTCTCAGTTACTACAGCATATGTAGATTTCATTATGAAATAGAATGGTTTGTTCAGTTGGTATTTTTCCAGTTTTGGATTGATCTGCTTCATCCGGGAATTGGAATATAGGAGCAATGAATAATGTAGAGTTTATGCAGAAACCAAAGAAATCATTTTATTTAAGATGGTTAAAAGGAACGTTTTTACATATGTTACTTGTGAGATGAGTTATCAGGTTGGGTGGGCTAGGGAAAAAGCGCTCCACTCATTAGTCTTCATACTCAGTTAGTTTTACACAGTGAATTGTTAAGTGTTCTTTTTTGACCAGGTGTGGTTGCTCACCCCTGTAATCTAAGCACTTTGGGAGGCTGCAGTGGGCAGATCACTTGAGGTCAGGAGTTTGAGATCAGCCTGGCCACCATAGGGAAACCCTGTCTCTACTAAAAATACAAAGATTAGCTGGGCATGGTGGTGTGCACCTGTGGTCCCAACTACTTGGGAGGCTGAGGCAGTAGGATGGCTTGAGTCCAGGAGGTGGAGGTTGCAATGAGCTGAGATACACCACACACCACTGCACTTCGGCCTGGGCAACAGAGCAAGACTCCGTCTCAACAACGACATCTATGCTCTCTTTTTCTCTCTTTTTTAACCAATTATGTTTTCCTGGAGGAAGTGTATCAGGTAAACAACAGATGTAGTTTTCAAATTTTGTCCTATTCAACATTCTCCATTCCCAAAGAGGAGAAGCCTCCTGGTGAGTGTGGTTTCTGGAAGTCCATGTCTCTACTGTCACTCAGCATCAAGTCATTGAAGCTGCTGGGCATTCCTCTTTGTCCTTGGGACCCCGGACTATCATTCCCAGCAGGGAAACAGGCCCTGAGGTCTGGCTGCTCTCCTTCCTTCCCTCTGCTCACCTCCAGTTTACTCAGAACTGGCTCAGTTGGCCCAGCCCCTGCAGATATCCTGGAAGCGAACTACCTGCCGGGCTGGCTTCTGCACACTGCTTCTGTTGAGTCTCTTTGGGATATTGCACAAACTGCTCTAAGACCCAAAGCTGACTACTTGTCAGAGACCAGTTATCAGCTGCAGCAGGCTTTAAGCTTGAATTCTTACTCTTATTTTCTGAGATTCCAAGTTTTTGTTTACCCCCATGAGCAGGTTGCCTCTCAGACCATTGCTAGGAACACTGCCATGGTTTATCGTCAGTAGAGTCAACCAAGGTGACTGTCTGGTGAAAGCCCTTCCCACATTTAATTTTCTTATTTATAGATAGTGTTTTTTTTGAGACAGGGTCTAACTCTATTGATTAAACTGGAGTGCAGTGGTGCGATCACCATTCACTGCAGCCTTGGCCTTCTGGGCTTAGGTGATCCTCAGCCTTTTGAGTACCTATGACTACAGGCATGTGCCACCATGCACCTGTATTTGTGTTTTTTGTAGAGATAGGGTTTTGCCAGAAAAAAGTATGTTCTGAGCACTTACTATGTATCTGGCTCCGTATATTCACATTTCTACACCTCAGAGTTTTAGAAATAGAACTGCTTTAGGCACAATTCCAAAAGCAAAATGGCCTGAATATTTGTTGGGGTATGAGTGCTTCAAAACCAAGTTCATATTTGGCAAGGTTTGACCAGAGAGAGGTCAATTTCTTCCTAAACAGCTCAGTGCAGACAGCATCCGGGCCATGGGCTTCATTTTGCCATACTTCACTTCTCTCTGAGTGATTAAAACATTTCTAGATAAATTAAAATTCTTCTTTTAGTCCTTTGAGTGTCCAAGGCAGATCCGGTTTTCTTCAATTCTTTGCACCTGTACCCATATCGGGCAACTCCAGGGGTGCCATTCATAGGATAGGTAAGTCTGAGACAGGGCCGTGCTTCTCAAATAATCTCTAGTAAAAGACCAGTTTTTTTTTTTTTTTTTTTAGAAATTCAAATCCATCAAAAGCCAACGTGTTTGTAAAGAAAATTATTAGAAAATTAAAACAGAAAAATATAAGCCCCTATTTTAAAAACTATTTGATTGAACTGATATAAAATTACTCATGTCAGTTTGCCATAAAAGTTTTTAATGCTTAATCTCAATTTTTTACGTCTTTCTTTGAGCACTGGTGACAATAGTTTCTGGACCACTCCCAGTCAGTGCGCCACACCCACAGGTCTAGGACATAGGTTCTGTGTGCATGGCGCTCCCTGCCTGTGTGCAGTACAGTTTAACTGAATGTCAGGGAATGACTTCAGAAAGTATACAAATGTATAAAGATGTGGGCAGCAAGAACTTCTCTCAACTGAGACTTTGGCATGATAGGCAAATTAATGGATTGTAGACAAAATACAAGGCATTACTGTCCTTATTTCAACCTTATATCTGAGCCTTGAGACCAATTTGGAGTCAGGACTTCACATTCATGCTCATTAGTGATTCAGTGCCACTGGCAGCGAATGAGACCTTTTTCAGTTAATTCAGATATTCTGGCTGAAGTCCAACCTGGGTAACTGCCTCGGCCTACATGAATGTCTCCTACCACTGAAATTATACTTCCTCTCTTAAACTACTGTGTAATAACACAGTCTGCCTTTGAATAGCTGCCATTGTAAGCTTTAGAGGTAACTACCTTTTCCTGCCAGGTAAAACAATTTAAAAATGCACTGTGTGTATGTGTGTGTGTGTGTGTGTGTGTGTGTGTGTGTGTATTTCTCTATGAGGCTTATGAACATACAAATGGCTTCTCGAGAAAGAAACAGATAAATGTGCAGTCAGAATGACACTTTTATTGGAACTAGAGTTTCGCTGGATATTTGCACAACAAGGCTGATGGGACCACAGAACTGAGTTTTCTGTAAATTAGATGTGAATGCCAATGATTGCAGGGTTGGGACAGGCATGATTAAATGCATTGGTTTTAAAGTCAGATTTTAGTTTGATTATAGATATTTTGTGGGACAGCATCATTAAAAAAGAGACTTAAAAGAGTTTTAAGAAAAGTTTAGGGCATACATCTATTCAAGGCTTCCACCCTCTCCACAATTTTGGTGTTTCTATTCTTTTCTTGTACAGTTGGTATAAAGAGGGCTGTAAAAGTATAACTCTTTGCATATTCATTTAAAAATAAAAATAGTTTCTTAGATTTTTTTCCTTTTTCTGAGTCTGATTCTACATTGTGGTCATTTATTTTTCTAACACATGTCCTTGATATGTTGATGAAGCACCCACACTGTTCATTATCATTGCTCATTAGTGTATGTCTGGATTCTCTTGCTGGGCATTCAAGGCTTTACAGGAGGATCTATCCCTATTTCAATTACCCAACATTATCTGTCTCTGTTTCATACCCAAGAAATCCCAATATGAACTTTTACCAGAGTTCTGCTCATGAAAGAACTATGCTAATGGGCCCTAGCTCTTCTCATCTCTAAGGCCTCATGATTTACAGAACTACTCAATATGGGATGTTTTCCCCCTTCTCTATCCCTTTCACCTTAAATCTCTGTACATCTTTAATCTTAACTTCAGGTGATTCTTTTCCTAAATTCCTCTCACTTTTATTTGCATCATAGGATTTAGACTTACAGTATATCTCCTTTAATATTTATTGGATATTTCACGTGCATGAACTCCACCTTTCTAATGAAGTGATGTGCTCTTCACAGGCATGAATGAAATAAAAGAATATAATTCCCCCCCTTCTTGTTGTGCAGAAAGCCTGGGAAATCCTCCCCTCCACTTCCCATTTGTCACTCCTGTCTCCTCTGTCACCTAGGGAAGTTGTGCCACAGAAACACCACGTTACTTTCTTACTCAGGTGTTTTTTAAAAAATCCTTAGAAAGAAGCATCATTGGTTATTGTGACTACCTAGCAAAATTTTTCTGTAAAGAGTCAGACAGTAAATATGTTAGGCTTTCCAAGCTGCATGATCTCTGCTCCAACTACTGAACTCTGTCCTTGCAATGCAAAAGCAGCCATTGAGAATGCGCAAACCAATGAGAGTGGCTGTGTTCCAGTAACATTCTATGGACATTGAAATTTGAACTTTGTATAGCTTCTGTATGTTACAAAACACTATTCTTCTTTTAACATTTTAAGACATTTAAAAATGTAAAAACCAACCTTACCTCAAGAGCCATACAAAAGCAGATGGTGAACTGAATTTGGCAAGAGCCGTAGTTGGCTGACCTCTGACCTAGATCACTGTTTGCTAAGTTGTGGTCCCTAAACCAACTGCTTCAGAATCACTTAGCATTAAGAGTTTATAGAAAAAATTATGGAACCAATGAAGGCGAATTTCTGATGAAGGATATTAACCAATAGTTGTGGATCACCACATCTAGAATGGTTATGATGTTTTGGTGTTCTGAGTTAGTATTTGGGAAGCAGGAAGCAAGGTTCTAATAGGAAGGGGCAATGACAGAGCAAGTTTTTTAGGGACACATTTTATAAGACTCACAAACTAAGAGGGTGACATCAACAGCAGAGACGTCATGCTTTAAATGGCATTTTAGAATTTTTTAGGTGCTCAAAATACAAAACTCAGGGTTTCCGAGTGTTTGCATTTAAAATGCGTGTTACTGAGGATATCAGTAGATATGGCAAATCTTTAACTCAAAGTCAGTAAACGTAGAAATGTATTCATGGGGAAGGAAAAAAATCCTCATTAAATATAATGTATATGAGACTAAAATGTAAATAAGAAATGATCTTTATGTTCCTGCCCGCATTGAAAACCTCTGTAGCTGAGGCTTTGCTACCTATGGTGAATCCAGAGAAATTCTTTCTTTCATTATGAAGAAACAGTTCTGAAGGGCAGATATAGCATATTTCTTGTATAACTTCATGTAGTATGCTAGATTATAACATAAACATCTTCTAGGAGGATGGAGACCATCTGGAATCTCGTGCCCACAGGCGCCTTTCCACCAGTGCAAATCAACTGAGGTTGGAATATGGCTCTAGATTTGATAGTTTCTGATCTATAGACCATTATACACATTTTTCAAGTTATTCCCAAACTCTAAATAAAACAAATGGAGGACGGGAGCAAATGGGAATGGCCTGAAAGCCCCTTGTTAAATGGGGACTCGACTTCTAATACCAGCCAAGATTTATTGAGCACACCCTTTGCATCAGGCACTGTGCTAAGTGTTCTATGTGGATTTTCTTGTTTTGTCCTTGTAATTAGCACACTGAGAGCTACATTAGAGAAGAAAACTGAGGCTTGGAGATCCTGACACATGTGGAAGATCACACAGGCCAAGTGAACACCAATATTTGAACTCAGGTCCTGTGTCCTAACAACCATATTAGGCTGCCTCCCAACACCTTCACTTTGCAAGGAAATCAGGCTTTGGTGGGTTTTCTTTCACTCTAGCTGAGAAATAAACCAGGTACTGGGCTATGTGTGGATTCTGGATGCACTGAGCTTCATGGCCAGTACTCTGGTGTGGCAATAGTGCTAGGTCAGGAGGAGACAGCCAGTGGTCCTGCAAGGACACTGAGCCGTGTGACAGCTCTGGATCACTCTGCCAAGTGGGGATAGGCTGTTTTTGCCTTTTACACTAATGTTTGGTTGGGAACCAGTAAGCCAGGTCCTAATAGAAAGGGACAATGACAGAGAAGCTTCCTTGCGATTGCTCGCTCAAGACCTCCAACCAAAGCAGGAGACGCCAATAGAGGTCACTGCAGGTGTCATGAGAGAGAGCTCCTGGATTCTGGCAGAAGTGGTGAAGAATGCCAGGTGAAAGCTGAGACTCCAGACACAGATTCAGAGGGTACCCAGCCATTCTTGGCCAAGAGGTTCACCAATATCTAGTAAACACAGATTAGTGACCCACAGAAAAGCCACGATTAAAACATGGTTCTAATAAACGTTCAGTTAACAGTGCCTAAGTTAACTGTTAGTAAACTGCTTATATTTGAATCAACACATTTTCCTTTTTTTTGCCCTTATTAATTTCTCAAGTTAAATAATGCCTTCAAGTATTGCTCAGGGGAATAGCACTAGAACTAATTAGACCAAACCCCGTGTTCATCTCATCATGCCTGATGAGGTAGAGCAGAAAACTTCTCCCTAACACTCCAGGGCACTGTTTTGAATTACATTAAAGTGTTATCAGACATTTTGGAGTTAAGAATAGAATGCTAATTTTATAATATAATACTGATAATTTAAAGTCTACATAGGGTATACAAAATTATTTTTATAGTATAACATAGTATTTTTAAAGCATGAGAGTGATAAGCCTAATTTCAAATCCCTTCCTTTAGAACATGATTTTATTTCTCTATTACAATTTATGTTGTTTAAGCATTTTACCAGAGGTGTATATAAGTTTTAAAAACTTTCTGTTGGTAGTACTTTTTAGTGAACATGCAATTGTTTTTTTTTTTTAAATAACTTGTCTTAAACATGTGAAACTAAAGGTCACATTTTTCACCTATCACTCTGATATTTGTTTTAATCAATGATTTCCCAAATTTCTGAAGGAGTCAATTGAAATTCTAGGCTCTCAAGCTAAAATAACTAAAAGGATCTCCTTATTTATTGAGACTTTGAGGGGCAGCTTGGGTAATTCATTCTTCTGAGGAAAAAAGAGGAACACCTGGAAAGCTCCTATTTCATTAGCCTGATGCCAGCTCAGATTCTGGGCATCTTTTGGTTTCTGTAAAAACCCTGGAAGTGTGACTTTCCTTCCATGTGACTGGCTGTCTCAGAAGTTGACTTGTTCACAGTTTCCTGATCTGCCTTCCTCAGGCAGTATTTTGGTGTGTTCAAAAGCATCACTAACTGATTTTCATCAACTCCTGCAGTTTAGAGAGGTTTGTTGAAGTAAGCTTCCTCAGCAGCCTTGGGGAGGGTGGTCTTCCGTAATTTCATAGAAGTCTCTTCCACTAAATAGGGGATTCTGTCCCTGGGCCAGGATCAATCATTTAAGGGTCAGCCTGCATGCTGGAATATTCAAACTTTAATTTGGATATGAATCACTTGGGAGATGATGTTAATTTTAAAATGTAGATAATGATTCAACAGGGTCTGAAGTGGGATGCAAAATGACCTGGCCTCCCAGGTACTGAGGACCACACCTTAAGGAGCTAGGTGCTGCCATAAGGTTAACTGAGAAGTCTCAGCAAGCCTTGCCTGCAACAGACAGAAAAGATCTGAGGCAGCAAGAGTAGAGAAGCTGCCTGGTGGTGAAAGAGTCTGAATATTCCTCCATGGAGAGGAATACTGCTTGGAATTCTGGATGGGATGGGTTTTGGGATGTGCCTGCCTGTCCCTCTTAACAGGGTGTTTTCGCATTCCTGGCCCCTGGGCTCTAAATGCCAGTAGGAATCCATTCGGTACAATGGATGAAAAGAATCCAAAGAATCCATTTGGTACAACTGATGAAAAACAGCTTCAACGAAAAACAAATTTCATTCATGCATTCTTGAAATTAAAATGATATCTGACAGATTCTAAATGTTTAATTTCACCAGATAAGCACTGTAGCACTTTTATGCATCCCTAAATGTGTTTTTTCTTTTTTTTCTACTGGACAAATATGGCGACTTCTACTGTATGTTACTGGCACCATCTTCAAATAGCCTCCCTCGAGTTTGCTAACATAAATGAAAAGGTCCTCCCTCCTTCCATACTCCTGAAGTAAACAAGCTCTCTTTTTCCTCACTTGATCCCATAGGGAAGTCTTTGAAGGGACTTTAGGCTGAGGAAAGGATAGGGTCTGGCAGAAGTCCAGTTTTTGACTGAAGAGCTGGACTTGTCTCCTGAAGCCTGCAATGCAGTTCTTACAAGTATATTTTTAAGGATCTTTACTTCTAAATCTAATATAGAGGGTTTTTTCCATAACACAACCCTAAAATGACCCTGTATAGTTACAAATGCACCCCTGGTGTTTAGGGGAGGGTGGAATAGCCTTGAATCAGGAACCACTGTTGGAAGGCACTCCGCAGGAAATAAGATCCACACAGGCAAAAAAGAAAGAAAAAGGAATCCACATATTTTTAAGTTATATTGTTGGAAAGTAGGTACCTTCAAACAAAACTGGCAAGCAAACTCATTAATTTAATAGTCTTTTCTGACAAGAGCAAATAGCTAAACCCTGTTTGCTAGACACTAAAATATATGCATATAGGAACGATGTAATCTTGCTTGTATCCTCTGCTAAAAGGATGATCCTTAGTTTGTCAACAAATAGAAGTTGAAAGTAAAAATATGACTGTGTTTCTGGGTTTATAACAATTTTTAAAACTGTAGTATAATTAGGCTAAATAACATGGTTTTATAATATAAAAACATACTGAATTTATGTTTCATAATATATGTGAGTAAGACGATTTGGGGAAAAACATTGTCCTCTCAATAACCAGGTAATGACTGTGTGGACTTTCAACAGTCAGAGATCCAGTGATCACTTGGTGTGTGTAGGTAAGGTAAAATTACTTGGTCTAGCAGCCCATTTACAGTTTATTCAAAAAAACTAGGCATCTTCTAGTCCAGAAAGCATAATGTGTCTTTCTGGGATTTTCCTGAGAAATTCTAAAAAAAAAAATGGTAACTCCAATGTTATGACTTAACAACAAACCTTGATCTGAAGAAATGATAAGGATGCTTTTAGGGCTGCTGGGCAAATGTGAGCTGCTGGGACTGTCTTCCTAGAAGAAGTAATGTCTGACCTGAATTTACAAGGATAAATAGAAATTTGCCAAAAACCATAGATTTTTAAGATAGGAAGAAATACTTTGTAGTGACAAAGAGATATAAAACAATAGCTCTGTGCTACTAGGAAAATATAAATGCCATGAAGGCAGGGTTCTTTCTCTGTTTTGTTCACTGCTATATTAAAGAGTTTCAAGTGGTATCTGAAACACAGTAGAGGATAAGTGAATATTTATGGAATGAAGAATGAGTCAATTGTGACGAGTCATGTGAGATAAGGCTAGAGAGACTGATGTGGACCAGATGACGGAAAATTTGGATGTAAGAGAAAAGGTCTGTTCTTTGCCTTCTAGAGGCCATGGAGAACCTCTGAAGGGCATTATAAAAATAGATACAATCATGTGGGTGGTCATGATTGTGGTGGTGAGGCTTCAGAGTGATAAACAAAAAGGTTAACAAGCAACACAAGCTGGAAAATCTCAGTTTTTGAGGAGTGGACAAAGAATTCATTAAAGGTGTCTGAAACGAAGCAGAGAGCTAGGAAGACCTCTAGAAGATACAAGCATCCCAGAAGCCACAGGAGGAAAGATTCTGAAAGAAATGAGAAATATTCATTCACAAATAGAAAGCCAACAGAAACAGCACTTTCAATAGTGTGATGGGGACTGAAACCAGACAGCAGTAGGATGAGAGGTTTGAGGCAGAAAAGGAAGTCAGATGTTAAGTAAAGGCTATTCTTCCAAGAATCACTATCTTTGTGATTTATGGTGGGGTAAATGTAGGTCCATACTTGGATAATCTTTCAAGACAGTTGGCCCAGAATGCAAGAAAGGAGAAAAAGCCATGGCTGGAGGGCAAAGCAGAATCAAGAAAAAGTTCTTAAAGGAAGGGATAAATTAGAGCAGGTTTATAGGCTAAGGGTGAGGTGCCTGAAGAAAAAGAAAGTTACAACAGGGACTACGATAAAGGGAATATTGATGAAGCAGTTCTCTGAGTGAATAAGAGTGACTTTATTCCAGAGCAAGGTGACGTTAGTGTCTTTGAATAGAGGACCTATAAATTTTCTTTTGAAGCTAGAGGGAAAGGAGAAAGGATGGGCCGAGGTACAAGGTAGTTTCCTTAGCATGAGAGAGGGAAACTTATCTGTAAGTACTTGGGATGATGGCATATTAGATTAGCTTCAGCTAAATGTGGATCTAATGCATGTATTTTAGTGGTCATGAATATTCTCATTTTATATTCTTTATATAAAAGTGCAGATTTACATGTCAATTGGCAGGTGGGAAATAGAACACCCTGCAAATCACTTTAGATCACTGGCAAGTGTGGTATGGGAGTTTTTTGACATATGAAAAAAGATGCATATCTAAAATGCAGTAATAACCCCCAATTTATAGCCATTTAACTATAATGGATGCATCTATGCTTCCCTTGCTAAATTTTACTCCCAATTTTAAGTGGAAGTATCACTTTGGTGCAACATTTTCCAATCTACTAGAAGATGCTTTGTAACATAAAACTGCTTCTGAACTAAAATGCATTATAATGCTCATTACAACCCACTCTCCTGGAAATGTAAAACTGATTTATCTAAAGCACTACAAAATTCTCCATAAATGTACCACACAATGTGAAATAATGTTAATTAGGAGGAGAGGCACAACATAATACATTTTCTTTAAATTTTAGGGCAATTTGCATAACTTTCATTAATGTGGTATAATAACTGCAATTATTTCCATTTGCACTTTTTGGTAGAATTTATATTCATTAAAAGTGTATGGTTTCATATTCCAGAGTATGAAAAATGAACATGACTTTGTAAGGCTTTATAGCAAGATACTGCTATAGGTGATTTCATTTATTTATTCAACAAGTAAGAGCTTACTCATGCAGGCACTGTGATTCAACAGGCTTCATGGCAAAATTTTCAGTTTGCCATCTGGAATTCTGTTGTACATAACTTGCATTGCACCCAGTCCATTTAAATTTATGCTCTCATGCATAAGCAATGAGCACTCCAGCAGCAGAGCACATTTTTGACATGACCAGCATAATTTCTAAAATATAATTTATTACACTATAGTGGCAGAGAATGAGGAATGCAATTTTTTTTCTATTTAAGTTTTAAAATTTATAGAACCAGAGGAATTTGAGACTTACTTAGCAAATTTATTGTATACTGGTTATTTTTAGATTTGAGTTTATGCTTTTAAAAAAAAGTCTCCAATGAAAGGCATGGCACTTCTCTCTCCTGCTGCCATGTGAAGAAGGACATGTTTGCTTCCCCTTCTGCCATGATTGTAAGTTTCCTGAGACCTCGCCAACCCTGCAGAACTGTGTCAATTAAACCTCTTTCCTTTATAAATTACCCAGTCTTGAGCAGTTCTTTATAGCAGCATGAGAACAGACTAATACTGTATTTTTTACAACTCCTTTCTTCGGGAGCCCCTATTCATGATTACACAATTGTAACTAAATAAGCCTGTGAATCCAGAAACATTGAGAATCCTAGGGGTGGTTTTTTTTTTTTTTACATAATATGGACATTATAGGTTATCTTCAATTTAACAAAGGGTAGTTGGTGGCCAGAAAACTTATGTGACATACTCAAAGTAATCATGTGAATTAGCAGCACAGATTATACTGGAAACCTGGTATTAGGAATCCAGTTAAATAAGTTTTTCCTTGTCTAATTCAGGGAAGACTATATGGTTTTTTATTCTGAGTGAGGGCACTGTGAGTGAAGGATTTATAGTCATACAACTAACACAGTTGGTGGGTTAATTTATAGGGTTAATCTGTTGTTAGCCATTAGTGTTAATAAACTCCATAAGAACAAGAACTTATCTTGTTAACTGGATGCTTCTATATGTATAACAGCACCTGGCACATTTATGGAATGAACAAAGATGAGGAAGACAGACAAATTAGACAAAGACTTGGTACATGACCAAAGAGAATCGAATGATAATAGTTTGCTTGAAAAGCCCAGACAGAAGACAGTCAGTAGAAAAATAGTTTTGTCCATTTTTGTACACTCAGCTGCATTATTTGACTCACACATGCCTCTACCTGATTTTGTTTTGTGACTGTTCTTTTTTCCCTGGTGTCATAACAGAATAAAATAATTCAACAAATATGCATGCCAAACTTTGAGGAAAAAATGGTATGTAAGATATAGTCCTTGCTCTTGAAAGAAATTAGCTACTTCAAGGTATTTAAGAAAAACAGTAGTTTCTCTGAATTGGCATTTCTGTATATCTTCACTAGAACAATTACTTACATTTATACTGATAACTGTAATGAAGGCAAATCTTAACATGTTCCTTATGCATTTAGGTGTGCATTAAAGGTGTTAGAGACTAGGGTAAATAAAATTAGAAAATGGGATAAATAACAGGTTAATATGAAACCAATAATTAACAATTACATTCTGTGTATTAATCTGTTCTCATGCTGCTAATAAACACGCACCCAAGACTGGGTAATTTATAAAGAAAAAGAGGTTTAATGGACTCAGAGATCTACATGGCTGGGGAGCCCTCACAATCATGGCAGAAAGAGAAAGGTTGGCAACAGGCAAGAAAGAAAAAGAACCAAGTAGAAGCAGAAACCCCTTATAAAAACATCAGATATCGTGAGACTTATTCACTATCACAAGAACGGTATGGGAGGAACCACCTCCATGGTTCACTGATCTCCCACCAGGTCCCTCCCACAACACATGGGAATTTTGGGAGCTACAATTCAAGATGAGATTTGAGTGGGGACACAACCAAACCATATCATCTTGTTATATACAAAATAGATTTACCATCTGTAAACACACTTCTGCTGTCCATCTTTCATCAGTATTTAGAAATGACCAACAGAAATATTTTAAAATAAAACAAATAGATATATTCATCCAAATACTTAACTGATCCGTTTGCAGGGTAGGGTTAGGGTAGAACAATGTACTTTTTGTTGCTTTATGTTATTTTATTTTTACATTTTAGATTCCGGGGTACAGTTGCAGGTTTGTCACATGGATATATTGTTTTATGGTGAGCTTTGGGCTTCTAGTCGGGTTCTGTTTGTATTTAAGAGGGACTGCAGTTTAAAAAATGGTACTTGAACATTATGATACAAATCTAAACAAGTAACTTGTCTCTAAGAATCTCCTCGATATAATGAATGCAATTTCCCTGCCTCTAAGCTCCAAATGAAATGAGGTCTAAAATATTAAGAATAATAGCTACTCCTATTGAAACTTAGCACAAACAACAATATTTCATCACTTAACCATTGGCACAAATAGGAATATTAGTTATTTCTATTTTTTATGGACTTCTGTGTGCATGGAATTTTGGTGATAAGAAGTTGATCTCATGTGAGTTGAATGACAGAAAATAAAGATCACCCAGGATAATAATGAAGAGGCAATGTGTATTTTTCCTCATCCCCAATATATTTAAGAACATAGTAGTTGCAAATAAATGTACTCCACCAATTTGAGCAGGAAAGAAGCTTTGTTTCCAAGTGACCAAAACACGAATATTAACTTCCTACCAATTAGTCAACCAATTTTTTAAAAATTGAGTTTTACTTACAACTGACTTGAATGTTAGCTCAGAATATTTGATTCTGTTGCTGAATCCAAAGCTACCTTCTCCATCCTGTTTTATTCAGCACTTGGCACAACTGCTCACATCTTTCATCTTGAAACACTTTTCTTGATAAGGCTACTAGGACCTGGTTTTTCTTCTTCACAAGTTATGTGTTTTTTTTGCCTTTTACTGGTCACTCTTGCCCTTTCTGACCTTTAAAATTGGCAGTTCCTAGTCTCAGAATGTTTCTTTTCTTTATTAACACCTGTTTCCTAGATGTTTTCACTCAGTCTCCAGCTTTAGACATACTCCCCATATGCCAGCCATGTCTGTGTGGAGAGCTAAAAGGCATCTCAAGCTTGACATGCCCCAGGCTGGGCTCTTGGTTCCTCCTATCCCCTGTGACCATTTGCATCTATCATAGTCATTATATAAATAAAGTGCAACTTTGTTCTAGTTTTTAGGTTAAAAATTTTGTAGTCATCTGTGTGTGGTGGTGCATGCCAGTAGTACCAGTTACTGGAAAGGCTAGGTGGGAGGATTACTTGAGCCCAGGAGTTCAAGACTAGCCTGGGCAAAATAACAAGAACCTGTCTCAAAAAAAAATCTTTGATTTTTCTCTTTTTCTTATAACCCCATCATGTCTACTGGTAAATCCTGTGGCTGTTCTTTTAAAGTAAATTTACTATCCATTTCTTATCATACCCACTCCTAACCACCTCCTCCAAGCTTTCTTCATCTCTCATTTGGACTGCAGTGGAAGCCAGCTTGCCTGTCTGCTTATATCCATCCTTGCTCACCAACAGTCTATTCTCAACATAGCAGCTAGCACAAGCTTTTAAAGATGTTATATCCTATCAATCCCCTGCTCAGACACTCCAAAAGCTTCCCATTTCACTCAAAGGTGAAACCCAAAGTCCTTTCTCTGGCCCATGGCTACACAAGATCCAACATTACCTGCCTCCCTCCACCTCCAATAATCTCTTGGACCTCCTCTACCATTCCATCTCTTCCTCAATTAGCTTTATCCACCTTTAGCTCCTTGTCATGGCTTGTCTACATTAAGCACAGCCCTGCCTCAGGGCCTTCTGCCTGCCTGGGCGATTCTACCTTGGATATCTCTACAGCTTGCTCACTCACTTTCTTTCAATTTCTGCACAGATGTGTTTCCTTGGTCAATCTTTCTGAAGGAGAACTGTCTGACAAAGTTTCCAAGAACATACAATGTAGAAAGGAAAGTTGAGTAAATGATGTTGGGAAAACTGGATATCCACATGCAGAAGAATGAAATTAGACCATATCTATCACAATATACAAACATCAACTCAAAATAGATTAAAGACTTAAATGTAAAACCTGAAACTATAGAACTACTAGAGGAAAACACAGGGGAAAAGCTCTATGACTGGGCAATGATTTTTCACTATGACCCCCAAAACACAAGTTACAGAATAAAACTAGACCAACAGGGTTACATCAAGCTAAAAAACTTCTGCACAGAAAAGGAAACAATTGATACAATGAAGAAACAACATGCAGAATGGAAGAAAATACTTGTAAGCTGTACATGCAATAAAGGGTTAATATATAAAATATATAAGGAACTCAAATAACTCAATAGCAAGAAAAAAAACTGATCAAAAAACTGGCAAATGCCTGAGTAGATATTTTTTTAAAAAAGATAAAGAAATGGCCAACAGGTATATGAAAATTGCTCAACATCGCTAATCATCAGGGAAATGCAAATCAAAACCGCAAGGCAGTATCACCTCATTCATGTTAGAATGGTTATTAGCAAAAAGACAAAAGATAACAAGTGTTGACGAGGGAACCCTTGCACACTGTTGATACCGATGTAAATTAGTATAGCCATTATGAAAAACAATATGGAGGTTTCTCAAAATATTAAAAATAGAGCTCTGTGATCAGTAAGTTGGCCACTAGGTATATATTCGAAGGAAATGAAACAAATACGTCGAAGAGATATCTGCACTCCCCTGTTTATAGAAGCACTACTCATAATAGCCAAGATATGAAATCCATGGGTAAAGAAAATGTGCTATATCTACATAATGGAATACTATTCAGTCGTAAAAAAGAAGAAAGTCCTATCATTTGCAACAACGTGGATGAACTGAAGGATATTTTAGTAAGTGAAATAAGCCAGGCCAAGAAAGGCATACTGCATAATCTTACTCATATGTGGAATCTAAAATAGTTGAGTTCATAGAAGCAGAAAGTAGAATGCTGGTTATCAGAGGCTGGGATGATTGTGGGGCTAGGAGGGGTTGGGGAGATGTTAGTTAAAGAATAAAAAAAATCACAGATAGAGGAGTAAGTTCAAGAGATCTATTGTGCAGATTATAGTTAATGATATATTCTTGAAAAATGCTGAGAGTGGGCATTAAATGTTCTCATCACAAAAATAATCATGTGCAATAATACCTCTATCAGCTAGATTTAACATATACAATTAGCTAGACTTAACATGAATACATATATTAGATATTCAAAACATGTACACAGTAAACACATGCAATTTTATGTCAATTTAAAAAATAAATTTGAAAAAAAGAACTCTTCCTTGTCCATCACTTTCCTTTTTCTGACCCTGTTTCTCAGTTTTCTTTATTCTCACCCCCAGTATGTACTGTTTTTCTCATTTCCTCCTGGGAGGCAAACTTCTTGAGGAAGGGACTTTGTTTTGCTCGCTGCCATATTTCCAGCACCTACACTAGTGCTGAGTACACAATAAGCCCTAAACAAATACTTACTAAACAAATGAATAAGTACTGCAGAGCCAAGCAGAAGCCATCAAAATCAAAGCCTTTTTTTTTTTTTAAAAAAAGATAAGACTTTGGGAAACTGACATAAGATAAAAACTCACTAAAACTACACTCAGAAGATTCAGGTGTGAGTTCTGTTTTTGCTACTTCTAAATGGTGTGAAAACAACTCTACAAGTATTCCTGGATTCCTGTTTCTTTCATGCTAAGTGTCATTTGAGCATCAATATCCCCATTTGGTGTATGTCTTATAAAATGCATAGCATCTTCTATGCTTAGAATGGGGTATCTTGTTATTGATATTTAGACTTCTCACATTTGGGGAGCCCCAAATTGCTCAGCCCTTTGCACAGATGCACACTGAACTTGGGCCAATTATTAACTCTCAGTCTAAGTTATTTTATCTCAGTGAAAGCTGAGAAGGTAAATGTGAGGATACCTTGTGAATTTTAATACATATACTAGTGGCTTGAGTATACGTCACAAAACTATAATAAATCACATCAAAATACCATGCTAGAAAAAAGATTTCATGGCCAGGTGTGGTGGCTTACACCTGTAATCCCAGTGCTTTGGGAGGCCAAGGTGGGTGGATCACTTGAGGTCAGGAGTTTGAGACCAGCCAATATAGTGAAACCCTGTCTCTACTAACGATAAAAAAATTAGAAGGGTGTGGTGGCATGTGTCTGTAGTCCCAGCTTCTCAGGAGGCTGAGGTGGGAGAATTGCTTGAACCCAGGATGTGGAAGCTGTAGTGAGCCCAGATCATGCCATTGTGCTCCAGCTTGGGTGACAGAGTGAGATCCTGTCTCAAAAAACAAAAAAAATAGAAAAAAGATTTCACCTGATTATACGACATGATCAGTAGTATATATCCCTGATTTGCAGGTCAGGATAGAGAGAGCACATAAGGAACAGCAAGGGCAGAGTGACTACCACATGTTTGACCCCAAACCATTTTTTTATTCCTGGGCACATAAGAACATGTACTGCCTTTCCCAGTCTCTTATGACCGGTGGAAACTAAAACTGAGTTCTGGCCAATTGAATGTGGGCAGAAGTGATATATACCTCTTCCTGGGCTGGCCCCTAAAGCCTCTTTAATGGCACTTTGATCTTTTGGTCTCATTTTAGCTGTGAGCTAGTTAGAAACTAGAGAGGGATGCTAAGGTCCTAGGGCATGAATTTTCATCAGAAGAAAGCCTGGTTTCCTGAGTCACTGCAAGGAGGGGAGGTGCCCAGGAGATATGTCATCCAAGAACCCATGCATTGCAAGTTATTTGAGTTAGAAATATACTTTTATGAAGTTGCTAAGATGTTATGGCATATTTGTTAATACAGTAGTCAGTATGCCACGTCATTCACAACTCATGCTGTGGATTTGTGACTTAGTTTGCTCTGTCATGCTTGTTTTTTTTTTCTGCTGACATCAAGTGGAAAGTTGGATTATATAATAATTGAATGTGGAATATCTACTTTGATTTTCTCTTAATCTCTCTGGATACAGATTTTTTCAAATGCCCGGTGCTTTTCTCTCTCAGAAATATTTCTGTATTCGATCTTTATCAGTGATACCTATTCTCTTTTGTAGCTTAAATCTGTTTTGATAACTTCTTAAGTCTTTTGTTGTTGTGGTCATGGTGGTTTTTTATTCTAAGTGATTCTTTAAAGTATTTTTGGACAGGTGTGGTGGCTCATGCCTGTAATCCCAGCACATTGGGAGGCTGAGGCAGGTGGACTGTTTGAGCTAAGGAGCTTAAGACTGACCTGGTAACATGTTGAAATGCTACAAAAAGTACAAAAATTAGCCAAGGATGGTGCCATATTCCTGTGGTCTCAGCTACTTGGAAGTTGAGGCGGGAGCATTGCTTGAGCCCAGGAGGTCAAGGCTGCAGTGAGCTGTGATTGTGCCACTGCATTCCAGCCTGGGTGACAGAGCAAGACCCTGTCTCAAAATAAATAAATAAATAAAAAGTATCTTTTATAGCATTATATTAGCACTCCTTAACTAGTTGCTTAAATATATTTCTCCCAACAAGTAGCAACATGAAACAAACACTAAAATATTTGGGAGAAAGGAGTATGATATGTGCAACTTACTCTTAAATGGTTCAGATACACACACACACACACACACACACACACACAACAAATGGGGCAAAATGTTAATAGCAATGTGGGTAAATGGTATGTGGTGTTATGTGTATTATACTTGTACATTTTTTCTGTAAATTTGAAGCAACTTCTCAAATATACTTTTAGAAAATATAAGCACTATTGTATTAATACTTATAGCTTTATTTTTAATGTTTTTTTTCTGTGTGGTTTACAAATTGTGATACAATGGTTTTCTCTGATGTTTTTTAAAATTTTAAAGCAAAATCACAATTCTTTGTCTATAATTTTATGCTTTCCTCTCAAAGCTCTGATATAGTCTATGATACCTCTTAAATACTCTGAATTCTCTTTGAATGTAAAAAAAGAGATGTGTATTATCTATACTAGTTAATTATTATATTGTCAGCATAAGAAGAGAATTTATTGATCTAGTGAATACTTTAGGGGATCATGTTTTATAGAACTAGGAAGCAAAGTTTTCAAAAACTGTTCAACTGCAATTAACAGAAAGTTTACAAATTAAGCAGAATACTTTGTTGCATTTTATTATAAATATGAGTAAAATATATAAAAAGGCTTGCTTATGGCAATCTCTCTGGCTTTGTTATATTCCAGACATCAAACAACAGTGTCTTTGGGCAGAGTGTAATTATTCCCTGCTCCACAGTAGGCTGGGCATCAGCCAATAAATTGTTTATAAATAAACTAGTATTTTTTTTAGCCATTAAAATAGAAAAAACATTAGCCAACTGAATTAAGAAAAAGCACTAATAAGAAATAAGGGTCAGGCATAGTGGCTTATGCCTGGAATCCCAGCACTTTGGTAGGCCAAGATGGGAGGATTGCTTAAGGCCAGGAGTTTGAGACCGGTCTGGTCAACATAGCAAGAACTTATCTCTATTTAAATTAAAAAGGAAGAAAGAAAAAATGGTAATAATAGATCTACTCTCGGGTAAAGTAGAAACTAGAAGAAAAATGGAGAATATTTGATTCCAGTTCTATTTAAATACATTTGAAAACCTGAATAAAAGAGATAATTTATAGGATAACAAGGATTATAAAAACAGCCCTGGCAAGGCAGAAACTCTAAGATTAATTACTACAGAAGAAATTGAAAAGTTGTAAAAAGATACCCTTCCTCCCACCAAACCAAATGAAACAAAAAACAAAACCCAACACACAGAAACTTGATAATTACAAAGATGTATATTATATCTTCAAGGAATAGATAACTTTGAGGGGAATTAAATTATTTCTCAGCAGAGAAAGGGTATTGATTGCTTTTAAGATACCAGCATAAATTAAATAATAAAATATGATAGTAAAAAATATAACAAAAAGGAATGTCAGCTCAGCCAACTTTAAAATGTCATTTAAAGTTGATGCAAAATTCTATGTAAACAGATAGAATTTAGGAGCATATAGGCATAATATAATATTGAACAGTTTATTCCAAGAGCGAAAGGATAGTTTAAAGGTGATAAGTCCTTTAATGCAACTCATCACAGTGATAAGTCAAAGGAGAAAATAATAATCATCTCTGGGCCGTGCGCGGTGGCTCAAGCCTGTAATCCCAGCACTTTGGGAGGCCGAGGCGGGTGGATCACGAGGTCAAGAGATCGAGACCATCCTGGTCAACATGGTGAAACCCCGTCTCTGCTAAAAATACAAAAAATTAGCTGGGCATGGTGGCGCGTGCCTGTAATCCCAGCTACTCAGGAGGCTGAGGCAGGAGAATTTCCTGAACCCAGGAGGCGGAGGTTGCGGTGAGCTGAGATCGTGCCATTGCACTCCAGCCTGGCTAACAAGAGCGAAACTCCGTCTCAAAAAAAAAAAAAATCATCATCATCTCCAAAGATGCCAAAAAGCTTTGGATAAAATGTATTACCTATTTTTGATATGGATTATGAATGAAATGGGAATTGAGGGGTTTTTCCTTAGCATGGCAAATATTAATCTTATATGAAAGGCCAGTATTGTATTTAACAGTGTAAAATGAGAGTTTCCATTTAAGTCAGGAAACTGTTAGGAATTTCCATAATCCTCACTATTAACAGTCAAATGCATTTAATAACACAAATCAAAGATATACAAATAAGAAAGGAGGAGACAAAGTGACTGTTATTTGTAGGTGGTATGACTGGGTGCCCCCAAATACCATGAAATGATCTGAATAAAAATATGAGAAACAATAAGATAACTCAGTAAGGGAGCTGGGCATAAGGCTGATATTCAAGGGTAAAACTCCAGGGGGATAGGAGATCTAAATATTAAAAAAAAACTGAGGACATATTTATGTTGATTTTTATTTTTGTCGGTCTCTAATATAATGTCAATTTCATGAGAAAAAGGATGTGATTAGCTTTGTTAATTGCTTCATCTCTAGTGCCAAAAAACTGCCTAGCACATTGTGGGTATTCAAAAAGTATTTGCCGAATCTAAGAAAGGAGCAAGATAACCAACTAGAAACCCTTAGCACTTGTCCCTACCCCACAAGGACAGCCCTAACAACAAATACATAACTACATTTTGATGACAATAACTAAAGGAGAGCACCAGTGTACATCAAAGGAGTAGTAGAAACCCTGCAGGGCACAGAAATCTAGGATGGCCACAGAGAGAATGGAAGGAAACCCCGGCCTCCACCGCTACACCTCCCAGCTGGGCTCAGCTGGGAACCAGGAGGGACTTCTACCTGTGAGGAAAAGGTAAGCCGGTAGACCCCAGCATCTCCCATCAACACCAGGGACACCTACAGTCCTCACTACTGGGAACTCCTGCAGTCCTCACTGACACTGAACCCAGCTGAAGGAGGTGGCAGGAGTCCACATAGCCATGCTCCCTCCAGAGAAGAAGCCGACACTGTGCCTTGCCCCCTATGACCCATAGGGCTACTGTGTTATGCCATCTTGGAATCAGAACTGCTGCTAGAGTGTGTCCTGCTCTGGTGGTGAGTGGCCATGGCACCCTTCCATGCCTAAGGCTTAGCCACCACAGAACCACTCCTGTTCAGTGGTTCACCATCCCTGAGTAGAGCTGCTACCTTACCCTACCCTGTGGGGCCAAGCTGCTGTGGAGCTGTTCTGTCTACCCCTCCCACTGGTTGCTGCATCTTGTCAATCAGGGTCCAAGATAAAGCTGTTCGCTGCCTCCCAAGTAAACAGTGGCTTAACAAAGCAGCTTCCTCTACCCCTCCCAGTAACTGCTATACTCAGGTCCCCCATGCCTAAGCTGAAATAGTGCCCTGCATCCTGGGGAAGCAGTGCCTTGACTGTCCAGAGCAGTCATGTCCTACCAGTGTCTGAGTTGAAGATGTGCCCTGCCTCCTGGGAAGTGATGTCTTGGCCACACAGAGCAGTCATATTTCCTGGGACTGAGCTGAAGCAGTGCATTGCTTCCAAAGGAATTAGTGCCCTGGTGAAGCTGAGCAGCCACGCATTCCTTGGCTGAGCTGATAGAACCATACATCCCAGAGCAACAGTATTGGCTGCAGTGACACCCTCATCTGCATGCTCAACAACTAGTATCCTGCTTTCCTGGAGTCAAACTAGCCCCTTAGAGCTGCTGAGACACCCCCTTCCCTGGGGAGTGAAGTCATCTCTGTGTTGCTCCCTGTCCCACCAGGGCCTAAGCAATTGCTGCAGTCTGCTATTCTAGGGTTCTTGGTGCTGCACCTGACCTTACAAAGTCTGAGATGCTGCTGTGTTCTACTACCTCAGGGTCCAAAGTCACCACTGAATAGTGTCTCATCCCCCAGGATCTGAGTTGACACTATGTCCTATTGGTGTTGGTTCACAAAATACAGCTGTGTCCTGCTTGCCAGGCCCAAATCTCCATAGCACCCCTTCTTCCCTGGAGCCAGGCCAGTGCTATGCCCTGCCCCCAGGGTTGGAGTCATAGCTACAACCTGGCCCCCTGGGCCTAAGCTGCTGGATGTTGCCTCAGAGTCACAGACCCTGGCTCTGTAGGTAATCTATATCAAACCCTACCTCAAAGAGTAAACCTATACCACAAGATCCAGTTGCTACAATCGGTTGGCAAGATCTTGAACCCAGGACCCCAGGTTCACAGCTGCTCTGACACCTGTGTCCTCAAGCCCAGTGCTGCTGCAGCTGCATACTGACCATGTCAGACCCAACACCAAGAGGGAATCATTCAGCTAAATCTGCTCATTGTGGAGAAAACATCATCATAACAGTCTCAAAACTCTTTCCACCAAGAACCCCAGCAATCTATGCTGCCACTGCTGCTGCCACAAACTCCTATAGCCTAGACTGCTGAGACATCATCGCAAATGTTGATTGCAGCTGAAAAACTGTACAAAGACTATTCCCTGAATATACTTGGAACCAACTATTGCACCTTTTTCAGCTGGCATACCAAGACTCATTTGGAGGTGAAAATATGACCCTATCAAAGGAACAAAATAACTCTCTGTAACTAACCTAGAAAGAAAGGGGAAATTTATAAATTGTCTGAAAAGGAATTAAAAATAATTATCTTAATGAAACTCAGTGAGATACAAGATAATACAGATAGAACAGTTGAAAAAAAATCAGAAAAACAGTTCATGATCTCAAAGAAATTTGACAAAGATGGATATCATAAAGAAGAACCAACAGAAGTCTTAGAGCTGAAGAATTTCATGAATGAAATTAAAATACAATATGGAGCTTCAGTAGCAGACCAGATCAAGCAGAAGAAAGAATCTCTGAACTTGAAGATAGGTCTTTCGAATTTACCCAGTCAGAAGGAAAACAACAAACCCCCAAAATGATAAGAAAGTAAAAACAACCTATGAGAGTCCTGGGATAACATTAAATGAGAAACATTTGCATTATGAGAGTTTCAGAAGAAGTGACAAAGATAGGGACAGAAAGCTTATCTGTAGTTACAAAACAATTGGTGAAAACTTCCTAAGTCTTAGAAGAGATATGGACATCCAGATTCATGAAGCTTATATGTTCCCAAACAGACTCAGCCTAAGGAGGTCCTCACTGAGGCAATGTAAAATTAAATGGTCGAAAGTCAAAGACAAAGTAAGAATTTAAAAAGCAGCAATAAGAAAAATGTCAAGTCATATTTAAGGGAACTACCATTAGACTACGAACAGATGTCTCAGCTGAAACCTTGGAGGCCAGCAAAGAAGGGGATGATACTGAAAGTGCTGAAACGCTTTCCTGAACAAGCAAAAGTTGAGGGAAGTCATTTTCACTACATCTGCCTTATATCAAATGCTTAAGGGAGTTCTTCAAGTAGAAATGAAAACATAAGAAAGTACAACATTCACTGAAAAGGGCAAATATATCAAATCCAGAATACCTCAATACTGTTACGTTGCTCTATAAATCATACATACCTCACTATGAACCATTAACAAAAAATCAGTAGTAAGTTCTTATCTATCAATAAATACTTTGAATGTAAGTAGATTAAAATCTCCAATCAGAAAATACAGATTGGCTGAATAGTTTAAAAAACAATATCCTACTATATGCTGTTTACAAGAGACCCACATTAACCTTAAAAACATACAGAGGTTGAAAATAAGGGATGGAAGAAGATATTCCATACAAACAGTAACCAAAAGAGTAGGAGTGGCTATACTTAGGTAAAACAGATTCTGTTAATTGGGAAAGCACAGCTTGATAAATGGTGTTATGAAAATTGGAAATAAAACTAGACTTCTATCTGTTACAAAAATCAACTCAAAAGGCATTAAAAACTTAAATATAAGATCCCAAACTATGAAATTTCTATAGGAAAACAGGGGGACATACTTTATGACATTGATTTGGATGATGTTGTTTTTGGATATACCTCAAAAGCACAGGCAACAAAAAAGTAGCTGATGAGATTACATCAAATTAAAAAGATTCCACACTGAAAAAGAACAATCAAAAGAGTGAGGAGACAACCTGCAAAATAGGAGAAAATATTTGCAAACTTAATCTGACAAGAAGTTAACATCCAAAATATACAAGGAACTCAAAAGCTTAACGGCTAAAATAAACAACTCAATAAAAAAGTGCAAAAGACCTGAATAGACATTTCTCAAAAGACATACAAATGGCTAACAGTTATATGAAAAATTGCTCACCATCACTAATCATCAGAGAAATACAAATCAAAACCACAGTGTGGTATCACCTCAGTCTGTTAGGATAGCTATTAGCAAAAAGACAGAAGATAGCAAGTATTGGTGAGGATATGGAAAAAAGGGAACCCTTGTACACTGTTGATGGCAATGTAAATTAGTATAGCCATTATATTGGAGGTTTCTCAAAATATTAAAAATAGAACTACAGTATGATTAGTAATTCTAATTTGTATATATCTGAAGAAAATAAAATGAGTATGTCAAAGAGTTATCTTCACTCCTATATTTATTGAAGCACTATTCACAGTAGCCGAGATGTGGAACCAACCCAAGTGTCCATCAATGGATGAATGGATAAAGAAAATGTGGTAAATCTATTCAATGGAATACTACTCAGTCACAAAAGAGAATGAAATCCTGTCATTTGCGACAACATGAATAAACCTGGAGGACATTATATTAAGTATGCCAGGCCGAAGAAGACAAATACTGCATGGTCTCATTTATATGCAGAATATCTCATAGAAGTGGAGAATAGAATAGTTGGTAGCTGTGGCTAGGTAGTGTAGTGGGAAGGAAGGGTAGGGAGAGGTTGTGCAAAGGATACAAAGTTACTGTTGGATAGGAGAAAATAGTTCCTGCGTTCTATGGCATATTAGGTTGACTGTAGTTACCAATAAGTATTGTATATTTCAAAGTAGATAGAAAAGATTTTGCATGTTTTTACCACAAAGAAATGATAAATGCTTGAGGTGATGGATATAATTACCCTGATTTGATAATTATATAGCATATACATGTGTTGAAACATTATATACCCCATAAATATGTACAATTATGTCAATTTTTTTTATTGCATTTTAGGTTTTGGGGTACATGTGAAGAACATACAAGATAGTTGCATAGGTACACATGTGGCAGTGTGATTTGCTGCCTTTCTCCCCTTCACCTATATCTGGCATTTCTCCCTATGCTATCTCTCCCCAACTCCCCACCCCACCGTCCCTCCCCATTCCCCCCAATAGTCCCCAGTGTGTGGTGCTCCCCTCCCTGTGTGCATGTGTTCTCATTGTTCAACACGTGCCTATGAGTGAGAACATGCGGTATTTCATTTTCTGTTCTTGTGTCAGTTTGCTGAGAATGATGGTCTCCAGGTTCATCCATGTCCCTACAAAGGATATGAACTCATTGTTTTTGATTGCTGCATATTATTCCATAATGTATATGTTCCACATTTTCCCTGTCCAGTCTATCATCGATGGGCATTTGGGTTGGTTCCAGGTTTTTGCTATTGTAAACAGTGCTGCAATGAACATTCGTGTGCATGTGTCCTTATAGTAGAACGATTTACAGTCTTCTGGATATATACCCAGTAATGGGATTGCTGGGTCAAATGGAATTTTTATTTCTAGGTCCTTGCGGAATCGCCACACTGTCTTCCACAATGGTTGAACTAATTTACATTCCTACCAACAGTGTAAAAGTGTTCCTATTTCTCCACAGCCTCTCCAGCATCAGTTGTCTGCAGATTTTTTAATGACCACCATTCTACCTGGCGTGAGATGGTATCTCAGTGTAGTCTTGATTTGCATTTCTCTAATAATGAGCATTTTTTCATATGTTTGATGGCCTCATGTGTATCTTCTTTTGTAAAGTGTCTGTTCATATCCTTTGCCCACTTTTGAATGGGCTTGTTTGTGTTTTTCTTGTAAATCTGTTTTAGTTATTTGTAGATTCTGGATATCAGCCCTTTGTCAGATGGGTAAACTGCAAAAATGTTTTCCCATTCTGTTGGTTGCCGATTCACTCTAATGACTATTTCTTTTGCTGTGCAGAAGCTGTGGAGTTTGATTAGGTCCCATTTGTCTATTTTGGCTTTTGTTGCCAATGCTTTTGGTGTTTTGGTCATGCCGTCCTTGCCTACTCCTATGTCCTGAATGGTTTGCCTAGATTTTCTTTTAGGGTTTTTATGGTGCCAGGTCTTATGTTTAAGTCTTTAATACATCTGGAGTTAATTTTAGTGTAAGGTGTCACGAAAGAGTCCAGTTTCTGCTTTCTGCACATAGCTAGCCAGTTTTCCCAACACCATTTATTAAACAGGAAATCCTTTCCCCATTGCTTGTTTTTTTCAAGTTTGTAAAAGATTGGATGGTTGTAGATATGTTGTGTTGCCCCTGAGGCATCTGTTCTGTTCCATTGGTCTATATCTCTGTTTTGGTACCAGTACCATGCTGTTTTGATTACTGTAGTGTAGTTTGAAGTCTGGTAGTGTGATGCCTCCTGCTGTGTTCTTTTTGCTTAGAATTGACTTGGCTATGCAGGCTCTCTTTTGGTTGCATATGAAGTTCAAGGTGGTTTTTTCCAGTTCTGTGAAGAAGGTCGTTTGGTAGCTTGATGGGAATAGCATTGAATCTGTAAATTACTTTGGGCAGTATGGCCATTTTCACAATATTGATTCTTCCTAACCATGAACATGGAATGTTTCTCCATCTGTTTGTGTCTTCTCTTATTTCGTAGAGAATGGTTTGTAGTTCTTATTGAAGAGGTCCTTTACGTTCCTTGTTAGTTGTATTCCTAGGTATTTCATTGTCTTTGTAGCAATTGTGAATGGCAGTTCCTTCTTGATTTGGATCTCCTAAGTCTGTTATTGGTGTATAGGAATGCTTGTGATTTTTGCACATTGATTTTGTATCCTGAGACTTTGCTGAAGTTGCTTATCAGTTTCAGGAGATTTTGGTCTGAGATGATGGGGTCTTCTAGATATACAATCATGTCGTCTGCAAATAGAGACAATTTGGCTTCCTCCTTTTCTATTTGAATACCCTTTATTTCTTTTTCTTGCCTGATTGCTCTGGCTAGAACTTCCAGTACTATATTGAATAGGAGTGGTGAGAGAGGGCATCCTTGTCTAGTGCCAGATTTTAAAGGGAATGCTTCCAGTTTTTGCCCATTCAGTATGATACTGGCTGTTGGTTTGTCGTAAATAGCTTTTATTATTTTGAGATACATTCTGTCAGTACCTAGTTTATTGAGGGTTTTTAGCATAAAGGGCTGTTGAATTTTGTCAAAGGTCTTTTCTGCATCAATTGAGATAATCATGTGGTTTTTGTTTTTGGTTCTGTTTAGGTGGTGAATTATGTTTATAGACTTCAGTATGTTGAACTGCATCCCTGGGATGAATCCTACTTGATCATGATGGATAAGCTTTTTGATGTGCTGTTGCAATTGACTTGCCAGTATTTTATTGAAGATTTTTGCATCTATGTTCATCATGGATATTGGCTTGAAGTTTTCTTTTCTTGTTGAGTCTCTGCCGGGTTTTGGTATCAGGATGATGTTGGTCTCATAAAGTGATTTGGGCAGGATTCCCTCTTTTTGGATTATTTGTAATAGTTTCAGAAGGAATGGTACCAGCTCCTCTTTGTGTGTCTGGTAGAATTCAGCTCTGAACCCATCTGGACCTGGGCTTTTTTTTGTGTGGTAGGCTGTTAATTGCTGCCTCGACTTCAGATCTTGTTATTGGTCTATTCAGGGTTTCGACTTCTTCCTGGTTTAGGCTTGGGAGGAGGCAAGTGTCCAGGAATATATCCATTTCTTCCAGGTTTACTAGTTTATGTTCATAGAGTTGTTTGTAATAATCTCTGATGATGGTTTGAATTTCTGTGGAATCTGTGGTGATTTCCCCTTTATCATTTTTTATTGCATCTATTTGGTTATTCCCTGTTTTCTTTTTTATTAATCTGGCTAGTGGTCTATTTTGTTGATCTTTTCAAAAAAATAGCTCCTGGATTTATTGATTTTCTGAAGGGTTTTTTTTGTGTCTCTATCTCCTTCAGTTCTGCTTTGATCTTAGTTATTTCTTGTCTTCTGCCAGGTTTTGAGGTTTTTTGATCTTGCTCCTCTAGCTCTTTCAATTTTGACAATAGGGTGTCAATTTTGGATCTCTCCTTGCTTCTCATGTGGGCACTTGTTGCTATATATTTTCCTCTAGACACTGCTTTAAATGTGTCCCAGAGATTCTGGTATGTTGTGTCTTTGTTCTCGTTGGTTTCGAAGAACTTCTTTATTTTTGCCTTTATTTCATAGTTTATCCAGTCAACATTCAAGAGCCAGTTGTTCAGTTTCCATGAAGCTGTGCAGTTCTGAGTTAGTTTCTTAAACCTGAGTTCTAATTTGATTGCACTGTGGTGTGAGAGACTGGTCATTATGATTTCCATTCTTTCGCATTTGCCGAGGAGTGATTTGCTTCCAATTATGTGGTCAATTTTAGAGTAGGTGTGATGTGGTGCTGAGAAGAATGTATATTCTATGGATTTGGCGTGGAGAGTTCTGTAAATATCTATTAGGTTTGCTTGTTCCAGGTCTGAGTTCAGGTCCTGGATATCCTTCTTAATTTTCTGTTTGGTTGATTTGTCTAATATTGACAATGGAGTGTTAAAATCTCCCACTATTATTGTGTGGGAGTCTAAGTCTCTTTGTAAGTCATTAAGAACTTGCCTTATATATCTGGGTGCTCCTGCATTGGGTCCATATATGTTTAGGATCGTTAGCTCTTCTTGTTGTATTGATCCTTTTACCATTATGTAATGGCCTTCTTTGTCTCTTTTGATCTTTGTTGCTTTAAAGTCTATTTTATCAAAGACGGAATTGCAACTCCTGCTTTATTTGCTCTCCATTTGCTTGATAAATCTTCCTCTATCCCTTTATTTTGAGCCTTTGTGTATCCTTGCATGTGAGATGGGTTTCCTGGATACAGCACACTGATGGGTTTTATTTTTTTTTATCCAATTTGCCAGTCTGTGTCTTTTGATTGGGACATTTAGCTCATTTACATTTAGGGTTAATGTTGTTATGTGTGAATTTGATACTGCCTTTTGATGCTAGCTGGCTGTTTTGCCCGTTAGTTGATGCAGATTCTTCATTTTGTTGATGCTCTTTAGCATTTGGTATGTTTTTGGAGTGGCTGGTACTGGTTGTTTCTTTCTATGTGTAGTGAAAGATCCATCTGGAAATGCAGCGTCCACTCATCCTCTGCACTTTCACTGGGAGCTGCAATCCTGAGCTGTTCCTAAACGGCCATCGTGGCAGAATTCTTCCCAATTATGTCAATTGAAAATAAAGTATTTGTGGAAGAAAGGAAAGAATAAATCTATATTATGTATCTACTTTCTAATGCAAAGATAGATTTAAAAGATACATTTTTCTAGTAGAGAAAGCCTGAAAGCAACAAAAATATCCATAAGCATTAGTGAGAATCTGATTAAGTATTAAAAACAAGATATATTTCTGAAATAATACATGAAACCCTCCAAAATAAATTACGATTAAAAAAAGCACCGCACTAGCACATATACAACTGTAATATATTTAACAGGACTGAAATCATACAAAACATGCTCTCTTTCACAATGAAATTATTAGAAATCAAAACAGAAAAAGATTTGGGAAATTCTAAATGTTGGAAGAATAAACACTTTTCTAAGTAAGCTACAGTCAAAAAAGAAATTATAAGGGAAATAAAATATCTTAGACTGAGTGAAAAAGTAAAACTAACATAGTAAAATTTATTAAATCTTAGCTAAAGAAGTACTTGGAGTGAAATTTATAAATTTAAGTGATTTTGTTAGAAAGAACTGGAATCATTAATTCTCTAAGCTTCCACCTCAAGAAGACAGAAAAGGAAAAGTAAATCAAACATGAAGTAAGCTGGAGAGAAAAAGCTATAACCATCAGAGTGGAAAATGTTGAAATGGAAAACAGAAAATCAGCCATTTCAAAAGTTGGTTCTTAAAAAGGAATTACATAAAATTTTATTTAAAACTTTATGCTAATAAATTCAACAACTTAGATGAATTGTAAAAATTTCTAGAAATACATGAATCACCAAAACTGATTTAAGAAGAAAAAGAACATTCAATCAAGAAAAGAATTAATAACTAAAAATTTTCCTACAAATACAAGCTCAGAGTAGGTGACTTCACTGGTGAATTCTATCAGACTTTTAAGGAAGAAATGATAATGCTACCCAAGCTATTTTAGAAAATAGAGGGAGAAGGGAACACTTTCCTACTCATTTTATGACGCCACTATTCTGACACCAAAGCCAGAGAAATATATCACATGAAAGAAAACAGCAGGAAAACCTTCCCCCACACAGGATTAAAAATCCTTAACAAAATATGAGCCGACAAAATTAAGCAACATACAAAAGGAATTCTATACCATGATCAAGTAGGGTTATCTTAGGAATGTTAAATTAGTTCAATATCCAAAAATCATGTCATGTAATACACCATCTTAATAAAGAAAAAACTACAGGATCATCCAATAGCTGCAGACAAAAAACATTTGACAGAAATCAACATCCACTGATTATTTAAATTTCCAGCAAACCAAGAATAGAAGACAATTTCCTCAATGTGATAAAGGGCATATAAAATTCCTGCCCTAAAATCTGATGCAAGATTAACCCTTTCTAAAATTGGTAACAAGGTAAGGATGTCTGCTCATCTCTCTTGTACTCAGTGTAATTCTGGAAGTTGAAGCTAGTGTAATAAGGCAAGGAAAAGAAGTCAAAGGCATACAAATTGCAAAGGAGGAAGTAAAACTGTCTTTATTACCAGATGGTATAATAGCTACGTAGAAAATATGGAGTCTACAAAAAGCCTCCAGACCTAAAATGTCAGTTTAATAAAATTGCAGTGTACAAAATTAAAAATGAAAAACAAATGCGTTTCTATATATTAGCAATAAATAACCTGAAAAGACCTAAAAATTCCACTCACAGTAACATCAAGAATAAAATAGCTTGAAATAAATTGAACAAAAGTACAAGATCTATGCATGGAAAACTACAAACCATTCCTGAGAGAAATAAAGATCCAAATAAGTGAAGACATACACTGTATTTATGAAATAAGAGGTTCAACGTCAAGTTGGCAATTTTCCACAAATTATCCTATAGAGTCAATGTAACACACAAATCTCAGCAGACCTTTTGTGTAACAAAATAATTAAAAAGGCAATCCTAGGCCAGGCACAGTGACTCATTCCTGTAATCCCAGCTCTTTGGGAGGTAGAGGCAAGAAAACTGCTTGAGCTCAGGAGCTCTAGACCAACTGGGAAACACAGATTTCATCACTAAAAGAAAAACTAAAAAAATTTACAGTGGCACATGCCTGTAGCCCTACCTACTGGAGAGGCTGAGGTGAAGGATCACTTGAGCCCAGGAGTTTGAGGCTGCAGTGAGTGATGATTGCACCACTGTTCTGTAGCTTAGACCACAGAGTGAGACCCTGTCTCTTAAAACAAAACAAAACGATAAAACAACAGAAAACAAAAATGAAAAAACAATCCAATCCTAGAGTGTCTATGGAAATGCAAAGGACCTAGAATAGCCAAATTATTTTGAAAAAGGAGAAAAAGTTGGAGGACTGACACTCTCTGGCTTTAAGATGTAATAGAAAGCTAAAGTAACCTAGAGAGCATGGTATGATAACAAGAATAGACAGACAGATCAATGGAACAGAATAGGGCATCTAGAAATAAACCTGCACATTTATGTTAATTAACTTTTGACAAAAGTGTCAAGGGAATTCGGTGAAAATAGCTTTTTCAACAAATGGTGCTAGCACAGTTGGATATACATAAGCAAAAAAACCCCAAACAACAACAAAAAACAACAACAAAAAGAAAACTTAGGTTCTTATTTCACAGTATATGTAAAAATTACCTGAAAATTGTTTATAGACATAAATGAAAGAGCTAAAGGTATACAATTTTTAGAAGAAAACAGGAGAAATCTTGGGTCAGACAAAGAGTACTTAGATCCAACACGAAAAGAATGATCCATAAAGAAAAAAAAACTTGATAAATTGGATTTTATCAGAATTAAACACTTGTGTGCTTCAAAGGCATCATTAAAACAAATGAAAAGACGAGCCATAGACAGAAAATACCTGTAAATCACATAGCTTATAAAGGAAGAACTTTTATAACTTAATACAACTTACAAGAACAGACAGCTCAATCTAGGCAAATTATTTGAATAGACATGCTACTGAAGAAGATATATGAATGCTAATAAACACATGAAAACGTGGTAAACATGTAAAAGGATTAGAGAAATGTAAATTAACACCACATAAAGGCGTCACTACATGCTCATTAGAATAACTACAATAAAAAAGACTGATTATACCCAATGTGGGCAACAATGGGCAGAAATTGGAAACCTTGTACAACAGCCACTTTGGGAAACATTCTATTTCTTAACAATTTAAATACATATTCTTCTTATAGCCAAGCAATACCACTCCTAGGTATCTACTCAAGAAAAATAAAAACATAAGCACACACAAACATTTGTATCCAAATGTTTATAACATGATTCATAAATATCAGAAAATGAAAACAAATGTCCATACACTAATGAATGGACACAAAAATGTAGTGTATCTATACAATGGAATACCATGCAGCCATAAAAGAAACAAACCACTTACACCTACACTGGCACGGGTAACTCTCAACAGCATTAAGCCAAGTAAAATATTATGTACTGCTTGATACCATGTATAAAAAATTATAGAAAGACAAAACTATTCCGAAAGCATATTAGTGGCTACCTCGGCCTTTGGGGGAACTTGGGATGATGGATGTTCTAAGGATTATGACTGTTGCACAACTATATCATTTTAGCAACTTAGCATACACTTACATTGGTGAATGTTTTGGTGTGTAAATTACACCACACGGTGTGTGTAAAACAAATATCAAAAAACCAAGGTATTTTAAGGTAACACGTATGTATACCATCCCATCTATATTAAATACACTACATATATTCAGACATGTGTTAGTAGACTACAAACTTTCTGAGAATATACATACAAAAAACATTTGCCTTTGGGAAAAAGGACTGAAAGTCTGGGATAGGAGAGAAAATTACTTTCATTTTATACTTTTAGATATTATTTGCTTTAAAAAAGTTAAACCATGTACATTATTACTTTATAAATTAAAAACTCTAGTAAATAATTAAACACAACTGACCAACCATGGTCCTGATATAAGGACCCAGGCCTGCGACTCCGTTCTTGAGTCTGCTTATCTCAATGAGGCCGTAGGTACTTCTGAGTAGCCCATAATAAGATAAAGAGAATTTCCTCACATAAACATGGTGCTACTTCCTATTAATTTCAGAGAGATGAGCGCAAATTGTGGGAATTAGGGGAAACTCAAGAGATTTTCGACTAGAAGTACTTAAAGCTTCACAGCAGACTGCAGTTTGCTATATGCTAGCCAAAAAACAAAAGCAAGTCCTTCATCTGCAAACACAACTTTGATTACTTGTGGAATAAATGAGGGGCAGGGGAAAAGTGTGAATAGGGTAGCCTAGCTGATAGGCATGAAATGAATGTTTTCAGGAAAGTACAAATTACCATATTGTAAATTAGGGATGTCAGAGTACCTTTTTTACTGCTATGTCATGATTTTAGAAGAAGCTGTATATGAAAAATGTGTCCAAATTTGTTTCTATGAATCATGCAGTGGATACTGTACAGTGATTTTGTAATACCATTTAATATTAAGAACTTGTTGCAAATATTTGATTTTCAATTGGACATTATGAAGATATGGCTATTTAATTAGGAATGTTTATTTTAATCTTAAATAATGGGAGAAATTAAAATATCCTGCCAACATTTAATTATCAGCATTCAAGTGCTATTTTGTAACAATGCCTTGAGACCGTCAAATTTGATTGTTTCGCTCTCATATAAATTTACCTTTTAGTACAGAAACGTAAGATTTTATAGAGTGCTGCTCACAAATGCCTGGTATTTGCTGTGCATTTCCAAGCAAGAAATCAACAACGCAATACTTGCTTGAAGGAAAAACACCTGCAGAGAGGACCAAATAAATTCATAAAAGGTGCTTCTTTCTTTCAGCTTTGACTGCCTTCACTTGCATTTGAAACTGACAGAGTTTCAGGCTGTTTTGAGTGCTTTAAATAGGCAACCACTCGTTTGTTACATGTGTGTTTTTCATGCATGAGTTCCTCACTGTACTGTTACTTCTGACTCATCCATGCTGAAACTTCGTTGTTAATTTAGACTCAACAGACATTTAGTGAGCATCTGTTGGGCTACAACACTACCACTGGGTTAGGTAGTAGTATTATCCCATTGTAGCAGATGACATGGTTGAGGCTCATTGACTTTCAGTGTCCTAAGTCCACAAATTGGCAAATGGGAAAACCAGGACTTAACCTGATCCCTTTCCTTTGCACTCTGTTTTTGAGTATCCTCTTTATCTGTGGCCCCTTCCCTCCCTTCTGTCTCCAGGTTCACTGGTCATCAAGAGCAAAGCAGCAGAGATGTGGAGAAGGGATCCTGTGCTTTACCCCGTTTTCTTCCCCACACAGAAGGTAGAGGGGAAGAAACATCCAGGGCTCTAGCGCTTTACCACACTCTGCACTGTTGCTATTCCCATACTGCACCCAGGACACTCAGCCCAGAACTTCAGCCCTCACCCTGTTCTGTAACTTTCTTTCCAGGTCGTGGGAGGCACTATGGGTAATTGTTAACAGAGCAGTCCCTGTAGTAGCAGAAGTGTCCTGAACAACACCATTCCAGACTCTGAAAAGATGTTTCACCAGCAGCACAGCTCCCACAGCTCTCACACTTCTTGGTCTTTCTGACTGTGCTTGGGTTTGGTAGGGGTTGAATCAGCTTCCACCTGTTAGCCTGGAAACCTAAGCATGATTCAAAGCATTACTTCCATCCTAAAAGCATGTTTTTTCATTGAATCAATGGGAAATCGGTTTGAGTTCTCCACAACTGATACATGAATGAACTTTTGAAACACATAGTTGGGGATTTAATCTTTACCCTCCAACTTTCTATCAATATATTTGTAAGGCTGAAAGAACTATTATTGTGTTTAACACAAAATAGAAAAAGATGTATTCTCAGAATTCAAAAACACAGCTTCCTTTAACCCATGTTTTTCTCACTTACTTTTTAACCTTTATTTTTTAAAGTATAATTTCATTCAACTCCAAGGAAATCTCCATCTTAGCAATATTATTAAAGGATCCTACTACTTTACCCACACATTTTATTGCTGAGCCAGTGTTTGTCTTACCTCCTCGATGGATAATCAAAGAAGTTTCACTTCCAACGGGACAGTCCTTAAGTATATCCACTACTTCTGTATGGCTCAGGTTCTGTACATTCTGCTGGTTGATCTCAACAATGAGGTCACCTTCACACAGGCCAGGGCATCCCTGAATGTCAAGTATTTGTTTGACCCGCTGTCCTGTAGGACTGTCAGCAATAGTAAAGCCGAAGCCCTGGGCACCTTTCACAATGGTTAAGGTCATAAGTTCAGCTTGGGTGGCCCCAGATGAAGCCATAGACACATTGTCATCATGGACGGGCGGTGGATACGTGCCATCTAGCTGACCATCAGCTGGCATGGAGTGCAAAGAATGAGACGGCCGATCTGTTATATCAGGAACCGACTGTGAGGTCCGAGAAATGTATTCCAAATATGTTTCATAGTTATGTCTTCCATTGACCATCACTGGAGGCGGCCTCTCCATTATTGCGAGGGGTGGCACCATGCTGTTAGCAGGGTCTTCAGGATCAAAGGGCAAAGGGTAGCCACGACACAACACCAGGTTGACACTCTGACCAATAGGAACAGACTGGAAAAGTTTGACAACATCTGCGTGAGTGTGTCCAAGGACACAAACTTCATTAATATAGACAATGACATCACCTGTAAGAAAAAAAGAGATTGACAATATGAAGTAAGTTCAATTAATGTTGACATAGAGAAACGGAATTATTTATGAGACTAGAGAGAGATGCTGTTTCTCAGTAAGCAGTGAGAAAATCAATTAGAATAATACTTAAAATCATTGTAGGTGACTCAAGGTTACAACAGGGCTGCCAACAGATATAATAATCAGACGCTAAAAAAAATAAGCTATTTGGTTATTCTCGAAGTTCAGCAACAACTTCACATTCAGAAAAAAGACTGTGAAAGAAAAGGCTATAGGAATTTGTACCTTGAAGAAATACATGCTCTGTGCTTCTTTTTTATCTTAATTTCCATCTTCAGTGTAATTCAGTTAATAGAATTTTCAAACTACTGAGACGTAGTGGTCATGAGTTTTAGATGAAAAAGCCATCTAGCTGACCGTAAGCTATAGGTGTGTGTGTGTGTGTGTGTGTGTATTTTTGTATAAGTCAATTGCCTTTTTCCTTTTTTATGGAAGAGAAAAATATTTGCCCATTTATGTTTTTCCATCTATAGTAGGTAATTACAAAGCTTCCATGTATATGTGAGCAAAGGTTAAGAATTCAGGTTTTGGGATTAGGGAGGTGGGTTCACATCTTGGCTCTACTACGTAACAGATATGTGATACTGAGCGAGTTACTTACCTGCTTTGAGCCACAGTTCCTCATTTGTAAAGTCGTGAGAATGAAATGACATAATATAGGAAAAGCACTTGGCATAATGTCTGATGCACAGTGCTCAATAAATGTGGACTATTATTAATATGACTGTTGTTAAAATAGGATGGAGGAGATTTGGGACCCTTGGTTTCAAACAGAAAGCTGCCAGAGCTCATCCTTCAATCTTAGATAAACTAATATTTCTGTTGATCATTTTCAGTAAAGGCATTTGTCCTTTCCCCCAAGTGAATTATCACAGATTTTCAGAGGTCTACTGGTTAGAAGCTAATTTTATGATTAGAAATGCCCTGAATACAAATTATTCATTATAAAATACATGCAGAGAAACATTTTTTCCTGCTTAAAATGCAGAAAATCATGGCTGTTTGAGATAAATGTTTTAAAAAATTTCAATTATGTATGAATAACAATTTTATTTTTGAAGAACTATTTTACCATGGACTGGTATTTTTATCTTTGCAAACCATAATACTTGAAAATTGAACTTGCGAATTGAGATTGTGCCTGACTATGCTGAGGAGTATATTAGGGATGAAAAGACATGTTTTCACAGATTGTCAAATAAGCGACTCAACAGACATCCATTTATCAGAATAATTCTGGAATGGGAGATACAAATGGCTAGGGATTCCATTCTGAGACATCTTTGCCCATCAAGCTTGCAAACATAAAAAATGAAAAACAGAGTTGAATTTTTAGCATTGAATACTTTTCTGGTCTTTTGTAGGTGTATAACATAAATAAAACAACGAACAGCACTGTTTTAGTTAACAGTCCCTTTTCCCAAATGCTAGGAAATTGTTTGAAAGTGCTAAAGATTGACAGACAAAGGCCAAACAGACATTTTCAGGAATCCAGGTTAGGTCTGCCTCTAGAAAATGTCACAACCTATGTGATTGATCGGATGGAACTTTACCTTTCCATAATGTCTATCAGAGAGGGTACTGATAGGGTGGCTGGAACATGGGTCCAGGGCTCAGAACTGAATTGGAGTGGACATTCCCTTTCTTCTATGATAATTCCTCATCAGACTGTGGCAGCTGGAGATGCTTTGGGCCTCCTTTTCAATTGATTCTGTTCATCTGAGTGTCCCAGACAAGGGTCTGATTCAGATAGATTATTTTTTCTCCTCCTGTTTCTTTTCGTTTTAATGTTATATTTTCCATATTTAAAAGGTTGAAAGAACAATACCTGTATATTAGCATCCAACTCAATGATTAGAACATTGCTCTTATTAGTTTAATCCCCCTTAGCTAGCACCTCTCCCCACACTTGTATTCCTTTACAGCCCTTTCCAAGGTAACCATTGTCCTCCTTGAGGTTTGTTATTTACATATACTTTATAGTTTGTCATATCTAGGTGTCCATAAAAAAGTATCTCTAAATAGTATCTAATCCCTAAATAATTCCTAGAAAGTATTTTATATATTTTAAGCCTTTTGTAAATGGTATCTATTTTAATATTCTGTAATTTTCTTTGTGATATTTATCTGTTTTGATACTTGTACCTCTAGTTCATTAATTTTCACTCAGTATAGTATATATTGATGGCTATATTACTACTCAGTAACATTCATCCATTCTTCTGTTAATAGACCCTGGAGTTATGACAACTTTTTGGTTATTGAAAAGAACTCTGCTGTGAACCCCCTGCTGGTTCAGACCATGTGCATCTTCAACTTTGTTAGATATGGCAAATGGGTGATAAAAGAGGTCATAATAATTTACACTCCCATTGGTAGTGTGTTGAAATTTTCATTGCTCTACATCTGACACAGTACTTGGTATTATTCTCAGACTTTACTAATCTAATGAGTGTGATGATAGTTTTGATTTGCATTTTCCAGATTGCCAGTAAGGATGAGCATCTTTTCATGTTTATTGGCCATTTGGATTTTCTCCTGGGTATGCCTCATTTCCTCAATCTTTCTATTCAGTGGGGTTTTTTTTTTTTTAACTCATTGACTGTTTTTGATGTCTACCTTCATTCTTGGTCCAACATTCTCCACAGGTTTGGGAGGCTGCAAGGATAATAGAGATCACGTGGGATATGAGGTCAAAAGACTTTGGTCTGAGTTCTAGTTTCGTCACTTATTAGCTGTATAACTTTCCCAAACTGGCTCAAATCCTCCGTGACTCAGATTCTTTAGAAGTAATGATGAACAATAGTAATAGCAACTTACTGTTCTATGGGAAATAATGAATGAGATCATACAGGTGAAAGGGTTTCTAAGCTGTAAATTATTATGCATAAGATGATTGCTATTTCAGTAATGAGTATTTGTCCTTCATTATATTCTTCTATAAAATCAGGACAGTCCTATCAAGATATTCCCATCACAGTTATGATCAAGGATGACTTGAGTATGATTGTGGAAATGATGGGTTTCTGAATGGCCAAGAAAAAGTCAGAAAGGTAACAAATGCCACTCCCTAACTGTAATCACTGTTAACAGACTCCTGAGTCACCAAGCATGCTCTCTTCCCTCTGCTCTGCCAAAATTTCATAAGAAAGAAGAACTAAGGGTTACATTGAAAGCTTTCAGTGTTCCCTGACAGGTCTAAAGAGTAGTTGTTTGGCTTACAGTGATTAATGTTACCTATTTTTGAGTTTTAATGTGATCTTGCTATTTAGAAACAAGAGTGAGAACTATCTGTGTTTCTTAGACTGCCTTTTATAATTTATGGATATTTTCCACTCACAGCAATTTTTCAAGTCATCAAGCAAGTGATAAAGAATCCTGTAACAGTATCGTTATGAAGATACATAGATGATTTCTGAATATAAAAGATGAGTGGCCAGTTATCACAGGATAAAACTATGTAACAACTTGACAGTACTCAACTGCCCACTTAAAAAAAATATATAGATGTCTAGGTAATGAGTCATGCCCCAAACTCTTATAGATGGGATGTCAGCAAACATTTGCTTGCTCAGATAGAACTGATTGAGTAGAATATTTATAGATTGTTTTTGTATGAATGTCGTTTACATGTCATCAAAGAAAAATATAAGACACCTGGTATATGTCATCTGATAGTGCCTTGCCAAGTCCTCAGACAGACTGGGTTTAAGAGCACAGAATGGGACGTCATCAGGAATTGTGGCTCTGGCTCTGGCTCTAACCTGTTGGGCTACTTAAGAGGGAGAATTGGAAGTCACTTGATCTCCCCATCTCTCAATTTCTTCTTTTTAAAAATGGGAATAAAAATATCTTCTCCATTTCCTCTTTTGCAGAGCTACTGTGAAAGTGAGATCATCCTTGTGAAAATACTTTTAATTTTACCAAATTTGTTCTCCATAAAAATAAAAAGATACATTTCTTTTGAAAGCTAAGCATATATTTTCATTACTATGTTGCTGCAAAGGTTATTTTGTTTCCTAAATGACAATTCACGTGGGGCCATATTCAGGTTAGTTTTAGGGCTACTGACCTCAAGCCTATTGGTTAGATTGGGTATGAGTGATAAGTTGGGTGTCCCTCAGGTCCGGTCTCAAAAACCTAATCGCCAATTATAGAATTTCAAAGTGCAAGTGTGGGAGAGTGAGTTTCATGAAGAAGGAGCTTTAAAACTGCTGTCCTGTATGAAAAAATGTTCTAAAATAATTTTTTCTTTCTTAGTCATGGGAATCAAAATACAGAATAGGATACCTCATCATTTTGGATAAAATAGGGCACTCTACATAAAGCATTGCTTTAATTAGAGTTATTTTTATATCTCTTTCCTCTACCCCCGCATTCTTTGAGTCACTGTGTCCTACAGAATCTTCCTTTTCTGCATCTCTTACTTACTACTCCCTGTCTGCCTGTCTTAAACACCACCTTGGACCAGACTAGAATAATTTACTTCCTAGTCAATTCTCATTTTATAGTCTATTAAGTTCAAACTACTCAAGCTCTTGATCAAAGGTTTAAGTCTTTCCAACTTATCTTTGTCTTCATCATCCAGTAAGTTATCATTCTTGTGAAGCTGGTATCTTTACTACTCACAAACTGTTAGTTGCCTCTAGTGAAATTCTGCTATCCTTTTACCCTTAATTGCACTTTCTTTCTATGTATGAATTCATGCCTACTAATTCATTTCCTTCCTCACTTCTTCAAAGGTATTTGCTATCACTCCTCCTGACATTGCTCCTATCTCATGTCTGTGGTTTGCAAATGCATCTGAGACTTTGCTCCTTAGTGGGAGTTCTACTCATTCTAAGATTTCTCTACACTATATATAGAGTATCATTACTATGTTGAGAATTATTCAGGCATTTCAGATAGAGTCTCACTGAATACAGGAAAGATTTAGTCAGAGGAAACCAGAAAAGATTTCAGAGCTAAATGTACTACTCCCAGCTTAGTATTTCTAACTTCTGTTTTTGCCAAGTTATCCAGATTTTCGATAAAATAATAAAAAATAAAAAAAACCTGGCTGGGCACAGTGGCTTATGCCTGTAATCCCAGCACTTTGGGAGGCCGAGGCGGGTGGATGATGAGATCAAGAGATCGAGACCATCCTGGTCAACATGGTGAAACCCCGTCTCTACTAGAAAAACCACAAAATATTAGCTGGGCATGGTGGTGCGTGCCTGTAATCCCAGCTACTCAGAAGGCTGAGGCAGGAGAATTGCCTGAACTCAGGAGGCTGAGGTTGTGGTAAGCCGAGATCGCGCCATTGCACTCCAGCCTGGGTAACAAGAGCGAAACTCTGTCTCAAAACAAACAAACAACAACAAAAACCAAAAAACCTGACTATTCCCATCCTACCTTACATGCACTCTACATTAAAAATTATTTTTAAAGTTTCAGTTAATAAGATTTGATCAAGCTTTACTTTCTGCTGCTTATGTTAATTTGTGTTTTAAATCATAATACAGAATTTTATTATATTGTACATACATTCTGAGTCTACTGTAAAACCCCCACAAACATATAACAAATCCTGACGTGTACTTTTGGGGTGTGCTACTCACCATATCAATTAAATGGAAAATAACTGCTCTTGATACAATTTATTCTTCAAAGTGGGTATGTCATACCAGTAGAGTTGAAGTTGGGTGTCCTTTAAAAATAATTTGAAGCAGTTTCTAAAATTGCCAGATGGTCTCCTTAGAGTGACAGTTATAAAAACAGCAACAGCCATCAGTTGGAGAAAAATTTCATTTTGGAGGTTCTGGACCTTATCATGGTTCTACTGACTTTACACATCAGTCTTGCAGATAGTATTACTATACATACCCATCAAATTATGTATTAAAAGAAATACCAAAACAAATACATAGGTGTGAAAGGTATAACAGATGGTATAAAATTCCTTCATTAGAATAGCTTTTGTTTATTCTTATGTGCTACTTTATAAATGACACTGTGAATAAAAATAGGGTGAGTTAAGCTGTAGTGCTAAAGTAAGGTTCAGACAATGTCTTTCTTAATAGTTTTCTGTATAGTATTGGCCCAAATGTGCCTTAATAGCTGCAAAGCACCAGATACTGCCTTCTACCTGCTTCCCTATCAATTCATCTTCCATACCATACATTCTGATGTCCTCTTTACTTAACATCCTTTAGTGCCTGCTCATAGAGACAGAGTTAAGTCGAAACTTTCTAGCATGACATGTGAGGCTCTAGCTCTCACGGCACTGATTTACAAGTCAGGGGGTTTATGTTCTTATGCCAGGTATGGCAATAACTAGTGGCATCAACACTTCCTGGGTCTTATTCCTCACTTACTCATTAATTTATTCAGCAAAGACTTACACGTATTCAACTACTACTGGGAGCTAGGCATCATGTTATAAAGAGAGGATTGAACCAGATGTTCTTGAAAGTATTTACTTTAAAATTTGAAGACAAAGGACTTTAGATTCTAGCTCTTGGATAACTTTTATTTTTTAAAATTTCAACTTTTAAATTTCAGATTCAGGGGCTACATGCGTAGGTTTCCTACATGGATATACTGCGTGACGCTGAGGTTTATGGGTATACTGTGTGAAGCTGAGGTCTGGGGTTTGACTGATCCCATCACGCAGGTAGTAAGCAGAGTGCCCAATAGGAATTTTTTTCAATTCTTACTCCCCTCTCCTTCCCCTGTCTAGTATTCCCAGTGTCTATTGTTGCCATCTATGTCCATGAATATCCAGTGTTTGGCTCCCACTTACAAGTGAGAACATGTGGTGTTTGGTTTTCTGTTCTTGTCAATTATAATCGCCAGCTGCATCCATGTTGCAGAATGAACATTTTTTAAATGTCTTTGTGGTATTCCATGGTATATATGTACCACATTTTGTTTATCCAATCCACCACTGATGGGCACCTAGGATGATTCCACATCCGTGTTATTGTGAATAGCACTGTGATGAACATATGAGGGCATGTGTCTTTTTGGCAGAATGATTTATTTTCTTTTGAATATATACCCAGTAATGGGATTTAAACAGCATTTCAACTGATTGTTTCCTTTCTTTTTTCTACTACCACTACCAGAGATCAGACTCTTACCATCTATTATATGAACTTCTTCAGTAGTCTCTTAGCGGGGCTTCCTGATATAGTAGAGGGTTGACTAGGGAAACAGTCAAAGAGAAGCCCAATATATGGCATAACCAAGTGAGCCTGCAGAGTAATGGAGTTCCCAAGTCTCACCCGATTTTGACCACCAGGAATACATAAGACATTGCTAAATCTCTACTTCTGGTCAGGATTGGCTCAGGAGTCAGGAGGGTGTGAATATTCGTCATATTCTCCATATCCAGTGACTGCAAAGCACTAGATATTGCCTTCTGCCTGCTTCCCTGTCAACTCATCTTCCATACCATACACTCTGATGCCCTTTTCATTTAACATCCTTTAGTGCCCGCTAATGGAGACAGAGTTCAGTCCAAACTTCCTAGCATGATGTATGAGGCTCTCAGTTCTCATTTTTATCATCTCCTGCTTTTTCCAACCTACTCTATGCTTCCGTCGGCCCCAGCTTCAGGCCATGCCCCCAATATCATATTTTCGTTCCAGTCTCTGTGCTCCTGTTTCTGCTGCTCCCCTTGCATTGTCCCCAGTAACAAGCCACTAGTTTACCCTTTAAGGCCAGCTTCACCTTTTGAACCAGCTTTCTGACCACCTGCTTTAGCTGAATGTTAATTTCTTCTTCCTTTGGGTTACTCTTCCTGACAGCGTGATTCTTCAATCCATTTAACCACACTAACAGCGCTACCATTTTAATATACTTAATACTTATCTGGCATTTACAAACTCCATCTTACCTAATCCTTACAAAACCCATAGAATATAACCATTGTTATCTGTACTTGATACACGGGAAACTGAACCTAGGAGAAGTAATTTCTCTAAAGTCACATTGGCAATTAGGTTTGATTGAGGAAGGCTGTCTAAGACTTCAACACAAATGCTGAGAATTTCAAGCAGTCCAGGACGTATTTTGACTTGAGGACTCCTCTGTGTCCCTCAGCTTATTATCGGTCAGAATGCTGGGTGAAATATCTTTAATTCCTGAATGCGAAAATTGAGAAATGAACTGCAATATTCTTTTGATTAGCTAAGTTAATGGAGGGAGGCAGTGAAGCAGATAATTGCAAACAGGGGAATCCGGGAATCCACTGCAGTTGCTAGGTCCCTTTTCTGCAGTTCTCCAAAATAAGCTGCTTGGAAGAGAGCTTAGAGAATGCTAGGGTGGGAGGTAAAGGGGCATTGTAACCACACAACTTAGAACCATCACAAAACACAAGCTCCAGTATAAATTGTTTCCATAGTTGTGTGATCTTGGGCAAAGTATTTAACTTTTCTTGGTCTAATTTCTTTTCATGTAAAATGTCAGAAAAGACAACTTCTAAGATGTAGCTTTAAGAATTCCTACATCTGGTGAGAATGTGGAAAGCTCTCCTACTGAACTCCTATAAGGCACTGGGAAATTTCAGTGGTGCAGTTAAAGAGGAAAGTGATAAGCCTCTTGGGCTTACCTTGAAGTTCTCTGATCTTCTATGAAAGTAGCCAGTGACTGCAACACTCTTATCTACAGGCAGAAGGATACTAAGATGTTGGAGTAGCCACTTATTTCTCAAAAGAATGAAAGACGTCTTAATCACATTTGATAATTTCATCTGTGTGACCCAGTGCAGATGCTAAATTAAAAGCTTGTTTTTTTTCCCAAAAAAATTATGCTTAATCAGCACACACCCAACAATTACCACATCCCTACCAGATGTGAATTAGTCCAATGATGTATTTACATTTCCTTTGTGTTTGGCATGAGTGGTAAGATAGATTTAAATACTTGCATTTTACTTTGTTGAAAAGGAAACAGAAAATACATTCTAAGAGAATCTAAGGCACTGATTATTTGCTGATCTGGCAAAGATGAAAGAGCACTTCAAATTAAAAAGTATAAGTAAAGCCACAAAAAGAAAGCACAAAAGACTGCTGCTTGCAAAGCCCCCAAAAGCAGTGGCTTTCTAAACAGCCAGCTCACGTTGGAAATTTGATAGCATGAAATGGTCAGTGAATCTGTCTTTTCTCAAAAGAATGTAGTGAATTTTAAACAAAAAATAACAAATATTTTATCAGAGGGATTGTATAAAAGAAGAGTATGTTACTAGAAAAGAACCCAAAAGGTTTTCAAGAGGAAATCTTAAAACCCTGAAAGTGTATGAGAGCAAGATAAGAACATGTTGTAGCATTCCCCTGTGCTCTCCTGTGTGTTATGGACACACTGTGGACTCAACCACACATTAACCAGCCCCACTCCAAAAACCAAGATTCTCGTTACAAAAATGCCTTGCAAGAAAGAGTCATCATTTTATGTGAACATTAAGCAACACGCATGCTTATTTTCAAACAGCTGTAATTGTATTCCTGAACAAGCATGATCAATTTTTGCACAAATGGCTCCTAGAGGCCAGCATGGCACGACCTGCCACCATCTTCTGAACTTACTCCAACATAGTGTAGCAAGTGGCTATCAAACCTCCCCTGAAATGAGAGGACAGCTGGCTGGGGTGCAGCTGGGAACTGTCTCTGGTCACACTTTCCAACAGTTTATTCTATTCCACCTACAACTGTCAATAGCCTGCAGTTCTGACCGAGCAAGAAAAATGAGTAACAAGGAGAGAGAAAGTGAGAAGGATGAAAAAGGATGGTAGCATTTCATTTCAAACTGCTACCTCTTGCCAAATGGTTGAAGGGGTTTTGTAATTGTGTGTGTGTTTATTACCTGACCTATGCATCGACATACACTTTTAAGACACGTAGAGAAGTGTTATTTATTTATTTATGGAGGCAAGGTTTCGTTGTCACCCAGGCTGAAGCATAGTGGCACTATCCTGGCTCACTGCAGTCTTGACCTCCAGGGTTCAACTGATCCTCCCACCTCAGCTCCCCAAGGAGCTAGGACTACAGGACTACTCATGTCACCATGCCTGGCTAATTTTTGTATATTTTGGTAGAGATGGAGGCTTTTTCATGTTGCCCAGGCTGGTCTTGAACTCCTGGATTCAAGCAATCTGCCCACTGGGGCCTCCCAAATTTGTAGGATTGTAGTCATGAGCCAATACACCTGGCCAGAGCAATGTTTTTAGCCAGGGAAAAGTAGAATTTTGTTTTTGATAACATAAAATTGATGTAGAAGAGGGGGAAAATCCCCTCCTTTTTGTATTTTGAGACAGAGTCTTGCTCTGTCGCCCAGGCTGGAGTGCAGTGGCATGATCTTGGCTCACTGCAACCCCCCTCTCCCAGTTTCAAGCAATTCTCCTGCCTCAGCCTCCTAACTGGGATTACAGGTGCATGCCACCATGCCTAGCTAATTTTTGTATTTTTAGTAGAGACGGGGTTTCACCATGTTGACCAGGCTGGTCTTGAACTCCTGATCTCGTGATCTGCCCACTTCAGCCTCCCAAAGTGCTGGGATTATAGGCGTGAGCCACCATGCCTGGCCAAAAACCATTCTTTCACGACTCCAACTTCAGACAATGTTGTGAGAATTTGCTTTCTTGAACTGCTTTTGAAAAAAGATATTGTTTTCTGTATTTTGAGCTGGTGCTAGTCCTGAATACCCACCCTGGGATGGGTACTGGTGGAGCTGCTCGGTCAGAGAAGCATTCACCCCTAGGTCTGTGTCACTCTCCATGGTAAATCTGGAAAGTGTTCTGATTAGTGCTTCAACTGCAAGCCAATCAGCATGCCTTACCCGGTAGCATAACATATTCTATTATGTTGATCTACTCCTTCACTCTCTTCATTTGTGAGAAATTACAGGGCCCCTGCTGCCTTGCTGAAATGAGGGCTGCCAAAGTATTTGTCCCATATGGATTTTATAAGTGGTGCAGCGTTAAGTTACTGAGCTTCATAAAATGGCTGGCAGAAAGAACAAATGTGCCGTGCTAAAAATGTGACTGTGTGCTGTATACACACGGGTTCAGGGTTTGATGAGAGAGCCCTTCTAACTTGTTAAAAGGGAAATAGACTTGACAGATGTGAATCTTCACTGACAGACTTTGATTGTTCAAACTTGGACCCTTTTATTTCCAATTTCAGTTTCAGAAAGAGCAATATTTTATACAAGTACCAAGGAGTCAGCCTGTTCATTGGGCCATATACCCCAAGGATTGCCAATTAAAACTCCCTCAAACACATGGCAAAAGGAAGAACAAAATTTGTCTTGGCTGCACTGAAATTTTGGAATCCAGAGAAAGATATTATCTCTCTGATTTATGTGAAGAGAAAGGGAAAGCAATATGGTTCCTTATTTTATCAGACATCTAGGACTTCCTCCATAGGGCGTATACTCATCACTACCCTCTCTATGTTAGACAGTGCACACAGATTCTTAAAGGGATGAATAACATCACTAGGAGTTTCAGGAAATATAAAGCAATTTCACTGCAGACAATGGAAAATTATTTTATTCTCAGACACAACAGACAAATGGCACAGAGAAAAACAATCTCATCCCCTGCTGTTTCCAATGTTACAATTATTATATGATACAGAAGCTGATTGGAATAAGCTAGCAGAGAATCATCATCAAAGATTTTAAGTTGCCCCCTCCCTCTAGCTACTACTATTGACCATGTATCTATGTAAATATACATGCAGATAGATCCACAAGTTTATATGTTAATTTGCTCATTTATGTGTTACATTTTCCATCCCAAAAAATACGGTTAAGAGTCAGAAACAATGACAATTTCTTGCATTTCAAACTAACTCTAGTATGATTTTTTATAATTATAGCATTAGCACTTTATTTTATATCAGGTTCCTTCGAATCATTGTAAAATGCAAAAATCATAACCATGTGCTGGCATATTAATCAACTGAAAAGCCAAATTCTAGATAGTTTAAATTTGATATTTTTTTGGTTTAGATAATGCAAAGCAGCTAATTAGATCCTTTCTACTGAATAAATATATGGTTGGAGATCAGAAGAAATGGCTAAACTGACTACTATGTGCCAAGAACAATAACTGTATTCCAAGAAGCCAGTCAAGCATCCAGAGACTTCATTTCATCTTAATCTGTGAAGTAGCGTGATGAAGAATATGCTGTCCCCATTTCATAGAAGAGGGAACTGTGGCTTAGAGGAGCCAAGTCCCACGATTACAAGTGACTGAGCTGCCATATCTGTAGTGTGTCTGGGAGTTACATTCAGACTTGTCTTCCAACTATGTGGATGTTTGTTTAGATAAGCTTATAAAATTTCAAGATTCATGTCATCAATTTATTTGCTGTTCCTTAAGACTTAGACTAGAGTTAATCACTTGAAATTTTGTTTACCTAATTTCACATTTGACTGCTTGAACTAAATAGCATTACATAATGTAAACATAGATGATATTTTATCTTGACATAACAGTCTTATTTTCATTCACAAATTGTGGCCCATAGGAGGAATCACTCAGTGACAGAATTACCTATATTTGAATGGGCTAGTCAGCCTGCCCAAGTCCTAAAGCAAATCAGATTTAACAAAAACAAAATTCCAAGCCTACCAAACAGGACCACTGGGGAGGTAACTTTGAGGTCATAAACATCTAATATGTATAATCAAGAAAACAGTGAAAATGATTTTAAGGTATTTTATGAGATGCTGAAGCTTTGAAAATCTTCTTCTAGTCTTTCATGAATTCTCAAAGGTAACAAGATTATTAGTATTGGGACTGCATATACCAGTTAACTGATAGCTGGTTAGACAATCTTAATGAATATAATGGACTGGAATATGGGAAGGAGTGTTAACCCTTTACCTAACTGTAAAGAAATTAGTTTTCTTAGGTCTAGAACACATGAAACAAATACATAATATCTTTTTGTACACTGTATTTTCAGTTTTAGTTACACAGACAAGCTAACTTTTCTACATAAGCAGTAATCAGTGACTGCTGAGGGCATGTGATTGTTGACCTTTGCATTTTGAATTCTACTCATGAAACTGACAGAGAAAGCATAAGTTCATATTTCATCTCTCTAATTACTGGTCCAGGGAGGCAAGAGATCTAAGGATTTAGTCAATGAATAATATAAAGATACAGTCAGCAGATCATAAATATTTATTGCTATATCAAAAGTCTACTAGTCAATCTTTCAATAATTCCTTCAGCATAAAATACTTGAGTTAAGATATTGGAAAAAATATTAATTAAAATTCAGACTTAGTTCTGAAAAGACAGGAAATAGAAACTGTACCAAATATTTTCTGTTATCAAACTTTTTTTATTTTTTGTCTTAGTTACATTTTCCCTATGGGTTTGACTGCAGGTTCTTACATTTATTCACCTATGAAACATGCAATTATCATTTTAAATGTGACAATGCATCTACTTGCTTAGTGGAGAAAGATTAGAGCTAAGAGGCAGAATTTTATTTTTTTCCCAAAGGCAAAGGGAACATTGACATAAACTTCAGTGTTTATTTCACTTAAGTATTTTTCTTTGTTCAGACAAAACTTTCTTATAGACTCTTTCCTAAATTTTTTAAAATCAGGAAGTGTTTGTGCATAACAATTTACTGACAATAGTTGATTAACAGCCAATTGAATTAATATAGGTAAAAGAAAATTGTAGTTATGAGATCTCTTGTATGTCATATGTATATGAAATATACAATATCATCTTTCTTTTCAGTATCTTACAAGCCAAAGACATATTTAAAATGTTAACCTGGTTATCTGTGAGAATAATAATAACACTGGTGTGCATGAAAATTCTTGGTAGAGGAGAAGAAGGTAAATTATGATATGTACTTTAGGTCATACAATGGGTCAAATGGCATTTCTGGTTCTAGATCCTTGAGGAATCACCAGCTGTCTTCTACAATGGCTGAACTAATTTACCCTCCCACCAACAGTGTAAAAGTGTTCCTATCTCTCCACATCCTCTCCAGCATCTGTTGTTTCCTGACTTTTTAATGATTGTCATTCTAACTGATTTGCATTTCTCTAATGACCAGTGATGAGCTTTTCTCATATGTTTGTTGGCCACATAAATGTCTTCTTTTGAGAAGTGTCTGTTCATATCTTTTCCACTTTTTGACGGGGTTGTTTTTTTCTTGTAAATTTGTTTAAGTTGCTTGTAGTTTGTGGATATTAAGCCCTTTGTCACATGGATAGATTGCAAAAATGTTCGTCCATTCTCTAGGTTGCCTGTTCAATCTGATGAGAATTTCTTTTTCTGTGGAGAAGCTCTTTAGCTTAGTTAGGTCCCATTTGTCAATTTTGGCTTTTCTGCCATCGCTTTTGGTATTTTAGTCATGAAGTCTTTGCCTATGCCTGTGTCCTGAATGGTATTGCCTCGGTTTTTTTTTCTAGGGTTTTTATGGTTTTAGAGCTTATGTTTAAGTCTTTAATCCATCTTGAGTTAATTTTTGTATACGGTGTAAGGAAGGGGTCCAGTTTCAGTTTTCTACATATGGCTAGCCAGTTTTCCCAACCCTATTTATTTTTTAACCACTCAATGAATTTTTTTTTATTATTATACTTTAAGTTCTGGGGTACCTGTGCAGACATGCAGGTTTGTTACAGAGGTATACATGTGCCATGGTGGTTTGCTGCATCTGTCACTCCGTCATTGACATTAGGTATTTCTCCTAATGGTATACCTCCCCAACCCCTGATATCCCACCCCTAACCCCCGACTCCCTGACAGGCCCTGGTGTGTGATGTTCCCCTCCCTGTGTCCGTGTGTTCTCATTATTCAACAAGCACTTATGAGTGAGAACATGTGGTGTTTGGTTTTCTGTTCTGGTGTCAGTTTGCTGAGAATGATGGTTTTCAGCTTTATCCATGTCCCTGCAAAGGACATGAACTCATTCTTACTTATGGCTCTATAGTATTCCATGGTATATATGTGCCACATTTTCTTTATCCAGTTTATCATTTATAGGCATTTGGGTTGGTTTCAAGTCTTTGCTATTGTGAACAGTGCTGCAGTAAACATATGTGTGCATGTCTTTATAACAGAATGATTTATAATCCTTTGGGTATATACCTAGTAATGCGACTGCCAGATCAAATGGTATTTCTAGTTCTGAATCCTTGAGGAATTGCCACACTGTCTTCCACAACGGTTGACTCATTTACACTCCCACCAACCGTGTAAAAACATTCCTGTTTCTCCACATCCTCTCCAGCATTTGTCTCCTGATTTTTTAATGATCGCTATTCTAACTGGAGTGAGATGGTATCTTAATGTGGTTTTGATTTGCATTTCTGTAATGACCAGTGATGTTGCGCTTTCTTTCATGTGTCTGTTGGCTGCATAAATGTCTTCTTTTGAGAAGAGTCTGCTCATATCTGTTGCCCACTTTTTGATGGGGTTTTTTTTTCTTATAAATTTGTTTAAGTCCTTTGTAGGTTCTAGATATTAGCCCTTTGTCAGATGTGTAGATTGCAAATTTTTTTTCCCATTCTGTTGGTTGCCAGTTCACTCTAATGATAGTTTTTTTGTTTGTATTTGTTTTTTCCGCTGTGCAGAAACTCTTAAGTATAATTAGATCCCACTTGTCTATTTTGGCTTTTGTTGCCATTGCTTTTAGTGTTTTGGTCATGAAGTCCTTGCCTATGACTATGTCCTGATGTTATTGCCTAGGTTTCCTTCTAGGGTTTTTATGGTGTTAGACCTTATGTTTAAATCTGTAATCCATCTGGAGTTAATTTTTGTGTGATGTTTAAGGAAGGGATCCACTTTCAGCTTTCTACATATGGCTAGCCAGTTTTCCCAACATGATTTATTAAATAGAGAATTCTTTCCCATTGCTTGTTTTTGTCAGGTTTGTCAAAGATCAGATGATTATAGATGTGTGGCGTTATTTCTGAGGCCTCTGTTTTGCTTATTGTAGCCTCTAGCTTTATTATTTTTTTGCTTAGGATTGTCTTGACTATGCAGGCTCTTTTTTGGTTCCATATGAAGTTTAAGGTGTTTTTTTCCAATTCTGTGAAGAAAGTCAATGGTAGCTTGTTGGGAAGAGCATTGAATCTATAAATTACTTTGGCCAGTATGGCCATTTTCACAATATTGATTCTTCCTAACCATGAGCATGGAATGTTTTTCCATTTGTTTGTGTCCTCTTATTTTCTTGAGCAGTGGTTTGTAGTTCTCCTTGAAGAGGTCCTTTTTGTTCCTTGTTAGTTTATTCCTAGGTATTTTATTCTCTTTGTAGCAATTGTAAATGGGAGTTCACTAATGATTTGTCTCTCTGTCTGTTATTGGTGTATAGGAATGCTTGTGATTTTTGCACATTGATTTTGTATCTTGAGACTTAGCTGAAGTTGCTTATTACCTTATGAAGATTTTGGGCTGAGACAGTGGGGTCTTCTAAATCTATAATCATGTCATCTACAAATAGAGACAATTCAACTTCCTCTTTTCCTAACTCAATATCCTTTCTTTTTCTTGCCTGATTGCCCTGGCTAGAACTTCCAATAGTATATTGAATAGGAATGGTGACGGAGGGCATCTTTGTCTTGTTCCAGTTTCCAAAGGGAATGCTTCCAGTTTTTGCCCATTCAGTATGAATAAGTCATAAATAGCTCTTATTATTTTGAGTTACATTCCATCAATACCTAGTTTATTGAGAGTTTTTAGCATAAAGGGCTGTTGAATTTTGTTGAAGGCCTTCTCTGTATCTACTGAAATTATCATGTGGTTTCTGTTTTGGTTTTGTTTATGTGATGGGTTATGTTTATAGATTTGCATATGTTGAACCAGGCTTACATCCCAGGGATGAATCCGACTTGATCATGATGGATAAGCTTTTTGATGTGCTGTTGGATTCAGTTTGCCAGTATTTTATTGAGGATTTTTGCATCAATGTTCATCATCGATATTGGCCTAAAATTTTCTTTTTTAGTTGTGTCTCTGCCAGGTTTTGGTATCAAGATGATGTTGGTATCATGAAATGAGTTAGGGAGGATTCCCTCTTTTTGTATTGTTTGAAATAGTTTCAGAAGGAATGGTACTACCTCCTCTTTGTACATCTGGTAGAATTCAGCTGAGAACCTGTCTGGTCCTGGACTTGTTTTGGTTGGTAGGCTATTAATTGCTGCCTCAGTTTCAGTCCTTGTTATTGGTCTATTCAGGGATTCGACTTCTTCCTAGTTTAGTCTTGGGAGGGTGTAAGTGTCCAGGAATTTACCAGTTTCTTCTAGATTTACTGTTTATGTGCATAGAGGTGTTTGTAGTAATCTCTGATGGTAGTTTGTATTTCTGGGGAATCAATGGTGATATCCCCTTTATCACTTTTTGTTGCATCTGTTTGATTCTTCTTTCTTTTCTTCTTTATTAATCTGGGTAGCAGTCTATCCATTTTGTTGATCTTTTCAAAAAACCAGCTCCTGAATTTTTGAAAGTTTTTTTTTTGTGTGTGTGTCTCTATCTCCAACAGTTCCTCTCTGATCTTGGTTATTTCTTGTCTTCTGCTAGCTTTTGAATTTGTTTGATCTTGCTCCTCTAGTTCTTTTAGTCATGATATTAGGGGATCAATTTTAGATGTTTCCTCATTTCTCTTGCCGGCATTTAGTGTTATAAGTTTCCCTCTAGACACTGCTTTCAGTGTGTCCCAGAGATTATGGTATGTTGTGTCTTTGTTCTAACTAGTTTCAAAGAACATTTTTATTTTTGCCTTCATTTCATTATTTATCCAGCAGTCATTCAAGAGCAGGTTGTTCAGTTTCCATGTAGTTGTGCAGTTTTGACTGAGTTTCTTTCTTCTGAGTTCTAATCTGATTGCACTGTGGTCTGAGAGACTGTTATGATTTCCATTCTTTTGCACTTGCTGAGGTGTGTTTGTTTTACTTCTAATTATGTGGTCAATTTTAGAATCAGTGTGATGTGGTGCTCAGAAGAATGTATATTCTGTGGATTTGTGGTGGAGAGTTCTGTAGATGTCTATTAGGTTCACTTGGTCCAGATGTGAGTTCAAGTCCTGGATATCCTTGTTAATTTTCTGTCATGTTGATCTAATATTGACAGTGGGTGTTATTATTGTGTTGGAGTCTGTCTGTCTATAGGTCATTAAGAAATTGCTTCATGTATCTGGATGCTCCTGTATTGGGTGCATATATTTTTAGGATAGTTAGCTTTTCTTGTTACATTGATCCCTTTACCATTATGTAATGCCCTTCTTTGTCTCTTTTGATCTTTGTTCGTTTAAAGTCCATTATATTAGAGACTAGGATTGCAACCCCTGCTTTTTTTGATTTCCATTTGCTTGGTAAATACTCCTCCATCCCATTATTTTGAGCCTGTGTGTGCCTTTGCATGTGAGATGGGTCTCTTGAATACAGCATATCGATGGGTCTTAACTCTATTCAATTTGCCAATCTGTGTCTTTTGATTGGAGCATTTAGCCCATTTACATTTAAGGTTAATATTGTTATATATGCATTTGATCATGCTGTTTTGATTCTAGCTGGTTGTTTGGCCCTTGAGTTGGTGCAGTTTCAGAGTGTCGATGGTCTTTATAATTTGGTACCATTTTGCGGTGGCTGGTACCAGTTGTTCCTTTCCATGTTTACTGCTTCATTCAGGATCTCTTTTAAGGCAGGCCTGGTAGTGATAAAATCTCTCAGCAGTTGCTTGTCCAAAAAGGATTTTATTTCTCCTTCACTTGTGTGAATCTTAGTTTGGCTGGATATGAAATTCTCAGTTGAAAATTCTTTTCTTTAAAGATGTGGAATATTGGCCCCCACTCTCTTCTGGCTTGTAGGGTTTCTGCCGAGAGATCCACAGTGAGTCTGATGGGCTTCCCTTTGTGGGTAATGCGACCTTTCTCTCTGGCTGCCCTTAGCATTTTTTCCTTGATTTCAACCCTGGTGAATCCGATGATTATGTGCCTTGGGGTTGCTCTTCTTGAGGAGTATCTTTGGTATTCTCTGTATTTCCTGAATTTGAATGTTGGCCTATCTTGCTAGGGTTGAGAAGTTCTCCTGGATAATATCCTGAAGATTGTTTTCCAACTTGGATTCATTCTCCCCGTCACTTTCAGGTACACCTATGAAACATAGATTTGGTCTTTTCACATTATCCCATATTTCTTGGAGGTTTGTTCTTTTCACTCCTTTTTCTCTAATCTTGCCTTGTCACTTTATTTCATTGAGTCGATATTCAATCTCTGATATCCTTTCTTCTGCTTGATTGACTCAGCTATTGAAACTTGTGTATGCTTCACGAAGTTCTCATGCTGTGTTTTTCAGCTCTATCAAGTCGTTTATGTTCTTATCTATGTTGGTTATTCTAGTTAGCATTTCGTCTAACCTTTTTTCAAGGTTCCTAGTTTCCTTGCATTAGGTTAGGACATGTTCCTTTAGCTTGGAGAAGTTTGTTATTACTCACCTTCTGAAGCCTGCTTCTGTCAATTTGTCAAACTCATTCTCCATCCAGTTTTGTTCCCTTGATGGTGAGGAGTTGTGATCCCTTGAAGGAGAAGGGGCATTCTTGTTTTTGGCGATTTCAGCCTTTTTGTGCTGATATCTTCCCAGCTTCATGGATTTATCTATCTTTGCTGTTTGGAGTTGGTGACTTTTGGATGGGGTCTCTGAGTGGACATCCTTTCTGTTGGATGTTGAAACTCTTTCTGTTTGTTAGTTTTCCTTCTAACAGTCAGGCCCCTCTCTTGCAGGTCTGCTGGAGTTTGCTGGAGATCCATTCCAAACCCTGCTTGCTTGGGAATCACCCGTGGGGGCTGCAGAACAGCAGAGATTGCTGCCTGTTACTTCCTCTGGAAGCCTCCTCCAAGAAGGGTACCTGCCAGATGCCAGACAGAGCTCTCCTGTATGAGGTATCTCCCTGTAAGGATACATAAGGGTTAGGGAGCCTCTTGAGGAGGCAGTCTGTCCCTTATCAGAGCTCAAGCACTGTGCTGGGAGATCCATCGCTCCCTTCAGAGCTGCCAGGTAGGGATGTTTAAGTCTGCTGAAGCTGAACCCATGACCTCCCATTTTCCCAGGTGCTCTGTCCCAGGAAGGTGGGGGCTTTAGTTATAAGTCCTTGAGGGGCTGCTGCCTTTTTTCAGCGATGTCCTGCTCACTAAGACTGTGTGGTGACAGTCTGCCTGCAGAGGCCTTGCTGAGCTGTCATGGCCTCCACCCAATTGCTATGTAAATGTCCCAGTGACTTTGTTTACACAGGTGAGGTAAAAACCGCCTACCTGAGCCTCAGAAATGATGGACACCCCTCCCCCAACTGAGCTTAAACATCCCTGGTTGAGATAAGACTGCTGTGCTGGCTGAGAGTATTTCAAGCCAGTGGATCTTAGCTTGCTGGTCTTTGTGGGGGTGGGACCACAGGGATCACTTGGCTCCCTGGCTTCAGCCCCCTTTTTTAGGGGAGTGACTGGTTCTGTCTTGCTGGCATTCCAGATACCACTGGGGTATGAGGAAAAAAAAAATACTGTGGCTAAAACGGCAACCCAGTTTTGTGCTGGAAATCTGGGCTGCTGGTGGTGTAGGCCCTGGAAGGAATCTCCTGGTCTGTGCATTGTGAAGACTGTGGGAAAAGTGCAGTATCTGATTCAGAGTGCCAGAGTGTCTTGAAAAGTCCTTAATGGCTTTTGCTTGACTAGTAGAGGGAGTTTTCTGACCCCTTGTACTTCCCTGGTGAGGAGATGCCCCATCCTGCTTCTGCTTGCCTCCTAGGGCTGCACCCACTGTCTGTCTAGTCCCATGAAATGAACCTGGTACCTCAGTTGGAAATGCAGAGATCACTCATCTTCTGTGTCGTTCTCACTGGGAACTGTGGTTTGAGGTGTTCCTATTTGGCCATCTTGGTGGAACCCCTAACACCATTTATTAAATAGGGAATCCTTTCCCCATTGCTTGTTTTTGTCAGTTTTGTCAAAGATCCAATGGTTGTAGATGTGCGGTGTTATTTTTGAGGCCTCTGTTCTGTTCCATTGTTCTATATATGTTTTATAGTCAGTACCATGCTGTTTTGGTTATTGTAGCCTTATAGTATAGTTTGAAGTCAGGTAGCATGACACTTCCAGCTTTGTTCTTTTTGCTTAGGATTGTCTTGGCTATACAGGCTCTTTTTCTTCTGTATAAAATTTAAAGTAGTTTTTTCTAATTCTGTGTGGAAAGTCAATGGTAGCTTGAGGGGGATATCATTAATTATATAAATTACGTTGGGCAGTATGGCCATGTTCATGATACTGATTCTTAATATCCATGAACATGGAATGTTTTTCCATTTTGTGTGTGTGTGTGTGTGTGTGTGTATGTGTATGTGTGTGTGTGTCTGCCAGGTTTTGGTATCAGAATGAGGCTAGCCTCATAAAATGAGTTAGGAGTAGTCCCTTGTTTCCTATTGTTTGGTATATTTTCAGAAGGAATCATACCAGCTCATCTTTGTACTTCTGGTAGAATTTGGCTGGGAATCCATCTGGTTCTGGGCTTTTATAGATTGGTAGGATGTTAATTACTACCTGAATTTCAGAACTTGTTATTGGTCTATTCAGAGATTTGACTTCTTCCTGGTTCAGTCTTGGGAGGGTGTATGTGTCTAGGAATTTATCCATTTCTTCTAGATTTTCTAGTTTATTTGTGTAGAGGTGTTTATAGTATTCTTTGATAGTAGTTAGTATTTCTATAGGATCAGTGGTAGTCTCTCCTTTATCATTTTTTATTGTGCCTATTTGATCCTTCTCTGTTCTTACTTAATAGTCTAGCCATAGTGGTCTATCTATTTGTTGATTTTAGTTCTCCTTTGCTTTTTTATTTTAGTTTGGCTGGATATGAAATTCTAGGTTGAAAATTATTTTCTTTAAGGATGTTCAATATTGGCCCCCACTCTCTTCTGGCTTGTAGGGTTTCTGCAGAGAGATGTGCTGTTAGTCCGATTCCTTTGTGGGTAACCTGACCTCTCTGGCTGCTCTTAAACATGTTTTTCCTTCATTTCAACCTTGGTGAACCTGACGATTATGTGTATTGGGGTTACTCTTCTAAAGAAATATCTTTGTGGTATTCTCTGTATTTTCTGAATTTAAATGTTGGCCTGTCTTTCTAGGCTGAGGAAATTCTCCTAGACAATATCCTGAAGTGTTTTCGAGCTTGCTTCCGTTCTTTACATCACTTTCAGGTACATTCATTAAATGTAAATTTGGTCTTTTCACAATTCCATATTTCTTGGAGGCTTTGTTTCTTTTCATTTTTTTTCCCTCTAATCTTGTCTTTATGCTCTCTTTCTTCCAGAGAGAAAGAATCAAGAGAGGCAGTCTGGCTACAGCTGCTTTGTGGAGCTGTGGTGGGCTCCGCCCAGTTCTAATTCCAGGCAGCTTTGCTTACACTGTGAGGGGAGAACTACCTACTCAAGTCTCAGTCATGGCGGATGCCCCTCCAAGCTTGAGTGTCCCAAGTCAACTGCAGACTTGGATGGACTTTAAGTTGATCTTCAATCACTGATATCCTTTCTTCCACTTGATGGATTCAGCTATTGATACTTGTGTATGCATCACGAAGTTCTCATGCTGTTTTTCAGCTACATCAGGTCATTTATGTTCTTCTCTAAACTGGTTATTCTAGTTAGCAATTCCTCTAACCTTTTTTTCAAGGTTCTTAACTTCCTTGCATTGGGTTAGAACGTGTTCCTTTAGCTTGGAGGAGTTTGTTATTACCCACCTTCTGAAGCCTACTTCTGTCAGTTCATCAGACTCATTTTCTGTCAAGCTTTGTTCCCTTGCTGGCAAACTGTGGTGTTCCTTTGGAGGAGAAGAGGCATTCTGGATTTTGGAATTTGAGCCTTTTTGTGCTTGTTTCTCCCCATCTTCATGGATTTATCTACCTTTGGTCTTTGATGTTGGTGAGCTTCGGATGGAGTTTCTGTGTATGTCCCTTTGGTTTTGTTGATGGTATTCCTTTCTGTTTGTTAGTTTGCCTTCTAAGAGGCCCCTCTGCTGCAGTTCTGCTGGAGGTCCACTCCAGACCGTTTGCCTGTATCACCAGTGGAGGCTGCAGAACAGCAAAGATTGCTGCCTGTTCCTTTCTCTGGAAGCTTCTTCCCAGAGGGGCACCCACCAGATGCCAGCCAGAGCTCTCCTATATGAGGTGTGTGTTGACCCCTGCTGGGAGGTGTCTCCCAGTTAGGAGGCATGGGGTCAGGGACCCACTTGAGGAGGTAGTCTGTCCCTTAGCAGAGGTTGAGTATTATGCTGGGAGATCCACTGCTCTCTTTAGGGCCAGCAGGAAGGGTCATTTAGGTCTTCTGAAGCTATGCCCACAGCTGCTCCAGGTGCTCTGTCCCAGGGAGATGAGAGTTGTTTGATCTATAAGCTCCCGACTGTGGCTGCTGCCTTTCTTTTAGAGTTGAGCTGACCAGAGAGGAGGAATCTAGAGAGGCAGTCTGGCTACAGCTGCACTGTGGAGCTGCAGTGGGCTCCGCCCAGTTCCAACACCAGGCAGCTTTGTTTACGCTATGAGGAGAAAACAACCTACTCAAGCCTCAGTATGGCGATGCCCCTCCCCTCCACCAAGCTCAAGTGTCCCAAGTTGATTGACTTCAGACTGCTGTGCTGGCAGCTGGAATTTCTAGTCAGTGGATCTTAGCTTGCTGGGCTCCATGGGAGTGGGATCAGCTGAGCAAGACCCTTTGGCTTCCTGGCTTCAGCCCCATTTCTAGGGGAGTGAATGGTTCTGTCTCACAGGCGCTGCAGGCTCCACTGGGGTATGAAAAAATCTCCTGCATCTAGCTTGGTGTGTATCCAAACAGCTGCCCTGTTTTTCGCTTGAAACTCAGGGCCCTGGTGGTGTATGCACCATATGGAGTCTCCTGGTCTGTGGGTTGCAGAGACTGTGGGAAAAGCAAAGTATCTGGTCTGGAGCATACGGTTCCTCACGGCAAGGCCCCTCAGGCCTTCCTCCACCTGGTGCTTCCCAGGCGAGGTGACACCCCACCCTGCTTTGGCTTGCCCTCCATGGGTTGCACCCACCGTCTGACCAGTCCCAGTGGGATGAGCCAAGTACCTCAGTTGGAAATCCAGAAATCACCTGCCTTCTGAGTTGATTTTGCTGGGAGCTGTTCCTATTCGGCCATCTTGCCAGAAGTCCGCAATTGTAGTTCTAATCAATCAATCAGTATGAGTCAACCAGTATAACTTACTGTGTATTTTTAAATATAAAAAGTAATTTTAATGTTTTTGTATCTATTTAATATGAAGTCCCAGCACATACAAAGATGAGTAAAATATAGTCCTTGAGCTTAAAATATAGTAAACTTTGATTTTAGCAAGGAAAACTAGCATAATTTATTATGATTCAATGCATAATTCCCATTCAATACTTCAGTGAAATATTAAAAATAACCAGTGATTACAAAAGTATCAAAACAAAATGAAAAATGTTTTACCTTTTTTCTTTGTAATAATATAGAAAACAATCACCCTTACTTCTCATTTATCGAGTGGGCATCCAGGATAGCAATGACACAGAGTAAGGGCTTGCAAATATTTGCCAAATGCAAAAAATTAGTAGCCACTCAACATTTTAAGAAGGCATGAGATTCCCAAAAAAGAGCTATCCAAAAGTGCAGCAAGCTTTAGAAAATGGGGTTAGCAAGAGAGTAGATTCTGAGGGAAGAGAAGCCAATGAAGGAGACAGGAAAAGTGAGATTTTGAGGTTTCAGAGGAGAGTTATTATTGTCGGGTGCCAGAGAAGAATGGTGTTTGTTTGAAGAAGGGCTGATACCTGTTTACAATGTGGCAACAATAGAACATGAGACTGGAAAGTAGCCATTGACTATGCCCACTGGGTATACCTCAAGGATATTCCCAAACTTAGTTTCAGTAGGCTTTTGAGAGTAGAGACAATAGTACAGGAAATTGGAGAGAGAACAAGTAGTGACACTATAGATGTAGTGGCTCTCTGCTGGCTACATCTAGGAAGTCTGGTTTTTCCACCAAGATGGCTGAATAGGAACAGCTCCAGTTCACAGTTCCCAGCGAGAGTGAGGCAGAAGGTGAGTGATTTCTGCATTTCCAACTGAGGTCCCAGGTTCATCTCACTGGGACTGGATAGACAGTGGGTGCCTAGAAGAAAACCTAGGCAATACCATACAGGACACGGGCAAGGACTTCATGACTAAAACACTGAAAGCAATGGCAACAAAAGCCAAAATAGACAGGATCTAATGAAAAAGAGCTTCTGCATAGCAAAAAACAAAAAACTATCATTAGAATGAACCAACAACCAATAGAATGGGAAAAAATTTTTGCAATCTACCCATCTGACAAATGGCTAATATCCAGAATTTACACAGAACTTAAACACATTTACAAGAAAAAACAACCCTATCAAAAAGTGGGCAAAGGATATGAATAGAAGTTTCTCAAAAGAAGACATTTATGCAGGCCTTAGAGAAATGCAAATCAAAACCACATTCAGATACCATCTCAAGCCAGTTAGAATGTTGATCATTAAAAAAAATCAGACAATAGATGATGGAGAGGATGTGGGGTAATAGGAATGTTTTTATACTGTTGGTGGGAGTGTAAATTGGTTCAACCATTGTGGAAGACAGTGTGGCAATTCCTCAAGGATCTAGAACTAGAAATACTGTTTGACCCACCAATCCCATTACTGGGTATATCCCCAAAGATTATGAATCATTCGATTATAAAGACACATGCACACATATGTTCATTGTGGCACTGTTCACCATAGCAAAGTCTTGAAACTAACCCAAATGCCCATTAGTAATAGACTGGATAAAGAAAATATGGCACATATACACCATGGAAGCCATAAAAAGGGATGCAGCCATAAAAAAGGATGAGTTCATGTTCCTTTCAGGGACATGGATAAAGCTGGAAACCATCATTCTTAGCAAACTGACACAAGACCAGAAAACCAAACACTGCATGTTCTCACTCATAAGTGGGAGTTGAACAATGAGAACACATGGACACAGTGGGAGGAACATCACACACCAGGGATGACAGGGGGTGGGGGCCTAGGTGTGGGATAGTAGGGGGTGGGGGGATCAGGGAGGGATACCATTAGAAGAAATACCGAACGTAGATGACGGTGATGTATGCAGCAAACCATCATGGTACATGTATACCTCTATAACAAACCTGCATGTTTTGCACATGTACCCCAGAACTTAATACAAAAAAAGTCTGGTAGAGAGAGGTAGAAAATGCATAGAAAAGTAACTGACCAGAGCAAGCAGACAGAAGAGCGAAGAGGAGGAGGAAGTCGGAAAGTGACTTAACAGATTGGGTTAGGAGAATGTGATCCAAGATCAGCGTATGTGAATTGGAAAGTTTAGCTGGAAGTTTGGCTTCATATTTTTATCTGACTCTAGAGGGGAAAACAAAAGGGTAGTAGGAGCAATAGCATCTTGATTTATGAGGAAACTCAAGTCAGTATCTAAGCAAAGTAGGGTAAAAGATGCTTATCCTGGGGAATACTGGGAATTATGAAAAAATCACAACAACCAAACATGCATTCTAAGGTTTTTCAGTGTCCCTGCCCTGATCCAGAGTACCATTAATTCGTTGTTGATTTCATGGGACTGCTGTCCCTCAAGGGCAGGTTTGGGAATAGAAAGTGACCAAGTTACTAGTGAAGAGTTCAGATAAGCAAAAACTCATAATTTAAATATTTCAATAATTGCCTAAACTCCCACCTTGTGTTTTGTAGATCTGGATATAGTTTTTATGAGCTCTCTGAAGAAAAACAAGGTAAAGAAGAGAGTACTAGTCAAATATAGATGTGGAAGATTTTTCTTTCATAAGGACTGCGATAGTTTTACTTGTCAAGCTGGCTTACACTATAGTCCCATTTATTCAATAAGACACTAATCTCAATGCTGCTTGCTAAATATATTTTGTAGATGTAGTTAACATCTACAATTAACTGACTTTAAGTAAAGGAGATCATCCTTGGTACTTTGGCCAGTACCAAATCAGTTGAAAGGCCTTAATAATTAAATTGAGGTTCCCCTGAGGAAGATAAAATTTCACCTCAAAACTGAACCATCGATTGACCAGGTATGGTGGTTCATGCCTGTAATCCCAGCATTACAGGAGGCTGAGGCAGCTGGATCGCAAGGTCAGGAGTTCGAAACCAGCCTGGCCAATATGGTGAAACCCCGTCTCTACTAAAAATACAAAAATTAGCCAGGCATGATGGTGGGTGCCTGTAATCCCAGGTGCTTGGGAGGCTGAGGCAGGAGAATTGCTTGAACCCGGAGGCAGAGGTTGCAGTGAGCCAAGATAGCGCCATTGCACTCCAGCCTGGGATATAGAGCGAGACTCCATCTCAAAATAAAAACCCCCCAAACATTGAACTGAACCATCAGTTCCTGTCCAAGAGTTTCCAGCCTGCTTCCCTGCCCTTCAGATTTTGAACTTGCCAGCCCTCGTGATTTGTGTGAGCCCAATACCTACTCTGGTTTTGTTTCTCTGGAGAGCACTAGCTGATACAGAGACCAAAGCTCAGACTACTGAAAACAGAAGTTCTGATCTTCTGTTTCTGCAACTATACAGTGTATCTATTTAAACTTATTGAAGAAAAATGAAGATTATGGTAGGAGTTAGTGATTAAGGCGGGGATATGTAACAGGGATTGTGGGAAAGGGATTTTAACCTACCTGAACTGGTTTCACACTACCTGGTTTCAGTAGTTGATTTTTAGGCCTTTCTTACTTGGTACAGGTAAATTGAATGGGGATCAGATTCTTTGGATTAATCAGACTTCTTCAGTTCTGGGATCGTATCTCCTATTGACTCAAATGGTAGCATCAGAACTCTCAGTTAGAAATACGGCTTATGTCTAACAATTTAAATGACACATAGTCTAAAAACATTTGCCTAAGGGAAGGTTTAAGCTATTCCAAATAGATAAACTGGCATGTCTGAGTCTCCTGCTTTTTAGGGAAGTTGTGACACACCATATCATATACTGTGTGTGCAGATTCATATTTAATTTGTGATTGTTTTTGCTCTTTTGGACACAATTTTAATTTACTCATCTGTTAAATATTACACATTTATCACCTTGTGGCACTGAGGCATTTACTTAATGTTGTGTTAAACACCTAACCAGGTGTTTATCTTTAAGTGAAAAATGAAAAATAATTACTCCTGAGTTTTAACATGCAGAAAAGGCAATATTTTTCATCCATTTCCCCCATTTATGGGCTATTAACATTAATAGAATACATGCTCATTGACATTTAAAATATCACTTTTAATGGGGTCTTTTGGGTTACTTTGCTAAACAGATTTATTGCTTTTTAGGCAAATAATAGATGCCATGGAATACAGCAATAACCACTTAGGAATGGGCATGCATTCTATAGTATAGATGACTGATGCATTATATTGTTAGTTACCCAAGTACCCAAGCTAGATCACAATTCTGAAAAAGAATTTCCTAGCTGTTCTCTCCCATGACCTCTTGAGAATATTGCTTTCAGGGAATTTAAAATACTGTTTCAGAGAAGCACGAAATTTACAATCATTTTTACAGACAAGAAATGTTAATAAGAATATTTAAAAACAGTGGTCAGGTAACTCAGCCACCAAGCACTTTGTAATTTATTAGGTATATTTACTTATTCAGGTTAATAAATGACATGTTTGACATAGCATCAGGCTGACCTTCTTTCTTGGCAAATACTACCTTAATTCTCTAGAGCTAATTCCATCACCAGCCATTATTTTCAAGGACAGCTTGTTATTATTCTCTTGGAAACAATCAACAGACTGTCATACAGAATAACATGTACTTCATCCGAAATTCTTTATTGAAGAAGGCCCAGAAAACACAGTGATTTCAAGCTTTGACTCTTGAGATTCTTATTTTCAGAAAACTTTTCCTCTGCACTGAAATTTTAGAATATTCCAATATTGTGAGAACGCACTGCACTAGGAAAATTATTTTAAAAGGAAATCCATAATCCCAGAACTTTGGGAGGCCAAGGCGGACAATCACTAGAGCTCAGGAGTTCAAGACCAGCCTGGGCAACATAGTGAGACCTGGTCTCTAAAAAGTAAAATAATAAAGTGAATAAAAGGAAATCCAGGTCATATCCTGCATTCAGCCTACACTTCTATATTATTTCCACTGATATTTACTTTGTTGGATAATGGAAACTGATAGCTAATTTTTAACATATACAGCAGTCAAATAATCATAAAAGATGCATTTCGGCTTAATATTTATGACTTCTTAATGCTGAAAATAGAAATATTGTGACCCTCCCACCCCTCATGCAGTCAAAAAGGCTTGAAATCAACAGGGTTTTCTAGCTAAGTATCTTTGTTAATCCAGATTGATCAAGCAAATCATTCTGCAGCATTTTATTTCAGAATTATATCTGGGCCATAAACTCCTGTTAACGAAATTACCATAAAATAATTTATTACCTAATTAAGTTCAAAGTTGGATTAGGAATTGTATGCAGAAAATTTTATACTCAAAGTCCTTTATTTCTAAAACTTATAGTCTAAGGCAGGGGTCAGCAAACATTTCCTGGAAAAGACAAGATAGTAAATATTCTTGGCTTCTTTCTGGGCCACATGGTCTTTGTTGCAACATTTCAACTATGCTGTTGTAGCACAAAACCATTCACAGACAATATGTAAATAAATGACCTTAGCTGTTCCAATTAAAACTATTTGCAAAAATAGGTGGTGTGCTGGGTTTGCCTACTTGTCACAGTTTGCTAACTTTTGGTCTAAGAGAAAGTCTTGGCAAGATAAATAGTATCACTTCAGAGGCCTTTGCAAAGAATTTGGAATAGGGACTCTAAGTGGTAGCAGAATGAGGACAGACAGAATCAAGGTAAAAGAGCATCAACCGCTAAATGAGTTTAAGTCTCCAGGACACTGATTATATTCCAAAGCTTCTTTTTAAATCCAAAGTTGCTTTAATACCAGCAAAGTACTAAAGTAAACAGTATAAATCAATATATGCTTTATAGTTTAGATAATGCCTTCCCATATATCCTCTCTTATTCTGTCTGTTTCATAGATGAAGTGATTGTTGTAAAAGGCAATTCAATGGCACTAGAAACATCTTATTTTATTTCAAGCATTCAAAGTTTATTCTCTTGAAAGAACTCACAGTAAAAATTCTGTGAGAAATGAGAGTGAATGGGAGAATACAGAACATGAAAGCCAGGCAGGTTTTCTTTCTCCTTTTTAAAGAGGATAAAAATGTTTCTAGAAACCACAAACAGGTAAGACTTGGTACTCTTTTAGAACAGAATATTAGAAAATTATTCATGAGCACTTTGAAAAGAAAGAATAAATACTAGAAGCCATCATAGGTTGATTAAAAATTAATCATTTTTAGTTAACCTTATTTTTTTCCATGAAGCAAGGTTATTAGGATAGTCTCATAGAGTATTTTGAGTTTAGCAAGACACCAAATAAAACTCCTGATGGAGATAAGTTGGTGAAATAGCACCTGGAAAATACACCGGGATAATGTGTAGCTTTCGGAATAACAAGAGTTGACAAGTGAATTAGTATCGCCATGGCACCAGACTCTATTTGTGACTGTATTCAGAATGAGAGAATATGTCTATTAGTCCATTTTCATACTGCTATAAAGAACTGCCTGAAACTGGGTAATTGCTAAAGCAAAGAGGTTTAATTGACAGTTCAGCATGGCTGGAGAGGCCTTAGGAAACTTTCAATCAATCACGGTGGAAGGATAAGAGGAAGCAAGGCACCATCTTCACAAGGTGGCAGGAAGGAGAAGTACTGAGTGAAGGGGAGAAGAGCCCCTTATAACCATCAGATCTTGTGAGAACTCACTATAGCTAGAACAGCATGGGAGAAACTACCCCCGATTCAATCACCTCCACCTGGTCTCTCCCTTGACATGGGATTATGGGGATTACAATTCAAGATGAGATTTTGGGTGAGGACACAGCCAAACCATATCAGTATGTATTTTAAAGTCTTTAAAAATATCAATATATCATGAATGAATACCAGCAAAGTATGCCTATTAAATATATAGATTATAAGTGTTGGAGGAATGCATCAGGATTCAAAAGGATCTCAGACTGCAGATTTAGACTGAAGAGGAAATTTAATGGATATAAAGAGTTGAGCTTAGATTAGAAAAATGGAAAAGAAAAAAAAGATACCTGATGATTCTTTGAAGTATAGCAAGTAAAGGTTATGAGGAAGGAGATTTTGATTCAATTAAATGAAGAATATCTAATGATTATGGCTCTACTGTGAAGGGATAACGCCCCTCTCATAGAGTGAAATGATGGGAAAACAAGCTTCAGAGCTGTGCTTTTTTTTTTTTTTTTTTTTTTTTTTTTTTTTCATGAGAGGCAGGTATACCCATCACCTGAAGATCCAGTTAAAAGGCAATTCCTGATGCAGATGGTCTGGGGAGGTACTTGATATTCCCTATTTCTAACAAACTCCAGTGATGTCATTGTTGCAGTCCCTGAGTGCCCACCTTCTGCGTGTAAAGGCTTTACAGTTCCACCCTCCTGGCTCCACCACTTACTCCTGAGTTCCTTGGAACATACTCAACATCTCAATCTAATCTTTCAAACCTGATAAAATGGAGGTGGTAATACATGCCATGAGACTCTCGGGAGCATTAAACAAGATTGTATGTGCGGACACATAATGAACACTTAATAAATATCAATTTGCTTTCATCCTTCACTTCCTTATTATAACTGAACTGCGGTGAGATGACCAGTTGTCAGGAATACTGAAAGAGGAAGTCTTGTGTTTTGCAAGCCTCTTACACACAATATATTGTAAGCTGAGAACGTTAGAGTTCAGTGGCTCTTTCCTGTCCTTTCCTGGCTTTACCTCTAAATTAGATACAAATTTAGTACCACCGTTAACAACCATCCCTCCCATGCCCGCCACAATTTGTCTTTGTGAAGAAGGTATCTGTGGATTGATCATAGGGTGATGGGTCTCAGTTGAGCTAGACAAGTGATTTTCTTTTTCCCAAAGGAGATAGCTTCTCCAAGCCATGAGTGCCACCTGATCCTGCAGCATCAGGATGCCCTTCCAAATCCCCCAGACTATGCTGAGCACTGCTTACTTGCCCTGTCTCAAAGGCCATTCTATTTCCAGCTTAAATTCTGAGCTTTCCCAGAGGTCAACCTGAAGCTTGTAAACTTGCCATGTTTCAGCTGGTGCTTAGGATTGCCGCTGGATTTGAGGATGCCTGCAAGTGTCCTGTGTGAGGCAAATCTTACAATTTTCAGTTTTTAATTTCCCTATTGATAGTAGTTAAGCACTGCCTCTTTAGTTAATGATAGATCCTGCTATTGAAGACAATGAAGCAAGAATTTTCATTGGATTTTTTATGTGCTCACTTAAACTACAACTGTAGTCTCAATGGGAGGAAAAGCTGGGGATGGACCAACACACACATATCCCATGATTGACTGTCTCCCCACTCAAAGGGCTCTGCACATGGGAACATGGGTTAGACTCCTTAGTGCTGGCTCAGGCCTATCAATTTGGTTTCATTAGCTCCCACCTGTCTTCTCCTTTCTTTCCTAGCTGCAGCTAAGATACCCTGAGGGTCACTGAATTTAGGATATCATTCACCTGGATGCTGCAGTTTTAAGCCTGAAGATCAGCCTGGACTCTCTTGCTGACTGACGCTTTTAGAACCAGTTTCTAGTTATTTTTTGACCTTTTCAATATGAAAAATAGCCAATTCTGTTTTAAAATATATAGAGAACTATGCAGTTTAATTCTTATGTTGCTATCTGATCTCAGCTGCTCCTGAGGACTTTTGACAAATAGACTTTTAGTCACATGTCCACTCCTCTCTGCTCCACCCACCCTAATTAAGTGGGCTGAGGAAAGAGGAGAATTTTTTTTTTAAATGAGAACCTTCATTTCTTGTCTGAAGAAACTGATCACTCTGATTTGGCCAGAAGTCAATGCAACATATTTATCAGTATCTAGCTGAACTTTTGAAGTGGTGCGCATTCCCTTTATATATTCTTTCCCTAGTGGATTCAGCATTTTTCAGGCAAAAAGGAATAATATAGTTCATTGATCTCTAAGGTAGATCACCAGCTCAGAACATGAATTTTAATTTGACTCCAGATGCGGTTTTGTCCTCAGTGGAGAAACTTGGCTGCCTGTCATCCAAATGGGAGCAGAATCGGCCACTGGTGTGTCCATTAACCAAGGGAGCTTGATTATATGGTAGGAGAATTTTCCTTCTTCCCCCAAAAAACTGTTATGCTTGAACTAATGACCAGGAATTTCTCTGGGCAAAATCACGTTTTGAATTTCATTCCAGAAATAAGTACAGAAAATACATGCTAAAAATAAAATGGTTTACAATTTTTAAAAGCACACTTTACAGTTTAAATTAGGATTAATGTGGGCAGTGGCTGAAGGACAAATAAGGGCTGGTCAGCTGGTCATGGACACTTGGAATGGTTTAATAGCCTGTGAGTAACTTCGACAACTTAGGAGACAGCTTTTATGAGCAAGGGCAAAATGAACTCACTGAAACCACTGTTTCTAGTACATGGATTCACACATACAGACGCTTACTAAAACTTGCACTCCAACAAATGCCAAAACCTCCCAAATGAGAAACGGTTAGTAGCAGGGCAGACAGTCTGGGTTATGCATCTGCAAAAAATCTTAATGTATTTTTAGAACTCCTTTGTATTCTTAGATTTTTAGTAAACTAATTACATAATTTCAGTGAATTATTTTACTTCTCTGAGTCTCCAATAAATGAACAAAACAATTTTTTGAATGCCTATTTGTGTGTCATTTTGCTGGCACTGGGGATAATAAAAATAGATGATGCTTATTTTATCCTTGTTATGTTCGAGGCTAGGTGCCAGACATTGTTGGAAACCCTTAATACAAATCATCTGATGATGGGACTCTCACAGGAATCCTGTGGTCATAAGACTGTTAATGTGCTAGTTTGGGAGATGGGAAAACTAAAGCCTGAGAGGTTAGTAACTTGCGACAGTCACCAGAGTTTGCACTCCAAACCATTACCTTTAACTGCCTCCCTGTGCTCTAAGCTCAGCAGTGCTTCTTAAAGTTGAATGAGCTTATGAGATACCTGGGATCTAGTTACAGTGTGGTATCTGACCAGGACCATCTGCGTGGGGTCCAGGATTCTGCGTATCTTGACAAGTTTTCATGTGATACCAGTGCTGCTGGTTCATGAATCACAGTGTGAATAGCAAGGCTCTAGACCTGCAGTTCATACCTGAGTTGCCATATTAGAACTATCAGGGCAGCTTTTAAGAACTTCTTTGTCCATGTTCCATCCAAGGTCACTTAAATCATAACCTCTGGGACTGGAATGCAGGCATGAAAATACATTTTTAAGATCCCTAAATAATCCTTATGTATCATGCTCTAGAAATAAATTTAGTAGCTCAAGAAGCAGTGTTAAAAATTAGAATAAAGTGTACTGCATTAGCGAGCAGTATCTTTGAAATGTTTTAATATCCATTGTGTGTGTGTGTGCACAGTAAATTTATGGTGTAAGATGTATTCCTTATTGTAGGTCAAGGTAAAAAAAGTTTGAAAGTTACTTTTGATATTAAAATGTTTTTTCTCTTTTCTCTCTCCCTCTCTTTCCTCTATTCCTTCTTTCTACCCCCATATTTTGTCTTATTCTTAAGAGAATTTAAGAGCCATTATAAATATCCATACTTTATTAACATCTTTTTCTTATCTGTAAGAAGCTCATTATCTACTGTGGGAACTGAATATTTTACAATACAAAGGAGTAGCTGTTATATAAAATATATGAAATATTTTGGGAACCCAGATAAGGAATATGGTGAATTACTATTTAGGGGATTCAATGAAGGTTTCATCAAGGAATTGACATGTGACCTGTGTTTTGAGTAGGAATTGGCAAGCTAAAGGGGAGGGAAAGAAATTCCAGCAAGAGGCATCCTTCTACCTCGTGCAAAGGCAAGGCATGGTCTGGGTTTTACTTGCAGGATTATGATAAACCTGGAGATCATGACAATTATGAGAGTCTGCTGAGGTGAGGCGCCCTGGGGGACGTGTCTGAAGAAAGTACTGGAAAGCTGTATACTAGAGTGGTCAAAGAGAAAGAAGCTACAGCTCAAAGCTGGAGAAGCAGCCCCAAGCATTGGTTCTGAAGAAGAAAAGGAAGACTTCATGGTCTGAGAGAGAAATAAAATCAGGACCTGGTGGTGGGGTTAAAAATGAAATTGATTAACATGAATAGTTTCAGATAAAGACCAGGCAGATGTCTGGACATTTATAGCCAAATAGACAAGTTTCATGAAAGGACAGCTGGGAGAGTTAATGTGGCTGGATGGAATATTGCAGCATAAGGTTGCACATGGTAAGCTGGGACTTTATAGTGGAAGACTTTTTTTTTATTGCATTTTAGGTTTTGGGGTACATGTGCAGAACATGCAAGATGGTTGCATAGGTACACACATGGCAGTGTGATTTGCTGCCTTCCTCACTCCAGGCTAAGGAATTACGTTTTTTTTTTTTTTTTTTTTTAATAATCCTTTATAATCTTCACAGGGAATGATTCCCACTATGAGGGGAGTGGCATAATCATTTTTTAAAAAGATAACTCTGGAGGTAAAGTTAGGCTTCAACTGGAATGTAAAATGACTATTGCATTGATTGAGGTAACAGACAATAAGGTCCTGAATTAATCCAATGGCAGGGCTTAAGAAAGGAGAGAGAGATTTCTGAAGAGGGATTGTTGAGATTTATTAAATGTGGAGTTAAGAGAGAAGGAGAAATTTTGAGAGCTAGTGTTATTGTTCTAGCTTGGGAAATGGAAAGAGCATCATACTATTAGCTCAGACTGAGAATGCAGGAAGCAGAGAAGTTGTGGACAGCAGGACATATTTAAGGTGTTTTTAAAGTGGACTGTCTGATATATGATAGGAAATATTGGGTCCAGTGGAGGAGGAGCATATCACGTAGACAAAGAATGAAGGAGCTGGAAAAGACAATCTCTGTGACACAAGGTTGGGAGTATTAGATTGTCATCATGAAAGGCTGTGGTTAAAACACAGGAAGTATTAGCTTATAAAAATCTGTATTCTTGAGTCAGAAAGGAAATCTGCATAAATGACTGCTTTTGAATTAAAGTAGTCCTCAAAAGTCACCTGAATTATTTTTATCATTATATTTTCTAAGAATCTAAGGAAGATGAAGGTGAACTACAGCTGTATAATTTCTTTCTGTAATCACACTTTAGGCTAGAATAGTAATCTTGGTTTCATAGCAATCATTTAAAAGTGTTTTTCTCTTTTTCCTACAGAGAACGTTGTTATATAAGAAGCTAATCTATTTTAAGTAAGAGTGAATATGACTACTCATTGACAATTATAATAGATTTGGCAGGAAAAAAACCAGTTATCTATTCTATTTCCACAATTTGGGGATTTGAGACTAGTTGTCTCAAATGTCTTTCTATCAGGATATGCTCTAGACTTAACAAAGGTACCCAAGTTATCATTTAGACAAGAGAAGAATTGCCTATAAATACTATCATCTTCCTTTCCCAAAAATAAATGTGTTAAGGGCCTGGCTTTTCAATGTAAGTACATTATTTCAACTGCATGAACACACTAAATAAGCAGAAGAGAAAACATTTCCAGGCCTATAAACCCAGCAGTGCTTTTGCTCATTTCATGGGATGGATAATTTTAATGGAATTCTTCTACCAGGAAACAGGCAGATTTAATACCTAAATTTAACATGACAATGTTAAATTTCATGTAGGCTACATGAAAAATATTTAAATAATAAAAGTCATACCTCATTCTAAATTTAATCAGTTATTTGTATTTTTCCATAAAAGCTCAATGTAAACAATATTAACAGTAATTCAAAATTAAAGTAATTATGTACTGTTCAAGTTCTATTTGACATTATTTACCTCTTTTTTCTCAATCTTTCTCTATCCCCAGTTTCCTTGTTTTAAATCTTCAGGAAATACTTGCCATTTTCTTTATGTTTTATTAGTCCTTTGCAAATATTTCAATATCATATTTTTTCACATTATATTTCAGTTTTTTAGCACTGTTTTTCCCAATTAGACTGTGAACTTCCAGTGAGAAGGATACTGTGCCATTATTGTTGATTTAACCACGAGGCTAATAATGGCACATTGGACATAAAATTTTGGGAGAAATAATCCGATTTTTAGTATATTCCAAAAACGAGAATATTAAAATAGTCATAAAAGGGAAAACGAGAACTTTGTTGGGTGTCATCATCCTAGTTGCATTATTTAGCATAATTTCTATTTTGATTTCCATATCGAGGCTATTACCTTTTTAATACTTCGGAACTCTAAACAGAACTCTTAATTCTGTTCTGTTTCTTTTTTATTTTTGTATCAGAGTCTAACACTGTAGGGGACCTATAATGTTTGCTGGATAAATAAACTTACCATTTGGAAAAGTTTTCTGCCTAAGGCAGATCTTAGCACAAGTTTGGAAACACTTAGCAAATAGACTCTCTTTCCTTTAAACTTATTTGTAATACACTGTCTTGCCTCATTGCCATCTATCAGCCAATTCACCAACCAAGCAGCCAATCAACCAACCAACAAGTATTTCCTGAGCCTTTGCTATGTACTCAGTGCTATGCTAAGTATGATGATGAGCACAATATGTGGTTTCCTCATTAAGGAACTTCCAGTCTTTGATTTTTATGGTGGTTGCACTTGTAAGGCTGAATTGCATTTAATAAAACTTTTTTTTGGTACATTAGTTATTGAAACTAACTGGATATTTTGTTTCAAATGCTGCTCTATAATGAACAAGGTCCTGGAATAATATTTCTAAATATGTTATTTTCAATTATTCTAATGCATCAGAACAGAACATATTTTTAAAGATAAGGCTCCATTATTTTATCTATGTTGAATATAATTTATTTGACAATGGCAAAATAATGAATCTTATTTTACTTTATCTTTGTACCTATCTCCTTTAGCCTGTCTATGGCTTTTAGTTTTGTGTGCAGTCCCTTTAATAGTCACATAGGGATAACTATGATTTTTTGATAACATAGTAATAGTTCAGGGACGGTATCCATGCTGCTAGCTTAGAGAAAGCGAGTCCCTGAAAGATCATGTTGACAAACGTGGCTTTGTTTTCTTTTCAGCTGCTTCTACCTTGTATCTATATGTTGTGGTCTACTTTGGCTATAACCACAAGATGGACTATGTGAATAAATCCATCTCTGTGCCTCTATTTTTCTATTAGACAAACAAGAGAACAAACTCTAAATTTGTACATCTGAACGCTCATCCACTGAAGGTAGCATAGCCTCACAGCCTCTGTCCAATTTAAAAGAATCTCACATGACTGGGGAGGGTGTGAAATCTTATTCCATGTCCTCAGCATCATCTCACATGTATGATCACTATCTTTCTCAAGCAATTTCTTTACTTGGTTTCCAGAACACGGAATTCTTCTAGTTTCTATCACAACTTTTCAGTGTGAGCAACTACACTAGCCATTGCTAGCCCCTTGTTCTGTGCCCTTTCTTTCTGGGAACTTTTATCTTCTCGGTTCATACTTAGTCCACAGATAATCTCATCCCATCATATAGGTTTCAATGACATCTGTATGTCAGTGACCTTCCCCTAAATCTGTATCTCCAGGCACAATGTCTCCTGCAAACTTCAGTCTTAATTACTCAATGCTAGAACAGCCATAGTCATCTCAAACTGAAAGTGTATAAAACTGCTTCTGAGTCTTCACCATCTCAGATATTGGTACCATTATTCAGGACAAAAACTTTGCAGCTGTCTTTGATTTCTCCCACTTCTTACTCCAAGAATTCAAAAAATCCACCAGCCAATCCTGCCACTGCTACCTCCAAAATATATATTTACTCTGTCTACATCTCACCATTACCATTGCTATTGCTGTTACCCTGGCTTCAGCTATAACTCTTTTTCTTTGGCTACCCTAATGGCTTCCTAACTGGTCGCCCTGCTTCTACTCTTGCCCCTGCGAGTCCATTTTCAATCAGAGTATTAAAAACCAGAGTAATGTTTTAAAAATCCAAATTTTACTATTTTGTTCCTCTGCTAAATGATTACTCCTCATATTTAGGACGAAAGCCGGAAGAAGCCTTACTGTGGTCTATGAGGTCCTACATAAGCAGAGGCAACCACCTCTCTAATCTCACACCCTAATTGATGTCTCCTAACCAGCCTGCTGCTATCAGACCCAGCAAAGCATATCCTGAGGCCTCTAAAATTAAAAGAAAAGACAACTATAGCAGAAAGGTTAAAATCTATTTATCAAAACCAGCATATTTTTGGAAAGCTAAACGTTTCCTCGATGACTGGCAGCTAACTCATGGCCCCCGCCTTTGTATATTCAGGAAACTTATTTAAATCCAGGCCTCCACTTCTCCTGGGGCAGCCAGTTTTTTTTTTTGAGACGGTGTTTCGCTCTTGTTACCCAGGCTGGAGTGCAATGGCGTGATGTCGGCTCACCGCAACCTCCGCCTCCTGGGTTCAGGCAATTCTCCTGCCTCAGCCTCCTGAGTAGCTGGGATTACAGGCATGCGCCACCATGCCCAGCTAATTTTTTGTATTTTTAGTAGAGACGGGGTTTCACCATGTTGACCAGGATGGTCTTGATCTCTTGACCTCGTGATCCACCCGCCTCGGCCTCCCAAAGTGCTCGGATTACAGGCGTGAGAGCCACCGCGCCCGGCCAGGCAGCCAGTTTTAACCCCGCCCTGTCACCGTGAGCACCCCAGAAGATCGCGGCGCCCCAGAAGATCTTTATACAGCCATGTAAGTCCTCCTGTACAAGCAAACATGGAATATATACATATTTAACTCAATAAACAGAATTATTAGTGTGCGTTTTCCCCTCCTCTACCCTCGCGACGAGGTCAGCTCAGCAACCCCAAAGAATGAGAAGGACTTAGGTGTTTATAGCATTTCCTTCCCAAATGCAGTAACTTTGGGGTGCTGGGGCCAGGGTTGAGTCCTGTGTGCTAAGGCCCCCAGGAACGAGAGCGAACAGGCCTACGGTGGCCTACAGGAGGTGCCACGTTTTTATTTGGTGACTGTTCAGACGCTTGGGATTCTGGGTGTGCCTTATTTGGATAAGCAAATTCAAATAAAAGGGTTAAAAGCAAAAAAAAAAAGTTTCCTTTGTATCTGCCTGGTGTGTCCTTGCCTAATGCCTTTAGGTCTTTGATCAAATGCCCTGCCCTCATAGACCTTTCTTGAATATTCTATCATGTATTCTGCTTTTCTTCATAGCACTTCTGACTGACTTAATAACCAGGAGGGTTATTTGCATTCTTATTCATTTGCGTTCTCTCTCTCCCACTAAAATATTCTAGGAAGTAGGGACTTCATTTACTATGGTATGCCTTGTGCCTAGAATATTGTTAGGTACATGTAGATTTTTTTTTCAGTGAGTAAACTGTTACAAGCAGAATATAGAAGCATTTATTAAAGCAGGAATTAGTTCAGTCCATTTTCTCTGCAGCATCCTTCTCCAAAATTAAGTAACTTCTAATGGTTTTGGAAATGCTTGCTTAAGCATCAGAGGGAAACTTACACTCGCAAATAAATACATGCTGTCTGCTGAATGAATAGCTAGCTTTGGAAATGGGCCAATACACGAGTTGATGCCAAACAACCTTGAACAGCACAGTGAGTGTGGGAAGGGCTCACCTAGCAAAGCACAGTTAGGTTTGTTTACACAAGGAGCACTTTTTTATACAGGGCAGTGGAGGAGAGGTAGTGTGTTATAGGTCACTACGGTGAAAAGCACAGAACACTATGAAACTACGGCTACTTCCTTAATCTCTCTAAGCCTTTGTTTTCTCAACTACTAAAGGAGGCTTACAGCAAATCTTTGATGCAGAAGAATTATAAATAATTTATGTAGTTGTGTAAGGTGGTGGAGCATAACTCTGCTGTGAAACTGTGGGCTGCACAAGTGACTTCCTTCCAGAGAACCAATGGCAGAGGGAAGACAAAGAGCAACTTTATGGTAGATAAACCCGACAAACACTACGCTAGCCAGGTGATAAAGATTATTGTTAACAAGGAATGTCATGTTGATAGCGTATACTTTCCATATGATGTGGTGAGAATGGCATTTTACATCTGTGGTCTTCCTTACAAAATTCAATAGTCCCAATATAATCATGAGCAAAACATCCAACAAATCTCAAATTGGGGAGCATTCTACAAAATTCCTGAACAGTACTCGTGAAAATTGTCAAGGTCATCAAAAACAAGAAAAGACTAAAAAACTGTCATGGCCATGAAGAGTCTGAGACATGACAACTAAATGCAGTGTGGTATCCTAGATGGGATCCTGGGATAGAAAAAGAACATTAGGTAGAAACTAAGGAAATCTGAATAAAAAGTATAGAGGTTAGTTAATACCATATCATTGGTTCATTAAGGGTAACAAATGTACTCTACGAATGTAAGATGTTAACAAGAAGAGAAATTGAGTGTGGGGTATATGGGAGCTCTCTGTACTGTCTTCACCATTTTTCTATAAATCTAAAACTCTTTTTGTGCATATTTGTTTTTTTGAGACAATCTCATTCTGTCACCCAGGCTAGAGTGGGTGCAGTGGTGCGATCTTGGCTCACTGCAACCTCTGCCCCCCAGGTTCAAGTGATTCTCCTGTCTCAGCCTCCTGAGTAGCTGGGACTACAGGTGCATGCCACCCTGTCCAGCTAATTTTAATACTTTTAGTAGGGATGGGGTTTCTCCGTGTTGGTCAGGCTGATCTTAACCTCAGGTGATCCACCTGTCTTGGCCTCCTAAAGTGCTGGGATTACAGGCGTGAGCTACTGTACCTTGCTAAAACTGTTTTAAAATACAAAGTTCTTTTTAAAAAAGGTTTGAGAAGATCAAAATAAAATAACGTGTGAACACTACCACATCTTAAAACAATTTTTACTGGTTGCTTACTTGAAGAATGAGTCATATTTCAAATTTGTCACAGACAGAAAATTTAAGCAGTGCTCATTACATGAAATATGCTACTCATCGCAGTGACAATGTTGCTATCTAGTAGGAAAGGTATGGCTAAGTGAGATAAAAAATACCCTATAATCATTAAAACTTTTAATGACCATAAACATTATAGGACTACATGAAAAATGCTTATGATACAATGTTTAGTTCAAAGTAGGTACAAAATTACATGCACAGTACGATTATGGCAATTACAAAATAATTCAAAAGAAGTACAGAAAAATGCTACAGGGAATATGCCAGTGGGTGTGTTATATATGGGCGATTCCATTTTTTTTTCTTTTAGGTTAGCCACTATTCTGTTTTTATTTCCAACTTTCATTTTAAGTTCAGGAGTACATGTGCAGGATGTGCAGGTTTATTACATCAGTAAATATGTGCCAAGGTGGTTTACTACATAGATCATCCCATCACCCAGGTAGTAAGCCCAGTATCCACTAACTATTCTTCCCAATCCTCTTCCCTCCTCCTAAGCCCCGCCCTCCAACAGACCCCAGTGTGTGTTGGACTCTTCTTATTCCTTTTGTTTTCTTCTTTTCCTATACTGTGGGTACTGTATTTAAAATGGCAAAAATGAATACAATTAAGATGTATATGAAAACAACAGCAATCAATCAAAAAAATTATAGAAACTGCATTTCAGCATATTAATCACAGCATGAGTAAAATTTTTCTTTTTCATCATGGGATCTTTATCTGGGGTTCTGGATAAAATTCAAGGGGTTTGTGAACTTAGATGAGAAAAAAATTACATTTTGCTTTTCAGTTAATGCTAACAAAAATATACATTCTTTTAAAATTTATAATTGAAGCATCTCCTTTAATTGTAAATATTTGCCACTAACAACAGTAGTGTTAGCAGAACCTGTAACTTTGTTATCCACAGAAATCACAGATAATTTTATATTATAGCTCTTGCAGATATCTCAAAATAACTTTTATGTTAATTACCATATTACATAATGACATAATAAGCAGCTATTACACTTGCTGCTGGGTCTTAGTATTTAATAATTTAATGAAGAATCAAAAATGTTACTCTCACAAATTTGTGTTTTAAAAATATTTGGTTAATATCAGTATAATTGTTTTTCTATGTAATCCTCTGATTTCATGCATTTAAAAGCATTATTCTGAGAACGGGCAACAGGCTTCACCAGACTGCCAAAGACAATCATGGCTGAAAAAGTTTAGGATGTCTGATTGAAAGAAGGCTGAAAGCACTACCATAAACAATTTGAAATTTCAGGTTGCATTTTTCTATGAATTTTTATGTAAGTAAAATGGGAGCTTAGTGGACATCCTCAATAGTCCATGGTAGCACTAGGTAATAAATATCAAACCCATTCACAGGTAGAAATCAATATTCTACCAATTAAAGACACCCAAAATGGGGAGGAAAGTTGATATGCTTAAGTTAATTTCTATTCTTTCCAAATTAAAGACACAGTGCCTAATGGTCTGTGATTTGGTGTCAAGGAAAGAACTTATTCCCCAGGGAACATAGCAGAAATATTTTACATGGAAATGTTATAAATCTGAGTGCTACTACATTACAAACATTCTACTTGACTATGCATTTGCAGGTTTTCTTTACTAAAAGCATACCTAAAGTTCCTTGGAAATGAGTAACAAAATTTGACTTCCTGCTTTTTGAATAGGTTTTCACATGATCTCAATTGGGAGGTATGCTTATTACAAATGATCAAAGATGATGGTGATGGTGATGATGGTAGCCAAAACATACTGAATCTGGCACTGTACTAAGTAATTGTATGTATTATCACAATAACCCTGTAAGGTGGTAATTAAGGTTAAATTCATTTTAAAGATGGAGAAACGGAGGTGCAATACATTATACAGTGAATGATGTAACTAAGGGTCAAACCCAGATCACTGTGATTCTAGGGACTAAGCATTTAATGACCATATCATACTGTGGTTGCAAATTTAGAAAAAAAATCCCTAGACCATGGAATAATTTTGGCTCCTACAGCTTTAAGATGCCAGGCATAAAAGCACTACATGAGAAAAATCTGGAGCTAGTGACCAGGAGTGAGATCAGAAGGCAATCCAAGAGATATAAAGCTTTCAAGAAAGATCAGTAAATTTCAGGAAAACACGCCTCCATATCACAGTCGAATTCCCAACGAAATATCTCTGACACAAATGCTCTTAAGACACTCACAGTACAAACATGTTCCCAGAGGAGCAACGTGCTGTGAATCCATCAACGGATTTGGAGGAACTGGGCCTGCAAGACTCGGGCAACACAAGAACCACTTAAAGACTTAATAATGCACAATGATTTCCCTAATGCTTTCCCTTTGGAATGCAGGGAATTTCTGCCCCAGACATATTTTGAAATGCTTAACATGAAACATATCCTTCACACTTCAGTTTGGTTTTTGTTTGTCTCCTTGTTTCTTATTCATTCTCATATTTGGCTGATGAGCTGGAAACTTTTCTTCTTTTATTTTGTCCTCTGAAGTCTTATGCTAGCTTCCTGGCATTTGGATCCAATACCAATCTCAGCAGCTTTATACTGCATTCAAAAATTGCAACACATTTTTATTCTATGCTTATACATATAGCATATGTGCTTACAATCAGGGGTTCTAGAGCCAGACTACATGAATTCCAATCCTGGCCTCATGGTTTTCAGGCTGAGTGACTTTGAGCAAGTTATTCATACCTCTTGTTCCTCAGCATCCCAATCTACAAAATGAGGGTGAGAATAGCGTGCCTATTCAGAGGGTTATCATGAGGACTAAATGATCTACTGCACGTAGAGCCCTGGGCACAGTGACTGGTACATAGTGAGTGCTAGCTAAATGTTAGTGATTATTACCATTACATTTACTAGACTGTAAGCCCCATCAGGGAAAACATTTATATTTTGATCATTATGATATTTATAGCATTAAATATAGTGTCTGATGCAAAGTAGATGCTCAATAAATATTTATTGAATTAAATATTAAGCTGACTCAGCTATTTCTTCCTATTTGTACCATTTCACATTCCTTTCACAGTCATATGTCAAACTCAGTGGACTATGGAAAAGTTCCATATAAATGCCTTGGTCACATCTTTATAATAAAGAAAAAAGAAATCAAAGAGCAGTTTTTAATTCTCTTTCATCCCCAAACACCTAAGGAATATAATGTGGTCACCAGGTCTTTCAGTGTGGTGAATATTTCAGTTTTTTATCTCAATCTGGTGTCCAGGTGACCTGAAATATATTTGATATAAAACAGGTTCTATCTGAGATCAAGCTGTAGTTGAAATATGACCTTTAATTTCACTCTCTGCTCTCTCTATTCTGCTTCTGGGTTCCAATGAAACCATTTAGTTTACATTAGTACAAGGAATATAAACAGCTTCAGCTGGGATCTCATTGCTGCCATCCATCCACCCACCCATCCATCCATCCATCCACCCCCTCCCATTTATTGAGTACCTAATATATTTCAGGCACTGCCCATGGTGCTGAGGCCCTAGACACGAAAGGCAAAAGCCCCTTTCTTTAAGGCACTCAGTGGTCTAAGTTTCTTCAGGAACCAAGTGGGATATAAATAAATAAAGAGGCAATCCTAAGTATGTGATAGAAACTATGGCAAAATAGAAACAACCTTAACTCAAACCAGGAGGCAGGGAAGGGAAAGATTTGGCAGAAGTGATATCTGAACTGAGTTTGGAAGAATGATCAGGGGTTGATTGCTAAAGAGCTCCCTCCAGTCGGGCATGGTGACTCACTCCTGTGATCCCAGCACTTTCAGAGGCCAAGGCGGGTGGATCATCTGAGGCCAGGAGTTTGAGACCAGGCTGGCCAACATGGTGAAACGCCATCTCTACTAAAAATACAAAAAATTAGCTGGGCGTGGTGGCAGGTACCTGTAATCCCATCTACTCAGGAAACTAAGACAGGAGAACTGCTTGAAGGGAGGCAGAGGCTGCAGTGAGCCAAGATTAGCACTACTGCACTCCAGTCTGGGCAACAAGAGTGAAACTCCATCTCAAAAAACCAAACAAAAAGCTCGCTCCTCCTCCTGAATCATCTGGATATCTTTAAAGCACCAGAAACTTACCGTGCTCAAAATAATAGTTATCATCGTCTTTCTGCATGCTCCCTCCCACCCCACATTTTTACAGTTCCAAATGAAAGAGTTGGAACTGTGTTTAACAACCTTATTCTCCAAATCTAATCATTTGTAAAGCACTGTGTAGTCAGCATCCTCTCATATTACTTTTAATCTTCATTTACTTTCCTTTTTCCAGCCCAACTTAGATTTTCAAACTAAGATTTTCAACTTAGATTAGCTCCCACAAGTTTCCAGTCACCATATAAGTGATTGGTAAATGGGGATGCACTATGCAAATGTCAGGGGTTTATTCTAATTAACAGTAATTCCCCTGGTGATCTCATCTATTCCCATGGTTTTAAATACCATCTATACAATGATGAGCTCCAGACTCATATTTCTAGCTTTGACCTTTCTCTCACAATTCAGACTGAAAATCTCCCAGCCTACTCACTATCTTCACTTAGACGTCTAATAGGCATTTAAAATTTTATCATCTCCCAAACTCATAATTCCTACTCCTGCACTCCCCATCAAGCTATTCCTTTCATAGTATTCCCAAATTCAGTTGATAGCAACTTCATTATACAGTTGTTCTGCCTTAAATTCTTACTTTCCTTCTGTAAATCTCCCTCTTAACACATACATCTATTCCATTAGCAAATCTTCTCAACTCTACCTTCAAAAACTATCCTGACTCTTAGACTTTCATTGCTGTCATTCCAACCTGAAGCACTTGGACTACTGCCTTCCTTCCTGTCTGTTTCCGTTCTCCTGCAATGCATCCAACAATTTCACAGCTTTCCAGCTCACTCAGAATAAAGTCCAGATCCTTAACAGGGCTCATGCTGTCTTTCTGACATCATCTATCACTCTCTTTAGCTCTTCCCACTCCAGCCAAGGATGCTTCTGCCTTTGCCCCTCCTGTTCTCTCTGCCTGGAAAGCTCTGTCCTCTGATAGTTGTGCGGCTTGCTCTTTCCTTTTACTTAGGTTTTCATCAGATGTTACCTCTTTAGAAAGACCTTTCCCAGTCCCCCTGGAAAACAGCAACACACGATTTCTTAATCACCTTAACCCTACTTTATTTTTGTCATATTTCTTCATGGCACCAAGATTTCTTGAACGTTCTAGGTACTGTCCGGATGCTGAGAATATAGCAGTAAACAAAATAGGCAAAAATCCCTTTGTTTCATGTGCTTACTTTCCACTTGAGAAACAAACAATAAGTGAGGAAATTAAATGGCATGCCAGAAGACAGTAGCTTCTATGGTGGAAATCAAAGCCAGGAAGGGGGATAAGATGTACTGGGGGAAGAACAGTGGTTGCTACTTTAATAAGGAAAGCTTTCCTGATAGGAGGCTATTTGAACAGATATCTTAAGGAGTGAGGAAACTGAGCCTTGTGAATATCTTAAGTATTTCAGGTGGAGGGAACAAGTGCAAAGCCCTGTGGCAAGGTCATATTTGATGGTTCCAAGAGCATCCAGGACACCAGTGTGGGTGGAGTGGAGTAGCACTTCTACCACCTGCCATTCCATTAGAGATTGATTTGGTTTTTATTGCTGACCTCTTTACACCAGAATGTTGGCTGCATAAGGGCAGTGTCTTTTTTTTTTTCTTTTAAAACAAACAAACAAAAAAAAACCCAGCACTTGAACCTGAGAATTCAGAACTGAGCCTTGTTCTGGTGCGGACTCAATAAATTGTCATGCACTATGGACAAATGTCACTATTCACAAGCCCTTAACATGCCCTATGTATTTGGCCTTTCTTCTCTTATTTTCTCCATCTGGAATGCAGCTCTGTCTTTCAAAAAGCCTATCCTTCAGGACACTCCACAGCTACTGCTTTAATGAAACCTCACTTGGTTGGCTCTCAGCTAAACATCATTTCTGCCTCTTTTGTACGGCGATAACTCTTTGTACTATTGTTGCTGCCGAACAGAAAGCTCCATGGGACAGCGAGCATGTCTATTTGACTCCTTGGGGTAGTGTGCTAGGGTAGCATGGTGCCTAATCATATGTGCCAGGTGCTCAGTAAATAATGAAATAAATGACTATCTCTTGAAGGCAGTGAATTGCTTTATGACTTACCATATCCAATTAAAATTGCTACTGTGTTCTATGGTAGTATGCAAGTAACTCAAGATCCCTAGAACTTGGTCACCGTCTCAGATTTTGAAACCCCTTATCCAACTAGCAATGTAACCATGAGCTCCAGCCTCCTTTGCAAGGAGTGGCGGAAATCCTCTAAAAGGGCACCACCCTTTGCATTCTCCATGGAACTGTATACATGAAAGAAGAACTTGTTCCTTTTCTTTCCAATACAGCCATAGATTTTTCTCTATCTTTAAGCATATCTGATTGGCAATATAGTCTTTTCAAAACTAAGACAATTAGGAGCTTTAGTTTAAAACACTGTTTTAAATCTGCAATACATTTCTAGTCATTTACAAATAAATGTAATGTCAAGGAGAAACCAGTACTTCCTGGTAACAAATAATGTGGCATAACTTTTGCTAAATATCTTTCACCTTAAATAACTTGGCCTTTCAAAGAACTCACGTTTGTTTTAATCAGGCAGAAAAAGAATTCACATTTTGGACAAATTGAATCAGAAAGTATGAAAATACCCATTGCAAGTGGCTGATGTGGTAACAAAGAGAAGACCACCTGTTTGTTGAACTGAGCTGAAGTGGATGTGATAATGTAGTTTCACTTCACTGTTATCAAAGACTTCAAAGGCTTCTGTTTAGTTAATTGAAAGGCTAATTAGCAGGTCTTTTTAAGGACAAGCGAATCTAAGTTGGATTTTCTTTTATTCCCTCATCCAAGCTCTTCTCTCCCTCTAATCATCAGTAATATGAGTGATGAACTCAAGCAAAGCATGTCAGATGGTATAAAATGGGTTATATGATGTACTTTTCCTAGAGGGGGGCATCTAAAATAACAGCACTTTGATACGTTATTGTTCCTTCAATTTAAATCCATTTTAACTTGGCCATTGCTTCACTAGTTGATACTGGTTTCTTGTCCACATTCCAACTATGTGCATAAAAGAAAGTGCTATCTAGAGTGTTCTTGCCTTTGGAACTGTCATCAAGTCATTTAAATAAAAGATATACTGCCAAATATTAATGAAGCTTATTAGTTAAATGCTATGATGCAGAAGATCCCCAGGACATAAAATTACGGTTTTATGCACTAATTTCAGAACCAAATGACTGTATTCTCCTTTTGCCGAAATACTAAATGATGCTCTAAATATTGGAAATTCTGGGAAAGTGGAATGAGTGGGCTACCATTTGACACATGTTCCCAACGGGCATTTCTACCCTGAATTAATAATTCACTTCTGAGTCCTGAAAGTGATTGCTATGGTTTTAAGACTAATGTTTATGCAATGTTAGCATATTGAAAGCCAGTGCCAAGTAACTTATAAATGAGAAATTTCTGAATACTTTCATCAGTGTTTTATATCCTTTTTACAATAGTCAAGTGAACAGAAAGACGCATATATCCAATTCAGGTTTAAACATTTTAAGCCATCACTGCCATTATTTCCAGAGCACATAATGCACCCAGGAAAATTAAATTTTGTTTCATTTTCATAATTTCTGTAATTATTAGTCAATGTAAGTTGAACTATCTGAATGCTAATCTCATACTAAAGAAAAGAAGAGAGAATTTACACTTATGTGGCATAAATTCATCTTTGTCAGTTCTATAATTTTAGACTTCATACCCAAAGGACAACTTTTGAAAGATAAAAAGTAATTTTATTTACACTTGGAAAAGAATTTTACATATTTTCACTCCCATTACTGCTATAAGAGTTGTTAATTATGCAGTTAATCACTAGAACAATAAAAACTTGTCACTGGCTTTTTTTTTGGTGGGGGGGGGTTGGAAGCTGAAGAAAGAGTTACTGACCTTTAAATAGATGCAGATACTTTATGGTATAAAAATACTAATATTATTTACTCTTTTGGGTACTATGTCTTTGCCAGGTAGTGATGGTGTAGCTCATAAGGCTTAGTTGTATAGATTACCTATTGCAAAACTCATATTACATGTGGTTCTACATACAAAATATGGATGGGCTTCCCTGTGTACCTAGAGAGCTTACACTATAGTCTTGTAACAGAAAGAACATTTTCAGATAACGAAATGTGAAGCAGGAGTATTGTCCCATGCAAGGTCAGGAAGGTAACAGAGCAAGTTTGGGCTGCAGTAATTAGGGAGAAATTTCATTACAGACACAGGATTTGAGGTAGACTTAATGAATTTAAGCAAAGAGGAGGAGAAAATCCCTTTCCAGACTGGCTAAGAGTTGATAACCTAAGCGCTGAGTATATGAGAATTAATTGTACTATTTTCTCTGCTTCTATATATGATTAAAATTTTCCAGAATAAAAGCTTCCAAAAATCCTTTCAGGAATGACTAGAATGAGCAAAGATAAGAGGAGTCTTTGAAGAGAGGGGCCCTTATTATTTCACCTACCTGCCAAAGCAAGGTGCCAGAGGCAGCTAGGTGAAATAAGGGACAGTTAAAATGGGGTGAGATTTTGAGAGGCACCGGATAAGAGAATTAAAGACTTGAATTCCAGTTAGGTCATTGGGAATCACTTTGCTGAATCAAAGAGAACCAAGCCTTGCTTTCAATTATGTGCAATGAATTTCTAATATTCAGCATTTTCTCCTACCCTATTGATGGTGATATTCACTGTCAATGTTATTCAGTGCCAGTGGCATCTAGTGGGGGAGGTGATGTAGGAGAGTTTGCTTGTTGCTGCTAAAACTTCTTTGGGAAGACAGCATCTAGGTTGAGTCTCTGTGATTCAGGTAGCTGGTTCTCAGCCCGTCTGGACACTATGGAGCCACTATGAAATGGTCAGACTCAGTGATACTCAGACACTAGGAAGGGAGACCAATGTACAACAAACTGTTAGCTTAGTCATTCAGAGTGGGATATCCCCTTTTCTGTTCTACTTCTGCATATTAAACTGTTTGGAAAAACAAATTAAAAGGTTTTTAATTTAGTAGGGGCTTAGAGCAAGAGAATACATATCATCTTTAAGGAGAAGGCATCTAGCCAGCGTGAGGTCAGATCCATCTTTATTTTATTTTTTTCTGGAAAAGGATGGAGGCATAGTAGTCTGCTTCTCTATACCCCATTCTCTTTGCCTACCGTTTTTCTTCTGTATTACTCCCTTCCTTTTCAGATGTTCCATTACTATGTTAACTCTGAAGTCCATGAGAATCTCAGAGACAGGGTACCTTGTGGGTTGGAACCTCTTTAGGTCTTTGCTTGAAATCCCTTTGTATGTCACTATTCAGCTGAGTTAGGAATCAGTCTCTTAGGAAATTGCTTCAGGTTTTCTTCATATTATATGCTGTTATTTTAGTATACTTATACTATGGGGCTTAGAATTTTGAGTGAATGAGTGAATTAGCAGATAGACCAAAGACAGAAAGAATATACTTACTATGGGTGATAGAGCTAGATGTCATTTCCCCAGAAACAAAATAAAAAAATGAAAATAGAGAAAGAAAGACAAATAGACAGACAGACAGACAGACAGACTATATACTTACTATGTGGGGTGTGTGTGACAGAACTGGATGCCACCCCCTACCACAATTTACCCATAGTAAGTATATAGTCTTGTCTTGTTCGTTTGCTTTTTCCTTCTTTTCTTTTCTCTCTTTCTTTCTCTCTCCCTTTCTTTCTCCCTTCCTCCCTCCCTCCTTCTCTCTCTCTCTTTTTTTTTGTGGCAGGGGATGGCATCTAGCTCTGTCACATATAGTACATATATCGCTTTTCTTTCTTTCTTTTCCCTTCCTTCCCTTCCTTCCTTCCTCCCTCCCTCTCCCTTTCCCTTTCTTTTCCTTTCTTTCTCTATCTGGTAATTCACTCATTCATTCAAAATTCATTAACAGTACACTATGTGTAACAGATTACAATAAAATTTTTCAAATGTAGTAAGTTGCTTAAAAATGATTATTTGAAATTACAGTGAGATATCACCTCACACTTACCAGAATGACTATTATTAAGTAAAAAAATAACAGATACTGGTGAGGCTATGGAGAAAAGGGAATGCTTACACACTGCTGGTGGGATTGTAAATTAGTTCAGCCATATGTGGAAAATATTCTGGAGATGTCTCAAATAACTTAGAACTACTCTTCGACCCAGCAATCCCATTACTGGGTATATGTCCAAAGGAAAATAAATCACTCTACCAAAAAGACGCATGCATTTTTATGTTCACTATAGCACTGTTCACAATAGCAAAGACATGGAATCAACCTAGATGCCCATTAACGGTGGTTTGGATAAAGAAAATATGGTTCATATGTACCACAGAATACTATGCAGCCATAAAAAAGAATTAAATAATTTCCTTTGCAGCAACATAGATATAGCTAGTGGCCATTATCCTAAGTGAACTAAGGCAGGAACAGAAAATCAAATACCACATATTTTCACTTTTAAGTGGGAGTTAAGCATTGAGTATACATGAACACAGGGTAACAACAGATACTGGAAACTACTGAGGGGAAATGACTGAAAAATTGCCACTGGGTACTATGCTCACTACCTGGGTAAAGAAATCATTCCTACCTCAAACATCAGTGTCACAAAATATACTGATGTGACAAACCTATACATGTATCCCCTGAATCTAAATTAAAAGTTGGAATTATGTTTAAAAAAGTAATTACTGAGGTCTTTCCATAGCGCAATGGAAAAAGCATAGAACCTGGAATCAAGAGCCTGAGGTCAAGTTCTGGCTTCCTGGCAGTACTTGACCAGGAAGTCTAATAAGCTACATAACCTCTACGAGACTCTCTTTTCTTCTAGAAATTAGGATGACATTAATATTCTTTTTCTTTTGAAACGGAGTTTTGCTCTTGTTACCCAGGCTGGAGTGCAATGGCGCGATCTTGGCTCACTGCAACCTCTACCTCCTGGGTCCAGGCAATTCTCCTGCCTCAGCCTCCTGAGTAGCTGAGATTACAGGCACATGCCACCATGCCCAGCTAATTTTTTGTATTTTTAATAGAGATGGGGTTTCACCATGTTGACCAGGATGGTCTCGATCTCTTGACCTCGTGATCCACCCGCCTCGGCCTCCCAAAGTGCTGGGATTACAGGCTTGAGCCACCGCGCCTGGCCTAATATTCTTTTCATTGAATTATCATTATTATAGTAGTAGTGGTAGTAATTTGATAGTAGTGTTTGATACCTAGTGTTTGTTGGAACATTTTATGATTCTTCCTGCTTATCTTCTCCATCTTCCGTAAAAGCAAAAAATTATTCTCACATTTTAAATAATTAAATTAGGTTATTTTATGCACTTACATTTTCAATACATATTTTAAAAGTACATCAGTAGCCCGGTGTGGTGGCTCACACTTGTAATTCCAACACTTCTTTGGGAGGCTGAAGTGAGCAAATTATGAGGCCAAGAGATCGAGACCATCCTGGCCAACATGGTGAAACCCCATCTCTACTAAAAATATAAAAATTAGCTTGACATGGTAGCACATGCCTGTAGTCCCAGCTACCTGAGAGGCGGAGGCAGGAGATAAGCTTGAACCCAAGAGGCAGAGGTTGCAGTGAGCCAGGATGGCACCACTGCACTCCAGCCTGGTGACACAGTGAGACACCATCTCAAAAAGAAAAGAAAAAATGTAACTCAGCACTGCTATTCTCAATTACTTAGTAATCGTTGGGATAGTTGATTTTCTAAATTCTAACTTCTTGACTAGACGAACACTGAGTAGAGTAGAATATGACAAATTGAAATGATGTTTCTAAGACCTTGTTTGGTTGGAGTAAAGATGCTGGGAGTAGGGATGTCTAGTAAGATGAGATGACAAGGATCTGGACCAAGGTGGGACATTGAAAAGATACAAAATTCAATGCATTCAAAATAAACTACAAAGGAAGAGTGAACAAGCTTAGTAACAAGATTAAATGGAGATGATGAAAGAGAAATGTTACATCCGTAGGATGTCAAGCTTGATTACCTGGAGGATGGCAGTACCACCAATAAAAAAGGGTCACCTGAAAGGCTAAGCTATTTTGATAAGGGAATATCGCCCAAGAAATTGACTTTTGTTATAGACATGTTGATATTTGACATAATGTTGGCAGAATATTTGATGATCATGTCTTAAAAGCACTTGGAAATATGGAATCAGAAATCAAAGTAAAGATCAAAGGTGAAGATGTAGCTTTGTGTGTGATGAGATAACAAATAATGGTCATGGCTAATAACGATGACTTACCACGTGACAGGGATTGTTCTTAGTGTTTTCTAAGTGCTAACTTATTTTTTTACATCAAATATTATATCAAATTTATTGATGAGAAACTTAAGGTAAAGAGATGCTACGTAACTCACCTTACACTACCCAGCTAATAAGTAGCTAAGCTGGGTTGACAATGGATGAGCTCCTTCAGGAAATAAAAGAGAAAGAAAAACAATATGGAGTGAGAGGCAATCCCCATGGGCAGTGGAAAGATGAGAAAGAAAGAAACCAGCTTCCAGGAGCAGTGGGGAGGTCTAAAAACAGGAGCAGCAGAGCAATGTCATAGAACAAGGAAAGGCAGAATTTCAAGGAGAAGGGTGTGGTCTGTATCATTAAATACTTCAGAAAGTTCAAGAGCAATGACTCAAAATTTCTAGACTTGGCCAGTACTGATGAGACAGGAGTCTGGGTAAAGAGATGTTTTAGAACCCAGACTGCAGAGGATCAAGGGGATGGATCTAAAGAGAGGGAAGTAGTAGGGACAGACTAATTTTTCATGGAATTTTCCTGTAAAATAGAGAATGACAGCATAAAGAGACAAAAGGAGCAACTAAAACATTTCAAATTAGAATGTCATCTGATGCATGAGAACCTGTCAATGTGGGCATCTTTTCTTGATCATAACTCTAGATCAATAGAGGTAGAATATATAAGTGCTCACATGCTGATAACACATTTAGATTTTCTTTGTCTTTTTAATTAAAAAATTAATATGCAAACTTATGACACTTCCACAAATTCTTTTTTCTTTTTTTTTTTTTGAGACAGGGTCTCATGGTATCATCCAGGCTGGAGTGCAGTGGCATGATCTTGACCTACTGCAACCTCTGCCTCCTGGATTCAAGTGATTCTCCTGACTCAGCCTCCCTAGTAGCAGGGATTACAGGTGCATGCCACCACATCTGGCTAATTTTTGTATTTTTAGTAGAGACGAGGTTTCACCATGTTGGCCAAGTTGATCTCAAACTCCTGACCTCAAGTGATCTGTCTGCTGGCCTCCCAAAGTGCTGAGATTACAGGCATAAGCCACTGTGCCTGGTGACAAATTCTTAATCTGCTAAAGGAACAGAAGGGACCTATTAATCTTACTATAATTTTACATGAAATGGGCATTTATATACTGGAAAGCAAAGCAAATTTGGTTGAAATGGAGGCTGTGGAAAACTTCATACAAAAAAAGTTGTTTTATTTTCAAACATTTGTTTTTTTCCTACAATTAAATTAATAAATAGGAACATTTAAATATGAAAAATTATGGTCAAAATGGAATTTAGGTATTTTAAGAATGAACATCAAACCTAAACTTCTTATGTAGCAGAAACATCCAGTTCTGCAATGTATAATGAGTATAGGTGAATTGTAAATTCTAGCTACCACAAAAAGTATAAAAAAAACTTATTTAGAAATAATCAACAGGAGTAAATGGACAACATTTGTAACAGGAGAAAATATTTGCAAACTATGCATCTGACAACAGGCTAATATCCAGAATGTACAAGGAACTCAAACAACTCAACAATAAAAAAAAAATCACATGCAAAGGACAAGAAGAACAGTTTTCAAAAGAAAATATACAATTGGCCAACAACATGAAAACATGCTCAACATCAGTAATAATCAGAGAAATGCAAATGTCTGTGAAGACATGGAGAAAAGGAGACACTTATACCCTGTTGGTGGGAATGTAAATTAGTATAACTTCTATGGAAAGCAGTTCGGAGATTTCTCAAATAACTTAAAATGGAACTGCCATTCTATCCAGCAATCCCACTCCTGGGTATATACCCAAAGGAAAATATGTCATTCTATCAAAAAGATACCCGCGTGCGCGCGTGCGCGCACACACACACACACTCACACACCCCCCCCATGAAATACCGTTCAGCCATAAAAATAAATGAAATCATAAAGAAGAATGAAATCATGTCTTTTACAGTGATGTGGATGAAACTGAAGGTCCTTAAGTGAAAACTCAGTCACTTATAATCACTTATAATAGGGAGCTAAATAATGTGCACACATGGACTTAGAAAGTAGAACAGTAGATATCAGAGATTCAGAAAGGTGGGAGTGTTAGAATATGGTGAAGAATGTGAAATTATCTAATTAATACCATGTACACTATTTAGGTAATGGTTATACCAGAAGCCTGGATTTCACCACTGCAATATATCAATGTAACAAAACTGTACTTGTATCCCCTAAATCTGTAAAAATAAAATAAAAAAATAATTTCATCATGGAAAAATTACATCAAATGTATTGGAAAGTGAAACAAAGCTTAATAACATAAAAAAATTCAAATTCTATCGTTGTGGTTGCCAATTCAAAACATCAACATGCATTTTCCAATTTGAATAATAAAGAATAGAAACAATGATTCCAATGTAAAATATTAAAATCTAATTATGTGTGTAAAAGCAGAAAAGAAAAAAGAAAGAAAAATGCTTTTTTATACATAGAAATAGGTACTTTGCTATTGGTACAAGAAAAAAAACCTCAAGGAGAAATTTATGGAAGGGGAAGTATCCATGCCTGTGTATTATTATACACAATGGCCAGAAGCACAATTTGTTTACTTTTTTGCTTTTAAAACTATATCAGGGTCGGGGGCTAAGGGAGGGACAGCATTAGGAGAAATACCTAATGTAGATGATGGGGTGATGGATGCAGCAAACCACCATGGCATGTGCATGCCTATGTAACAAACCTGCACATTCTGCACATGCACCCTAGAACTTAAATAATAATAATAAACTATATCTGTTAAACATTTATTTTCAGAGATGAAAAATATTATGTGCTTATTTGCTATTTAATAGACTTAAGTTCCTCTGATACTACAATGACTTTTTTAAATGACTTAAAAATTATTATGTTTATGATCTAAAATGAATTATAGGAAGAAAGTTATGAGACTGGGAAACATGAGTCAAACGTGCGGGTGCTCTGCAGATGTCAAGTTAAAATGGAGACATGCGTTAACCTATACTAAGTTAACCCATACGAAGATGCTATTCACTTTGAAAGGCCTCTCATTCTCCAATTGCACTAAAAAGATTAATCAAACATAAAATTTCTGTACTATTTATCATGGAACCAAATACTTTGTTCCTTGAATACAATGATGGATTGATTTTATAAGTGCCTAATCTTTAAATAAGACTGTAATGGACTCACACTGCATTAAATGGCATTAGCCCAGAAGAAGAGCTGGGTAGCTTAGGAGCCATATCCTATTTTGCTTGATAGCATATATTTTATAATGATACTCTTAGGACACAATGCAAATTAAGTATTTATTAATACCTCTTTACTGCTTTCTCATGACTTCCAATATATCTAAAAATGATGCCTTATAACTCTCTAAAGTTATACTATGGAACGAGAAAGGAAGCTCATAAGACAGATAATTTGCTAAGGAATTATTATGCTATCCTGAAGGGAAGAGGGCACGGCAAAAGAAGACTATGAATATGGACTTCAGTTATAATACACACTGCCCACATGCTGGCCTAAGGAGCAATGATTCCATAACATTAAACTTTAGCATTGGCTCCACTAGTAATAGTTAACAGTGTTAACCAGGGGCATGTGCATACATGGCGTCCTGGCTTCTGAGTTGACTGGTTTTCAGTCTATTGCTTTTTGCTTGGTAACTTTAACCATCATTCTTTGCTCAATTGTAATAATTGTGTAGTATACTCAAATCATGCCCGTGGATAATCCAACATTATATGTTGTTGTTGTGCTTTTGGTTGTGTTGTTTCTTGTATATAAATATATTCATTAGAAGTTATCAAATTAGCTGACCATACCTTTGTTGGCACTTGTGTTTTGACTCTCTTCTATTGTAGTCAATTGATTGCAGTTGCTTCTATTAGAGGATAGGATGCAGATATCAGAGTTAATTATTGGGCATACCCCTTTATTATGGGTGGACTTTATCCGGTTTGCTGATAGGACATGCTATAGAAAGGCCATAGTTTTATACTGGTCAGACCAATATTTGTAATTCTGTGGTTCACAACTGTCCATTTGTATGATTTTAGAGCTGGAGAAGACTTGAGACCTACGACCATATTTTTTTGGCAATAGATCCATAAGAAAGAAGTCATTTTTCCACATTTCCAAGTGTTCTAGTTATCACCTCATGTTGTCTCCCACTTGAATAAAGTGTTCTGCATTTTGATTTTATACAGCTTAGGGAAATCAGTAAGTAATATGACCTGGTATTACGTGAGAGACATCACTTGGGCTCAGGATGTCTGTGGGCCAGAGGGTTAACTCATGTTCAAAATGAATCACACTAACTGGCATGTACTTGGCAGGATGGCACATGTTGCCATTTTCCCAGAAATAAGAATTGATGATGGACTTCATATATCCTGTAATTCCTTTTATTTCTAAGAAGTACCTGCCGTCTATAGAATTTAGTCACCTATTCATACTGGGTTCTTCCTTGGAGGGTTTGAAACATGCATCAGGGGTATTATTACTAGTCCATTGAGCCCAACTAAATCATATGGCTCCTGGTTCACATACACCCATCAAAAATTATAGGCTTAGAGAGATTGAACATTATTCCAGAAACTCATTTTAAAGAATATTATCATTCTCAGCCAATTAGCTCAGACTCTATTATATTCAGAATTGCAAACTGTTCAAATAAGAATTAAATGCATAGTAAGGTGCTAAAAAATTGTCTTCAAAATTAGTGCTTCTTTTCTGTTCCATTTCAACCTTGTCTCTATTCATTTCTACTTTATAGGTAGTAAGTAAGTTTCTACATTTAGAATTTGTTTGCAGGTAAATAAACGTTATTCATTTACTGGAAGAACTGGGGCTTTCTTTCTCCATCTCTTTCTTTCTCTCCTTCTTTCTTAGTATTGATTTTGCTTTTCTTCAACAATTTCCTATATATCCCTGGCTTATTCCAAAACGTATTATTTCTTTAAACGTTTTCATGATGAAAGATTTGCCATTTTCTCAATCAATCAGGAGCCTCTGGTTTTGGGCACTTCCACAAATATATCCTGGGAAGTCCACTGGGAAGTGTCTTAGCTGTATGTCTGAGTTATTAGTGATGAAGAATGATCTATGATACTTTGCTGTCTCTTTTACAAGATGTTCTTTTCCCCCCTACAGCTACACTTTAAATGGAAGTGCTTTCAGATGTAAAGATGTCATCAAGATTTTTCAAGGTGCATTGCAAACAATGAGTAAACACGTGTATATTCTCTTTCACTGCATTTTCGCCCAGTCATAAAACTGGGTGTATATAAACAAGAATTCATTATTTACACTGCTTGTTAGTATTGATAGAGATGCCATGAGTTCCTGCCCTTTCTTCTTCTTTATATTGAAGGGATTATCCTGCAACATTTTGAGATCTTTAAGTTGATTTCTACATGAACTCCAAGTGTGTTAATGACATTTTCAGAAAAGATGCTTTACTTAGCTGACAAGGAAAAGTACTCTGTAAGCCTTTATTTATATGTGATAAAGCAGAGTTGATAAAATAATCTTTTACTATGAACTTATCAATGCACTCTTACAGAATCCACCTATCACAAAGTAGATAATTTTGTTTTCTCTGCTTTTGTTTCAGTAGAAACTGTCAATTAAAATCAACAAATCTCTAGAAAAAGCCATAGTAAACTCGGTTTCAAACCAAGAGGGAGTCAACTAAGGTGAAGAAAATGTGAGACTCTTTATTAAGCACTTGAGCAGCACTTAAATTATAACCCTAGAGTGATACTGTTAAATCCCTATAGATTTTATAAACTATATAGGACAGCAGATGAGCAATCAGGGATTCTGGCCCAAGCACTGATAAACCCTGAATCTTCGAGCTTTGCCAAATGATTTTTTTTTCTCTTTAGTTATAAACTAGGGAAATTAATATTTTTCCCTACTCTTGCTTCACCCATGATTCTCTAAGGAATACAGAGTTAACGCTCCTTAAACATTTTGAGACACTACTGAAAGTTCTACATATGAATTATTTGCTTTACTTATTTCCCAAATGGCACAACACATATTCTTTCCCCTAAAAGAGCAGCCCTCTTGAAATTGAATAGTGCTGCATGAAACAACTATGGCATATTGATTTTTTTCTTTTGCATTTATTCAGGATGATTCCCCATTCCATAGGTTTGTGGCTTAGCTATTATACTCTCATAAAAAGAAGAACTTCTTGAATATTGAGTGAGAATTCATTTGTTCTTCTTGCCTTTTTCTCACCCTCTGCAGGGGAATTTTCAATCCATTGAGCTTTCAGAAGATGTATTGTTATACCCCACCGAGCAAGAACAGGAGACTGTGGAGGATTAAATACCAACAGTGTCCTGTTTCTGTACTAAAGACAGAATTAGCCATTGGCCTCCGCCTGATGAGTCTACAGTCTAATTAGACAGATTGATAACCCCAAGAAGGGAAACTGTAAGAATATGCATCAGCATAGTAGGTTAAAATGGAGAAAGTGGCATATTAAGATATTTTAAAAGGTAAAATTACCAAGAAACAAATTTATATTTGAAGAGGGTTTTGCAGTTTCCAAAATATTTTTGTTGCCACTTTCTTCTTTATCCTATGCTATTACTATGACCCTAGAGGTTTTCCAGGCAAGAATATCAAATACATACTTAGGTCTGAGGCATCAACAGAGTACAATACAATGTCTTGGTATTGAACTACAAGAAATATCTTACTGTAATTAATGTTTCTCATAAAACCTGAGGACCTCATTCCTTACTTAACCATCTCAGCAATGTGAGCAAAGGAAATTCATCCTTCTTTCCTTCAAGTAAAAAGATATGATATGTTTGGATTGGCATAAAAATGTCAAAGACGTTTCTGCATTCTATGTTGTCTTGAGAAAACATCAACCCTCTTCAGAACACTTCTTAGGTAACACTACATTCTTTCATCTGTCACAGGCTTGAAACAAAACAAGGGTCCTAAAGCACTTACCTGGGGGAGATAGTTTGGAATTTGGAGCCTCAGAGACCAGCCCTGGGATTCTACTTCATTACACTTAGTCTAAGTAGTTAGGTTTATTTTTTATGGTCATATTTTTTTCCTAGAATCTGGTTTCATTTTAACCTCAAACATCATGTGAAATCTTCTTGCAAATCTAAAACTGTACTTAATTTGGTAATGTAAATGACATACAAATTACTGCATAGTTCTTATTCTGAGGAGTTTTGAAACACATTTAACTTAGTACTTCTCAACAACAAAAGATACTCACTTATTGATTAAGAATGTGAAGTGACTTCTGGATATATTTGCTGGCTTTTTTCCTCTGATATCAGTAAAGGTAGGGAGCAAAACAAAGGTAGCAAGGAAATAAACCCATGCTGGCATGAAATTCTATACATTCTGTGTTTTGATCTTGACATTTTCTTTTTAACTAACCAGAGTGTTTGGATATACATACAGACAAGGGTATATTAGTAAAAATGGTATGGAATTTTATCTCTTATCTAAAACTTTACCTCAGTGTCCATTTTTATTAATTAAAAAATGGAAAATAATTGCAATGCACACACACACTTTCCCTCAGCCCATTTTTATTAATAAAAAATGGAACAAAATAATTGTCTCTCACTCACACACACATGCACGCTACACTTTAGAAGCCTGACTGAGGGGAAAAAAAACCCAGAAGGCTGGTGGAGGGTGAGAATTATATCAGACATTAGAGATTGGACTAAGAAATCAGAGCCTGAGAGGCAATTACTGAGACGGGGATTAAACCTCGAGTTTAGTGGAGTTGACTGTTCTCCTGGAAGGCAGAACAGCACAGCATTCAAGAAGGGTTTGGATCCCAGGCTTATTTCATGCTGGTGGTGTGACATTGAGCTTGTTTCTTAACTTTCCTGAACTTCAGTTCTTTATTTTTAAAATAAACATAATTATACCTATCCTACAGGGTTATCATAAAAATTAAATCAGATATTATATATTAAGAACTTGTCACAGTGTCATTAAACTCTCAATGAATGATGATGATGATGATGATTATTAGTTAGACAACCTATTTCATTGTAAGGTAGCTCTGTTATTAAGCTATTTTTTTTAAAAAATAACAAATCTGGCTGGGTGCAGTGGCTCATGCCTGTAATCCCAGCACTTTGGGAGGCTGAGACAGGTGGCCCACCTAAGGTCAGGAGTTAGAGACCAGCCTGGGCAACATGGTGAAACCCCATCTCTATAAATAAAAATACAAAAATTAGCTGGGCATGGTGGTGGGCACTTGTAATCCCAGCTACTTAGGAGGCTGAGGTAGGAGAATTGCTTCAACCTGGTAGGCGGAGGTTGTGGTAAGCCAAGATTGCGCCATTGCACTCCAGCCTGGGTGACAGAGCAGAACTCCATCTCAAAGACCAATGGAACACAACAGAGGCCTCAGAAATAATAGTACACATCTACAACCAACTGATCTTTGACAAATCTGACAAAAACAAGCAATGTGGAAAGGATTCCCTGTTTAATAAATGGTGTTGGGAAAACTGGCTAGACATATGCAGAAAACTGAAACTGGACCCCTTCCTTATAACTTATACAAAAATTAACTCCAGATAGATTAAAAATGTAAACATAAGACCTGAAACCATAAAAGCCCTAGAAGAAAACCTAGGCAATACCATTTAGGACATAGACATGGGTAAGGACTTCATGACTAAAACATCAAAAGCAATGGCAACAAAAGCCAAAATACACAAATAGGATCTAATTAAATTTAAGAGCTTTGTAGAGCAAAAGAAACTATCATTAGAGTGAACTAGCAACCAACAGAATGGGAAAAAATTTTGCAATCTACCTATCTGACAAAGGGCTAATATCCAGATTCTACAAAGAACTTAAACTCATATACAAGAAAAAAACAACACTGTCAAAAAGTGGGTGAAGGATAAGAACAGACACTTCTCAAAAGAAGACATTTATGCACCCAACTAACATGAAAAAAGGCTCATCATCACTGGTCATTAGATAAATGCAAATCAAAACCACAATGAGATACCATCTCATGCCAGTTAGAATGGCAATTATTAAAAAAATCAGGAGACAACAGATGCTGGAGAAGATGTGGAGAAATAAGAACACTTTTACACTGTTGGTGGGAGTATAAATTAATTCAACCTTTGTGGAAGACAGTGTGGTGATTCCTCAAGGATCCAGAGCTAGGAATACCATCTGACCCAGCAATCCTATTACTAGGTATATACCCAAAAGATTATAAATCATTCTGTCATAAAGATACATGTACACATATGTTGATTGCAGCACTGTTCACAATAGCAAAGACTTGGAACCAACCCAAATACCCATCAATGATAGACTGGATAAAGCAGATGTGGCACATGTACACCAAGGAATACTATGTAGCCATAAAAAAGGATGAGTCATGTCCTCTGCAGGGCCATGGATGAAGCTGGAAACCATCATTCTCAGCAAACTGACACAAGAACAGAAAACCAAACACCACATGTTCTCACTCATAAGTGGGTGTTGAACAATGAGAACACATGGACACAGGGAGGGGAACATCACACAATGGGACTTGTTGGGGGGTTGTGGGGGGCTAGAGGAGGGATAACAGGGGGTGGGGGGATTGGGGAGGGATAGCATCAGGAGAAATACCTAATGTAGATGACAGAGTGACTGATGCAGCAAACCACCATGGCACACGTATACCTAGGTAATGAACCTGTATGTTCTGCACATGTATCCCAGAACTTAGAGTATATTAAAAAATAAAAAAAAAAAGGATCGAAATCTGTCTCTCTATAGCTGTCATCTCTTTGTGATTGCTCTCGCTTCTGAGAAACTCCAAAATAACTGATTTAAAGAATGGCTGCTCCACCTTCCTTTTGGCAGTGATTCCATGTCTGAAGCACTTTGCATTCTTATGTTGTAGACTTCAGCATATATTCTTATTATCCCACTATACCCCTAACAGTATTGGCTACATGAATCCTATTGCTATCATTACTTCCTGAAAAGAGCCAAAAAGGGAATCATAAAACACTCAACAAAGAAAATATAGCTATGAAATTGAGAACTGATTTGTCTTTGATGGGAGACAGTTTACAGATGCTGAATCTTCCAGACAAACTTTATAGCCTTGTTCACATACCACCTAACCTAGCCTTATTCCTTATGACTTAAGAGATATTAAAGCACCTTAATTAGTTAAAGCAATGTAATGGCTGCTCCTTATTTTAGTACTATAGTCTACCTAGTTGCTCTAGCTTTATACTCAAATGAGCAAACAAACTTGACTCTTTCTCTACTCTTCTCTTCTATGCAGACAAGAGGAACACTGATTCTGCTGTCCAGATATTCGTCCTTTCATTCTTCTTTCTCTTCTCATGGTTGTTAGAGCTGAGGCTTCCAATAGGGAGATGACCAGCATACAGCAAACTAGCAGCCAAGGAACCAATGCACGAAGAACCAGAACCCCACTCTCATCCTGCCCTGTGATCGCCTGCTGCTTCCCGCTGATCCAACCCAAGTGGAAGCCATAGGGCAAGGGAGACCATTGGTGTAGTGAATAAAGAGAACTAGAAGGGATAAGTCTGGAAAGGAAAATGAAATTGATCCCACACATTTCTTAACTTCTTTTGTGAATTCTATTTCTTTCTCTCTCCAGAGGTATCTTTTGATCCGTTTGACCAAAATCATTTTGAATGTTGCATGTTTGATCATGTTGCTCCCCTTTTATAACCCTTCCATTCCTCTTAAGTATGCTTTATAGTTCCCTCCTGATCAACCTCCTAGCAGCCTTTCACCTTAACTTCTGTTTCCACTTTCCTTCTCTGTTTTCTCCTAGGCTCCAGGTACAACAGACAAGCGGATGATTCTCCATGTCTCCCAGATTTAGAGACTCCCAAGGACCACACTGCTTTCATCTTATAAGAAGAGATCCTACCTGACACAGCTCCTGGCTCATAGTAAATGCTCCACATGTGCCTGCTGAATGAATGGATGTCTGCAGTTTTGCACACAATGTTCTCTAAACCTGGAATGCCTAATAAATTCTTAATTTCCCTTCAGTCTCTGAATTACACTTCTGTGAAATCCAACCTGATCGCTCCCCATGACATCTCTTCTGATGAGAGACTCATTCCTCTGTCCTTGCTCTGCAATCTGTACTCTTTTAGCTTATCTCCATGTGCTGTTTTAAATTGCTCATATTCCTCCATGGCTTTACCATGGTTTTACGACACTGTACATTCCTTTAAGGCAGAGACTGGTATTATTCATCCACAGATCCCCAGGACCTGAAAGGATTCCTGATGCATAGTGGGTACTCAATGTACATGCAATCTGTTTACCAAGGAAAATGGACTTGATCCCATACCTTTCTTCTTCTCTGGCTTCTGTTTGTTTCAGAAAGACAGAAGGGGAAGTGGAGGAGGTATAAAAATATAAAGTAGCTTTTTTTTTTTACCAATTACTACTTTCATTTGTTTTTCTCATTTCTTAATGATATCTTGGGAAGATTATTAACTTTTAAGTAACTTTTTGCTATAATGCATCCAGTCTCATTAAAGCCTCAACATCAAACTTGATTTAAATCACTTTCCTTCCTCCTCCATGGAGAGGTATGGTCTACTTCTGAATCACTGCCTCTTCCCTTGTTCATTCTTCAAGGTCTAGTTCTTCCAGTGTATTAGGGGCATAGAGGAAACCACCCCCCGCTTGCCTTAATTTAACTGGTTGCAATTGTACTCTTTTTTGTGTGGATTGTGGCTGCTGGTCTGGCGAATGGTAAATGGCTGTTGAAGTGGCAAGCATGCAGTGGCTGGCTCTTTTGTGGGATGGATCTCTGCATTCATCCTCCAGCCAGTGTAATATTTGGCTCAAGCTTGACCTCTTTCACCTCTGTCAGCTCCTGCCACATTGGAGCACTGCCCAGCCTGTTGATGCTGAGTGTTCCTTGCCCAGAAGGCAGCTCTCTTGAGTGGAGGATAGAAGACAGCTGGCTCAAGTCAGGCTCTATTCTCCATGGTCACTTCAACCATAGAAATCTCACATAGCCTTGTCATGCCAAATACTCAGTGGCAATGCCTTCATTGCCATGTCTTCTCTCACTCCTGCCATCTCCCTCCAGTTCACTTCTTTTCTGTTATGACTGGTAAAGGGAGTGAGTTCACTGTCTGAGCAGATGTCCAATTTGGAAACCTGATCTCCAACTTCCATTCTTACTGGCTACCCCAGTTTCAGTGAGTGATTCTCCTGTAGTCTCCCCTTCCTTTTTCATGTGGATGGTTGTGTTACTTCTCAAACACAAATCCCACAGAAGAAAAACTACCCTGAAGATTGTCTTCCCATCTTCAGCATCTATTTACGGGGGTCAGGGTGAGAGGAGAGGGTGTGATTATAGCAGGGGGGCCCCACAGTAGAACGGAGGTAGGTTTGTGGGCCCTGGAGTCAATTCTATGAAAAAATCACTCAATATCCCGATAAGGTTTGCTCAATAAATGAACAAGCAAGTAGATATATCTATCTTGAATAGTTGGTAATAGATGAAAATACTGATGCTGTGCAATAAGGGGCTAGGTAGATTGTAAAACAGAACAAGATTATTCGATGACAGAAATCAGATGTAAGCCCTGGACTTCCGACTCAGGGCTAAGTGCCCCAGCCTGCCATCTGTGTATAACCTCTGCTTGTCTCAGCAAGGCATGTAGTCATAACATTAATTAATAATGCCACTCCACACATCAATAAGAGCCTTGGAAATTTACCACAAAAAGTCAGTTTTGTATTTTTTAGAATTTGCAGCTCTGAATAGGGAGGAAAATGTCATTTCTGCCAGAGGCACAGCATCTTGTTCTGCTCTTACGTAAACTCACTGTCAGGCAATCCTAGAAACTGCTTCCACTTGCCTGTGGGCAAAATGTCTCCTTTTCATAGAAAAATGTCACCTTTTCTTGAGGAAATGGCAGGTAGTTATTATATTTTTTTTTCAAAGGAAAAATGACCTTTGCATTTTTGTTAAAAGAAAACCCAACCCGTCAAGGACTTAGGCCTTGATGAAAACACTAAAAACAATTTCTTATCTTTTACTTTGTACTTGAGGTTCTACTTTGTACATTTTGAGATTACACCTGTCACCACTGGTAGTCTGTAGGCAAATGTCAATGACCAGAAAATCCTGGCATCTTGTTTTCCACAATGTTCACTGCATGCAGGAACCAATGCTTGTATCTCCAGCTCTTGTTGCTCCCAGCTCTCTCTCTCTCTCTCTCTCTCTCTGTGTGTTACTTTAATCTCATTACTTTATCACATCAAAGCCTTTATGTCCCAATCCTGGATCACAATCTTATGCAAATCCATGAAAGACTCCTCTGAAAAGAATGCCAATGTCGCTACATTGCTTATCATTGTGCTTAAAATTATGTTCAATATTTTGTATTAAATTTCAAGATGTGGCAATCTGTCATTTTTTTCATACCAAATATATTTTTTCGTTATTTCATGAGGACACAGGAGAAGATATATCCAGTATTCTTTCCCACTGCTCCCCATAGTCAGAAAAGAAAATACAAAAGAAATACAACAAAGAAGAGGAGTGAAAACATTAGGACCCAACACTTTAAAACAAAGAGAGCAGGAAGATAAAGGTGATGATTTGAAGAAAAACAGTCCTAGATTATTAACCTTGGCTTCACAAAACAAAGTTCCCACTTCTTTTGTTAATATGTCATAAATGTGATAGAATTTTTTCCTTTTGACAACAGGTCTTGCCATTTTAAAAAAAGCAAAATTTACCTTTATGAGTTAGATTTTCCAACAAAGTAGTAAGTTAGATGATGACACTCAAGATTTGCCATGTGTACTCTTGTCAGTTCATGCAAACCCTCAGCTGGAGCATATGAGAGGCACATTAATTACATTGGATATAGGAATAATGTTTCTGCAGCTGCAGCAGTTTTGATATTTGCAGACTCCAGTGCACTCCATCTGTAATTTCACTGGCAGCTTGCAAAAACCAGCAGAATCACACTTATACAAAGGTCTCCATGGTAATTTGTCTCCTATTGACTTCAATGAAGTCTCTTCATTCAGAATACTAAGGGATTCATAATTGTGAACTACGATCTATGACTTAGCTAAAGAAAATGAAAGACACGTTTCTTGCTTCTTCTCACTTATGTTCCACATACCTATGGATGATGATATATATGTGCATATCTACACAATTAAACCATTCACTGAGCATTTGCAAACCCACATGACAAGCTGTAGGAATAAGCCCCAATATCCTAAACAGATATTTAATTCAAGGAGTATTATTTCTCTTAGCAGAAACGTTTACCTTTCCTTATGCATGTTCCAACTATCTTACCCTCCTCAGACTTTTCTGTTTGCTATGATTCAGAATTATTTGCTTTTATTTTTGTAGTGGGTAACCATATGAAAAATGGTTTATTAGAGAGTCTGTTATTAAACAGATAAAGATTAGTTTGCTGACTTCACCAAAACATGCCTAGCAAAAAGAGATGAGCCTTCTATGGCAAACTTACATGGCACACTTACATGGCACCTAGCCCAACTTCGGTGTCAGATAATACATACAAAATGGGGTGAAATGTCCCTATTTCAGCTGCCAGTCTACCAAGAGAATGGTTGTCAACATGACACCACAATTCTGAAAATTTTCTGATACCTCTATTAAGTCTAAAATGATTTAAAGAAGCAAGAGGTGTCTTTAAATGTTCGATGCAGAATCATTTTTTCTCCAGCATCCAAAGGGCTAACATCTGAAGAGTTCATAAGATCTTCTCATGTATCTATTACTCCTGGACTATTACAGCTTTTTATTTATTGGAAGACAGTCTAATGGAGATTCACAATAGCTACCATGTCCAAGAGATTCCATGTTCCATGACCTAAGTATTTTATATATAATAACTCATCTGGTGAGATGTTTGGTTAAACTAGACTAATAAAAGCTTTAAATAATTCTGTTAGGAGAACATAATCATAGAAGAATCTATGATTATTATAGCATATCTTATGCCTCTATAGTAATCCATGTCAGACTAGTGCTGCATAGAAAGATTCATTCACTTATTTAATCAACAAGTTGAAGAAATATTGGTCATATATGTCTTGAAGTCAGTCTTGGGGATTTATTAATGATCAATCAGACACAGGTTGTGATCTCAATGAGCTTACAGTCAGGTTGGGGAGGCAGGGGCAGGCAAATAAGAGTTTACAATTCAGCTGAGGGAAAAGCAGATAAAAATAAGCATCGTTCATAAAAAGCAGATTGTTTCCTGATGAACCAAAGGCTCAGTTCAGAGACAGGGCAGTAGGAACTGAATGAATTTGACATTGTCTATAAAAATGTGTATAGTGCATATATATGTACGTGCGCGCGCGCGCGTGCACACACACACACACACACACACAGCATAGAATACAGAAGACTATGCAGCCATAAAAATAATGAAATAATGTCCTTTTCAGCAACATGGATGCAGCTGGAGGTCATTGTCCTAAGTGAATTAACACGAGAACAAAAAACCAAATACTGCATATTTTTACTTATAAGTGGAAGTAAATATTGGGTACCCATGGTTGTAAAGATGGAAACAACAAACACAAGGGAATACAAGCATGGGGAGGGTCGGGGCAAGGGCTGAGAAACTACCTACTGTGTACAATGCCCCATACCTGGTGACAGGATCCAGCATACCCCAAACCTCAGCGTCATGCAATATATCTGTGTAACAGATCTGCACATGTACCGCTGAATCTCAAAGTTGAAATTATATATAAAAATAATGCAGATGGCAGAATCTGGTACATCTTTCATCTAGTTGTATCATTGTGGTTCACTAATAAAGCAAAGGAATTGGTGATTTGGGACCTACACTTAAAAAGCTAGAGTGATGAAAACTGCTTAAATGCACTGAGTTAATGCTTTTAGTTTGAATTTATCTTAAGCTAAACACCTCTCAGTAATATACTCATAGCCAACCATCTCCTCCTAGTATTAAATATAAAAAGATGACGTTAACCCCATATTTTCCAGACCATTTCTATTTTATTTAAATAACAGGCTTTCAGATGTTTTAAAATGCCAATTTCATACTCAGTAATGTACTCTGGTACTCTAACATTCCTGGTGTTATAATGTCTAGGACCATTATGAGCTCTGCTGTGAGGCTGAGTAGAGGCCCCACTTACTTTTTCCTTTAGCTCCTCAGAGGGCCAGTGAGCCTTAGTGCAAATTAAATATTTTGTGTAGAATAACTTAAAATATTACTAATAAATGTACATTTAAGTGCATTGACTTTCGTGACTTTAATAGGTAAAATCGTCATGAACATCATATCTCAATTACTTGTGACTTATCCAAATGGATACCAATACTGAAACTGGAAAAAACTGTAAAGTAGCACACCTTGCTACATCTGCACTAAAATGATAGTAAAGTTCTTAATCCTCGGGGAGAGATGAGAACCTAGGATAAGATTTGTATAGTTACCCCTTCTTAAGTGAGGTTTTATCAGAATGTGATTTTAAATGAAGAGGGAATAAAGAGAACTGTGCAAGGCAAAAAGAAGAGAAAAGACAAAAATGAGAACAAAGAGGAACCACAATAGCATTTGGGTTACAAAGACCTCTTTTTAAAACTCAATGTGTTGCTGGAGCATAGCATGTCATTAAGCATTGGTGCAATAACATTGTTTTTAATCCCCAAGTGGTTTTGGTCTGTAGCCAAATTCAAGCACTTTTCCAGGTGTGACATCTGGATCACATATGTGTCATTATAAAAGGAGAGTAGTGGCTAGAAAGAGATCAGCGCTGCTCTCACCCTCACTGTGAGATGTCCTGTTACTGAGCTGAGAAATACATTACTAGCAGTGGAGATATTAGATATTTGAACAAAATGAAATTTTGAAAGTAGGTGTGTTTACAAAGAACCAAGAGTAAATATATTGATGCACTAACAAAGTTTATTTTTTTCTACCAAAGATACTAGTATTGGCCAACTGCCTAGAAATTTATTTTCTGGCTTTTAAAGAGACCGAAATGTTTTCATTAGCACCCAAAGTTCATAAATGTCTAAATGGGCAAAATGATGTTATATCATGAGATTTTTAGAAAATTATCTAAATGAATGTATGAATATTTTGCTAGATTAAAACTTTTTTTTTTTTAAACTGAATTCCTACAACTACTTCCTTTATTTTTATTAGAAAGATAAAGCTAGAGACCTGGTGGTTTTACTGCTTATAATATCTGGATGTGGTATTATGATTCACTATTATTTATTGCTAGAACTACAGAGAACTGAAAGGAAAAAATTATCAACACTCTGTACCAGCAAGATTGCGAGAAGGCAGGGTGCCCATAAAAGTGAAAGGTGCTTTTCTCAGGGGAGTTTGTGCAAACTCAGAGAACTCTGAAATAAAGCAGCCACAAGAAGCATACTGCAGTAGATAAAGATTACTAAAAGCTTTTTGCTACTTCTCCACCGAAAGATTTCCCTTTCCTTGAATCCAGGCTGACCTATGACTTGCTCTGATCAAAAGAAATAGAAAAACTGCATTTCTCTGATGAGTTCATTTGCTTCTAGGAATTGACAGACCACCTAAATGATTGACATCACCTAAATCAATGGAGTAGAGTGAAAGTGATGCTCTTCAGGATCCAGGCTAGGCCTTAAGAGGCATTACAGCCTTCCCTTTTGTTTTCTGGTTACCCTAAGCTACCTTGTTTTTGAGACTGTAGAGAGATACCTGGCAAGATCCCAGGTGTCACAACCTTCCCAGCGAAGGCATCAAGTGTGAGTAAGGCATCTTGTGCATCCTAGCCACAGGAGAGCTTCATATGACTGCACCTGGGTGATGAGTCCTGAAGTAAGTCTAGTAGAAGAGAACCACCCACCTGATCCTAGGTGAGATTGCAGAATCATGAGCTGATGATCTAGTGTTCTTTTACATCATTCGAGTTTGTTAGGCAGAAATAGAAAACTAAACAAGTACGTTAAAAACGTAGAAATGTTACATTTCTCTGATTACTTCATTTGCTTCTGGCAATTGACAGACCACCTAAATAATTTATACTACCTAAATGTGAACACTTGGATGTGACAAAGTGTTCTGGCTGGCTGTTTCACTAAGGATGGAAGGCTGGATAAAAGGCTGGCTGTTTCACTAAGACTTTTTAAATAGGGCAGTTGTGGGGAGAGCCCACCTCAGCATGTGCTCTGGTTTCAAAAGGAAGCCTGCTCTGGATATAGGTTGGTTATGAAGTGGTGGAAAAACAAGCCAGAAAACATTTTCAAATGACTTCTTAGGCTTTCTTGCAGCTCCTTCTCAGGGAATGTTTAATGAGCAACCAGGAAATTTTAGTAAACTGCTAAGGAGCTTAGAATGGTTAAGAAAGGCCAAAGAACACTGGGCTGGGGTGGAGTGGGGAATTGCTGGGTGACTAACAGCTGGAAAATCAATATGGAATGGCCAGCACTAAGAAGAGAGGCAGTAACTGCTCCTGTAAGAGCAGGCCCATCACCATCCACACGGGTCTCAGGTTAATCTTCACTCTTCCTAAGAGATAAAAGGGTAAACAAGATTTCAGATAACAATGCTATGGGATAGAGTATCCTGAAACGGTGCCAAAACCCCTCAAAGTGAGAAACTGCTCATACTCCAATCACTTAGACTTATTTCTAGAACCCACTTAATGTGACTGATATGAAAGATAAAGCAAGGATTGGGTTCTTTTTTATTGGATAGAAACCCTTAGTCTCCACCCCAAAAGTTAATCCCCACTTACTCACAAACACTCCTTCCAAGCAGTTCTGAGCATAGGCTTGGATGGGAGAGGGGGAGGATAGGATGGAGAGTGTTTGCAAAGCTGTACAGTAGGTGAGAAAGGAATCTTCTTGCTACTACTACAGGCAGTCATTCTCATACTCCAATGGGCATATCATGCGAATATCGAAGACTTTTGGTTCAAGATAACAGATTGAACACACATCTTTCTCTTTAACAAGAACTTTAAAATAGACAAACCCAGAGCAGTGAGGAAACCCCGAGAAAGACTGTTATAAGACAAGACAATGCAAGAGAAATCTGGAATATGGAATGTCAATAAAGGCATGACAACAGAGGTATCACGGCTTTGGAAAGTATATTCCAGAGCAGGGACTGGCAAACTGAGACCCATGAGGCAAAACCTGCTACCACCTGTTTTTGTCATAAAGTTTTATTGGGACACAGCCATACCCACTGGTTTGCATGTTGTCTAGGGCTGCTTTCACCATAGCAGGGTTGAACAGTTGTAACAGAGACCATCGGGTCTGCAAAACCTAAAATGTTTTACCTAAGTATTTACTAACATTTGACCCTTTACAGAGTTTGCTCAGTTTGGTTCTGGTGTCTTCTTGGCTGGGAGGGAAGTATGGACAGGAAGGACTCTCAGTTGCTCCACAGAATCCCAGAAGGGCCAGGGATTTGGAAACATTTGATGTGAGTATATGGAGGATCTGCTGGCCATTTGCCTGCATGCAGGACTCCCACTACACAGCCAAGTCAGAGAATGAGGGTGTCTCCAAAACAGAAAGAAAAAAGCCCCATAAAACAGATTATTCTGTCCCTGCTTCATAACCCTAAAAATATTTCATATTCTGTCCCTGCTTCATAACCCTAAAAAAAAAATCTGACTAGTCTTCGAGCTCTGCCACAAATGTTGGACTCCCAAGTAGCTTTACAGGATTTCACACTTAAATATGGAAATCTGGAATCATTAGACATGTGAACACCACACTCTAGTAAAATAAAGACATGTGAGAAAAAGAGGATATGGATAGGAATAACAGTGGACTGTGTTTGGGAAAGATATAATGCCAAGGCCCTAAGTGTCAGCCGTGTAACCACCCTACTAGACAGGGGTAGGACGACAAAAAATGACCAGAAGAAAAAAAGATCCTCCATAGTACCTAATACGATGACACTTTTGGGGAAAAATATGAATATTTTAAGGAAGATATTGCAATAAAGAAAGAGTATAAAACCCCACAAAGATGTTTAAGGGAAACAATATGTTTATGGTACATTACTGGGCTCAGTGAAAAATGTACAAAGCCATAATAATTCAAACACTACGCAAATTTCACTAAAATTAGTTGTAAAACTCCATTGGGAGGATGTAGGAGGGTTACAAGATGCTAAAGCTTCATTTCTTTCTAAAAGAAAGTAAATAAAGGTCACGTCTAAACTGTTAAATCAAGACAACTGTATAAGCATATTCACTGGAATTGTGAAGGTAGCTACCAAAAGAAATATCTAAAAGAATATAAACGAATCCATTGTCTCTGGGATATAGGTCTAGAGGGTGGGAAGGGAGAGGATGGAGACAGTTTAAGCATTATACATGTTAATTCTTTTTTATTTACCATGCACATGTATTGCTTCAACTATATATATATATATGCATATTGTTGAACACTACTTCTAGAAATCTGGAATCAGTAGGTCTAGGGGCACAGGAATTTGTATTTTTTTTTGCCAATCAGTTTGAGCTTTATGAGGTTGCTCAGGTTAGCCTTGAACTGATGACCTCGCCTTCGCGAGCGCCATGACCTCCGGCGGGAGCCACTTTGTACCCCCAGGAATTTGTATTTTTAAAAAGCTTTCCAAGTGGTTCTGACAAAGTTAATCTTGTGCCCTTACTTTCAGAAGCACAGATACAGAGGTAGCAGCCAGTAAAAGAGCAGTAACATCTATCTGCTCAAGTGGAGAAGTGCCAGGGTCTAAGGAATTCTAGGATTGGCTGAGCATGGTGGCTCAGAACTGTAATCTCGGCATTTTGGGAGGCTGAGGCAGGAGCCTTGCTTCAGGCCGGGAGTTTGAGAACAGCCTAGACAACAAAGTGACCCCTTGTCTCTATAGAAATTTCAAAGAAATTATCCAGGCATGGTGGTACAAGCATGTGGTCCCAGCTACTTGGGAGGCTGAGGCAGGAGGATGGCTTGAGCCCAGGAGCTGGAGGCTGCAGTGAGCAATGATTGTGCCTGGGTGACAGAGTGAGACTTTGTCAAGAAGAAGATGATGAAAAGCAAGAAGAAAGAAGAGAGAAGAAACAAGAAGAAGAAAAAAGAAAAGAAGAAGAGGAAGATGAAGAATGCTAAAATGCTCGCATGTTTTTCTCTCAGGATACTTTCTTGTGATTTTTATTAATAAGATGGATAAATACTAAAAGAGGCAAATAAAAATGAACAGGCTGTGAGTTACTTCATAATTCAACCCCTGCTTACAGAAGCACTTCATGAAGGTTAGCTCTCTTCTCTCTTGTATATATTGCAAACCACAAGCTTTGATTCAAAAACTAGCCTGGGGAAAAGCACAAAACATCATGTAAAGACAGAAGCTTTTAACTGAAGGATGTTAGATAAATAAATATTTTTCAGACTCTGTGGTTTCTGTGTAAGCCACGTTACATCAAACTTCATTTTAAAAATACTTTAAAGAATTTAATCAGGGTCTCTGGTGTTTACAAACGATTGCTGGGATGTGTAGAATACTTAATAATCAGAATTCAGAGGGTTTCTGGGCACTATGGTAATTCTTTCTAAGAAACCTTCTGGAACATCATAGGACCATTGGGATTAGTTCAAATAGTTATCAAAAAGCAGCCAAAGGCACACCGCCCTCATTTTCCTCTGTTCTCCATCCCTTCCCAGGAGTCAGTGCTGACTAAGAAAGAAATCATTCCCAACTCTACCCTTGTTTCTCTTGTACAGGGCCCTGGGTCAAATTTTTTGATACAGTGGATTTTCCTTTGTGCCTATACAAACTACTGACATCTCTTTGCCTAAATGAGAGATCACCTAGAGCTGGAGAAGTTGATTAAAATATTTTCATGTTTATTTCAATGTCAAAAGAGACTGCTTACCTTTTAAATACCAATGACTTATCCTTTATATCTGTAGTATCTATTATTTAATTTTGGAGGTTCACTGGATATATAAAGTCATAGTAAAAAAGAATATTAATTTTGTCTTTTCCATGTACTTGTCTTTTAAATTTGATCCAGAAACTGAAAAACTGGTTTGTTTGTGCTTCAGTGGTCAGCTACATTGTCCAATTAGCATTGACTAGGCTATACTGTAAAAGAGGAATTCGGCCTATTCAAATTTCATTTCTTCATTTATAAGAGCATCCATCCACCCATCTATCCGTCTATCCACCCATTCATCCATCCATCCATCCATCCATCCATCCATCCATCCATCCATCCATCCCTCCATCCGAGAAGTATTTATGAGAACCTCCTATTTGCCCAGCACTTTTTTAGGTTCCAGGAACATATAAGTAAACAAAATATTAGCCATAGAGTAAACCTCTATGCCAAATGGGCTAAAAATTAGTTGAAAATTTCTATGAGAATAGTTTTAATTACAGGTATATGTGTATTTCTGATATTTCGGCTTTTTAAATTTGAGGATATGTGACTCTATACTGTTCTCTGATGTTTGCTACAAGTCTAAGTAGTTCATCTTTACCATTTATGATTATCATTTTTCTCTATACTTCACCATGAATCCACACTACAGCTGAAACATTAATGTACACGGTGACAGCATAGCCCCTTTTCTAGGCGTTTCTCACTACTGTGCCTCTCTGCATGTACTGTTTCCTCTTCCCTTGATCTTTCTCTCTTGTCTACCTAGCAGATACCTATTCATCATTCAAAACTCTTTCAGACATCATCTTCTCTTTGAAGTCTTCCCTAAGCATCTCCCAGCAGAACTGATCCCCCTTCCTCTGTATTACTGTGTACTTACGTACATATTTTTATTATTGCATTGATATAAATATTCATTAACATGTCACTGGAAAACTTCTTGAATATAGAAACATTTGTCTCATTTTTACATCCCTAGTAATTTGGAATTTGCTAGTAATTAGCATAATGTCTGGCACATTCACTAAATATTTGCTGAATTGGACTGAAGAGCCATTCCCTCTATTATAACATGTGGGATGTCACAAAAATGTGTTTTTAAATGTGATTTTAAATTATCTCACAATTACAGGTAAACATTTTAAATTTTTTGAATATTTAACAAGGCTTACTTTTTGTTTTATAAACTCTTATCCAGTGAGAGACATTATCATCCCCATGAGAGCCTAATAAAATTATGCACTTAGCAATATACTTTAAAAAATTTCTGTTGCTTAGCCAGGTGTGATGATGCTTAGCCTGGAGTCCCAGCTACTCGGGAGGCTGAGGCAGGGGGATGGCGTGAGCCCAGGAGTTTGAGTTCAGCCTGGGCAATATACCATGACCCCATCTCTTGAGAAAAAAAACAAACAAAAAAACTTCTGTTTCTCAATCCTTCTGCTCTTATGACTTTGTGCCAGTATTGTGGTGACTATGGGCCCATTATATTTTGTTACAATTACTTGTTTACGGGCCGTGGTCTCTCCTAGATTTGAACGCCTTGAGAAACAGGACTGTGTTCTTCCTATTTTTATAGCCCTGTTGCACTGCAATGACTATGAGAGGGAGGTGCTTAGCAAGTTAAATGCACCGAGGACTAAAAATGCATGATGGTGAACAGAATCAAATCTTTGGTTCTTTTCTCTCCCCAGGACCTGCTTTGTGATTATCTTAAATGAAGACAGTCTGCTAAATTCTAAATAAAGCTTTGACTTCGTTGTTGAATAAAGCTAACTGAGACTGTGTGGGTGTGGCAAACTAGCAAAATGAGTAAAAAAGAAAGAAGATTTTCTATGCAAATATTTGTATTTTGTCTTTTAAGTTTACACTGAATTAAGTCTCTCCCAGTTTTAAAACATAAAATAGTGGAAAGAAAAATAACTACATGCTTATTATAAAAGAAATAGTTTTGTGAAATATTTCACTGAAGTTCAAAAGCACTGGGGAGTCTTTCCCCTAAGATGATATTAGTCCCATAATTTTCTTTTATCCTAACTGCAGGCAATAGGGTAATTTTTGTTGAAACATTTGATGTTTATAGGGTTTTGGCAACATGAAGATGTGGGTGCTTAGTAAAATATCACCAAATGAATGGCAGCGTGGACACCCTCTAACTCACTGTAGGAGAAAATTACGTACACGTGACTTTTATAATGGTAGTGTTCAGAAACATGGTGAGTTAGTTTTGAAGCTTCGTCTCAACTTTTAAGGAGATATGACATCTATTATATACATTATTACTCGCAAGTGAGTGGCAGACACAAATATGAGGATACCTTAAAAAGTTATTTATACAGAAACTCCATGGTAAATGGCAATATAGCATTGGTGATATTTAAAATGAAAAATGTCAGATGAACACCTCAATTCTGTGTTGTTTCTCTATACACAAACCACTTTAAAACCTATGGAAGAATAATTCGTATGTGCTTTGGTCATAAAAATGGCAGAACTCTTTCTCCAAAGTAATTCTCTAATTTTTGTATATACTAGAACACATTTTCAGAAAGTCTATATCATAAACTAAATCAATGCAAAAAACGTGACAATGGTGATAGAGTATATTCCTTTAGAGATGTGTTAACGGCACTTTATAATATATTCTAAGGCATTTAAAAATTACACGATGAAAACCTTGAATCAGCACTTAAAATACATAAGGTCCAATTTAATTTCTTCATTGTTTTCTAGATAAGGAAATTAATATTTATAAGTTATGGGACTTATCCAAGATTATGGGCCAGGCAAGAAAATTTAAAATCAGACTGTGAACCAAACCTCGTTCATTACTTTTTCATTTACTCTGTATAATTTTCATATTTTATACATTCCTGCCCTTAGCAATTTGCCTCTGTATTTCCACATGAAATAAATTTCAATTATAATTTGAGTAGACATCTGAGTAATTATATATGAAAAATAATTTTTAAGGACTAGAAAATACCCATATAGTAAAACATTGTATGGGGACCTATACCAACTTACACCAGTTTAAAATTTTTTCTATAAGATGAGCATGTATATTTCAATAACTAACCTGGATGATTTAACATGAGAACATTAAAAGATTAACACAGATTTAAAAATATTGTGGCTGAATATAAGTTAGAAAAGTGTGAAATGTTAATTACACTCCTAAGAACAAACTCTAGATATAAATTAGACAAGTGTCAATCTCAAGAGTCCATTGAAGCCAGCAAACAGAAGGGGCAGTCTAAAAATATAAGGCAAAAATTATATTCAAAATTGTTTCCAAATTAACTCAACTTGATATTTTTTAACTTAGGGAAACATAATTTATACTTTATGCTTTTCGTAAACTGAAGTGACCTTTGTCTTTTGAATAAAAACACAAAAGAAGCTCCTTATATTTGCCTTTAGAAAAAAAAAATTTGCAAAACAATTTTCGAAAGCATCAAGGACCTTACCTGTTTCCATTTTTCCATCTTGTGCTGCAGGCCCATCTGGAATCACACTTTTCACCTGCAGAAACTCGTCAGGCTCGTCTCCACCAATGATGGTAAATCCAAAACCCATGTTGCTCTTTTTTAGGGTGGTGCTGAGGAATGTTCCCTTCAACTGGGATGCATCCCGGGTGAAGAGTGGTTTTTCTACATTGGCCAATATAAGTTAAAAAAGAAAAAGGCATGTTCAAGGTAAGTTCTCAGACAAGAGAAAGCCAGCCCCCGAGCAGCAACAATCCCCGGGGTGAATGTGGGGGTCTTAGCAAATGCAAGCAGGTGGTGACTACAAGAGGAGCAAAACTATTAGAACTTCCTACAGGTAAAGAGCAGTCCCAAGCATCCAGGGAAAGATGAAAAAGCTGTTTGGTTTGGAGACAGACTTTTTGTCAAATCAGTTTCCATTCATTAATTTGGCCTTCTTGGGCTTAAAAAAGGCTGTGTCAACAGACGGCCAGAGCCTTCAGAGAAAGAGGAACAAGGAGCTCAAATCATCCAGACACATCTGGATCTGTTCCTCTTGTTATGAAAGATTCCAGGTAGGAGGTATGTGTCAGTGGCCAGTCCTAAACTAAGCCTTGAAGAAATAAGAGTAAAAAAATGAAATGGACTTGTGATTTTTTTAAGTGAATGAGAGCACAACATTTCAGCATATACAGTATAGCAAACAGATAAGCAGTGGAATGTGATCACATACTCAAAGGTCCAGATTGCTTAGAAAGAGTACCTGTATGTGGGACTGACTTTTGTTTACACCCCTCTATTGTGAGATACTATGAAGATAACCAGATATATAAATTGCTATTGGCTCCCATAGTGTTTAGTATACTCTAAAATGTGAGCAAAAGGCAAGCCAATGTTTTTAGATATAATTATGAATGTAAAGGTAACACATTTTGTAACAATATGTTGATAGATTCAAATCATACAACTGCCTGAATAATCTGAATAAGCAGTCATATAGATTTACCTGCTAATTGATTATATAATATGCTTTTCCAGCTACAATCTGTAATAAATATATTCCTAAGCATAATAAGTGCTTTAAAAATAACAGTCACACTAGGAAATGGAATTAATATCTGCTTTAAATTCCTTCACAGATAAATATTTTACATGATTCTTTAAAAATGTTATATTTAGGTGATCTGATTTAATATTTGTAATAGCCAAATCATACATGGAAACTCAGTTAAGTATTCTGCATGATACCTTTTCTTGTTACATTTTGGGTGGTATGTAATCAACTCTAAAAAAATGAGTCATTCTCTTAGACTTTTACTTTTTCTGTTCACTTACATGTCACGTGTATCTTTATTAAAAACAGAGCTTCTTTAAAACATAAAAACCATAGATAATCTTTTCTTCTGTGTTTTCTTTATCAAACGAATGTTTATAATTGGAGAGAAGTTCATCAGGAGACCTTTACATTCATTTAATTATGCTGTAGTATATGGCGTGAAAATTAGCAGGCAAGACTAGACCTCCCGACTCCAAAGGCTCTTTGGTGCTTTTATTTAGCCCACTAGCTGTGAAAAGTTTGTGCAGCAACTCATCCCACTACGTGGCTCCCAGGTGTAGTCCCGCAAGCAGCCCTGGGACATACCGAACAGCCAGGGCCTCCCTGCTGGGTCGCGCTGATGGTAAGACAAGTCATCCACGCTGCGCGACCTCTCCGGGGCAGCGTGGGGGCGGATGAGTTTGGGCCTAGGTAATGTCGATGAGGAGCTGTCTACTGTCACAAAGGAGAACAAGCCTCATTCTTGTGCTTGGTCTTTTAAGGACAAACTTATGAGTCTCTATGAATCTCTGCAGTTTACAGTGCCACTATCAAAATCCCTTCATCTCTACCTGGCGGCATGCTGTACATTCCTACAAGGTACTGCCTGAGGCTTTAACTTCATCTGTGGTTGCTAAAGGCATTAGTTTAGAGAGAATTTAGCAAATCCAGCTAAAGCTAATAGAAGGGTCTGGAGAAAGCAATCAATTTTTCAAAATGGTCCAAGCTACAGACATATTTGGAAGAGCAGGCAGTTTGACAGATAATTTTCCCTTTGAAACATCACATGCTGACAGGTATCATACCTCGGAAACCTGGGGCCTGCAGGGGCTTTGTTCCAAGTTCTGTGTGGGGCATGTTATGTTGCTGTAGCTTCCTTTTTGCTTCCAGAACAGGATTTTCAAACTGTGTTCTTCTATTTATGTGGCTAAAAAAGAAAATTTCAAATTAGGACAACAGTGGGGCAAAGTCATTTTAAAGGCCATACGTATGGCTCTAGAGAGAGCAGGAGATTAAGGGTCACCTTATCTGATTACAGTCAAGTGCCTCACCCAGCACGCAGTCAGGCTCCAGACTGGGCTGGCCTGTGTACAACACACATTTCTGTGACAAGTGCTGAGTTCTCAAAGGGTCCATCATATGCTATTCTGTTTACATGATGCATGATTCAGCCAAAAGAACTAGAACGTGCACTGGCTTTCTGGTCTACTGTGTTTCTTTGAGGTGAGTTTGATGCATAAAAATAAGTGGTCAAGAAATGAAATTTTTACTGAGTGGTGAAGAAAAGAGCATCATCTGAGCTTTGCAAATTTGCCATATCCAACAGGATGAACGTGAAATAAATTCACTGATAGAGTGTAGCAACCGGAGTCTGCACTGTTTAGAGTTGGTCCTGGATTGAGAGACTGGGAACCTAGAGAAAGACTCCCAAGATGTTTGCAGAAATGACAGAAGACATATACAGGACATTTTATGCTGACATAATGTAAAGTAGAGAATTCATATTCTACATCGTGAGATGGCAAACTTGTAGGTATCAGACACAGAGTGGCTTAAAGCAGCTGTGACCCAGCTAAACTGAGAGCTTATAGCCTAAGCAAATTGTGAATTCCTGTATAGCATGCTGTTCGATTTTTAGAGTTCCTTATCTGTGGGGACAGTAGGAGCCAACATGCCTGTTTAGTAGTGGCCCTATGTTGCTCTTTCTCTAGGATATAAACATCCCATGAGAGGGCTGGCATATATATTGATTTTGGTTCTTTGGACAAACTGAAATAGAATTATGGCAGGCAAGCATGAAGAGGAGAGAAGGGATAGAGGAGAAATTGACAAATACTGAGTACTTAACTCTTGGCTAGTTACTATATTTAATTTTTCTCAGTGAGGCCTCATAACAACACAGACTTGAATTCTAATTATTTACCTCTTAAAGGCAATGAGACTGACCATACATGGAGAGATCGGATTATTTGCTCAAAATCACGTCTCGTAAGTGGGAAGGCTGGACTTGGCCGTGTTCATTTCTAAAACGAATCTCTACAGTTTTTTCTTTTTGATATATTATTTCACACTGTTAAGCACACACATACTTATTGTGTGTGTACAACCCTCATGGCCCCAACACAAACCACTTATAGCTTCAGAAAGGAAAAGAGATAGAAGCAGAAATATCTCAACAACCAATTTTCTAACACTATGAACCAGATCGTTTCAAAGCAGTGCCCAGAAACATGGTAAGCCAACTGCAATATCTAATTCTTTCCTCATGGGAGACAGGGTAAGGTAGCTACCTGCCCTACAGGCTGTGCAGTCAGTCCAGTATTCAAATTCCAGCTCTGCCACTTGACCAGCAGTACAACCATGGGTGAGTTTTAGTGACAATCTGTAATACCAGCATAATGCCTCCTTCCTGGGGTGGTTGTGAGCAGTAAGTGAAATAATGAATATTAACACATGGCTTTGAGGAGACAAGCTCAATACCAGCTTGTATCACCATCATCATCTGAATCATCACCATCCCTGTCATCATTTTTCGTCCATAAGAAAGGCCTTACTGGGGGATCTTTAGAAGCACTAGGTCCTTATTCTAACTGCCTCTGGTGCTCTTTAGGAAGGGAGTGCTTATCACAATGCTCTTTGTTAATGAAACTCATTTGTAAAAGGTTCAAAGTACAACCATCTATGTAACATTATTTTCACTGGAAGTAAAATGCTGTTGTAATGCTCTCGTGCACCAAGGTCTTGTGCATCATGACTGTGGTGCACAGTGAACTAATAATATCTGTGCCTGTAAAGCATGTGAGCTTCCAGAGCTCTAACACTGCCATCCTGTTTTGGAAGGACCAGCGTTTGATGCCTGTTTTCCCATTTCTCCATTATTACGTAATTTCCTTACCAAAATCCTCTGAAACCTTCCCATTACCTAAACATATACTGTTCCTGATCTTGCCCTCACTCGTTTCTGTAGCTTGGCCTCTGGCTGCATCACTACATGTGCCCTCTACTTTGAACATACTTGGAGCTACTCCGATCAGTGACTCTCTATCAAACCTCTTATCTGTCCACAAGAGATTCAGTATATAAATGGTGCAGCACTTAAAGCAAGACAACCGGAGTCTCAGGTGGCATCTTGGGCAAATTTCTAACTCTCTAAACTTCAATATCTTTATCTGTGAGATGGGGACATTAATAGCTACATCATGGGTTGCTGTGAGGATAAGAAAAATGTTTATAAGGTTTGTATTTCCCTTAAATACCCAGGAAGAACCCAACAATGAAGGCATGGTTGTAATTTTTTAGAGGTCTAGTTATTCCTTATTACTGTTATTGAAGTGTTGCGTGGTCATCGCCGTTATTCTGATGATGCTTTTCCTATCCTCCTATGTCTCCTTCCCTAACCCCTCCCAGCCTCATTTTCTGCCTGTGTCATGCCCTTCCCCCTTGGATTCTCAGAAAACTTTGAACAGACTCTCTCACTGCAGTTTGTTCACTTAAAAAAAAATCCATCAACTCCAGCATTTATCCTATGAGTAACAAGTAATCCAGTTACATTCTTTAAGCTATTAAAAAATACAAAATTAAGTAATTATTGACTATAGTCACTATTCACTTATTTATTTATTTATTTTTTTGAGACGGAGTTTCACTCTTGTTACCCAGGTTGGAGTGCAATGGTGCGATCTCGGCTCACTGCAACCTCCGCCTCCTGGGTTCAGGCAATTCTCCTGCTTCAGCCTCCTGAGTAGCTGGGATTACAGGCACACACCACCATGCCCAGCTAATTTTTTATATTTTTAGTAGAGACGGGGTTTCACCATGTTGACCAGGATGGTCTCGATCTCTTAACCTCATGATCCACCCACCTCGGCCTCCCAGAGTGCTGGGATTATAGGCGTGAGTCATTATTTTCTTATATACCACTTCATCATTAAGAGGATTCAAGGACAACAACAACAAAAGTAAACAAAATTAGGGTGAAGTTAGTTGAATCTAGGTTGGAGATCAATAGACAGAATTGATAAAATAGGTTCCTATTTGTTTACTTGAGTTTTATTGCAAATTAGCTTTCAGCTTTTAAGTTGCTAATTCTACCAGTTATGCTATTCAGAGTATTTAAGATGCACTCAAGCCAGTTGTTTAGAAGGACATAGTATTCCTGTTAGTAGGTCTTATGTGACATTCCTTTCCCAATTTTGAATAAAGAGATTTCTGTGACATAGTATACAGCATCCTAAATGATAATTTTACAGTAATAAATTCCACGGGCTATACTAACTTTATTACAATGTATTTTAATGATTAATTTTCATGCTGATTTCCTTCCCTAGACTGTGTACTCCTATATACAGGATACACGTGTTATTTATCTTTGTGTAGTGAGCATCTAACACAATGAATGAAAAATACTTTTTTTTTGTTAAATTACTAAATGATGAATGTGTTTTAAAACATTTATTTTCGGGCCCGCGGGTGGCTCACACCTGTAATCCCAGCACTTCGGGAGGCCGAGGCCGGTGGATCACGAGCTCAAGAGATCGAGACCATCCTGGTCAACATGGTGAAACCCCGTCTCTACTAAAAATACAAAAAATTAGCTGGGCATGGTGGCGCGTGCCTGTAATCCCAGCTACTCAGGAGGCTGAAGCAGGAGAATTGCCTGAACCCAGGAGGCGGAGGTTGCGGCGAGCCGAGATCGTGCCATTGCACTCCAGCCTGGGTAACAAGAGCGAAACTCCATCTCAAAAACAAAACAAAACATTTATTTTCAAACATGTATGTCAGTAACTTTAAGAAACCGAGAAACAGCTTTGAAATGTTATAGGATATCAACTTTTCTTGTTTCCTATCTGCTCTATATCCGTTTTTGCATAACTTTATCCTTAGAAAATACATTGCAAAACTTTCTGGGATGCAGTTATGCATACAATAGAGTTCCTCCAACTTGCCACCTGCATGTAATTATTTTCTTAGAAAAGTTAATGTGTAGCCACCTGCTTTATGGTCACATGAGTTTCCAGAGTTCACAGAGAATGAAAATACCAGTGAATGAGTTTGGCAGGCCTTGGGCCACACAGGCAGCAGAAGCAGGATATGGCTGTAGCACCATAAACTAATTGATGCAGAACATTTACATTGTCACAAATGAAGTCATTCATTTGAAACTTACAATGCTCACAAGCTCTAAAAGACTTATCACAAAGAAATGTGATTGTAGCTGAATAGACACTTGTCTTCCTTATGCTTCCAAAAAGAATAGTTTCAAGTTGTTTCAGCAAGGCTTTGGGGTCTTACAATGTGCACAAAAAGATGTGAATGACAAATGCCATCCTTCTCATTGTTTAGGCTCTGTGAGATAAGTCCTAGCTATTTCATCTAACTTCCACACAGAAGAAGAAGCTGGGAAGCTACCAAGAGTTCTTGCTATTTAATTATATCTAGTCCATTGTCATATTTAGCTGAGAATCTTTAGCTTTTAAAAGCTAAGAGAGTAAGAGTCATATTCTGAAGTGGGTATATCTTAACGACTCCATTTTCTCTTCACAGAAGGGGAAGACTGCTGATGAGAGATGCTTCCAAATTAAAATGGTAAAGGGCTCAGGATATTCAAGGATGAAATTCCATTGCCTGATCTCTTTGTCCTTACATTCACTTATCTGCAGTCTGACTCTCCTCTCACCACAGAATAGAAACTTCAGAGTAAGTTCCTATGTGGCAGTGCTTTGAAATTCCAGATGCACTGGAGAGCTTCAAAAACAAACATACCAGCAAACAGAAAACAGAAGACTCAGGCCCACCCTAAATCAACTGATTCATAATTTCAGAATGAGATACACAGGCATTGGCATTTTTTAAATAGAAAGCTTCCCAGGTGTCCCTAGTGTGCAGCTAGGGCTGCGAACCCCTGAGTTAGAAGCTGAGACTGTGTGAAGAGGTGTTGCATAAGGAGTATCTAGCCTAATAAGATTTATGCAGAAGTCTTTTTTTGTGTATATGACCTCAGGGAGGATTAGGAAATGCAACTTTGCTCCTGAAGAGGACTTCTGCCATCAGAAGTTTCAGACAAGCACTGAGTGAAGGAAATATTTGAAGCTGATTAGAGGATATGCTGCCAAAGGTAGTCCCTGGTCAGGGTCCTGTTGCCTGCCATTTTCTTCATTGTGGAGATGGAATGAAGGAATCAAGAGCAAAGTCATACATACCGAGACTATCAGTATGCAGAGGGCAGATTTGCTGAAGGTTATCAAAGCCATCACCCAACCCTCACCATCCATGCTCTCTGTATATCTCAGTCTGTTCACAACCCACCTTGCTTCTGGAGTTTTTGGAGAGAGGCTCTTTTAGTGTATAGTTGTGAATGACACCTTTGCACCCACAGGTTACTATCCCATTATCTTCAGTTGAAATTTAGAAATAATCAACATGGAAGAGAGAAGGGAGCAGCTTTCAAGTGGAGACGGTATCAACATATAAAATGTTTCCTAGGTAGCCAAGGTGAGTGTGCTAATTACCCAAAGCATGAGGCAGATAGTGCTCCAATAAATATTTACTGAATAAATACATGGATGGAGCAAGGCAGGCATGAAAGAGGATACATCTCACCGTTTTTCTAGCTTCACTCTCCTGTAAAATACACATTGTGGACAAGGCATGGTGGCTCATTCCTATAACCTAAGCACTTTGGGAGGCCAAGGTGGGTGGGTCACCTGAGCATAGGAGTTTGAGACCAGCCTGGGCAACAGGGTGAAATCCCATCTCTCCTAAAAATATAAAAATTAGCCAGATGTGGTGGCACAAGTGCCTGTAGTCTCAGCTACTTGGGAGGCTGAGGTGGAAGGATTGCTTGAGCCGGGGAGGCAGAGGTTGCAGCGAACTGAGATTGTCCCACTGCACTCCAGCCTGGGTGACAGAGCCAGACCCTCTTACACACACACACACACAGTGGACAATCAAAACTTGGTGTGAAATTTAGGGCTGGCTTATCTGATACAGTAATTTTTACATTTGGGTAAATTATGGAATCCTTCAAAACAGAGAATCTTTCAACATATTCTAATGATAGGAGAAAATGTCATCCCACTTTGGCGATAAAGGATTTAAATCTAATGAGCTGATAACTGGCAGCTGCTATCTTAGGTCACAATAAAAAAAGTGTGAATAAGGAAAAGCACTATATTAGGGATGAAATGTGGGAGCATCAGAGAAGCAGCCCCTCAGCACTGGGAGTGGGAGTGGGAGTGGGTGTGGGAGGACTAGCTTGGAGCTTGGCGTTGTGGCTCAGGATGACCGCAATGCAAACTGGCTTATTGTGGGGCTTCCTGAATGAATTTAGTGTGGATTTCATGGTTGCTTGGACTCCTGGGGCTTTCTCTGACCCTGATTCCAATTCCCTATCTCTGCATTGTTACCACCTCCCATCTGAACCCTAGACTATAGCTGAACTGTCAGGCAAACACAGACATCACACCCTCCCTGACTCTATTTTATTTTAATATGAGCCTTGGGAAGACTTCATGTTTCCTCTACTGTCATGTCTGAATATATGGAATAAAAACAACTGCATTCTTTGAAAACTAAGGGAAGATAATAACAGGATCTTATGAAGCCAACCCTCTTCAAAGAAGACAGGACGGGATGATTACGAGCTTAGTCTCTGTGCTCATGATGCTCACACGCAAGGGCACGCACATCCTAGGTGTGTAACCTTGAGCTCATCATTTACTCTTTTTGTGCTTCAGAATTTTTCACCTGTAAAGTCAGATAAAAACAATATTCACCTCATAGATTTGTTGTGCATAGTAAATGAGTTAAAATGAGTAAACTACTTAAGAACAGTGCCTGGATGTAAGTACTTAATCAGTGCTAACTATCCTCACTCAGCAAATCCTTACTAACAAAATTTTCTTGACTAGACACTATGGTAGGGGAGGGACAAAGATTAATCAGGCACATAGTCCAGCAGAGGGGAGAAAACAGGGACAAAAAAGAATTATAATGCAAAACAAGGTTACATAATACAATGTATGCCTTACAGGGCTTTGAAATGCTGAAATTTAGAAGTACTAGATTAAAGCCTAATGTTTTAAATATAAGTTATTATAAAATATTAGCTTTGAATAAATGGAAAAATTGAATCTATTTTACTTGGAGCATTTTTTAAAAAACAGAATTGAATCCTGCCTCTTGAAAGATTTCTTCCCAATTCTAACACGTAAGTGATAATTTTCCTTCTATAAATGTCCATTCATTCTTCCCTACTGAACCTGGGGGAATGTCAGTTTGCTTTGTGAATGTGAGTGGGAAGACTGAATCATTCATATGCTAATTTCTCCTGCTCTTCCTGGACATGAAGGTGTCTACATGGGGGATATAATATCCAGGTGGGAGGTAGAATCATGGCCAACTGAGAAAAATATCCACATATTGACACCGAAACTCTTACACCTGAGTCTATCCTCCACTCCACACTAGCTTCTCAATATGCATATATTCACATAAATGAACTCTCTTCCCTCCCTCAGTAGTAATGCTAAGTTATCTATTTAAGACATTAACCTGTAATATGTATTTTATATATAAGGGAAGATTCATCACTAAGCCACTACTCTTCACTAATTGCATGGAAAACTTCAAACTAACTCCTAGCAGACATGGCCGTGTGCACTGTCAATCATGTCATGAAGCACCCAGGACTTACAAGGTACATAGATTCGATTTCAAAAAATTTTGAGCCAGCAGGCATTCATTAAAAATGTTGTTTTCTATCGATCCCTTGTCACTCCCATAAAGCATCTCTCTAAAATGTTATTGCCGAGTGTGGGAGGAGATCATTGTTATCAAAGGTATTTCTAACCTTTTGCTTCTAGACTGAGTGAAAGTAGTGAATTATGAGCTCATAGAATAGGATTTATCTAAAGGAAAACTAAAAGATGACACAATTTCAAGATCTTTCTGTATGAGAGACAAGACTAATAGTCCTCTTCTACCAGTGCCTGACAACCTAAGTGGTTTAAGTCCTTTACGTCTCATTTATAATTTCATTGATAAGTCAGTATTCTGGGAACTAAAGACACAAAGGTCAACATGACACAATCCATTCCCCCAGGAGGCTCATCCTCCAGTGGGCGAGACACACATGTTAGGTGACCAACCATTTCAGTTTGCCTGGGACTAAGGAGTTTCCTGAGATGTGGGGCTTTCAGTTTTCAAATAGGAATAGTCCTGCATAAATTAAGATGAGTTAGTCATTCTAGAATTGGCCAGGAAAATATAACACAAGACAAAAAGTGCTGAAATTTGTAAGCAGGAAGTAAATAGAAGGAGAAAAGACAACTTAGTCTGATGGTTCAGGGAAAGCTTCACAAAGGAAGACACATGTAAACAGACTGTAGAAGGATGAATGTATTTTGCTGAATGGAGAAGGGGACATTTTAGGAAGAGAGTAGTAGATATAGAGGTGTTTAATAATATTCAGTTCTGCCTACCTAGAGTACAGGGTTAGTGTACACAGACATGAATGTGATTGTGTATGGGTGGCAGTGTGGGAGCAAGAGGCGTAGGGGAGAGGATGGAAGCTACAAGACTGGAAGGACAGTTCGGAGTCATGGTATGAAGTTTCGTTTTGTCTGAAGATCTCCCGACTTCCACTGTGACCTTAGTTTAATGGAACTGCAGCTTTTAAAGTCTCCATTCTAACTTGGGAACATCATGAGCTTCACCACACATCAACCAAGTAGGAAAGCTGTGGGGCTCCCTAGAATTCCCAACCATTTCGGCATCATTTCCTGGCTCCTCCAGTGTCCTAGGTACTGGGTATTTTTTTCACCCGGGGTATGCAGACAAATGTGAAAAAGTCATCCAGGGAAATAGCCTTTTTTGTATATAGGGAAGGGTGAGATCAGTCTGACTTGTAATATACTCTATGTGAAACTGGATTGTTATTTCTTAATAAATTATGAGTTGTTAAAATATGCAATCACTGTGTAACTTAAATCAACTGAACTCCAAACAATGCATTCATACATAATGATAGACATACACAGTCATGGCTACAGGAATCCTTTGAGTGTGACTCTAAGGAAAGTCAGAGAATTACCAAGGACACTCAGAATACTGGGCAATCACAAAGGCAACATCACTGATGTCTGGGATTATCCAGGGAGAAGGCAGTCAGGAGAAGAATGCTAGTGAGGGGAAATTGACAAGACTGGGGACAAGGCTGTGGCAGATTCTGAAAGTCACCAGGTCAGAAAGTCATCAAGTGATGAAAATAACTCCAATTCCACGTAGTACCAAGATTCCAGGTTTCCAAGACCAATATTGAGAGATGAGAAAAATATTAAAAAATATTATTCTTGACTACTGAGTCTTTATGACTACATAGACCAGGAGGAAATCAAATACACAGCTATTCCTTTTATATGCTAGAATGTGATGCAAGAGGGATTAGAAAACACAACAAAGTTAAGAAAAAATATTTTTTGATGTGTTCTAGGGAAAAAAGGATATACTGCTGGATACCTAGAATCTGCATAGAATCTTTCAATACCTTGCCACTAAATTTGAACCTAGAATCTGCATAGAATCTTTCAATACCTTGCCACTAAATTTGACTGTGAGGTCTAGGATTAAGCAGGAAACTACAATTCTGTTAGGTAAGGACCCTGGGAAGATAGAGGCATGAAGAAAAAGTAGTGGGAATAGAGGATAAAAGTTCAGCAGCACCAAGAACAAAAAAGGTGGCAATAAGTTGCTTCAGTGTTGTTTTTAATAGATGAGCTTATTGGGCACAGGTATTGTGGCAGAGTTTTATATAATTCACACACTATGTCTAAAATTATGCCATTACTAGAAGATCAAAGCTTCACACAGATGAGATGATATTTTCATCTAACTGTAATGGGGGATGTATTTTCAAATAACTTGTTTGTTCTTTTCCACAATACAGATTTATGTCCCCACAGTGGGCTGAGTTTGTGTTTTTCATTTTGAAGCTCTTAATAAAGAACAGGAGAGGTGTGATGTTGAATATTTCTGAAGCAATTTCCATTTGTGCATTTTTAAAGTTAATTCCAATTCAAATTTAAATTCTGTTTAATAGATGCCACAGTTTGTTGAAATAAACAGTTGTATGAAGCATGAATGTCTGCCATTTTTTTAAAAAAAAAAAGAAAAAGAAAAAGGAGAGACTAAAGGGAAGATAGTGGATGGCAGAGTGGGATGGGAGCTAATATTCACCTGGTAAATACTATATGCTCAGTATAGGTATTTATACCCTCAGTGAAATAGGATGCATGCTTTTAATTCACTTGGTCTTCAGAGAGGGTAAACCATTTTCTGCAGATCTCACAATAAGCGGCAGATGCATGAAAAAAGCCTAGCTCTGCGTAGTGCCAACATCCAAGAACATTGAGTTATGTGATTCTGCTACGAACATACACTTAGCTTTTATAGTGAAATTACTTATGTATGTATAGACATGGGCTAAGTCTGGTAATCTGCAATACACTTCAGCCAGGTGATTCTCAATTTTTTTTTATCAATTTCCATTATGAAATTGGAAACTTTAAAACACTGTAAATTACCTGCTGATTTTCTGTAGACAAAAATAGGAAAATATGTAAAGATTAACTCAGTGATCATGTGCATAGTGACTGAACATGTTTTTCCAAAAATATGTATGTATATGTGTTTTACATATTGGAAAAAGTGAGAAATGGAATGGTAATGAGAGCATGAATGAGGAGTCAGGAGATGGGCATGTGTAACATTGCTTTCAAACCAGAAGGATCTGTTCCAAGGGCTGTCTTTCAGCTTCCCTTAGGGCTAGTCCTAACATCAATTTCTTGAACTCTTTGCCCTTACTGACGCTGGAAGTCACGTGTGGGTCATGTCTCTGGCAATTATGCTAATGATAATAAGGTGATTCTGTGCTAGTATTTATGAATAAGATTACAGTTCTATGTGAGGGAGAATGGAGGCAGTCAACAATAATAAAACTATGTATGTCTCATCTCAAACTTATAAAAGAATGCAGTGTGTTGTAGGCCAGGTTCAGTTCTTCTGAGGTTCAGTCATCTAAGAAAAAATGAAGGGACCTGTTAAAAGATACAGACTTACAGCTAGATGGGAGGAGCAATATACCTCCTGTTGTTCTATACCACTGTGGGATGACTCTAATTTACAATAATATGTAGTCTCAAACAGCTGGACGGAAGATATTGAATGTTCCCAATAGAAAGAAATTATACATGCTTGAGATGATGGATATGCTAATTACCATCATCTGATCACTATATATTATAAATATCAAAACATCACTATTCTACTCCATGAATATGTATACTTATTATTTGTCAATTGAAAGATTTTATAAAAGGACATGGAAACATGTCACTTAGCAAGTATCTTTTTTATGTAACCGAGTGGAAACTTGAGTACTGGTGGGAATTCTTCCCAAATACCCATATAAGAGTCACCCATAAGGGGTGTACTTCTCACCCCACCTGTGTTACATTCACCACCAAACCGTGAACACCAACAAAGGCAAGGGGGTGCCACCTGACTCTGGTATCCTCAGAATCACTGGGATTCACCAAAGTGAACGCCATTTTCAAAGCCACTTCCAATGAGTCTGAGTGGTCCTTCTCTCCCACCTTTCAGACCAAACCAACATTTTGGGTTTAAGCTACAATTGAAGATTTGGTAAGCCACTCACACTATCTTTGAGAAATTCCCCTAATGTTTCTGGACTGCAACTGCCTCATCTGTAAATATTCTACTCATTTCATAGGACTGTTTTGAGGAGCAAATAAGATAAAATATATGAAAATGTTTAAAGATGAAGCACTGTATAAATTTAAGTTGATTTTGACATTCTTGGAATATTAAGGATTTGAGAGTCAAGTGCAACTTAAATATGGACAGTGTGAAGTCTCTTAATTCCTGTCCTGGGCTGCAACAATATTTTTATCACTTACTAGCTTGATGGCCTGGCTTCTTTAGGTTTCATTTTCTCTTTTTGTAAAATAGCAGTAATAGTATCTGCCAGTAAGCATTGTGGTGGTAATTAAATGAGTTTTACAAAATGCCTAATACATACCAAGTGCTTAATAATGGTAGCTATTAGCTACCATTATTAATATATTTTGTTCTCTGGGTTGATTAATAATTACTAAAGAAGAACCCCTTGGGGATAAAATTTACATATGAGGTCAATGGCACAAAATAAATACTAAGCAACACTAGTGAAAAAGAAAGATAACCATCCGTGTCATTTTATTTATCTGAAAAAATACATTATTTTGATGCCCAATTAAAACTGGAGAAAGTGAAGTAAGAATAATAGAAAGCAGGGGACCTGTCAAGCTCCATAGGTGAGTGTTGTGCACAGTGGAAAGCTAAATTAAGATCTTTACATTACAACAGACTCAAGTTCTTTCAGAGATTTGTTACCTTAGGATAAGTTTGAGACTCAACTTAGTACAACTAATTTTATTATCAAAACAAATAGGCTATTTTTTTCTTTTGCCTTTAGTAGATCCAGTTAACCTTATCAGACTCAGAATAGAATTTCCTTTGTTTAAAATTTGTAGTTTGGTGTACTTAACTGTATTAAACTTAAATGTGAAATGTGATCATAAAATTTTTATGATTCATCCATTTTTATTATACAATTAACTGAGTCTATGTAATATAATCTCATCCGATTAAATATGAAATCATCTGATAAACACTAGTAATAATGATTAATGACATCACACTTTATTGTTAAAAAAAAGAAAAAGTTTTCCTTTCAAATGTATTCAGCTTTGACAGTAGTAAAGATATATCTCTGGGCTGGGCGTGGTGGCTGATCCTAGGAAGTCGAGGCTGCAGTGAGCAGTGATTGTACCACTACACACCAGTCTGGGTGACAGAGAGAGATATATATGTATGGAGAGAGAGAGCTCTATCTATCTATCTATCTATCTATCTATCTATCATCTATCTGTCTGTCTGTCTATTTTTTTTTCCCACCAGGTGGCTGCTGAAGACAGCAGACGGACAGGACCTGGTTTTCGCTGGCCAAGGCCATCTCTTGGGCTACCTGGCTGCCATCCTGGCCAAGTGGCTTCTGCTGGGAAGGAAGGTGGTGGTCATGCACTATGAGGGCATCAACATTTCTGACAATTTCTGCAGAAATAAGTTAAAGTACCTGGCCTTCCTCCATAAGCAGGTGAACACCAACCCTTCCCTAGACTACCCTCCTTCCTGGGCCCCTAGCTACATCTTCTGGTGGCCCTGCAAGACCAAGTGGGGCCAGGCTGCCCTGGACTGCCTTAGGGTATCTGATGGCATCCTACTGCCCTATGACAAGGTGGTTCCTACTGCCCTTAAGGTTGTGGGACTAAAGTCTACCAGAAAATTTGCCTCCTTGGGGTGCCTGGCTCATGAGGCTGGTGGGAAATACCAGGCAGTGACAGCCACCCTGGAAGGCAAGGAGGAGGCCAAGATCCAGTACAGGAAGAAACATGTGATTGCAGGAACAGGCCACAAACACCTGAAGAAGACAAGTGACAAATACACAGAGGTCCTAAGACCCAGGGACTCCTGGTTTGAGACCAGTAAAGACTGTTTATTCCTCATGCTTGGCCTGGCCTACCCTTGTGCCATTGCCACTGTGGAATATGGGGGACCCTGCCCTTCCTGCATCACTGCCCTGGGATGTGGGGGATCTAGGGGTGGCAATCTGCGGGGCACAGGCAGCCTGGGACTTAAGCTCAGGGCAAGGGAAGGGCCTTAGTCATTGCTTTTCTATAAGGTTATTTTAAACAGCTCTAAGATTTGTACAGGCATAATTTGTCTATGACCTACTCGTTCAGGAGAGTTTTAGAAAACCAATAGAACAATCAGTTACTTCAGTTTTAATATTGGCCAAAGGGACCTGGAACACTAATTGGAGGGAGCCCTGCCTTTTGTGTTAATGGGGCATCTCTTTAAACTCCCACCTTTTCATATACTTGGTGGCTGTTATAACATGAAAAAATGTTTAGGGACAGCATGAGCTTACATACATGAGCTTACATGAGCTTAAAATGCAAGGGCTATTTTAGAGAAGCACAGACTGAAAAGATGTGTGACCAACATGTGGCAGGGGCCACCCTTGCTCCTTCCCTGTATTTTGTGATCAGAATCAAATAATTACTTGGAAAGAAAAAAAATAGTTCTTATACACCTTTTTGTTTATAAACTTACCCTTTATCAAAACAGATGCCCTTTTAATGACAATCTTAATATCAGCCTCATGTCTTTGGATATCAAGTATATTTCTTTTTTTCCCCATAGCTTGGTAAAAAGAATCCATGATAATAATTCACCCTTCTGAGAGGCCTTCTTTCCATAACACTTTTATGATGAGATTGTTAAAATCATTAAAGGAATAGTAATATACATTAGTGTCTAACCAAACACAAAGTAGAAATGAAAAGAAAATGCTTTAAAAATTTTAAGTATTCTTTGATCAGCAACTATAATGAGAAAATAAAGAGGCTTAATACAGAAAAAAGGCCAAATTTATTCTTGTTAACATAATGTGGTAGTGAGTTAAAAGAGATCTTAGCAATTACCTGATCCAAACCACTCATTTATCAACCAAAAGCCAGAGAGGTTAAATGTAATTTTGCACTAACCTGTAAATTCAAAATTGTGGACGAAAAAAATATAAGCTATTACTAACATTATGATTTATGACACATGAAAGGAATTTTGAAAAACATTACCTGCATATCAATAAAGAGATGAATTATATTTCTCAGGTGGGAATGAGAGGGCAATACATTTTACCAAGTTAGGGCAACGTCTTGTGTTTTATTATTCAGTTGTAGGGTGCCCAAAGAATACTCTCAGTCTGCTTTGGTTTGACTTCCTCAGCCTAAGTTCCGTCATACCTTTGATGCTGTTGGCATCTTGGCTGAATGTGATCCCAGTTATGTATCTATTAAGGATCTAGAAGATGCAAATGCCAGCCAGCTACTTTAATTCCAGAAAGAATTACTTTCCAACACCACAAGAAAAAAGTGGCAGTGTTGTTTTAATATGCCAGTCACCAACATGATAGGATCTTGAGGAACTTATAGGATAATTTTGACTCAGCCATTTTCACTTTGTGTGCTAACTTTAGAACCTAATCTCAGTCTAAGATGTATTCCAAAGCATGTAATGATACAGATTGTTAGCATGAGACGATCTGCAGTTCACACACAAGAAGCAGAACATGTTTAATCTTGAGAGAGGAAAACTAATAAGCTACATGAGCTAACTGTTTCATAAGTAATAGAATGATCATCATCTACCTGTTATAGAACATTGCCTTGGGGAGTGGCAAACAGGATTGTACAGTGAAAGATGCTAGCAGTGTTCTCTGGGTTGCCTAGCAATGAGCTACCTGGGAGAGGGGTCCCCTCTTCCAGCAGGAGAGACAGCACTTCTGACACAGCTCACATCCAGCTCCAAAGCTTGTCTGCAACTCTCTTAAGCTACAATTCCCCAAGTTCAGACTGTCCTCCCTGTCTTCACAAGGCTATTCTCAAGTTCTCATGGTCCTAAAAAAAGATGGAGTAGAAGGAGGGAGCATGGTCATTCTTTGGCAGCAGAGAGCGTGCTGTCTCCATCTGTGACCATTTCTGCCCTTTCTTCCTGGGATCTTGAGGGTTTGGGGTCTGCGTACCTCACACTGTTACCCTCTGCCTGGAAGTTTCCCTGCTTCTGTGCTACCCAGTGTGCTACTGTGCTGTTTGGCTATGCTTAGCCAGCCTCTTGAGAAGTGCCTCAACAAGGGCCTGATGTGTCAGATTCATAAAAAATGCTTGAAGACAAACACGAAACCCCCAAAATGTGTTTATGTTGCAGTTATCTTTATTTACAAATATATTCTCAAAGAAATGTTGATATTAGAGGAACAGTTCCTTTGCTTTTTATTACTGGCTTTAGGACAAAGAAAAAAATGTATTAGAGTTATAAAAATTGCTTGTAAAAATATTTATATACTAACTCTGATGTCAAGGTGAATAATCCATTGTTATTTGTAAAAGTCCATCTGCAATTAAACCAGTTTAAACTTCTGGGTACCTAAAACATTGTCTATTTGGAACCAGAAGATTTGGTAAGTAAGGTGGTTGATAAGATGTAAGAGTTGCTAATAAAAGTGTATTTAATTACAGAGTCAAGTTTTCACTCCATCAGTTGGAAAGCCATTTAGGGGTCAGGGAGTGTGACTGGGATAGAAAGCAAATGTCAATCCTATATGAGCCAGCAATGGTGAAGTGTCTCATAGCAGGAAAAATGACCTCTAACTTCAAAAACAGGGAGATGGAGGGCATCCAGATCTTGCCTGAATGGTAGCAGTGAGGAGACTGGACAGGAGACTTCTTTTCATGTGAAAGGATCAGGGCATAAAAATATTTGAGGGGGTCTGGGCATGGTGGCTCATATCTGTAATCCCAGCATTTTGGGAGGCTGAGGCGGGTGGATCACTTGAGATCAGGAGATTGAGACCAGCCTTGTCAACATGGCGAAACCCCACCTCTACTAAAAATACAAAAATTAGCTGGATGTGGTAGTGTGCACCTGTAATCCCAGCTACTTGAAAGGCTGAGGCACGAGAATCTCTTCAACCTGGGAGGCGGAGGTTGCAGTGAGCCGAGATTACACCACTGCACTCTAGCCTGGGAGACAGAGCGTGACTCTGTCTCACATAAATAAATAAAAATGTCTGAGGGACTCTGTCATGAAAGAGAAAAAGGAAGTCATAAACTTTTTAACTGATTACTAGTTGAACAGAAGTATTAGGAAAGTCAATGAAAAGCCAGTTTAAATTTATGTGAGTGAGTAGTACGGAGGGTGAAGGAGGTAAGTTCAACTATGAACTACCAAAAAAATTAACGTAGTATAAAGAGAATGTGTGTGGAGCTAGGAGACCCCCTGACTTACTCCTGGTATCTTAGGGACTCATGTTTCATGAGGCCTGACGACTGGTTTTATCCAGGGTGGAAGAAATGATGCCCCAAATTATGAAATCAGCCTGGGTCAGCTAGAAGGACATAAAACATTAAACCAGTCATAAGTTAATAAAAAAACATTAAACCAGCCATAAGTTAATTAATAAAAAAGCTGGTTCTAGTTCAGTTAGAGGTAGGACCCTTAACATTTGTTTTGATATCCATGTTCCTTTTGTTCAACTATAAAGTGGAGTTTACTGATTTATGCTTGCTGAATAGAGGGAAGTATGTTGTAAAGTATAAAAACCGAATGAACTTATTAACATAAAACATGGTGACTCTATTGAGAGGCTGTTTTTTTGTTCTAAATGGCATCAGCACAGCTTCAACCTTATCAGCCATATTCACTTAGAAAACTCAGTTAACTCCTTAGAGACTTGATCTTCTCTTTTGTACATGTTGTTACTGTCAGCTGGGATGAGGGATGTAAAGCACATTAAAATAAAGTTAAAGTAAAAAAGTTAAAATAAGGCCTTACACATTAGTATTTCTACTATTATAACAAATGCCCATGTGTGTAAGATGATACAGAGTCTAGATAATTATGACAATATAACCTCCTTATGAATGACTGAAGGCTCAACCCCTTTGGAAGCCACTCTCTGCAATCCTTGCTCCATCAATTTCAAAAGGCTATGGAATTGTTAAGAATTCTGAAGAAGCACTGTTTTTACTCAGGGTGGCACACTCTGGCTAGGAGATTATATGTTTCTTTCCCAATCAAAGTTTCTCTTAGAGTTGTTCACTTTTTGAAGTCTACTGTAATCATGACAGTGTTGGAAAAGCAAGTAATGCCAAAAGGAGAGGCTTCATACACATCATTGGTATACACAAGATTAACAATTACTAACATTTATTCAACACTTACTAAATGTACTACGTGAAGCACTAAATACCAACTGTGGAACAATACTGCTTGAGTTCACATTCTGGCTTTATTATATAGTACTTATAAAGATATCTATAGATCAGTTTCCTTACTATAAAATAAGGATAATAATACAGACTTTCTAGAGTTTCTGGGAAGATTAAATCAGCTAGTACATGTAAATCACTTAGATTAACACTTGGCATGTACTAAGTGCACAATAAGTGTTCCTCCCCTCACCTCCTCTTCCTCATTTCTTTCTCTTCTTTTTCCTCTTCCTCCTCCTCCTTCTCTTTAACCCACCTACCCAAGATCTCACAGCTGGGGAGCTACAGGGCTAGCATACCGTGCAACTCTGCAGCCCATACTTTTGGCCATTAAGTGATACTAATTAATATGTCCAAATGCTGTTTATAAGATTTAGAGCTTCCTTAGTGAGATTAAAAAAGGATACTATTTTATGTTTATTTGTAATTGGAAATGTTTTACATGTGTACTGACTTTTTATAAACTTTAAAGTTAGGAACTTTTTTCTTAGAAAATTTAGAAAGCTACTCCAAGGCATGAAGCATTATTAACATAAGATACTAAGTTCAAGTCCTCTCTAACCACGTTCCAAATTGCTACATCATGATGGATACTTACCACTAACCAGGAAATGAATGCAATTTTCCATTTATATTAAATATTACATTGAAAATACTATGCAGTTTTTTCCTACTTTCTGGAATTGCATACAAGTAATGTTTTATAGTAGCAGATGTGTGGCATCACATGAAAAACTTGTGAAACCTTTACATGAAAATCACATCTGCTAGTCTCCACTATCATTTTAACTACAGTTACATGGTTTGCTTTTCTGTCTGTGCCAGAGAAGACAGCTTTGCATCAAAGCTGTCCCAGCAAATCGTGTCTTCTGGACCAGCAGCTAGTTAAGCAAATTGTGTAACTGCCATTAAAACCAAAATGTACCTGGCAGACATAATTTCACAAAAGAGGAGAGAGAACCACATTGGTACAAAAGTCACAGCTGTTCAACTCTCCATTTTGCACAATTTTATTAAAAAATTTTCCAATCTTTATGAACAGTGACAGTTACATTCCTAGTTAGCAATTTTAGGACTTCTTAATACATAATGCTAAGTGCTGCACTATCGTGGATTTGGTGTCTGTCAGGAAAAATTGGGCTAAGTTCTTTCTGCTGCTACATAGAGTCAAAACTTGGTCTGTTTCCACAGACAGCAGATACAATTTTAAAAGATGTTGAGTAGGGCCCATTGTTCTCTAAAATACAGAGCTGCGGGCTGTCTCTACTGATTCAAATGAGGGCCAACATTTCTGTGTGAAGGTCCACACAATAAGAATTCTTCTTTTACTTCTTGTGCAGTTGCCTTGTTGTTCAGGGCCACTCTGAAGTGGTGGGTAATGGAGCTGGTGTCTCCGGATGCCTGGGTCAGCAGCCTGCCTCATGGGGCTCGACAAGCATCCTGACCTCGCATTGTTGGGCATCCTGCTGTAGAACAGTACTACAGGAAGGCCCGGGAGGAGACGTTCTTGAGGAATCCCTCATTCATCTCTAGGGATGGGTCCCAAAGGCTTGTTCAGACCATTATGAGGTATAAATGCTAAATTTATAACAAGCATTTTGGGTAAGAGTTTGCAGTCTGCGCTCTGCAGTCAAACTGCCTGGGTCCAAATGTCAGCCCCTTGTCTCAATAATGTGTGGTTCTGGGTAAGTTACTCAACTTTTTCAGCCAGGGTTTCCTCATCTATAAACTTAAGACAATTTAGCTCATTATCACTATAGAGATAATTATAAATGTGGTAGAAACAGTTAAGCACTGAACCAAGTTAATGGCACATACTAAGCATTCAATAAAGGTTAACAATTTCCATGACATGATGATGATGATGGCGACTTCTCTGGTTCTTGAATATATTAAACCTACAATCTTAAAATCAAATTTGCAGGGGATAGAAAGTGACATAGTAGGGTAAAATCAGTTATAGTGGTCAAAGCCTGTTCAATTCAGGTTTCTCATTTTCTAGCTATGTAAATTCTCTCCTGCTGTTGATTGCTGGAATTCCTATTTGCTAGTCTGTGGCTGAGAGGAAAATGTGTGTTTGTGCAAGTGTGCCAGAGACATTACACTGATATCAATCTGATGATGACACAGAGCTCAACCTGCAGCTTCTGTTCCCAGTTGTTAGTCTACCTGAAGAGAGGTGCTGACTGCTAAGCTGGGCCTCTTGTGTCCATGCACATGGGCTTTTTTTTGCTACTGGGTGGCAAGGTGGAATCTTTTTCATATCTTGTAAAGAGTACCTCCAACTGCATGAATGGGTATGTGATTAAACATAAAAACGACAGCTATACAGAGAATCCATTGCTCATTATCACTAATGGCATTAATAAATCAACATTTTCTCAACTATATATTAACAAAAAGACATTGTTTTGTTATATTAATATTAATGTTGCCAATTAAACATATATAATTCCTTAAGATATTAATGCTATCACTGTAATTATGAATAGAATCTCAATCTAGACAGTTTTTATTTTATATTTATAATACAACGGAAAGTGTTGAGATCACAACTTAACTTCGACTAGACATTTTACTAATTTTTTGTGGTAAGAAATTAGTTGACTTTCTTCCCCCAACAAAAACACTCTGCATACTGACAGTGATAAATAACCTCTATTATTACATATGTATCCTTATTGCTTCCATAAACAAGGCTACTATTCGGAACCAATTTATACTTTGTGGAAATAATAGTGTAATAGAGATGAGATACACAATTAAAGCAAACCATGTAAATAGGTATATTCCAATTAAAATATGTGACAAGTTTGGTGGGATGGAAAAGAGCCCCCATTTCAAGTAACATAAGATACTAAGCTACTAATGTATACATCATATACAATAAACAAGTATTTTAGTTATGTTTATGAAGTTTTCAAGAGGATATTTCCAATAAATATTGGGATAATATTCTACTTAACATTGTCTTTACGTTTGAATTATCTGTTTATTTGTCTCTGTTTTCCACATGAACTGCTACACCCACACACCTAATCACTGACACCGGTAAACTATAAAATTATGTAATGGGGACAAGACCATGACAAAGAGAACGGAATGTAACTGGAAGAAAATTAAACTGTATTTACCCACTATGAGCTGCATATACAACCTCCAAATCATTTAAAATCTAAAACTATTAAACATGTCAGCCTGATCTGATTATAGAAGACGTGACTGACTAAATTCTAAATAATTCTCTGACTGGATGTGTTACATGAAAAGTTAAGTGGAGAGATGTAGAGAGAAGTATAATGCAGGCACGCACACACACACACACACACACACACACACACACACACACACATCTGAAGTATAAAGATAACATAAAAATTTTTGTTTAGGGTTATAGCCAGTGTCCAATTTCATAATGGATTATATAGGATCGACTAGCAGCAAATCTTCACTTGCAGAACAAACATCTCAATGATTCAAGAGGGTAGGAAGTATAGCTTTCTGACGTACAGGTGTCTTGCCTCTCTGTTAGATGATTAGCACAGAGAAGAAAGGTTTTAGTTAAACTGTTTCCTGCATTGGAAGTTAGCTTGAAAGGAGCTGAACACATGAAAAAACAATCTGAAGAATTAAAATAGGGCAGGGGTCAGCAAACTATGACCTGCAGGAAAAATGTGACCAGCTGTCTGATTCTGTCAATAAAGTTTTATTGAAACATAGATGATGTTGCCAATGGTTGCTTTTAAACAACAAGAGCAGAGCTGAGTAGTTGTGACAAAAGCCATATAGTCCTCCACCCCAATTTTTGCTACCTGGGTTATTATGGATTTTGCCAATATACAGATGAAGGAATTGTTCTTATTCAATGATTCTGTGAGGAAATTCACAAAAGATCTGATAAATCTCACACTTAAATTATCTTTCCTTACATGGAATTTCCTTGAATATCTAATGTAATAGGCTTAGATACAGTATAGTTTGATTTAGGAAGCTGAAACTATGAATAGACCAATAACAAGGTCTGAAGCCGAGGCAGCAATTAAGAGCCTACCACACAAAAAAAGCCCAGGTCCAGACGGGTTCACAGCCGAATTCTACCAGACACACAAAGAGGAGCTGGTACCATTCCTTCTGAAACTATTACAAATAATCCAAAAAGAGGGAATCCTTCCCAAATCATTTTATGAGACCAACATCATCCTGATACCAAAACCTGGCAGAGACCCAACAAGAAAAGAAAACTTCAGGCCAATATCCATGATGAACATAGATGCAAAAATCTTCAATAAAATACTGGCAAGCTGATTGCAACAGCAAATCAAAAAATTTATCCATCATGATCAAGTAGGATTCATCCTGGGGATGCAAGGCTGGTTCAACATATGCAAGTCTATAAGCGTAATTCACCACATAAACAGAACCAAAAACAAAAACCACATGATTATCTCAATTGACGCAGAGAAGGCCTTTGACAAAATTCAACAGCCCTTTATGCTAAAAACCCTCAATAAACTCGGTATCGATGGAATGTATCTCAAAGTAATGAAAGCTATTTACAACAAACCAACACCAATATCATACTGAATGGGCAAAAACTGGAAGCATTACCTTTGAAATCTGACACTAGACAAGGATGCCCTCTTTCACCACTCCTATTCAATATAGTACTGGAAGTTCTAGCCAGAGCAATCAGGCAAGAAAAAGAAATAAAGGGTATTCAAATAGGAAAGGTGGAAGCCAAATTGTCTCTATTTGCAGACGACATGATAGTATACCTAGAAGACCCCATTGTCTCAGCCCAAAAACTCCTGAAACTGATAAGCAACTTCAGCAAAGTCTCAGGATATAAAATCGATTTGCAAAAATCACAAGCATTTTTCTACACCAATAACAGACTTAAAGAAAGCCAAATCAAGAACAAACTGCCATTCACAATTGCTACAAAAAGAATAAAATACCTAGGAATACAACTCACAAGGAACGTAAGGGACCTCTTCAAGGAAAACTACAAACCACTGCTCAACGAAATCAGAGAGGACACAAACAGATGGAGAAACTTTCCATGTTCATGGTTAGGAAGAATTAATATTGTGAAAATGGCTATACTGCCCAAAGTAATTTACAGAATCAACGCTATCCCCATCAAGCTACCATCGACTTTCTTCACAGAACTGGAAAAAACCACCATGAACTTCATATGGAACCAAAAGAGAGCCTGCATAGCCAAGTCAATTCTAAGCAAAAAGAACACAGCAGGGGGCATCATATTACTGGATTTCAAACTATACTACAAGGCTACAGTAATCAAAACATCATGGTACTGGTACCAAAACAGAGATATAGACCAATGGAACAAAACAGAGGCATTGGAGACAACACAACATATCTACAACCATAGATTCTTTGATAAACCTGACAAAAACAAGCAATGGGGAAAGGATTCCCTGTTTAATAAACGGTGTTGGGAAAACTGGCTAGCCATGAGCAGAAAGCAGAAACTGGACTCCTTCCTGACACCTTACAGTAAAATTAACTCCAGATGGATTAAAGACTTAAACATAAGACCTGGCACCATAAAAACCCTAGAAGAAAATCTAGGCAAAACCATCCAGGACATAGGAGTACGCAAGGACTTCATGAACAAAACACCAAAAGCATTGGCAACAAAAGCCAAAATAGACAAATGGGACCTAATGAAACTCCACAGCTTCTGCACGGCAAAGGAAACAGTCACTAGAGTGAATCGGCAACCAGCAGAATGGGAAAAAATTTTTGCAGTTCACCCATCTGACAAAGGGCTGATATCCAGAATTTACAAAGAACTCAAACAGATTTACAGGAAAAAAACAAACAAGCCCATTCAAAATTGGGCAAAGGATATGAACAGACACTTTATAAAAGAAGGCATATATGAGGCCAACAATCATATGAAAAAATGCTCATCATCACTGGTCATTAGAGAGATGCAAATCAAAACCACATTGAGATACCATCTCATGCCAGTTAGAATGGCGATCATTAAAAAATCTGGAGACAACAGATGCTGGAGAGGCTGTGGAGAAAAAGGAACACTTTTACACCATTGGTGGGAGTGTAAATTAGTTCCACCATTGTGGAAGACAGTGTGGCGATTCCTCAAGGCCTTAGAAATAGAAATTCTGTTTGACCCAGCAATCTCATTCCTGGGTATATATCCAAAGAACTATAAATCGTTCTACTATAAGGACACATGCACACGAATGTTCATTGCAGCACTGTTTACAATAGCAAAGACCTGGAACCAACCCAAATGCCTATCGATGATAGACTGGATTGGGAAAATGTGGCACATATACACCATGGAATATTATGCAGCAATCAGAAATGATTGAGTTCGTGTCGCTTGTAGGGACATGGATGAATCTGGAGAACATCATTCTCAGCAAACTGACACAAGAACAGAAAATCAAATACAGCATATTCTCACTCATAGGTGGGTGATGAAAAATGAGAACATATGGACACAGGGACGGGAGTACTAAACAAGGGGGTCTATTGGGGGGAAAAGGGGAGGGCCAGCAGGAGGGGGAGCTGGGGAGGGATAGCCTGGGGAGAAATGCCAAATGTGGGTGAAGGGGAGAAACGAAGCAAAATACACTGCCATGTGTGTACCTATGCAACTGTCTTGCATGTTCTGCACATGTACCCCAAAACCTAAAATGCAATAAAAAATTAAAAAAAAAAAGAGAAGCCAGCATCTATTTGAAACATGTAATATTTATGTTATTTAAAATATAGGGGTACTTTAATTGATCAGCAGTCTAATGGGACACAGAGGGCTTATAACTATTTACAAATGATATCTCTTTATTTTTGCAGTTAGAGATACCTCTGTGTATTTATCTTATATTTTTGTATCTATTCAGTGTCCGTGTGACACTATACATTAGAGACTATGCTAGAAGATTGCATGTGGCAAATGAGCTCAATTCAACTTGACTGTGAATCTGGAAATGACTGACTGTGGAGCCAAAATTGGGGCTTCTCCAAACAAAAATGATGGGTAAAAGTATTCAAGACAAGTGCTCCTGAGGGACATACTCAAAGGCAAGAAGCACACCGATTTTACTTATGTGTATATCTCCAGTGCCAAGAAGGTCTTGACACCTAATAACAGCTCAGTAATGGTTTGATTATTGTTAAAAAACAATTTAGCACTAAAGCTAATCTGTAATCCTTGACTATCTATAATTATTGTTAAACAGAATGCAGCTGGAGAAAACAAAGTAAGATCTTAATGAACAATGTGAAGTCATTCGTTTTTCAAACTCTGTATTTCTTGGGTAGTGTTTCCCAGGAATATGTAGGCTTTGTTATTCACCCAAATAACTTTAGGAACATTATACAATAGGTAAGAATTAAAAAAAATTGTCCATGGGAAGAACGAGTTCTAGAAAAATTAATCACATATTTAACTTTGAAAATTATGAATATGACTTATTTTCCATGAAAAATATGTATATGTAATTTAATTCCAAATGGTTTCTTAATTCTGAATAAAAGGATGCATGGGGCGGATAATTCACACCACGACAAATTATTACAATGTAACCTCCAATAGGTAACAGAGAAGTCCAATGTACTGAAAGAATACTGTTGATTTGGAATGACGTCCTAAAAAAAAATTCTAAATTTTATATTATTTTTCAAGTACAAAATACGGCTGATTCATTTAATTGACTTTGAAATCTGTTTTAATAGAACATCTCGTTTGCACAACCAGTCAGCTCCTAACATTTTGATTGCAAAATGAAAGGCATTTACTTTGATATCTTTAATTATCAGTCATTTAGAGGACAGTGTGAAACACACTTTTTCAATTGGTGTTTTAGAATCGTTGAGTCAAAGGAAGGGAATGACAAATTAGCCAGCTGGAGAGGAAAGAAACAGCCAGCTAGTGCTGCTAGTCTTGGTGGATACTTCAAAGTAAGATGAAAGGGAAATGAAGGGGCTGTTAGCCACACATACTCAATAAATAAAATACTAACATAATTTCACAGCATATTAATAACAAGTTAATATCACACTTAGAGACTTACTCAACATAATAAGTGCCATAAATGGGATCATCGATTTTTTCCCAGCCATATGGAAGCTCTGAAAAATAAAGAGTTATTTCTTTCGGTTAATAAAGAACAGATATCACATTTTCTAATAAAAAGTAATATAATTTAATTGTTCATGGATTGCAGAAATGGTCTACCAAAGTGGAACAAAGCATTCAGAGTCAGCAAGAAATTTCAGAACATATCACAGAAACTATAAGAGGCACTGACTTGAAAATTGGCAGTTAAAATACAGAGCTCTCTTCTCTGCAGATTTGCTGCTGGGTCTAGCCATTTATCTCATGAGAAATAGTAAGATGGCATGTCATCACGTTATCACCATTTAGTGCAATATAGAATGCAAATCACTTTCCTGAAAGTGCATATGGTTCTCTTATTTATTTGTATTGCTAAAGGAGCATTTCAGGACAAAGACCACATTTTCAAAATATATTTCTGAGTATAGCAAATTGTTTCTGATGACTAAAACAAAGCCATTATAAATTCTCAATTGATATCCCACAATTTGAGATGGTTAGCTTGCTCTTACTCCACATAGGTCAGAATTTGAACGCTGCCAATGTACTCTTTGGGCATATTTAAAACTAAGCTCTAAAATTGTGAACATACTTTCCTTAATAATATAGTTCATATTTTCAAATCTCCATGGCTAATTTTAATTCACACACACATATTTTAAAATATCAGCAATACTATAAATCCTATTATAGGTAAACACATGCTGTCTGAAAACTAGACTTTGCTTCATAATACTGTTTTCCAAATATGCCAAGGCTTTATAATTATTAACTCCTTCAAATATAAAGAATATTGTATTTTCTTGATAGATATGAATTTTTACATATATAGAATTTGAAACCTAAGATGTATTGACATGTTTAAATAATGTATTTCGGTGAAGCTTAAAAGTTTTATTATTATTATAGTAATAATACATATTACTCTTGACAAAGCACAGTTATCAAAAGAAAACTGGAATTATCTACAACCCTGCCACCCAGAAATAACCACTTTTAACATTTTGGTGAATATCCTTCAAATAATGTTCTATGCATATATGTGCAAATGCTTTTAAAAGAGATTACATCATATGGTGCATATTACTTTTATAGCCTGATATTTCTACTTAATAGAATATCAAGGATGTCATTCAATGTGAATGTGTGTTACTGCACAATATCATGTGTAAGATGGCAACAGCAGTAGTCTGCAGCGTGGCTAGAAACTGTAATTCTATCATTTTTCTATTATTGAATGTTTGGGACTTTCCAGTTTTTACTTGTTCTGTGTCATCTGTATTGGACCCGCTAAAATGTAAATCTTTTATCATTTTTCTATAATATAGTATGGGCAAATTCCTAGATGTGAAATTTTGGATCAAAGGGTATGCATTTTTTTATTGTTTTTGACATATATTGCCAGATTTCCACCTTCCCACTCACTTAAAAGTACTAATTTATAATCTCACTGAGAATGTATGAGTGATTTTGTTTCTCTGTATCATCAAATTAAACAGAGATCCACAATTCCTCATCCAAAACTTTTAGGAACATATACATTTTAGAATTTAGATTTTTTGCAATTTAAAAAGTTAACAGTGCAAATGCCTTCTCTTTCATAACACTCTAAGTAGAGTTGGGAAAAGCAGTTTATAATCTAACATATGAGTATTTCTGCAGCCAAAGATATGATTCATACTAGGAAGGATACCTTAATAAACTTACAGCACCAAATTTTTGAGCACCTTAAGAAATCTTTCTTTCAGAAGGATAGTAAGAGTAAAACTTTACTGAGTATTGTCTGTGGTTTGAATACCGACAGATTTTCTAGGTACTAAATCATTTTATCATGCCAACAACTCAGGACTCAAAAACCTTGTACTCTAGTTCCAGTAAGCTTAACTAATTTAAATATCAATTCAGAAACTCTATCACAGCATAAACACCACTTAATTTAGGTTAAGGAGAGTAACTATCCAGATGGTTTTCACCAAATCCCCCAAGCTACTGGCAAATTCATCTAGTAAAAAGGAACTCATTTGACAAGTATCTACTGAGTGCCTTTTATAAACAGCTCATCCAAAACCTTTTTGATAAGCAGCTCAACCTAAAGTAAAATAATATACAGAGGTCAGCAATTAATATTATGCATATTTATTATTCATTTATTAATATGGTTCAATACAGGGATATGTATTTATAAGAGGTTTAATATCTTATAAATGCAATAATATATAAAACAATCATGTTCAATAAATATAAAGAGTAAAAGCCTAACATAGTTAACTTACAAATACAGTCCTACTTCTTAATGCCAATGCCATATGGAAGCACTTCATGGTCAGTTTGTACAATTATCTTTTATAAAGTAAATGATTCCTTCAGTTTATTTACTAGTTCTAAGCAATGTATCTCAGAAAGGCAGAGTTCAATGATTCTTTATCTTTGTCAGATTTACAATGCCAAATTTCCTGGGTACAATTTATTATATATTATACTTTCCCACTTGCCATCAACCAGTCCTCATCCATATTTAGGGGAGAATCTGCTTTATTTTTCATAATATATCAATATATTTTGTTTGTTTGTTTCATATTTCCAAAGTAAACTATTATTGCATGCTAAAACAAAATTATATATTATAAACATTTGTATTTTAAGAACTGTTAGGGGTCCTAGACTCACTTTGAGGCAAAATTATACACTAGTTCTAACCTTATGTTACGAAGAGCATCATTTGTTTCATTTTGAATATTTTCAAGGAACTGATGGAAGAACCTCACAAGAAGCCAACAACAGATACATACATTGCTTCATTTGTAGCAGAATGGTTGTAAAAATATACAACTAATGTTTTAAAAGGTACTTGTATATGTGTATGTATGTGTATATATTAATGTGTACCTGTATGTGTTGGCATGTGTGTGTTTGTGTGTATTCCTCGGATATTTTGCTTCAAAAACAAAGAAACATTTAAGCTAGAATGTTAATGAAAAATCACAATGTTCACAAGTTTTTCTTCACTTGTAAAAAAAGACAAGTCATAAACGTTTTAACTTTATATACTGAAGAGTACACATTTAGATGATGAAAAACTAAGAAAGTTAAGAATTATCTTTCACTGTGAAAATTAAGCTATTTGGACTTGGATTAGTTTTAGAAAAACAACTGCTGCTTCTTTAAATTAAGCTAACAGATGAGAAAAAGAATTTCCAACATTGTACTATTTGCCTAATCAGACAAGCATGTACCTTGGAGCTCTTGGGTCCTAGGTTATTTAGAATACTGTATTCAACAATACCTGACAAATCTGTGGATGATTAAGGTCACACTGATGAAAGAATAATATACACTATGTAACAGGAAAAAGTAAATACTTGAGATCAGCAAGGTTAATGCTGTATTAAGAACTGTTTTAATTGAGATTTTCTTCAGGCCATGGAACCATGGAGCAAATTCAGTGATGAAATATTCCTACCCTGAACAACGTCTAGATTAATTTGCAGTCAATCATATCAGCTTTGTAAAACTGGAATAAAAACAAAAGACTAAACAGGCACTCAGCTTTGCCTGGATTCTGCCACAGTTAACGTGCTATATATTTTTAATTTAATTGTGATTCACAAATATTATTTTATTTACTTACATTTTAGTCAGGTACACTTTCATGACAGAAAACAGAGACAGATTTATGCTAGCTCAATTTTTAGGCTACAAATGGGAAACTTGTAGAAATCCAAGGACAACAGTTTTTTATTTCTTTTATTTCTTTTTTTTGTGTGTGTGTGTGACAGGGTCTTACTATGTTGCCCAGGCTGACCTCAAATTCCTGTGTTCAAGCAATCCTCCCACCTCAGCCTTCTGCATAGCACAGACTACAGGCATGTGTCGCTGGCTGCAAAGACAGTATTTTTTAAGGAAATGGAATCCACATCCTAGAAAGCTGCAAGGAACCTATCATAAATATCTCAAGATATCTCACAAGGATCCTTTTGGTCTCTTTGATTGTCTGTCTTTTGAACTACAGTATGTCTTTTATTTTGGTGCATCTGTGTCTTTCTCTTGGCTCCTTTCACTCTGGGCATATTGTTCCTTGTCTTCAAGTGACTGGCTACTTCTATTTGCTCATCTTGCATGTGTCCTAGAATAGCCACCTCATACCTGGCTATATGTTGCTTTTTATCTCAAGAGCTGCTATCAATACTTTATTGTCTCAGTTTCCTAGTTCAGTATCCCATCTCCACAAAGAATTCATTGGCCCAGTTGATTTTCTTCAAAATAGTTCCAAGTTACTTGGTTTGGCCAAGCAATGTGATGGCTGCCCTCCAATCAACAATATACCTACAGATTAATCAGATATGGCCTGGGGTGTGTCCCTTTGGAAGATACAGAACCTGTCCAATCAACAAGCTATGGATGGGAAGTGTAACAAACTTGTATTGTAAGAAAAATAGCTTTAAAAATAAAGAAACACTTCAATAGCATGAAATAGATACTGGACCTTCCAAATAAATGATCTAATGCTTTATAAATAACATCTCTAACAATAGCTTTGACTCAAGGTTAACATCAGTAAAAAGATATCCACACACCTATATTGTGCACTGAGAAGGGCGCCTCTATAGTATACTTGCCAAAAATAAATAACCTTATGCGTGTGTATTTAACAGTTGGGGTTCCATTGTGTTGCCCAAGCTGAACTCAAACTTCTGGGTTCAAGCAATCCCCTTCCCTCAGCCTCCTGAGTAGCTGGAACCACAGTGCACACCACTGTGCCTGGCCAAGAATGCCATTTTGATCATGAGAAATGTATGACAAACTCAAATGAAGGGACATTCAATGAAGTAACTGGCCAGTACCCTTAGAAAGGGTCAAAGTCATGAAAGAGAAAAAGCAGACTAGGTTATTATCACAGAGTGAAGGAGAATATGGAGACATGATGACTAAATGCATTGTGGGATAATGGACTGGATCCTGAACCAGAAGAAGGGCATTAGTGGAGGAACTGGATAAGATTGGTAGATTAGTTAACAGTCTATATGGATGCTCATTTCCTGGGTTCAATGATTATACTTATGAAAGATGTAAATGTTAGGGGCAGCTAAGTGGGAGTTATGTGAAACCACTTTGTCCTATTTTTATAATGTTTTAGAAGTCTAAAATAGCTTCAAAATGAAAATATTGAAAAATCTAGGTCGCTTACTCTTACTATTGATTAGAGGGCTTCTACTCACTATTTACTTATTTTAAAAACCTTATTTTTTCAACTTTTACTTTAGTTTCAGTGGAGTACATGTGCAGGTGTCTTATTTGGGTATATTACATGATGCTGAGGTTTGGGGTATGAATGATCCCATCACCTAGGTACTGAGCATTGTACACAACAGTTAGTTTTTCAACTTTTTTCCCCCTCCTTCCCTTAACCTTCTAGTAGTCCCAACTGTCTATTGTTGCCATATTTATGTACATCAGTACCCAATGTTTAGCTCCCATGTATAAGTGAGAACATGCAGTATCTGATTTTCTCTTCCTGCATTAATTTGCTTAGGATAATGGTCTCCAGCTGCATCCATGTTGCTGCAAAGGACATGATTTCATTATTTTGTATGGCTGCATAATTAGTATTCCATGGTGTATATAGGTACCACATTTGCTTCATCCAATCCACCATTGATGTGCACCTAGGTAGATTCCATGTCTTTGCTATTGTAAATAGTGCTACAGCAAAAATATATGAGTGCACGTGTCTTTTGGTAAAATAATTTGTTTTCTTTTGGGTGTACTCCCTGTAATAGAACTGCTTGGTAAACTAGTAGTTCTGTTTTCAGCTCTTTGAGAAACTATCAAACTGCTTTCCATATAAGTGTTCCCCTTTCTTTGCAGCTTCACCAACATCTGTTGTTTTTTGAGTTTTTATTAATAGCCATTCTAACTGGTGTAGGATGGTATCATTTCTGTGGTTTGAGTTGCATTTCTCTGATGATTAGTGATGTGGAATAGCTTTTTGTATGTTTGTTGGCTGCTTGTACATTTTCTTTTGCGGAGTGTCTGTTCATGTCTTTTGCCCATTTTTAGATAGTTTTTTGTTTTTTGCTTGTTCAATTGTTTAAGTTTCTTATGGATTTTGGATACTAGATCTTTGTCTTATACATAGTTTGCAAAAATTTTCTCCCATTCTGTAGATCTTTTTACTCTGTTGATAGATCCTTTTGTTGTGCAGAAGCTCTTTAGTTTAACTGGGTCCAACTTGTCAATTTTTGTTTTTGTTGCAATTGCTTTTTGAGGACTTAGGCATAAATTCTTCCCCAAGGCTGATGTTTAGAATTGTATTTTCAAGGTTTTCTTCTAGGATTTTTATAAGTTTGAGGTCTTACACTTAAGTCTTTAATTCATCTTGAGTTATTCTTTGTATATAGTGAAAGGTAGGGGTCCAGTTTCATCCTTCTGCATATGGCTAGCCAACTATCCCAGCACCACTTATTGAATAGGGAGTCCTTTCCTGTTGCTTATTTTTGTTGACTTTGTAAAAGACTAGATGACTGTAGGTGTATAGCTTTGTGTCTGGGTTCTCCATTCTGTTCCATTCATCTATGTCTCTGCTTTTGTACCAGTTCCATGCTGTTTTGGCTACTGTAGCCCTACATTATAGTTTGAAGTCAAGTAATGTGATCACTCCTGTTCAGGTCTTTTGCTTTGACTATTTGGGCTTTATTGGGGGATTCCACATGAATTTTAGCATACTTTTCTAATTCTGTAAAAAATGGTATCAGTAGTTTGATAGGAATAGCATTGAATCTGTAGGTTGCTTTGGGCTATATGGCAATTTTGGTATTGATTCTTCCAATCCATGAGCATGGAATGTTTTTCCATTTGTTTGTGTAATTTATGATTTCTTTTAGCAGTGTTTTGTAGTTCTCCTTGTAGAGATCTTTCACCTTCTTGGTTAGATGTATTCCTAGGTATTTGTGTGTGTGTGGCTACTGTAAATGGAATTGTATTCTGGGATTTGGCTTTCAGTTTGAATACTACTGGTTTATGGAAATGCTACCGATTCTTGTATCCTAAAACCTTGCTAAAATTGTTTACCAGTTCTAACAGCCTTTTGGCAGAGTCTTTAGTATTTTCTAAGCATAGGATCATATCATCAGTGACGAGAGATAGTTTGGCTTATTTTCCTATTTGGATGCATTTTATTTCCTTCTCTTGTCTAATTGCTATGGCTAGCAGTTCCAGTACTATGTTAAAATGGAGTACTGAGACTGGGCATATTTGTCTTCTTCTAATTGTCAAGGGGAATGCTTCCAGTTTTGGCCCCTTCAGTGTGATGTTGGCTGTGGGTCTGTCACAGATGGCTCTTATTATTTTTAGGTGTGTTCCTTCAACACTTTGTTTCTTGACGATTTTTATTATGAAGTGATATTGGATTTTATTGAAAGCTTTTTCTGTGTCTACTGGGATGATCAGTTTTTGTTTTTAATTCTATTTATGTGGTGATTCATATTTATTGATTTGCCTATGTTGACTCAACCTTGCATGCTAGGAATGATGCCTACTTGATCATGGTGAATTAACTTTTGGATGTGCTATTAATTTAGTTTGCTAATATTTTGTTGAGGATTTTTGCATCTATGTTCACCAAAAATACTGGCCTATAGCTTTCTTTTTTTCATTGTGTATTGCCAGGTTTTGTTATCATGTTCACACTTTATTAATATAAAATCAGATACATAGAACACTAGATTCATTTTTATAGAACTGAAATTTAAATAAAATGAGAATGTAAGATTTTTTTTCACTTATATTCTTGTTTTATACTGTGTTATTATTATTTTTGAGACAGAGTATCACTCTGTCACCCAGACTGGAAGACAGTGGCACAATCTTGGCTCACTGCAACCTCCACCTCCTGGGTTCAAATGATTCTGATGCCTCAGCCTCCTGAGTAGCTGGGAATACAAGCAAGCACCACTACACTCAGCTAATTTTTTGGTATTTTTAGTAAAGACAGGTAGCACCATGTTGGCAAAGCTGGTCTCCAACTCTCGACCTCAGGTGATCCACTCGCCTTGCCCTCCCAAAGTGCTGGATTACAGGTGTGCACCACCATTCCCAGCCTTGTGTTGATGTTTTTCAATAGCTATATTCAAGAGAATCACTTTTAATTTTGCTATTTTACCTTTTATTTATTTTTCTTCTGTTGTCTTTCTCCTCTCTGGAAAAACTTGGTAAACACAACATTCATGTTTAAATGCAGCTGCATCCTAGGCCCTAGCAGTAACAGATTCAGTAACAGGAGTGCTAAATCTAGAGTGGCACTGTTCCTTTCTAAGGAGGCAGTGTCTTGTATGGACCACAACAAGGATTGTTTATGTAAATTCACGTAAGGTTATATGGAGGTGGTTCTGGTAGGCAGACCAGAATGGACCTTCTAGTCCAGGAAGGCAGACCAATTTAGAAATCATACAACGTACTAAGATATTAGAGACAGAGGCAGAAACCAGAAACCATATCTTTCGACCCTGTATTACTTTAGATTGACTAGTCTTTCTTTAGAAAAAAACAAAAATTGAGGTTCTCATTTTAGAGGTAATGACTTTCAAATAGAAAATAAGAATATATAAAATTTCCATAGGTTAAGTAATGTAGTATATTGTATGATACTAGCTAATAATCACATTAAAATCTTTTCCTACAATATTTTAGATTTTTTCTGTATAACTAGTATACAAATTGAGAAATATAACTCAATTTTCCTGTAAAAGTTATACACCTTTTGCTCCTATGTGGTCTTTAGGAGTTTTAGGAATCCTTAGTACAAGAGAGATTATTAAAATATGAAGTGTATTTTTAGAATTAAGAAGAAAAGAAGGAAGAGAAAGATAATTGTGCAATAAAATATACAATAGATGACATTTTGCTAACAAACTGTAGTATATCTTTGTCTCTTTTCCTATATGTGAAATTGCATTTGATACTGCAAATGTAAATCCCGCACACATCCTTTTTCTTAAAAAACAAAACAAAACGAATTCCACACATTAATGAAAGCTAACCACAGTCCCATTACCTTACATACAGGTAAAGCTAGGGGTGTAGCCCTTCAGACCTTTTTCCATGTATCAAGGTTCCAGTTTGCTCCTCTTTACCAGAAATCTTAGTTCCATTTAGTCAGGAAAACAAACAACTAAACCAAAACCAAAGAAAGAACTAAAAAACCTAAAACTGATCATAGAAAATGTTGCTCCTATACATTCCACTTTCTTTCATGTTTCTCAGATACTGTGTACATAGAGGAACACAACCCAGTCACTATCATGGAAATGTAGGCTATGAAGTCTTTATTTATGAGCTCTGGGTATTGGAGATTTACTATTTTTACAGTGGAAAGGAAAACTAGCTGAGCTGTATACTACAGTGATGATATTTAATTCATATTATCAAGTGGAGTCAACCTGAGTACTCAATTACACCATATTATAATAAAATATTAAAATACTGACCATGATTTTATGGGCTGGTTGTTGATGAAAGATGTGATTGTATGGAAAATTTCAAATACATTTATTCCTTAACATATCTTATCAAATTTAAATAGAAAATGGATGTGATTTTCTTGGCAGCTACTGATGCTTGAACAATATGTACTCAATAGTATTTTGGGGATTCAGGGACTCTTTACCATCTGGAGAAAAACTGTGAAGCTTTGCAACACTAACTTAAATATGACATCTATGTATTTGAGATGGTGATAAGAAGTGGTGGCAGAAAAGCATGGCACTACAAAGGATGTTGTCTGGCAAAGACTTAGCACGGGTCACCTTTGGTTTAAGGCTGCAAGCGGCATTACAAGGTCAAAACATGATGAACCCAGTAGGTCTTTGCCTTTATATTTCTAGTACTCTGTAGAAAGGGCTGGCTACAAAGAAAGATTTGGGAAGCAACTATATGTGGAAGACTTCAAAATATGCATCTCCAGTTTTAACATCAATAAGCCTGTGTTAATCCACCCATCCATCTATTTATCATCATCATTATCCATTTCTTCATAGTTGTGTTCTTATGTACACATAAGAACTTATGTAAACATCCTGGACTCTTATAGTGTAAAGGCTGACATATATATTTTATCCTCTCTACTTACTCCTTAAAAACAGTAAATATCTACTAAGAGAACAATAAAGGCACCCATAACCTACATCTACAACAGAATGAGGAGAAAGAAAATAATATGAACTTCAAAAGTTATATGTAAGTAGGGATGTGAATGCTCCAATCCAATGCAGCCAGCTAGTGTCATAGTGGAAACTGTGCAGAAAGGAAGGGAGGGTCTAGCAGGTTTGAGGTAAGGTGGGAAAACAGTAAAATCATGCTTAGAAAGGTAAATTCCCATTCCGAGTGAAAAAATGTTTCTAACAAACCTGGTTGATCAGAACACAACTATGAAGAATTGAAAGAAAGGTGTTTGAGAGTGAGTAGAGTAACAGTCTTGGGAAAGTCCAGCTTCTGAAGAAGAGGGGGATATTAGTGGTGGGGGATGTCCCTGGGAGACTTGGTTATGAAGGAAAAAAGTATGAGATGAATATCAAGTATCTGCAGATAAGTTCACAAGACACACCAACTGCTCTCCCTGAAAAAAAAAAAAAAAAAAAAAATGGCATCCACTGAGGAATCTGCGCTTCATGAAAGCAACAGAAGAGGGTGCTCATGAACTAAAAAAATGTAATCCACAAAGTCCTTTACTTTTGCTTACATGCAACTTATTGCTGGTCTAGGAACAAAAGGGATTTCAAATAGAACAAACAAACAAAAGCAGACAGTAGTTACAGAAAGTTACTATAAGAATATAATCAGAAAATGACAACCAAAACAATTCAGCTAATGAAAATTTCCCTCAAGAGAAAACAAAAACAAAATTGCAAACAAGAAAATTATAATGATACCTACAGATATTTTAAGACAAATGTTTATAAATAAAAACACCATTTTGAATAAGATATTTAAAAGCTCTGAACATTAATGGACAACGAACAGACAGATAGTAAAAGAAAGTGGACAAAAATGATGAAATAAAATTTTTTAAAAATCTAGAATGATTAAACCACAAGGTGCCAAAGAGAAAATAGAGTGAACTGAAAACATGAGGACTACTGAGGAAAGCCATGGCAATAGCCAAGATAATGTAAATGAAATAAACAAAAAGATAAAAAGAATCGGAGTGGTCAATAATACAGAAGGTAGGCAGAGATAATCCAGCATATGTATAATTGGAATCATGAAGAAGAAAATATAATAGAACTAATACATAAAACTGTGATCCAAGAAAAATTTCCATATAGCCAGAAAAACTGTCCCCAAACAGTCAAATCCAAAATACATACTAGTAAGTCATTAGACTTTAAAAGATAGAGAAAACATGGCTAGAAGATAAGCTCCTTATAATGGAAATATCAAATTAACATTAAATCTCTGGAAGAACATACACATCTAGAAAACAGTGAAGTGGCATTTTAAAGAGTCTCAAAGAAAGTTTGACCTAAGGATTTTATATCCAGCCAAACTGTACTTCAAGTATCATTATCACCCTCTACTATCACGTATGCAAGCAAACACACACATACACACACATGCCCCCCCAACACAAAAATACACACCCTACAAATAGTCCATCTACCCAAGGTCCCTTCCTGACACATACCTACTTAATTAAACCAAGCTACTCAGGCAAGAGATAATTTGAGGCAAGGACTAATGGTAATCATTCAACACATTTCATTGCAGATAGATTTAAGCTCAAAGGTGGGGACAAAAGTAGAAGAATAATTTGTAAATGTCTTATGTGTAGACAATAGGGAAATAATGTAATTTAAAAAGGGAGGAGGGGGGAAAAAAAGTAGAATGGCCAATGAGTTCATGGACTATTGCTTAGGCAACATGTAGGAGTTAATGAATATCATTTAAAGTTGACAAGTGAATAAGGGGCTTAAAAAAGTTATCAGTAAAAAGGCAAACATTAGAACACAAATGAAAACCATCCTACATACCACAATAAATAAAATAAAGAAAATAAGCTATATAGAGAAATAAACAGTCATAATATAACATGGGCAATAAATAAAATATGATAGAGCTAAAACCAAACATAGAATTGAATGCAATTTACCTTTCTTATTAACATTTTCTATTTGGCTTATAAAGAAAAACTTGACTCCATCCTGTAAAGATGACACACATTTTAGCTTTCTGAGAAAGCTAAAAATAAAGTTTGGGCAAAGATAGGCCTGACAAATAGGAAAAATAAAACAGGGTTTACAGTCTTTGTATTAGATGGAGGAATTCAAGTCAAAAGCATTAAATATGACAAAGAATCCTACTTTATAACAACAAAGGTCACAATTCATATGCTCTACAGTTATCAATATTTGTGTGCCAAATAATATAAACCACCTTCACAAAACAGTAATTACAGGAGTTGTGAGGGAAAATACACTAACAAGAAGTACTTTGACTATTTTCAGTCTAAGAGAGATAAAGTTGACAAAATTATAGATATGGAAGAACTAAATAACATCTTTAATTAGGCAGATCTTTCGCTCTTATTCCCTTTCTTTCCAGCCATCTTTCTTTCTCCAATTTGGTATTCCAATAATAGAAAACACATATCCTTCTCAAGTATGTATCAAACAGTCTCCAAAATTGTATATATGTAAATTACAAAAAGTCTTAAGTTTCACAAAGCAGAAATAGTGCAAACAATAATCTCTGACCGTAATGCAATAAAATCTAGATGCCAGTATGAAAATTATGATCAAAGAAAATTTCTTCCAGAAAAATAAGAACTCAAAAAACTCTAGATCCAAAGAGGAAATGTAAACTGAAATTGCTTATTTTCTATAATGAATGAGTAAAAATAGTAAATAAAAATCTATAACACACAATTAAAATGGTGACCAGAGGAAATTTTATTATACACATAGAGGAATGGAAATAATAAAAGTAAATTTACAATTTAAAAAGCTATAAAAAGAACAAAGGAACCTCTACAGACAACACACACACACACACACACACACACACACACACACACACACGGAAAACAATAAAAGCAAAAATGAATATTGTACAAAACTGAAAAATAGTAACACTAATAAAATGCTATTACTTGTTTTTAAAAAGCAAGATAAACACTAGCTACCTTAAGATTAAAAAGAGGTAAGTCATATGTAACAAAGTAAGAAGTACCAACAAGGACGCAATAATAAAAATAAATAGCCAACATTTGGAAATAACCTTAAGTGTCCATCAACAGATGAATGAAGAAAATGTGCTGTGTATATACAATGGAGTACTATTCAACCATAATAAAGAATGAGATCCTATCACCTGCAACGACAACTAGAAGGCATTATATTAAGTGAAACAAGCCAGAAAGACAAATGTCACATGTTCTCATCCAGTTTTGGGAGCAAAAACTAAAAACAACTGAACTCATGAATATATAGAGGATAACGATGGTTACCACAGGCTGGAAAGGGTAATAGGGGAAGTGGAGATAGTTAAAGGGCACAAAAATACAGTTAGATAGAATAAGAGTTAGTATTTCATTGCATAACAGGGTAACTATAGTCAACAATATTTTATTGTACATTAAAAATATCTAAAAGAATATAATTGAAATATTTGTAATACAAAGACACATGAAGTGATGGATATCCCATTTATCCTCACTTATTATGCATTACATGCCTATACTAAAATATCTCCTGTATCCCATAAATACATGCATATGCTATGTATCCATAAAAATAAAGTAACACCTGGCACAAACGTATGCTAACAATTTTTTTTTTGAGAGACAGAGACTCACTCTGTTGACAGGCTGGTGTACAGTGGTGTGATCTCAGTTCACTGCAACCTCAGCCTCCCAGGTTCAAGCGATTCTCCTGCCTCGGCCTCCTGAGTAGCTAGGACTATAGGCAAGTGCCACTATGCTCAGCTAATTTTTTGTATTTTTAGTAGAGACAGGGTTTCACAGTATTAGCCAGGATGGTCTCAATCTCCTGACCTTAGGGATCCACTGCCTTGGCTTCTCAAAGTGCTGGGATAACAGGCATGAGCCACTATGCCTGGCTCACTAACAGAATTTTAAAATCTGAATAAAATGGGCAATTTCTTAGAAAACTATAATTGATGAAAATGAGCCCCAGATAACTAAATTAGACAGGTTTTTAGTTGATTTACCATAGTAATCTCCAAGTATACAGTAAACAAATGTAACGAGATAAGACTAGGCTCAGTGGCTCACACCTGTAATCTTAGCATTTTGGGAAGCCAAGGCAGGAGACCACTTGAAGTAAGGAGTTTGAGACCAGCCTGGCCAACATGATGAAACCTTGTCTCTACAAAATATATAAACATTAGCTGCTGTGATGGTGCACATCTGTAATCCCAGTTACTTGGGAGGCTGAGGCAGGAGAATCACTTTAACCCAGGAGGCAGAGGTTGCACAAAGCCGAGATCATACCACTGCACTCCAGCCTGGGTGACATATGAGACTCTGTCTCAATTTAAAAAAAAAGAAATGATGTGAGTACTAGGGGTAAATTCCTTTATAATCCAGGTATAAAGAAAGGCTTTCTTATGAGGATTCAAACTTGACAAATTTAACTACATAAAAACAGAAAAGAATATCTTCTATAGCTCAAGGTACCATAACTAATACTAAAAGATAAATGATTAACTGAGATAAAATATTTGTAACATATCAGTGATAAAGAGCTACTCTCCTTAATAAAAAAACTTTTTTAAATAGAAGGGGGAAGAAACCCTAATAACCTAATAGAGGAATATGCAAAAGCCAGGAACAGAGAGTTCACATATGTATATACAAATATTGAGACATCATTCCCTATCAGACACAAAAATTCAAAAGCTTGGCTGGATATCCAAGACGGCTGAATAGGAACAGCTTTAGAGTGCAGTTCCCAGTGAGAACGCAGAGGGTGAGTGATCACCACATTTCCAAATGAGTTTTTACTGCCCACACACCAGGAGATTCCTGGGTGGAAAAGCACCACGATTCTCCAGCACATCTATTTAAGCTGGCGTAGCAGGTTTCCGCACAAAAACTCACACAATTCTGGGCGGCCATTTCACTGGCACCTGGAACACCTGGGGGACAGAGTCTCCCATTCAACTTAAAAAAAGGGGGATGAAATAGGGAGCCAGGTGATCTGGCTCAGCAGGTCCCACCCCCACAAAGACCAGCAACCTGAAACACTCTGGATTGAAAGTTTCAGAGCAAGCACAGCTGGACCCAGGATGGTCCAGTTCTGTGGGGGGAAGGGCATCTGCCATTACCAAGGGAGTCCACCAATACCAAGGCAGTCCACCATTACTGAGGTAGTTCACCATTACCGAGGCAGTCTGCCATTACAGAGACAGTCCACCATTACTGAGGCAGACCACCATTACCAAGGCAGTTCTAACTATACCTCTATAAACAAAACTGCAAGGAAGTTCACACAGCAGTTGGGCAGAGCCCATGGCAGCTCAGCAATGCCTCTGCTGGCAGACTGCAAATAGGCTACCTCCTCGCTGAACAGGGCATCCCTAAAAAGAAGGCAGCAGCACATCAGGAACTTATAAATAAAGCCTTACCTTCCCAGGACAGACCACCAGGGAAAAAAGGCAGTTATGAGTTCCTCTGCAGCAAACTTAGATATACCTTCCCAGCAACTCTGAACAGAACAATGGAGCTCCTAGCTCAGCACTTGAGCTCCTATAAGGGACAGACTGTCTCCTCAAGCAGCTCCCCAACCCCCATATATCCAAAGAGACACCTCATAAAGGAAAGCTCAGGCTGACTTCTGGCAGGTGTCCTTCTGGGAAAAAGATAGCAGAAGATGAAACTGTCAGCAACCCTTACTGTTCTGCAGCTGCCGCAGGTGATCCCCAGGCAAGCAGGGTCTGGAGTGGACCTCCAGCAGTCCTACAACAGAGTTTTTAATGACCTACAAAGAAACTTGACTCTGACATAATAATAGTGGAAGACTTTAACACTCCACTGTCAATATTAGACAGATCAACAAAACAAAAAATTAACAAGGATATCCAAGATTTGAACTCAGTTCTGGACCAAGCAAACCTAATAGATATATATAGAATTCTCCACCCCAAATCCACAGAATATACATTCTTCTCAGCACTGCATCACACCCACTCTAATATTGACCACGTAATTGGAAGTAAATCAATCCTCAGCAAATGCAAAAGAAGAGAAATCATAACTATCAGTCTCTCAGACCACAGTGCAATCAAATTAGAACTCAGGATTAAGAAACTAACTCAGAACCGCACAACTTCATGGAAACAGACATAAAGATGTTCTTTGAAACCAATGAGAATGAAGACGCAACATACCAGAATCTGGGACACATTTAAAGCTGTGTCTACAGGAAAATGTATAGCAATAAATGCCCAAATGAGAAGCAATGAGAGATCTAAAATTGACACAATATCATCAAAATGGAAAGAGCTAGAGTAGTAAGACCAAGAAAACCTCAAAAGCTAGCAGAAGATGAGAAATAACTGATCAGAGCAGAACTGAAGGAGACAGAGACACAAAAAACCCTTCAAAAAATTGGTTGATTTTTGAAAAGATCAACAAAATAGATAGACCACTAGCCAGATTAATAAAAAAGAAAAGGAGAGAAGAATCAAATAGATGCAATAAAAAACAATAAAAGGGATATCACCACAGATTCCACAGAAATACAAATTACAATCAGATATTACTATAAACAGCTCTATGTACATAAACCAGTAAACCTGGAAGAAAAGGATAAATTCCTGGACACATGCACCTGGTTTCAATCCTAAACCAGGAAGAAATCGAAATCCTGAATAGACCAATAACAAGGGCTGAAGTTGAGGCAGCAAATAGCCTACCAACCAAAAAAGGCCCAGGTCCAGATGGGTTCACAGCTGAATTCTACCAGATATACAAAGAGGAGCTGGTACCACTCCTTGTGAAACTATTCCAAATAATACAAAAAGAGGGAATCCTTCCCAAATCATTTTATGAGACCAACATCATCCTGATACCAAAACCTGACAGAGACTCAACAAGAAAAGAAAACTTCAGGCCAATATCCATGATGAACATAGATGCAAAAATCTTCAATAAAATACTGGCAAGCTGATTGCAACAGCACATCAAAAAGCTTATCCACCATGATCAAGTAGGATTCATCCCAGGGATGCAAGGCTGGTTCAACATACACAAGTCTATAAATGTAATTCACCACATAAACAGAACCAAAGACAAAAACCACATGATTATCTCAATTGATGCAGAGAAGGCCTTTGACAAAATTCTACAGCCCTTTAGGCTAAAAACTTTCAATAAACTAGGTATCAATGGAATGTATTTCAAAATAATAAAAGCTATTTACAACAAACCCACAGCCACTATCATACTGAATGGGCAAAAACTGGAAGCATTCCCTTTGATATCTGGCACTAGATAAGGATGCCTTCTCTCACCACTTCTATTCAGTATAGTATTGGAAGTTCTAGCCAGAGCAATCAGGCAAGAAAAAGAAATAAAGGGTATTCAGTTAGGAAAGGAGGAAGTCAAATTGTCTCTATTTGCAGACAACATGATTGTATATTTAGAAGATCCCATCATCTCAGCCCAAAACTCCTGAAACTGATAAGCAACTTCAGCAAAGTCTCAGGATACAAAATCAATGTGCAGAAATAACAAGCATTCCTATACACCAATAACAGACTTAAAGAGAGCCAAATCAAGAATGAACTGCCATTCACAATTGCTACAAAGAGAATAAAATACCTGGGAATACAACTAACAAAGGATGTAAAGGACGTCTTCAAGGAAACTTCAAACCACTGCTCAAGGAAATAAGAGAGGACACAAACAGATGGAAAAACATTCCATGCTCTTGGTTAGGAAGAATCAATATTGTGAAAATAGCCATATTGCCCAAAGTAATTTATAAATTCAACACTATCTCCATGAAGCTACCTATGACCCTCTTCACAGAACTGGAGAAAACCACCTTAAACTTCATATGGAACCAAACGAGAGCCTGCATAGCCAAGTCAATTCTAAGCAAAAAGAACAAAGCTGGAGGCATCATGCTACCTGACTTCAAACTATAGGACAAGTCTACAGTAATCAAAACAGCACAGTACTGGTACCAAAACAGAGATATAGACCAATGGAACAGAACAGAGGCCTCAGAGGCAACGCCACACATCTACAACCACTTGATCTTTGACAAACCAGACAAAAACAAGCAATGGGGAAAGGATACCCTATTTAATAAGTGATGTTGGGAAAACTGGTTAGCCATGTGCAGTAAGCAGAAGCTGGATCCCTTCCTGACACCTTACACTAAAATTAACTCCACATGGATTAAAGACTTAAACATAAGACCTAACACCATAAAAACCCTAAAAGAAAACCTAGGCAAAACCATTCAGGACATAGTCACAGGCAAAGACTCCATGACTAAAACACCAAAAGCATGGCAACAAAAGCCAAAATAGACAAATGGGATCTAATTAAACTCCAGAGCTTCCGCACAGCAAAAGAAACAATCATTAGAGTAAACCGGCAACCAACAGATTTGGCAAAAAATTTTTGCAGTTTACGCATCTGACAAAGGGCTGATATTCAGAATTTACAAAGAACTAAAACAGATTTACAAGAAAAAAACAAACTCATTCAAAAGTGGGCAAAGGATATAAACAGACACTTTTCAAAGGAAGACATATATGAGGCCAATAAACATATGAAAAAATGCTCATCATCACTGGTCATTAGAGAAATGTAAATCAAAACCACACTGAGATACCATCTCACGCCAGTTAGAATGGCGATCATTAAAAAATCTGGAGACAACAGATGCAGAAGAGGATGTGGGGAAACAGGAACACGTTTACATTGTTGGTGGGAGTGTAAATTAGTTCAACCATTATGGAAGACAATGTGGTGCTTCCTCAAGGACCTAGAAATAGAAATTCAATTTGACCCAGTAATCCTTTTGCTGGGTATATATCCAAAGGATTATAAATTGTCCTATTATAAAGACACATGTACACATATGTTCACTGTGGCACTGTTTACAATAGCAAAGACCTGTAAACAACCCAGATGCCCATTGATGACAGACTGGACAAGGAAAATGTGGCACATATACACCATGTAATACTATGCAGCCATAAAAAAAAGATGAGTTTGTGTCCTTTATAGGGACATGGATGAATCTGGAAACCATCATTCTCAGCAAACTAACACAAGAACAGAAAATTAAACACCGCATGTTCTCATTCACAGGCGGGTGTTGAACAATGAGAACACATGGACACAGGGAGGGGAACATCACACACTGGGGTCTGTTGAGGGGGACTTAAGGAGGGACAGTGGGGGTAGGGAGTTGGGGAGGGATAACATGGGGAGAAATGCCAGATATACGTGATGAGGATGGAGACAGCAAACCACATTGCCATGTATGTACCTATGCAACAATCCTGTATGTTCTGCACATGTACCCCAGAACCTAAAATGCAATAAAATATATTTTTAGAAAAATTCAAAAGCTTAACAACACACTCTTAGAAAGGTTGTGCAGAAACTGGCCCCTCAGACCTTGCTGGTGGATGGGCAATGTGGTACAACCTCTAGAAGAATTTAGCAAGTGCTAACATAACCAGAGAAATTTTACCCTTTGACTCAATAATCTCTCCTTTGAGAAATTTCTCTAAAATTTCATCTTTGACAATACTTTTTTAGCAAATAAGCAAAGTTATTCAATGCACCATTATTTTAATGGCAAATCATGGAAAATCTAGATACCCAAACAGAGATGACTGGTTAAATTAACATTGTATGTGCAGACAATACAGTACTATACAGCTGTAAAATTTCTGAAGAACATCTCTATGATCTGGTATGTGGTTATTTGCAGAACATATTGGTAAACAAAAACACTCATATTTTCATTAAAAAAAAAAAGAACGTAGGAAGGAGAGCCAGGAACTGCTTAACTATAAGAGATGATATGAACAGACAACTGGGAGGGATCGGAAAGGGAGTGAGACTTCTCTGAGTTTACCTTCTTCCTATACTACATTAATATTCATGTTCTCTTATTCAAAAAATAACATTAAAGATGTAAAATAACTCGAAATAAAATACAAACAATAGCAAATGAACTGTGCTGTATACAAAATTGCTAACCAGTCAAAAAGTAAGTCCAATATTGAAGAAATTAGAGATTGTAGACTAGGATTTCATTGTGCAGTGACTCAAAGGCAAAAGCTCTAAAAAATCATTGAGGTTCAAAACAGAAATAACCATTTTTTAAATTTATACAAATTAATGGCATATGCAAAAAATTTTGTTACATGTATATAATGCATAGTGATCAAGTCAGGGTGTCAACCACCTGAGTACAATGCAATTTTAAGTACAGTCACCCCACTCTATCAAACACTGAATTTATTCCTTCTATCTTCTTGTATGTTTGCACCCTTAAGCCACTTTTCTTCAGCCTCCCCTCAACTTCCACTCATCATTCATAGTCTGTTATCTGCCTTTCCATTCTCTACCTCTATATGACCCCATTTTTTAGCTCCCACATATAAGTGAGGACATGTGATATTTGTCGTTTTGTGCTGGCTTACTCCACTTAAGATAATGTCCTCAAGTTCCATCCATGTTGCTGTAAATGACATAATTTATTTTTATTTATGACTGAATATTCTACTCTGTGTGTGTGTGTGTGTGCAATGTTTTCTGTATCAGTTCATCTCTTGATGAACACTTAGGTTTATTTCATGTTTTGCTATTTTGAATAGTGCTGCAATCAACATGTGAATGCAGGAATCTCTCTGATACATTGATTTCTTTTGCTTTGGGTAGATATCCAGTAGTGGGATTGCTGAACTGAATGGTAATTCTATTTTCAGTTTTTTTGAGAAATCTCCATACTGTTTTTCATAGTGTCTGTATTAACTTACGTTGCCACCAATAGTGTCTAACAGTTGCCTTTTCTCTGCATCCTCACCAACATCTGGTATTTTTTTTTTGTCTTTTTAGTAATAACCATTCTGACCTGGTAAGATGATATCTCACTGTGGCTTTTAAATACATTTCTCTAATGATTAGTGATGCTGATTTTTTTTTTTAAAAAAACTCTGTTAAAATTTGTATGTCTTCTTTTGAGAAATGTCTATTAATATCCTTTGGCCATTTTTTAATGGCATTATTTGTTTTTTCCTGTTTGATTGCTTCATATATTGTGGATATTAGTCCCATGTTGAATGAATGATTTACAAATATTTTCTTCCATTCAACATGCTGTCTTTCCACCCTGTTGCTTGTTTCCTTTGCTGCTCAGAAATTTTTAGTTTCACATAGTCCATTTTTTCTTCTTTTTTGTTCTCTGTGCTTTTGAGGTCTTAGTCATAAATTCTTTTCTTAGACCAGTGTCCAAGAGAGTTTCTCCTAGGTTTCCTTGTAGTATTTTTATGGTTTTGGGTCTTATGTTTGGGTCACTCACCCATTTGAGTTGAGTTTTGTATACAGTGAGAGATAGAGGACCAGTTTCATTTTTCTGTACATGACAATCAATTTCCCCATAACTATGTATTGAAGAGGGCATCCTTTACCAAACATAAGATCTTGTTGGCTTTGTCGAAGATCAGTTATCTCTAAATATGAGGCTTTATTTCTGGATTCTCTATTCTGTTATATTGGTCTCTATATCAGTTTTTTAATCAATATTGTTTTGGTTACCATAGCCCTGTAATAAATTTCGGAGTCAGGTAAAGTGATGACTCCAGCTTTGTTATTTTTGCTCAGAATTGCTTTGGCTATTTGGGCTTTTTGGTCCCATACGAAATTTAGAAATTTTTTCTAATTCTCTGAAGAATGAGATTAGTATTTTAATAGGAACTGCACTGAATCTGTAGGTTGCTTTGGACAATGTAGTTATTTTACCAATGGCACTACTTAACATAGCTTTCATAATGTAATATATTTTGGTAGACTTTCTTTTCTTTCAAGAAATATTTATATGCTGGCCGGGCGCGGTGGCTCAAGCCTATAATCCCAGCACTTTGGGAGGCCAAGGCGAGTGGATCATGAGGTCAAGAGATCGAGACCATCCTGGTCAAAATGGTGAAACCCCGTCTCTACTAAAGATACAAAAAATTAGCTGGGCATGGTGGCGCGTGCCTGTAATCCCAGCTACTTGGGAGGCTGAGGCAGGAGAATTGCCTGAATCCAGGAGGCGGAGGTTGCAGTGAGCCAAGATTGCGCCATTGCACTCCAGCCTGGGTAACAAGAGCGAAACTCCGTCTCAAATAAAAAAAAAAAAAAAAGAAAAAAAAAAGAAATATTTATAGATAACCTACTGTGAGTTAGGCACTGTGCTGGGCCTGAGGATAGAGTGACAAGTCACAAGATCCATGGATCAGATAGTTTCAGGCAAAGCCAGCCATTAAACAAATAATCTCACTAATTAATAATTCATTACAATTTATAATATATGACACTAAAAGAAGTACATGTATATTATACCTAAACCCTCAGATATAATTAATTTTTGAACAGCTTGGAATCATAAGCTATTACATTTCATAGGCACAATTCATCATAGTTGATCCTAATACAGTAAGTCAGCAACACATTTATCAATTGAATATTTTGGGGTGAACTCACACAACAGATCTCATTTTCCTAGTGGAGCAGTCTTTAAATTTAATGAATTGGATATTTACAAGAAAATCCTACTGTTTAAACTCTCTGGGGCCAACTAAATATTAACATCAATACAGTAAGGATTTGAAAAAATGAAATTTGAAATATACCTTTGTTTATTATAGTAGACAAACTGAATTCTACTTGGGAATATGCCCTAATTTTATTTTCTATTTAATATGCAGCCTTGGTGCACTGTTTAATTAAAATGCCACTTAGACCAATGAAACGGATCATACTGAGCACAAACCTAGGGCTGGCTCACTAAAATTTGCAGATAAGATTAGCAAAGTCTACGATGGTGCCGTCTGAAGTGTGTTCCACAACACTGTATGTAAGCAGCGTCATGACAATTTTATATGCCTCTAAATGGTAACATCAGTTTTGCCTTTGCCAAGAAATGCATGGATCCTGAGAGACTTGAATGATTTATAGAGAAGCAATCTGGGCACTTGTCAAATTGGGGTGACATGGGGTTGTCATAGATTCCCTACTTTAGTCTACCAAGCTCTGTGTTTTCTTGTTAGAACAAGGAAGTCATCCACAAACATTTTTGAAAAGGATGCATGCAAAGAAACTTCAATAAAAGTACTGATTGTCAACATAATTTGGGTGGAGAAAAGAAGAGAGGAAAGCTTCCACATTTTTAGTTTGTGTTATGGAATTCTTTTAAACATTACCAGAATGGACAAGCTGACCAAGCTCACAATTCCCGGTCCTATCCTTGTTCCAGGTGGAGATAATGTATAATTTTCAGCATTACTTATCACAGACAGATTACAGAGTGTCAAAGGCACTAAGAGTTGAGAGATAAGGCAGGAAAATGCTTTTCCCTTTGCATGAAAGGATGACTACTCAGTGTGTAACTGTAACAGTGAAATTTCTGACTCCCTATTTGGTATTAATCTAAGCCACTATTGCTGGCTATTAAAATTTAATGAAAGGAATGTCCAAATTCAATCATTAAATTGTATTGATACAGCCAGATGTGTATGTGGGGTTGCTCAGATGTTCTTTACCAAAATAATTTCCTTTCTAAATTATTTTGGATAATCTAGGTGGAAATACTGAAGTCACAACTCTTTCCATCTTGGCAATACAGTGTAGTGAATGCTGACTTCAAAGAATGAAGAATCTTTAAATTTGAATAGTATGAATGATGCAAATGTTACAAATATACCTCCATTTAACTTATAATTAATCTTGAATCATATAATACCAGCCTTATAAAAAGCAACAAAGTATTAATGCACATTGTATTGGCATCTGTTTTTATATATGAGCATCCACTTCATATATGGTCTTTTGTTCAAAGAGGGGAGTGGTGTGATTAATCCTAATTTTTCTGATTCACACACAAACAGAGCAATGCCTTCCAATAGGAAGCACCTAGCACAATCAGAGGGCAGGGTATTCATTCCAAAGACTTGGCCAGTACAATTCATATGACTCTTTGCCATTTCAGCTCTGTCCCACCTCTGCAGCATTCTCAAACAGAAGGACTGGATTAAACATCAGGAATAAGAACTGTAATCTCTTCTTAAGGGAACACAAAATCCCTTTTGACAAAATTTAAAAATGCGATATATATATCTCACTATCACTATATACTGCTATTTTGCATTAATCTCTCTATACAGAATATATATAGTTTCTCTATATGATAATGCAAACACTAGAGGATTTGGAATTAACAGTATGCATTGCATTACTACTTTGCATCATGATAGAAGGAAATGAAGAAACATGGAAAAAGCTGTGGGTAAGATTTCCTAATGTTCTCCACAGTAAGTAAATCTGCAAAATATAAAGGGACCTGGAATCAAAAACATGAAGCCTGCTGGGCCTGCAAGGTTTCCTGATGCCTAAAGCATCAGGAAGATTCTTGGAGAGCACTTCACCCCAGTGAAAAGTATTGCCCTTCTAAAGCTGTCAGAGTCTGTCTCAGCTTCAGTTACCTGGCATGTAAAGAGCCAGTCAATCCCACAAATTAGGCAAGCCCTGTAGGCTTGTCGAACTTATATGCCAGGCTTTCAGGAAATGTTAAAGGCCCAACTGGAGCTGTGATTTGTACCTCTGGTAACAACTGAACTGTGTGTATATCATATTGAGTAGTGACAGTGTGATACAATGCCTGACTCAGCAACTTTGGGAGACTCTACATGCAAAAATGAAAACTATTCAACAGCACTGGTGCCAGACAGGGTAGCCATACAGAGATTTATAGAGTCCCAGGGTCTAATACATGGAATCACATAATTTTTGACTTGTAATGGCATTTAGAGGCAAAAAGCACTAAAAATAATGATTTGTACCTAGAACACCACCAACTAAATTGTCATTAATTGATATAATTTTTGGGTCAAGGTCTTATGCTACATTTTAAATTTGGTCTCAGACTCTTCTAAGTTTGCTTTTTCAGAGTCAACGCTGATAGACACAGGGCATATAGACTGGTGTGCTAGTACAGAAACAATGGTTTTTTAAACATATGAACATACTTTTCTTAGTCATACTTCTTTGTGTGTGGCTTTTCGTCTATTTAAGCAGATATTTATTTTCGGAGTTGTTGGCCTGCTTGAGTGGAGATGTAAAGACAGAGTCAGAAATCAGTGTGTAACATTCATGCACCAGGATTGGGGGTAAGACTTGAAGGTGAGGACTCAGGGTGTGAAGTCTTTACAACTCTAGTCAAAAGACAAGCACTGTCACTTGAACAGGTGTAAATCATACTGCAGAAGGGACCAGGAAAGACAGCAAACAGCAGGCAGAGCACCATAAAGATACCTATTCCTCTTATTGTTTGGCAGCCTCCTGGATGGAAGAGGAGAAGAGTCACCCATTAGGGGAAATGCCTGCCAGGGAATTTGAACTTGAAAATTGACTAAATATTTGTACCCTCCCCAAATAATGCTGATTTAAAGTAAGACACAGGCAAGTCTTTAATTAGTAAGCTAAAGTTTTCTTACCTTCCATCACCAGCAATGAAGACTCTAAACAAGATGATATTAGTTACAGAAAATAAAAATAGGCCAGATGTAGTGGCTCACACCTGTAATCTCAGCACTTTGAGAGGCTGAGCGGGGGCAGATTGCTTGAGCCCAGAAGTATGAGACCAGCTTGGGTAACATGGTGAAACCTCCTCTTTGTAAAAAATACAGAAATTATCCAGGTGTGGTGGCATGCACCTGTAGTCACAGCTACTCAGGAGACTGAGGTGGGAGGCGTGCTTAAGCTCAGGAAACAGAGGCTGCAGTGAGCTGAGATCACGCCTCTGCATTCCAGCCTGGGCAAGAGTGAAACCCTGTCTCAAATAAATGAAGAAATATAATAATAAAATCTATTCTTACATCTGAGTTGTGGTTTCCAAATACCAAGCTGGCTATTAAACAGCATGAAATAAAAATCAAATTAGGTATTTAGGTAAGTATATTTGACAAAAATGTTACAGGCTCGGGGTTCAGACAAATCTGATTTGAACGTTGGGTTTCCCTGGATAAGCCTCAGTTTGTTTATTCTGCATGATGTTGTAAGGAATAGAAGTATAGAGTGCCCTACCTGTTTGGCACTCAATAAACAGTACGTACTGCTATGATTATTACTACTACTGTTGTTGTTGCTCTGCTATCATCATCATCATCATCATCATCATCATGTCAGTGGTAGTAATCATAATAGCAGCAATAATAGGACTTAATGGAGTAGTGGGTGATGAAGAAATTGGGTCCAAACTTACAGTGTGTGGCAGGTAAAAATCACTAATGTATGTGTCTCATAATTGTTGAAAGGAAAAGCCTTTCTGGAACCACCTGAAATATGGAAAGCGTTAATAACACTGAATATAGAAAGTGAGGAGTAGAAAATTATTAAGTAGGAGGAGACTTCATTCTTTTCTTCCTGTGGGAACTTGGCTTGAAGGGGTTGGGATAAAGAGACATTTAGCTAATTGTTAAATTGACATTAGGAATTTGGCCTCAGAAATGGAAGAAAGGACCTGATTTATAGAGAAGACACTGACTAGTACAAAGGGATTCAACTAGAGTCCATTTATAAAACCGCTTGAAAGCAAATGCAATCCTGTCTGATTGTATTTTCTATTTAATATACATGTAAATAACTTAAATTTTTTTTGAGATGGAGTCTTGCACTACCACCAGGCTGGAGTGCAACAGTGCTATCTCAGCTCACTGCAATCTCGTCCTCCCAGGTTCAAGTGAATCTCCTGCCTCAGCCTCCCAGGTAGCTGGGATTACAGGTGCGCCACCACACCTGGCTAATTTTTTGTATTTTTAGTGGAGATGGGGTTTTACCATGTTGGCCAGGCTGGTCTCGAACTCCAGGCCTTGTGATCTGCCTGACTGGCTTCCCAAAGTGCTGGGATTACAGGTGTGAGTCACTGTGCCTGGCCATAAATGACTATTTTTAAAGGTATTATAGTATGGCCTTTTTAAAGAAAAAAATTACAGAGTAACAAGCAATACAATTATTCCATTAGTTCACAAATCAGAATCACATCTCTACTATAAATATAGTCCTTGAAGTAACAACTATAATTAAGATAATAATGATATTTTCATTAGAACATTCTCCTTGATCAGGTGACTTTTTAAAGAAAAAATTTAAGTAATTTAAGTCTACTATTTCTGCTCAAAGATCAATCAATTATAGTTACTCAGAGATAATACTTGAAAGATTAAAAATCTGTGTTTTAGAATTGCAGTGCTAGAGAAAGGATATTTTTCCAGTTGGAAAATAAATAAAAGATGAGGGAGAACCTGAAAGCTACTTTATCAGAGTTAATAAAATTAACATATACTCAGCAACTTCATAGAGACACAAATTAGTTCTAACACTGCTGTGATTTATGAAGTTCCACAGTAAGAAGCGAGAGTTGAAAAACTCAGTAGGACCAGATGCCACAACAGACTGGAAGGCGCTCCATGGGAGGCCAAAGAGAAAACAGTGAGGGACACAAAGAACGTACTATTTCATGGAGAAAAGGGACTGCCATTGAGTTCTGAAGAAAATGTTATGAGCATCTGTTTTCTGTCTCCCTCACGGTGAGAAACTTGGAGATAGGGAGCCTATCTTACTCATCCTTGTGTTTCTGGAACCTACTGTTAGGTGCTCAACACAGACATGTGTTAAAGGAATGATGGTGATGATGTGTCCACCGTGGAACTGGGAGAGAGAAAATGTTGTACCTTTCTCAGAAGAGCAACCCTGGACAGATACTTGGGTAGCACAAGGAATTTTGGCTTCCTGTGATATTAATACCTTTGTTGTGATTTTATGCTCTTTAAAAATTAATTCAGTTGGGTATTCTTATGGTGAGAGTGTTTGCTGTTAGGTATTTCCAAGGTATGCTGGGTTGGGGTAGAGGGGAGAAGAAAAAGTTGACATTGGCTATATTCTATAAATCTAATTTCCTACCTTTTGATTGCTCTAACAGAGATATTAGAAAATCCTATTTGGATTAAAGAAACTGTTTTAGTAAAAACTATGAGAAAAGGCATTAAAGGTTTAGTTACATTGCTTTCAAAACATCTGTAGACTCTTAGTAGCTTTTATTTCCTTGTGTGGATGCTGTGTGTTTTTAACAATCAGACTAATAATACTATACTTAATTGCATTTTACAAAATCATGAATGAAATAATAATACTTTGTAAGATTTCAGAATTTTCTCAGTTTAATTTTGTAAGCAACACCATATTGCATACTTTCAAGCTTATTCTTTTATATTTGACACCTAGATAGAATCTCTCATTACTGAGACAGATCCCAAATTCCTCTCAAACAAGTTTTCTTTTCTTTTTTTTTTTTTGAGACGGAGTTTCACTGTTTTGTTATCCGGGCTGGAGTGAAATGGAGCAATCTTGGCTCACCGCAACCTCCGCCTCCTGGGTTCAGGCAATTCTCCTGCCTCAGCCTCCTGAGTAGCTGGGATTACAGGCATGTGCCACCATGCCCAGCTGATTTTTTGTATTTTCAGTAGAGACGGGGTTTCACCATGTTGACCAGGATGGTTTCGATCTCTTGACCTCGTGATCCACCCACCTTGGCCTCCAAAGTGCTGGGATTACAGGTGTGAGCCATCAACCATTTTTCTAAGAGCAATATATTTAAACTCCCATTATACATAGTGTTACAAATGAAGGTGCCCAATATCATGTTTTCAGCAAACAACATACAAATCAATAGAAGACTCAAGAAAATTATAGAAATGGAAGAGATTTTCAGAAATTATTTGGTTTGTTTCCATTTCTATCAGCTTTCCACACAGCACAGCACAGAGAAATATGGATGAATGCTTTTGTTCACTGATAATGTACTTGAACATCATAAAATTTGTATTTATGCAACATTGTTTGCATACTGTGCTAAGAGCTGGGGATTTACATTTTTCTATGTAAAGGGATTTACTATATAGTTCTCTGAAGACATACATGTAGGTTGTCTTAAGCTAGGCATGTTATGGTAGAAGTGGGCAGAGGTGCTCGAATGAAGGAATGGTCATTCACAGCAGGGACTCGAGTAGACAGTAGGTGCTTTATAGGGAAATGCCCTGGAGTTGTATTGGCAATATTTACCTGACAATTCTTACTAGGGGGAGGGACTACTTTATATGTTAAAAAAAATGGGTATTTAAAACAATGGTGCTACTTATGTTTCTATCACAACACATTTAGTGTAGTATCTTTTACATTTTCCATGCCCCTTCTGGCCTCACCTCAGTTATTCAGCACCATATGAGTACTAAAATTAGCTGTACTTTATATAATTTACTGATAATACATATTAGATACTGATCTCATAAATGACTGCTTTACATGAAACACCTGACTTGATCCTTCTAAAAACTCAGTAAATGGAAAAGTAATTTTTCCAAAGACATAACTAAAATTTCTTTGGGTGAGGGTGGGAGATGGAAGTGTTGAAATCCCTTGAAATGAGCTTTCTGGGCTGTCTTTTCTTAGGATTCCCAATGTTCTAAATAGCAGTAAGAAAATGTGGAGAACCACATGTAAGGAAAGACTTGGTCACTGTTTTCAACAGCCATTCCAGACCCAGCCTGTATGAAGAACACCCAGAACTCTGAAATTCTCTCCACATCTTCAGTCGGTGTCTAAATTCAGCATTCCTAACTCCTTTTGTATTGAATTTCTTGTACTATAGATATAGTGAATATATGCTTTAGTTACACAGAAAGATACCAACATACAGTTAAGTCTGTCAGCTAGCATTAGAGTTTTGATTTAATATACAGTATTTATGCATTCACACAAGTTATATTTATGAGGACTCAGAGGAGGAACATTTAGAAACTTTAAAAATTTCTCTGGCATTCACATGATAAAAAAATATGGATGCATTTCATTTTATTTGAATTGTAATGCCATCTGCCAAAATTCACTCTCTCAAAAAGTACTGCTTTTGACAGCATCAAAAAGAAACTCAGTGTGAGAAATAGGCATCTACTTTTTACTTATTACAAAAGACACATTTTGTTTGTATTCACAAGGGCATTTTGCAAATTAATTTTGCTCAATTAGCATGTCATTCTGTAACAATGACAGAATAATCAGATTCTTAAATGAGTTCAAATTCTTTTCAGTTTTAACTTTGCAAAGCATGAAAAGAGTATATGGTGTAATGCAGAAATTTACTCTTTCAGTTTATGATAATGCCATCTTTCCTCCATGAAGAGGACATAATTGGCATCACCTAGGCATTCACTGTAGGTAATTTCTACTAATGACTGAATTTGTGTTGAGTCATTCTTACCTGATTCTCACTGCTATATAAAGTTTGTATTATTTGTGAAACGACAAATAGAATTTACCTGGTTAGTGATTGTAGTAGAGAATGAAACAAATTTCAGAACTGACTTTAAGGTCCTCAATTCCTTCTAAGTGGGTAGTGAGAGCTGAAACTGGTCAGACATCTGCTCAGCCATTAGACAGACACATAGTGTCAACTCTGCATTTAACACGCTAAATAAGACAGAAGCGATACAATAGAAGATATGACCCTTGCCTCAAATACTTTACAATCTACTTGGAGAGGTTGAAGTATCCACAGGTAAAAGTAGAAATGGATCTATAAGATATATTACGTATGAAGGTGCAGGTATGACTAGTATACATGAATACTGTATGATTTCACAACAAGGCTGCCTTGATTTAAAATGTTTTCATGACTTTCATTGATTCTCAGGTAGAATCATGAAGAAGGCAAAGGATAGAAGTGGGTGCTCTTTGGGGAAATTGATGAGTTCGGATAAAAGCTGGGGAAAAGTGTAAGAGATAAATACTCTTGCATAGAGTGGGCAAAGTGGTGTATGTAAATAAGATAGCTATCCTAGCTGGAGTAGATGATTTGTGTTAGAAAATAATAAAAGTCTGTATATATAATATGGATCAATAAATAGAATGTTTTTTAAAAGTAGGTTGAAGAGTCTGAAGTAACTGGAAACCATTACAGGGTCAGAAAAGAGGAATGACAGAATAGCTACATTTTAGCAAAGACTTCTCCAGGCACTTTTATTCTTAATATTTACATCATCATTAGTACATAGCACACAGTGCTTGGAATATAATAGTAAAATAAATGATTAGAACCAGGAGATGAATGGTTTATTCAAGGGGACAGCCCTCTTTCTATGGCCGGAACACAGTGTGTTACACTGGGTTTGGACTCTTCCTTTGATTTGCAGAATGCTCCACAGTGCAAGTTGCAGTTGGGGGCAGGTGTTGCTTCTCACTTCTCTGGAAACCTGGGAAAAGAGACATGGACCTATGGCCTAGGCCTAGGTTTGGGCAATCAGACACAACCAGATGGGATGTTGAATCTGGAGCTATTGACGCAAAGCAGTGGCAACAGTAAAGAATGTTTTCTATTGGCAGCAGAGACTGCCACAGTTCATTTCTGTGGGCAGCTGTGGCAGTTTGGCCAGAGAGAGCATTGTCTCTACTGAACTGTCCTTGAGGGGTGACCCTGGCTGCATTCTTGCTATGGAACCTCTGTTTGTCTTTTCTTATTGTCCAAGACTGGTTTTGTCACCTTTCTTGTGATTCTGTAAGCTACTCAGTGGCCTTTAAATAAATTTGTTTTCTCCAAAAATCAAACAGAATCCAGTTGCTGTTTGCATTCAAGAACTCGAATAAAGCATCCAAGGTAGGCATACCATCTGGGGATAATAATGGCAGTAAGTAGAGAGAGAAAAGGACAAAAGTGAGAGACACTGACAAGGAAGAACTGATAGAGGAGGTACTAGCAAGACATTGCTTCACTATTCTGTTTGCAGTAGAATGTGCCTGGCATTGCCTGAGGGATAAAACAGAATGAAACATAATATTTGCAAGTATATACCCTAACAGATTCATTATAAAGTGTTTGCAGAACATGTGAATATAATGTCTGTTAGTGTGACATTTTTCTCCAGAGGATAGACTAAACTGGGGAAGTGGTGGTAAACATAAATGATTTAAAAAAATAATTTAAAAAAATTCTATAAAGGGAAAGAGTAAAGCAAGAGAACCAGGAAAGCTGGTAGTGTAATTTAGTCTGAGTTCAAAGGCCCAAGAACCAGGTGAAGTGTTAGCATAACTCCCATCCCAAGGCCAAAGCTCTGTGAACCGGGAGTTCTGATGTCTGAGGACAGTTCTGATGTCTGAGCTGACGAGCCAACTCAAGAAGAGATAGGGGTAATCTGTTCTGGAAGCATTTCACAGTCACACTCAGGAATACTGTTTCAGCAGCTATCTGGGCATCCCTTACCCCGGTCAAGTAAACACATAAAATTAACCTTCACATCACCATACTTGCTACTGCCAGAGTAAATGCTGGACAAATGCAAATCCATTCATTCCCTTCTACTACCAGGAAAGTTTTGGTACTTTTCCCTTTGTTTTCAGATAAAGCCTAAACTCCTTAAAATGACATTCAGAGTCTGTCATGACCTTCCATGGTCACATCTTTCCAAAGGCATGTCCTTTGCCACACAAACCTTTCGTGCTCAGGCTTGCCTTACAATCCTTTGACTCTTGGCTTTTACACATGTTGTTTGCTCTGCCTGGAGCCTACTTCTCACCTCGCTCTCCCATCTGACTCTTCTGTCCCCTCTACAGTTCAGCTACATGTTTTTCTTCTTAAAAGTGTCTGCTGACCACCATTCTTAGCAAAATAGCCACGGCTGTATTTTTATAACTCCTGGTTCAAGCATTACAGCCCTTCACACTTACAGGATAATGGTTAATTTTCTCATTTGTTTCACCATTAGACGGTGAGAACTGTGGGATCACATTACTCATTGATCTTTGTATCACTATTTCTCAATGATTGTTCGATTCCCAACATCCAGGCTTTACTCCAAATAAGTCCTCGATATCTACAGTTACAGGAATGGAAAGAGCACACATGACTTATGAAACCTAAAAGATTTCCGGCTGGGCACATGTCTCATGCCTGTAACCCCAGCACTTTGGGAAGCCAAGGCTGGAGGATGATGAGGTCAGGAGTTCAAGACCAACCTGGCCAACATGGTGAAACCCCATCTCTATGAAAAATACAAAAATTAGCCGGGCATGGTGGCATGCCTGTAATCCCAGCTACTCAAGAGGCTGAGGCAGGAGAATCACTTGAACCCAGAGGTTGCAGTGAGCTGAGATCATGCCATTGCACTCCAGCCTGTATGATAGAGTGAGATTCTGTCTCAAAAATAAAAAGATAAAAAAATGTTTAAAGAGCCAGTATAAAATATAATTGTAGGTAAGTACAAATCAGTTACATCATACCCCATCAAAAAATACTCTCCCATGTGATTTAGGAAAAAAAATCAAATTCCACACAGGGCCTACAAGGTCTTCCATCTGCCAGCCTTCCCGACTTCTCATCATACCACTTTTCTCTCTGTTCGCTACATGCCAGCCACACTGCTTTTTTTTCCTTTGTGTTCTCTGAATGTGTCAAGTCCAGTCCATCTTTAGGGCTTTATCTCTTTTATCTCTGCCCTTTACTTTACTTGGAACATTTTTTTAAAGATGTTTTAATAGCTGACTCCTTATCATTCAAATCTCCTTTCAAATATCACATGCTTACCTTGCCTTCACCATGCTATCTAAAATAGCTACTGCTTTTCCTTCCCTCTATCCAACACCTTGCTTTATTTTATTAGTATTTCTATTATATAACATTTTACTATTTATTTTCTGTTTTTCTCATTCTAATCTCCACTTGAGACTCATGGTACATTGATACAAAGGTCTCTTGTGAACACTCAGAAATATATAAAATTATTCTGAAGTGAAGAGGGTGACGTGATATCTGAAAGGATCATGGCACATAAAGAATGTGGGAAAGAAAAAAACAGAGAGTGAAATTTCTGTTCTTGGCCCTGGAAGAGAGCATTCTATTATATTTATTAGGTCAATATCGGGCCAGAGGGTGCCCTTAATAAATCACACATATTTTCAATTAGCTTTCAGTTGGAAATTTAGCTTTTAGATACAATTAATTTCAATGTGAGCTTAGAGCATTATTGAACCTGATATCCCAGACCCTGATAACTCTATAAAACGGATATAAAATGGTGAAAAGAGATGGAAATGGTTATTTTAATAGCTGGCAACATGACAATAGACAAACATCTTTGTATGGTACCAGTTAGTTTTGCCATGGATCAAATGGTTTATAAAAGTAATAACCATAAAGCAAAAAATAATTTGAAATCCCATCTATTCCTATGCTCAATAAAGTTAAGTTTTTCTTCATTAAAAAAAAAAGAATTTTCATGAGAATGTTTATATTCAGGAAACTACCTTAATAATGCTCTTTGGTTGTAAAAAGTAAGACCTTAGAAGCCTTACTTTTTAAAAAGAAACCATAAAAAAAGAGGAAAGCGAAACTGCTCTGCATGAGAAATGATGATAAATTTAGGAAAAAGAAGCAGAGAGGGACTGAGTCTATGAAAATACACTGGTGTCAAAGCGGCCAAGGTAATTGTGAAAGTAAAAATGTATAGTATCACATTTGAAATTCCTGCGCGCGCGCGCGCACACACACACACACGCACACACACGCACACACGCGCGCACACACACACGCACGCGCACACACGTGCGCGCACACACACTCGCGCACACACACGCACACACACACACACCACACACACACACACGCTGAGTCTTACATTGCTCAAACCATCAATAAGTTCCTTTAATGTGTTGCTTGTAATGCCTTATGTGACAGGTTTCTAGGCAAATCAGGAAGCAGGGTTGAGTTGCGTATCTGTGTTGGCTTGCAGAAGAAAACAGTTGTGAAAATTGAAGTATGAGTCAGAGCAAGAGTTTGGCAGGCAGGAACGTAGAGCTAAGGTATGACTTTGTTAATGTAAATCCTCCAGGAACTCACAGAAACCTAGGTTAGGGCTCAGACACTAAAACAAGTCTAATGTTTTTGGACATTTACAGACTTCCAAGGTTGAGATATAAAAATCAAGAAGACAGGGACTCCAGTTTCACTTCTCACATGACTTCACTGCTAGGCAGGACCAACAATACTCACATATCTATTACTATAGCAGCCATGCAGTTCAATGCAAGTTTCTAAATATTGAGAAGCCTTAAAAAATAAGTAGAGGGCAACATGTTATATCTTTCTGTCCTTTTTTATTTCTAATTTGTAGAACACTGAGGTTATTATATTCACCTCTAGTAACAATAGAGAGTAGCATTATAAGGTAAAAATCAAACAGTGTCTATAAAATTTAAGGGTCTAATTACAGATTAAAGAAAAAAAGGGAGGCATAAATCCTTCAGGAAGCTGAATTATATGTGAGTGGTGTGTGTGCTGTGTAAGAAAAGGCCAAAAAGAGAAATTTCCTATCTACATGCTGTAATTAGGTAGAAGATTCTTCAAAGGAATGTCAAACTGAATCAAATAATCCATGATCAAAGACAAGTCAGATATCAAAACAGCAGCATTGACTCAGTTGACTCAGATATTATGAGAAAAGCTGAAATTACTCAATGGGAAATAATGCAGATTTTTTTGTCTGGGTCTAGAGGATGCTTGTTGAAACTGCACCTCTCGACTTGACTCTTAATATTAACTGTGCTTCATAACATCACTTGTCTAGAAAATCTCTTGCTAACTACGAGTTTGCCATCTCTTACAGGACATACATGGACCTCCCGTAATATCTTGATGACCAAGAAGGCCTTAATGTTCCCCTCAGCTTGACTAAACTTTAGACAGGTTTCTTCCCGACTGTGGGCCCCTGACCTCCTTTTTCTTAGACCATTTCTCTTTAGAAATACTGCAAATTGTAAATTCTTTCTTGCCCTTTTGAGATATAAATCTTCTATAACCCAGGAATGTCTTCTTTTCACAGACTTGGAATCCATCCCTTTGAAATGTAATAAGAAAGGTAGGACTATGTCTCAGTATCCATGGAAAGGCAGGAGCCTCACTTTCCTAAGTGCCAATTAGCAAACCCAAATGGGTTAATTACACTGACAGAATTCACCCCCTCCCAAGTCTTCCAGTAGTTTTCCATTAGCTTACCCCATCGTTTAAAAATCTTTCTGCTTCTTGTTTCAGTGTCCTTGAGTTCAATCTCAATCTCCCTTATTGCAATGGTCTTGAATAAAGTCCTCCTTGCCTATTTAATTGTGAACTCCATCCAGTGCAAATTTTCTTTGACAATGGACCAATCTTTTTTCTCATCTTTCTTAATTTTTTGCTCTCCTGATACCAGGCAATAGTTTCCAGTTGCTTTTAAATCAGTAAAATGCTTTTCTTTCAAATATGAGATTTAGAATAAATGTGACTAAAAATGGATATTCATGACAGACCTAGCAAAGGATAGATGCAATAAGAAATGAAAAAAACCACAGTGCAGAATGTGAACATTTAGGTGATTAGATAACACCAAGGAATAATTCAGTGAAAAAACACGCTTACACTCTTTACCCTAAACAACACACACAGGCACACACACACACACACATACACGGAAATACTAAGCTCTTTTCAAGGTAATGCTATTTACACATACAAAATGCTCAAGATTGAAAAACTTGAAATGTTTCTTTGCCAAGTGTGGAAATCTTCATGTTATATGCTGTGAAATGCATGAGAATACTTCTGAAAACAGTAGGATTTCATCTATAGACTGCTAACTGTTGATATACTGGTCAGAAGCACTATTTGCATCAATCAAGGTAATGGGAGCTAGTAGTTTACCAAAAAAAGGCATAATATTGGCTGGGCGCAGTGGCTCATGCCTGTAATCCCAGCATTTTGGGAAGCTGAGGTGGGCAGATCACTTGAGATCAGGAGTTAGGCCACCCTGGCCAATGTGGCGAAATGCCATCTCTACTAAAAATACAAAAATTAGCTAAGCATGGTGGTGTGTGCCTGTAATTCTAGCTACTTAGGAGGCTGAGGCACAAGAATCACTTGAACCAAGGAGGTGGAGGTTACTGTGTGTGAGCTGAGATACTTCCACTGTATTCCAGCCTGGGTGAGAGAGTGAGACTCAGTGTCAAAAAAAAAAAAAGAAGAAAAAAAAAGACATTGTATTTACAATGGATAAAAACATAAGCACATGTACACAGTTCAATCACTGTTCATCACTGAAGCAGATGTTTAAGATCCAGGACTCTGAAGGTAAAATACAACAACAACAACAACAACAAAACAGTATAATTCAAAACAGAAACAAAAAGCCATGTAGGAACATCTTTGGTTTGTCAGTTTTTCTCTTCTAAGTAGAAAAGACATTAACCTCTATATTTTGTTCATAAATACCTGACTGCATTTGATTTGTGCCATTTCTGCCTCACCATTGGTGTTCTGATGATAAAACCTAACTTGTAAATATAAAATGTATTGACCAGTATCATCCAGCTTGTTTGGAAACAGCAGGTTCTCTAAGATTCTACAGAAAAAATCTTTCACTTCTTTTTTTCTTTTGTTAATAAGGGCAATTAGAAGCAAAATGGTCGGTTGTGACTGGAGGCTTCCTAAACTTCTCAGCAGCCACAGAAAGCAATGTTTCTAGGGTTCGCTTCCAATATAAATATGCCATTATCTACTCACTTCAGTCATTTTAACTACATTGAGCTCAAATCATATCTCATAAAATAGATTATAATACACTGTCAATCTTTATTAACTAAAATTAGTTATTCAGTGTACAAATCTGATTTTTAAATCAGTTGTTATTGGAGCTTAGAAAATCAATGCAGTGAAAAAATTTTTAAAGTATAATCAGATCTTGTGTTTTTATTCACACAATGTTTCAATAAAAGAAAAAAATTGGAGACAATTAGGTTAATGAAAGTGGTCTAGTTAAATCGCTCAGATTATATTAAAATTTTGGGCAATATTTGATGATGTGCAGTGTTAATTTTCAGACAAATTTAGCCTATTAATGAGATCTGGGTCCCTCATGATATGTTTATATAGGAAGTGACGTGACATCTTTATCCACACATGATTGGGAGAAGTATTTTTCGGTAGGAGGGCTAAATTATTAGGAATTAAAAGTTTAACTAGTTTTCTGGGCATTTCTGGTTCAGGGAAACAAGATTTAAGTTTATGTATATTATTTCCCTTGACATCCTGCTGCTTAATATGTCAGTCAGCTCTCAGAATCTTATCTTTCTTGCTGTCATAGACAAACGTAATCCAGGGCATAAGACTAAGGAAAGCTGATTTCCTTTTTCTTTATATTAACCTTGTAAGTCCTTACACGACAATTTGTGTGTCAGCCTCTATCTAGAATGGCTTATTATTTCCATTCCTTTAAAAAAAATTAGCCTTTCTAACTCTCAGGAGCTTTAGTTTTGTGAAACCCTGGGATGCTTTTAGTCTCCTTAGCAAAAGAAACAAAATTCCTGGAGACTGAAAACACCACCAACAACCAAAAAATCAATACATTTTGGGATGAATCTGTAGTATGAGGAAAACAAAATGAAAGGATAGATGGATCTCCAAGCAGTTGGGAATTATCAATATGCACCTGCGACCTTGATCTTGTCACAGGTATTGAGGATTACAATCTTTCAACCTCTTGCAAATGTAAGATGAAATTGCTCAAAATTTTAACTTTACAACTTTACCTATTAGAGTTTAACCTTAAACATAAAACTTTTTTTAGCTTTTTAAAAGCAAAATTATTCTGGTTTATTAGAGAAAAATGCTATTCATTTTAATACACTTTATAATAGAGTATGCTTTCACAAACTCATAATTTTTACACATTTTAAAAATTGTAAATAAACCTTACACATGGCTTTTTTGCATTTCTATGTTTGACTTGCAAAAGTCTATTAAAGACAATAAATAGACAACTGTCTACAAAAAGCAATAAGCCATGTGCCTAGAAAATATATCTTTTTGATAAATACACTATAAAATGCAAATAAATGGGGAATTGGTGAATAATTTCATAAAACAGCAGAGTTTAATTTATAATTGTCGGGAGGACTCAAGATGGCTCTGTGAGAACAACCCAGGATTGGAGTTCTTGTTGAATCCGCAAAGAGGTGAGTCCGAGCTGCATTTCCAGACTGATCTTTGTTGCCCACAGAACGGGGAAACTCCCAAGTATAAAAAAGACACGGGACGCCAGGCAGTAAGTCTGCCTGGCGAAGCCGGCAGCCGGGGCGCGGCGGCGGCTGGCCCTACGCAGCAATCCCCACAGGGCGCGCTTGTCCTGGTGCCCTGTTGAACCAGCAACCTGAGACTTGAGAGGGCTGGACAGGGACAGAGCGTTCGGGATACCCAGTGGGACGAACAAAACTGCGATTTCAAACTATCCGGAGCAGACGGTCGGAGACGCTCTGTGGGGGAGGGGCGTCAACCACTACTGAGGCAACCCGCCCCAACTGAGATACACGCCCACTGCTGAGGCAGCCAGCCATTGCTGAGGCAACCCGCCCCAACTGAGATACACGCCCACTGCTGACGCAGCCAGCCGTTGCTGAGGCAACCCGTCCCTACTGAGATACACGCCCATTGCTGACGCAGCCTGCCGTTGCCCAGGCAACACGCTACAACGAAGAGACTCCGCCGCAGGGCGTGGCGGAGACCACAGCAGAGCCTGCAGGAACAGGGAGAATCACACAACAGCAGGGCGGAGACTCGGCAGGCAAACAGTGGCTAGTCTGCCTCCTAGCTGTGCAGGACACCTCAAAGGACATCGAAAAATAAAGCCCGAACCCCCCAACACAGAGCATTTGAGAAAAAAAGGGTTTTTTTAATGAGCTCTGTTGCAGCAGAATCAAACATAGCAGCCTAACAGCCCTGAATGAACAACAGAGCTCACAGCTCAGAAATTGAGCTCCTAAAAAGAACAGACTGTCTCCTCAAGCAGCTCCCTGACCCCTCTATATCCAAAAGACTGACATTTGGCAGGCATCATCCTGGGACAAAGATAGCAGAAAAAGAAACGGGTAGCATCCCTCGCTGCACCACAGCTGCTAGAGGTGCACCCCAGACAAGCAGGGCCTTGAGTGGACCTCAGCAGTCGTACAGCGAAGGGGCTAGGCTGGTAGAAGGAAAACCAAGTAACAGAAATACTTCATCATCAACAATCTGGGTGTCCACTCAGAGACTCAATTGAAAAGTCAGCAACTACACAGATGACAAGCGGATAAAGCCACAAAGATGGGAAGAAACCAGCGAGAAAAGGAGGAAAACACCCGAAACCAGAACACCTCGCCTCCTAGAAAGGACCAAAACTCCTCACCAGCAAGGAAACAAAGCTGGACGGAGAATGACTGTGACGAAATGACGGAATTAGACTTCAGAAGGTGGATAATGAGAAACTTTTGTGAGCTAAAAGAACATGTATTAAATCAATGCAAAGAAACTAAGGAACTTAAAAAAAGATATGAGGAAATGATAACAAGAATGGATAACTTAGAGAGGAATATGAATGAATGAATTAAAGGAGCTGAAAAACACAATACGAGAACTTCACGAAGCATGCACAAGTTTCAATAGCTGAATTGACCAAGCAGAAGAAAGAATATCTGAAGTCAAAGACCAACTCAACGAAATAAAACGAGAAACCGAGATTAGAGAAAAAAGCGCAAAAAGGAATGAACAAAGTCTCCAAGAAATGTGGGACTATGTGAAAAGACCTAACCTACGTTTGATAGGTGTACCAGAAGGGGACGAAGAGAATGAATCCAAGCTGGAAAATACTCTTCAGGACATCATCCAGGAAAACTTCCCCCACCTAGCAGGACAGGCCAACACTCAAATGCAGGAAATACAGAGAACACCACAAAGATATTCTGCAAGAAGAGCAACCCCAAGGCACATAATCGTCAGATTCAACAAGGTTGAAATAAAGGAGAAAATACTAAGGGCAGCCAGAGAGAAAGGTCGGGTCACCCACAAAGGGAAGCCCATCAGACTCACAGCAGATCTCTCGGCAGAAACACTACAAGCCAGAAGAGAATGGGGGCCAATATTCAACATCCTTAAAGAAAAGAACTTTCAACCCAGAATTTCATATCCAGCCAAACTGAGCTTCATAAGTGAAGGAAAAATAAAATCCTTTGCGAACAAGCAAGTACTCAGAGATTTTGTCACCACCACGCCTGCTTTACAAGAGCTCCTAAAAGAGGCACTACACATAGAAAGGATCAACCAGTACCAGCCATTCCAAAATCACACTGAATGCTAAAGAGCATCAACATAATGAAGAATCTACAACAACTAACAGGCAAAACAGCCACTTAGCATCAAAATGGCAGTATCAAATTCACACATAACAATATTAACCCTAAATGTAAATGGACTAAATGCACCAATCAAAAGACACAGACTGGCAAATTGGATAAAAAGCCAAAACCCGTCAGTGTGCTGTATCCAGGAAACCCATCTCACATGCAAGGATACACAAAGGCTCAAAATAAAGGGATGGAGGAAGATTTACCAAGCAAATGGAGAGCAAAAAAAAGCAGGAGTTGTAATTCTCATCTCTGATAAAATAGACTTTAAAGCAACAAAGATCAAAAGAGACAAAGAAGGCCATTACATAATGGTAAAAGGATCTATAAAACAAGAAGAGCTAACGATCCTAAACATATATGGACCCAATGCAGGAGCACCCAGATACATAAGGGAAGTTCTTAATGACTGACAAAGAGACTTAGACTCCCACACAATAATAGTGGGAGACTTTAACACTCCACTGTCAATATTAGACAGATCAACCAGACAGAACATCAACAAGGATATCCAGGGCTTGAACTCAGACCTGGAGCAAGCAAACCTGATAGACATTTACAGAACTCTCCACCCCAAATCCACAGAATATACATTCTTCTCAGCACCACATCACACCTACTCAAAAATTGACCACATAATTGGAAGTAAAGCACTGCTCAACAAATGCAAAACAACTGAAATCATAACAAACAGCCTCTCAGACCATAGTGCAATCAAGTTAGAACTCAGAATACAGAAACCAACCCAGAACCGCACAGCTTCATGGAAACTGAACAACTGGCTCTTGAATATTGACTGGGTAAACAATGAAATGAAGTCAGAAATAAAGACGTTCTTTGAAACCAATGAGAACGAAGACACAACGTGCCAGAACCTCTGGGACACATTTAAAGCAGTCTCTAGAGGAAAGTATATAGCAATAAATGCCCATATGAGGAGAATGGAGAGATCCAAAATTGACACCCTATCGTCAAAATTGAAAGAGCTAGAGGAGCAAGATCAAAAAAACTCAAAACCCAGCAGAAGACAAGAAATAACTAAGATCAGAGCTGAACTGAAGGAGATTGAGACACGAAAAACCCTTCAAAAAATCAATAAATCCAAGAGCTGGTTTTTTGAAAAGATCAACAAAATAGACCACTAGCCAGATTGATTAAAAAGAAAAGAGAGAACAACCAAATAGATGCAATAAAAAATGATAAAGGGGAAATCACCACAGATTCCACAGAAATTCAAACCATCATCAGAGAATATTACAAACAACTCTATGCACATAAACTAGTAAACATGGAAGAAATGGATAAATTCCTGGACTTCTGCATCCTCCCAAGCCTAAACCAGGAGGAAGCTGAAACTATGAATAGACCAATAACAAGGTCAGAAGTCGAGGCAGCAATTAAGAGCCTACCACACAAAAAAAGCCCAGGTCCAGACGGGTTCACAGCCGAATTCTACCAGTCACACAAAGAGGAGCTGGTACCATTCCTTCTAAAACTATTTCAAACAATCCAAAAAGAGGGAATACTTCCCAAATCATTTTACAAGACCAACATCATTCTGATACCAAAACCCGGCAGAGACCCAACAAGAAAAGAAAACTTCAGGCCAATATCCATGATGAACATAGATGCAAAAATCTTCAATAAAATATTGGCAAGCCTAATGCAACAGCAAATCAAAAAACTTATTCACCATGATCAAGTAGGATTCATCCCGGGGATGCAAGGCTGGTTCAACATACGCAAGTCTATAAACGTAATTCACCACATAAACAGAACGAAAACCAAAAACCACATGATTATCTCAATTGACGCAGAGAAGGCATTTGACAAAATTCAACAGCTCTTTATGCTAAAAACCCTCAATAAACTCGGTATCGATGGAACGTATCTCAAAGTAATAAAAGCTATTTATGATAAACCAACAGCCAATATCATACTGAATGGGCAAAAACTGGAAGCATTCCCTTTGAAATCGGGCACTAGACAAGGATGCCCTCTTTCACCACTCCTATTCAATATAGTTCTGGAAGTTCTAGCCACAGCAATCAGGCAAGAAAAAGAAATAAAGGGTATTCAAATAGTAAAGGAGGAAGCCAAATTGTCTCTATTTGCAGACGACATGATAGTATACCTAGAAGACCCCATCACCTCAGCCCCAAAACTCCTGAAACTGATAAGCAACTTCAGCAAAGTCTCAGGATATAAAATATGTGCAAAAATCACAAGCAGTAACAGACTTAACAGAAAGCCAAATCAAGAGCGAACTGCCATTCACAATTGCTACAAAAAGAATAAAATACCTTGGAATACAACTCACAAGGAACGTAAGGGACCTCTTCAAGGAGAACTACAAACCACTGCTCAACGAAATCAGAGAGGACACAAACAGATGGAGAAACATTCCATGTTCATGGTTAGGAAGAATTAACATCGTGAAAATGGCTATACTGCCCAAAGTAATTTACAGAATCAACGCTATCCCCATCAAGCTACCATTGACTTTCTTCACAGAACTGGAAAAAACCACCATGAACTTCATATGGAACCAAAAGAGAGCCCGCATAGCCAAGTCAATTCTAAGCAAAAAGAACACAGCGGGGGGCATCACACTACCGGATTTCAAACTATACTACAAGGATACAGTAATCAAAACAGCATGGTACTGGTACCAAAACAGAGATATAGACCAATGGAACAAAACAGAGGCACCGGAGGCAACACAACATACATACAACTATACAATCTTTGATAAACCTGACAAAAACAAGCAAGGGGGAAAGGATTCCCTGTTTAACAAATGGTGGTGGGAAAACTGGCTAGCCATGTGCAGAAAGCAGAAACTGGACCCCTTCCTGACACCTTACACTAAAATTAACTCCAGATGGATTAAAGACTTAAACATAAGAATTGGCACGATAAAAACCCTAGAAGGAAATCTAGGCAAAACTATCTAGGACATAGGAGTAGGCAAGGACTTCATGAACAAAACACCAAAAGCATTGGCAACAAAAGCCAAAATAGACAAATGGGACCTAATGAAACTCCAAAGCTTCTGCACGCCAAAAGAAACAGTCACTAGAGTGGATCGGCAACCAACAGAATGGGAAAAAGTTTTTGCAGTTTACCCATCTGACAAAGGGCTGATATCCAGAATTTACAAACAACTCAAAGGGATTTACAGGAAAAAAACAAACAAGCCCATTCAAAAGTGGGCAAAGGATATGAACAGACACTTTACGAAAGAAGACATATATGAGGCCAACAATCATATGAAAAAATGCTCATCGTCACTGGTCATCAGAGAGATGCAAATCAAAACCACATTGAGATACCATCTCACGCCAGTTAGAATGGCGATCATTAAAAAATCTGGAGACAACAGATGCTGGAGAGGATGTGGAGAAAAAGGAACACTTTTACACTGTTGGTGGGAGTGTAAATTAGTTCAACCATTGTGGAAGACAGTGTGGCGATTCCTCAAGGCCTTAGAAATAGAAATTCCATTTGACCCAGCAATCCCATTACTGGGTATATATCCAAAAGACTATATATAGTTCTATATATATAAATAAATCGTTCTACTATAAGGACACATGTACATGAATCGTTCTACTATAAGGACACATGTACACGAATGTTCATTGCAGCACTGTTTACAATTGCAAGACCTGGAAACAACCAAAATGCCCATTGATAATAGACTGGATTGGAAAGATGTGGCACATATACACCATGGAATATTATGCAGCAATCAGAAATGATGAGTTTGTGTTGTTTGTAGGGACATGGATGAATCTGGAGAACGTCATCCTCAGCAAACTGACACAAGAACAGAAAATGAAACACTGCATATTCTCACTCATAGGCGGGTGATGAAAAATGAGAACACATGGACACAGGGAGGAGAGTACTAAACACTGGGGTCTATTGGGGGGAAAAGGGGATGGCCAGTGGGAGGGGGAGGTGGGGAGGGATAGCCTGGGGAGAAATGCCAAATGTGGGTGAAGGGGAGAAGGAAAGAAAAGCACACTGCCATGTGTGTTCCTACGCAACTGTCTTGCATGCTCTGCTCATGTACCCCAAAACCTAAAATCCAATAAAAAATTAAAAAAAAAATTTATAATTGTCTTTCATCAGAGGACCATAGAAAAAGAGGCTGTTTGGTTATTAATTTACATGTAAAAGTTTGACAAATAATTTTATGTCTAAATTATCTTTGTTGAAAAATGACCCTTCACACTAGAGATTCCAATTTATTAAAAAGACAGCAAGTTACAGGTATATTAATGAACAAGAAAAAAATTGAGACTCTTCAAAGTAAGCATTTTAATTCTCATTTATGAGCAAAACAGTCCATGACCCATCCTCTGCCTTTTCCATACCTCCAGCTCTATTCTAACACAGACAGCAGTAACTTGATTTAAATAAATAGCAGTATTTAAATTTAACCTTTGTAACTAGGAGCTGTATTTCTGACCTTGCTTTACAGTCTTTATATGTAAGTTTGATTTTAAGTGTTTATAAACTTTAAACACGTACATGGGACACACATATTTCCTTTAAAACAAGGACATAAAATTAATCATATATTTTCCCCTTTGGACTAACAAAACATAGCACAGCAAAACAAATTGTGATAGAAAAAAATATGATTTTAAAGGGTCTCTGCTGGCTGGTATTTAGTGATTTACGAGTTTCCTATGAGATGAAAGATAGAACATCATTTTCCTTGGAAATGTTGGTATTAGCCACTCTCATAGACTGCTATAAGTCTGTATTATGATCAATTAGCATGGCTTTCATTTTCTACATTACCTAAGCTAGACTTTATAGTCAGCAACCTTGATAGATTCATGTTATTCTTCTTTCAGGAGAACCATTTTCTCACATGCCAAACATTTTGCACAGCTGTAAATTTATTGTGGCTATGGTAAGGATAAAGCTGTGAGCTCTAATATAAACATCTGGAAGAGTGAAAGAGATGTTCAATGTTTATTGACATATAATACTACATATCTAAATTCATGACCATGTTATAATACTTATTGTCACTGTAGAACATTATACATACTACAAGTGTTTCTAAGTGTTTCCTTATCATGCTGTAAATTCATGAACATTTAGCACAAAAAAGCCCATAAATCCTCTTCTGAAGAAGCAATGGTAACATCCTAAATATTCAGATCCAGAAATATGTGTTTTATACATTGATTTTACCAATACACTTTCAGAAGCAATCATTAAGGTGAAAGAAGACTGTGGATATACTTCTAAACAAGTCTTCCACAAACTTAATGCAGGTGCAAATGCTTCGCTGATGGGAAAGGAAGAATCCAAAGTCATGTAGTCTTTCTCCTCCTTTAGGGCCAAGCCAGATTTGGCATCTGTTTGCAGGATGCTCTATACTCACTGAGTTCAGTTAAATATGCATCTGTCACAGGATAGCATGCTTAGTGAAAACGGTTGGTATACATATTTCCTCTATACTTAAGTTTCTATTAGGATACTAGACTTTGAAAAAGATCTAGTAAATAAAAAGTCACCTTTTGTTAAAGGTGTTTTTTAATCTTCCCAAATCCAAGTTATGAATAAAAAAAGTTTTTGAACATTTTCTTTTATGGATCTCACAGTATTGCAGAGTCTCCCTCATGTCATGAGGCTAATGGACTCAAAGGGAATGATGCTGATCTTCAAAAGCTTTCCAGAAGAGTCGAGTAATGAATTAGTCAAGTTACCAACAAATGCGTTTGGGGTTAGCAGGAAATTGATCTATTAAGCTGCTGCTCTGCTTCTACTTTTTTTTTTCAATTCAAACATACTTACTCAATATTACTGGCTTTAACATCTTTGAAGGGGAATTTGCATATTGAAAAAAATTCAAGAAAAGTGCATTGCTGCTAAGGGTAGCCAGAGAGAAAGGTCTGGTCACCCACAAAGGGAAGCCCATCAGACTCACAGCAGATCTCTCGGGAGAAACCCTACAAGCCAGAAGAGAGTAGGGGCCAATATTCAACATCCTTAAAGAAAATAATTTTCAACCCAGAATTTCATATCCACCCAAACAGAGCTTCATAAGTGAAGGAAAAATAAAATCCTTTGCAAACAAGCAAGTACTCAGAGATTTTGTCACCACCAGGCCTGCTTTACAAGAGCTCCTGAAAGAGGCACTACACATAGAAAGAAACAACCAGCACCAGCAATTCCAAAAACATATCAAATGGTAAAGAGCATCAACAAAATGAAGAATCTGCATCAACTAATGGGCAAAACAGCCAGCTAGCACCAAAATGGCAGTATCACATTCACACATAACAATATTAACCCTAAATATAAATGGGCTAAATGCACCAATCAAAAGACACAGACTGGCAAATTGGATAAAAAGCCAAAACCCATCCGTGTGCTGTAACCAGGAAACCCATCTCACATGCAAAGATACACAAAGGCTCAAAATAAAGGGATGGAGGAAGATTTACCAAGCAAATGGAAAGCAAAAAAAAAGCAGGAGTTGCAATTCTCATCTCTGATAAAATAGACTTTAAAGCAACAAAGATCAGAAGAGACAAAGAAGGCCATTACATAATGGTAAAAGGATCGATAAAACAAGAAGAGCTAACGATCCTAAACATATATGGACGCAATACAGGAGCACCCAGATATATAAGGCAAGTTCTTAATGACTTACAAAGAGACTTAGATCCCCACACAGTAATAGTGGGAGACTTTAACACTCCACTGTCAATATTAGACAGATCAACCAGACAGAAAATCAACAAGGATATCCAGGACTTGAACTCAGACCTGGAACAAGCAAACCTGATAGACATTTAAGGAACTCTCCACCCCAAATCCACAGAATATACATTCTTCTCAGCACCACATCACACCTACTCAAAAATAGACCACATAATTGGAAGTAAATCACTCCTCAGCAAATGCAAAACAAGGGAAATCATAACAAACAGTCTCTCAGACCATAGTGCAATCAAGTTAGAAGTCAGAATTCAGAAACGGACTCAGAACCACACAGCTTCATGGAATCTGAACAACTGGCTCTTGAATATTGACTGGATAAACAATGAAATGAAGGCAGAAATAAAGAAGTTCTTTGAAACCAACGAGAACAAAGACACAACATACCAGAATCTCTGGGACACATTTAAAGCAGTCTCTAAAGGAAAATATATAGCAGTAAGTGCCCACATGAGAAGAGTGGAGAGATCCAAAATTAACACCCTATCATCAAAATTGAAAGAGCTAGAGGAGCAAGATTAAAAAAACTCAAAACCTAGCAGAAGACAAGAAATAACTAAGATCAGAGCAGAACTGAAAGAGATAGAGACACAAAAAACCCTTCAAATAATCAATAAATCCAAGAGCTGGTTTTTTTGAAAAGATCAACAAAATAGACCACTAGCCAGATTGATAAAAAAGAAAAGAGAGAATAACCAAATAGACACAATAAAAAATGATAAAGGGGAAATTGCCACAGATTCCACAGAAATTCAAACCATCATCAGAGAATATTACAAACAACTCTATGCACATAAACTAGTAAACCTGGAAGAAATGGATAAATTCCTGGACACTTGTGTCCTTCCAAGCCTAAACCAGGAGAAAGCCGAAACTATGAATAGACCAATAACAAGGTCTGAAGTTGAGGCAGCAATTAAGAGCCTACCACACAAAAAAAACCCAGGTCCAAATGAGTTCACAGCCAAATTCTACCAGACACACAAAGAGGAGCTGGTACCATTCCTTCTGAAACTATTCAAAATAATCCAAAAAGAGGGAATCATTCCCAATTCATTTTATGAGTCCAACATCATCCTGATACCAAATCCCGGCAGAGACTCAACAAGAAAAAAAACCTTCAGGCCAATATCCATGATGAACATAGATGCAAAAATCTTCAATAAAATACTGGCAAGCCGATTGCAACAGCACATCAAGAAGCTTAACCACCATGATCAAGTAGGATTCATCCCGGGGATGCCAGGCTGGGTCAACATACGCAAGTCTTTAAACGTAATTCACCACATAAACAGGACGAAAAACAAAAACCACATGATTATCTCAATTGATGCAGAGAAGGCCTTTGACAAAATTCAACAGCCCTTTAGGCTAAAAACCCTCAATAAACTTGGTATTGATGGAATGTATCTCAGAATAATAAAAGCTATTTATGACAAACCAACAGCCAATATCATACTGAATGGGCAAAAACTGGAAGCATTCCCTTTGAAATCTGGCACTAGACAAGGATGCCCACTCTCACCACTCCTATTCAATATAGTACTGGAAGTTCTAGCCAGAGCAATCAGGCAAGAAAAAGAAATAAAGGGTATTCAATTTGGAAAGGAGGAAGTCAAATTGTCTCTATTTGCAGACGACATTATTGTATATCTAGAAGACCCCATTGTCTCAGCCCAAAATCTCCTGAAACTGATAAGCAACTTCAGCAAAGTCTCAAGATACAAAATCAATGTGCAAAAATCACAAGAAGTCCTATACACCAATAACAGACTGAAAGAGAGCCAAATCAAGAACGAACAGCCATTCACAATTGCTATAAAGAGAATAAAATACCTAGGAATACAACTAACAAGGAATGTAAAGGACCTCTTCAAGGAGAACTACAAACCACTGCTCAACAAAATAAGAGAGGACACAAACAAATGGAAAAACATTCCATGTTCATGGTTAGGAAGAATCAATATTGTGAAAATGGCCATACTGCCCAAAGTAATTTACAGACTCAATGCTATCCCCATCAAGCTACCAATGACCTTGTTCACAGAACTGGAAAAAACAACCTTAAACTTCATATGGAACCAAAAGAGAGCCCGTATAGCCAAGTCAATTCTAAGCAAAAAGAACACAGCAGGAGGCATAACACTACTGGACTTCAAATTATACTACAAGACTACAATAATCAAAACAGCATGGTACTGGTACCAAAACAGAGATATAGACCAATGGAACAGAACAGAGGCATCGAAGACAATACAACATACCTACTACCATACAATCTTTGATAAACCTGACGAAAACAAGCAATGGGGAAAGGATTCCCTGTTTAATAATTGGTGTTGGGAAAACTGGCTAGCCATGTGCAGAAAGCAGAAACTGGACTCCTTCCTGACACCTTACACTAAAATTAACTCCAGATGGATTAAAGACTTAAACATAAGACCTGGCACCATAAAAACCCTAGAAGAAAATCTAGGCAAAACCATTTAGGACATAGGAGTAGGCAAGGACTCCATGACTAAAACACCAAAAGCATTGACAACAAAATTCAAAATAGACAAATGGGACCTAATCAAACTCCACAGCTTCTGCATGGCAAAAGAGACAGTCATTAGGGTGAATCAGCAACCAACAGAATGGGAAAAAATTTTTGCAGTTTACCCATCTTACAAAGGGCTGATATCCAGAATTTACAAAGAACTAAAATAGATTTACAAGAACAAAACAAGCCCATTCAAAAATGGGCAAAGGATATGAATGGACACTTTATACAAAAGAAGACATACATGAGGCCAACAAACATATGAAAAAATGCTCATCATCACTGGTAATCAGAGAAACGCAAATCAAAACTATATTGAGATACCATCTCACGCCATTTAGAATGGCGATCATTAAAAAATCTGGAGACAACAGATGCTGGAGAGGATGTGGAGAAATAGGAACACTTTTACACTGCTGGTGGGAGTGTAAATTAGTTCAACCATTGTGAAAGACAGTGTGGCGAGTCCTCAAGGACCTAGAAATAGAAATTCCATTTGACCCAGCAATCCCATTACTGGGTATATATCCAAAGGACTATAAATCATTCTACTATAAGGACACATGCACACGAATGTTCATTGCAGCACTGTTTACAATAGCAAAGACCTGGAACCAACCCAAATGCCCATCAATGATAGACTGGACTGGGAAAATGTGGCACCTATACACCATGAAATATTATGCAGCCATCAAAAACCAAGAGTTCGTGTCCTATGTAGGGACATCGATGAATCTGGAGAACATAATTTTCAGCAAACTGACACAAGAACAGAAAATGACATTCCGCTCATAGGTGGCTGATGAACAGTGAGAACACATGGACACAGGGAGGGGAGCACTACACACTGGGGTCTATTGGGGGGAATAGGGGAGGGACAGTGGGGCGGGGGAGCTGGGGAGGGATAGCAGGGGGAGAAATGCCAGATGTGGGTGAAGGGGAGGAAGATAGCAAATCACACTGCCATGTGTGTACATATGCAACTATCTTGCATGTCCTGCATATGTACCCCAAAACTTAAAATGCAATAAAAAGAAAAAAAAAAAAAGAAAAGTACATTGCTGCTAAATGAACTGAGGGGGAAATAAGTCAGGCAGGGGTGTCTTTTATTGAAGTGCATTTATGTTTAAGTCTACTCACAGGAGCTTCAGGGCTAGTTTTCCTCTAGGATGCCAAAGATCATTTCTGTTAATAGAGAGGCCCTTCCTGGGAACCTTGTACTGTGTTGCAGGAAATAAGGCAAGAAGCATATTCTTTATGGAAGAGGGGAACCTAATATGGAAGGGATAGTCCAACTTTTCTGCCTTAAAATGCAGACCTTTCCAGACATCTCCAGGTAATTTGCAATTCCCTCCCCTCTATCCTTATCATTTAATTTCATACACATTTTCTCTGTCTTCTATGTCTTCCATAAGAAAATTATATTTATTAAAAATACAAAAACTGTATAAATATCACATACAAATTGACACTCTGAAATACTGTACCACGGTAGAGTGGCTAAATCGAGGTGGAATGGCTAAATCGAGCTAAGTAACATATGCATTACTTCATATATCTCTCATTTTTTACAGTGAGAACACTTAAAAATCTGTCAGCAATTTTTAAGGATAAAACACATTTATAGTTTATCTGTCTCAAAGCAATTATAATGTGTTGTAAACTATCTACTTATTGGTTTCTCTTTTTCACTATATAGTGAACCGGGGATGGGAGTAGGGGCAAGGTCTGCAGCCTGCAGTTTATCTTTGATATCCAGTACCTGAGAAAAGGAGGGCAGGAGAAAGGATAAAAATCATGCTGGTTAATTAATTAAAGACCTCTTGGAGGCTTACTACATTACCTACAGTGCACTGCTTCTTAAAAAGTGTAACCCTGATCAATTAGTAAGCAGAGACCTGTATGATCCAATTTGGCATCTTTAGCCACATGTGGCTACTGGATACTTGAAAAGTAGCTGGTTTAAATTGAGATGTGCTGACAGTATAAAATACATATCAAATTTTGAAGACTTAGTAAAATACATAATGAAAAATTTTAAAAATAATTTTATATTACATATGATACTATTTTTGAAATAATGAGTTAAATAAGATATATCATTAAAATGCATTTTTTGTTTCTTTTCACTTTTTCCAATGAGGCAACTAGAAAATTTAAAATTACATATGTAGGTGTAGCATATGTTGTATTTCTACTGGACAATACTACTATAAACCATCTATGAATTTAACTCACAGTTAGAAAGCAGCAGAGTAGAGGATGAGGTTAGAATATCAATGGAGAGACGAAAGACAATTATCATTGAGTATCCACCAAGATGGGCACCGCTATACACTCTTCTACATTATTTCACTCAATCCACATAACAATTTACTTTTGCTGTGGGTTTTCATAGCACCTCTCTATCATAATGCTTTCTCATGACGTATTCAATTTGGCTGTCTATATCTATTTATACTCCAACTACATTATAGGTAATATGAGGGCTAGGACCGTGTGTCTTCTTTTTTAGGTGTTAAAATCTCAACATTCCACATGATTTCTAGAGCGCAAAATGCTCAATAAATTTCTGTTGAATGAATAAATAGATGCCTAAAAGAATGATCAAGACATTACTCTTGTTTTATAGATGAGAAAGTGAAGGCCTGTACAAGTTAAAGAATTTGACTAAACTCACACAGTAGTGACTTAAATCCAAACCCATCAGATTCCAAAGCCTGTGCCATCCCACTGTACTTCAGGAGCATCACAAAAAAGTCCAGTTTACTCAAAGCTAAATTAACTCTGAAGAACTAAGAGGTAGGGTTAGTGGAGAAAATAAAACCATCAAGCCAAATCCATTTATTCTTGAACAAAGAGCTTTATGACACACATTGTTCCCATCCTTTGGTATACTCTTTTAAATGGTCAAGCAGCTTTTCCAAATTCATGTTTAACATCTCATTTTCAGTATTTGTTAAATGATAAAATAAATGACAGAGAGCAATCATAAAAGAGTAGTGTGCATACAGATGACACATGCAGATTTAGGTACATGTTTCTTGAAGAAAGCTTTTTCATATACTCCCAGACCTTGTCCCGACCCCAGTCTCTGGGCAACTCCTAATAAAAGAACTAAATTATTGTGTAAGTTTTACAAATTTGTTATTCAATTAAGCTATTTTTCCTCTGTAATGTTAACAGGAAAATAACATAAAATGTTAGGTAGTTTGTTATATTTGATTAGAAACAGTAGAAAAGAAGAAAAGCTGTGTGCTGTGCCCTGCTCTGCTGGGATCCTAAAAGGATAGTCATCAGCTAATGGAACACGGATTCCATGCAAAGAAGGGAGGCTGAGGGACTTACTCCAGGGCCCCCAGGAGAGCTAACAGTAAGGGGAGTCAGGGGTGCTTTCACTTTGTGCTGTCACATCCTGTTGCTTTCACTATTTGAAAACTGACAGATTTGTTAAAATATGTGATGCAAGCATAAGTAAAATAGGTATTGAAATATAAGAAAGAGTAGTTGGGGAAGACTTTACAGAATAAGCGGGATTAAACTTGACCCTGCTATAAATAATCTGCTGTTACAACTATAGTAAAGTTATGAATAGAAAAATGACTTTTCACAACTGCAATGCAAAGTCACCAGGGTGAAAGTCTTGATTCTCCACAACACAGCTTACATTTGTCAATATCTCTTTCTCCCCTCCTTGATTAAGTGATCCTAGAAGGCTGGTGTTGTGTTTGAATCATCTTTGTTTCCATGACCGCAATTCACATTGCCCCCTTTTCCTAGGCGTGGATTCTAAATACTTTGGCTTTAAAAAAATTAGTCTCATTCAGTAACTATGGATAATCTTCTATTTGATTTCTACCACCTGCTTGGTATATAGTTGATGCTCAGTACATAGTTGATTAAGGAATATATACACAAATAAATCCAGAATAATTAAATGATGGATGGATACGTTAATTGCCCTTCTTAAAACACACAGGATGGAAAGCTTAGGGTAAAAGGAATAACATGGGAAGGGAATTACTACCTGAAGCAAATAAAAGTAAGTGAAGAATTATGGCACATTCTGTGGGAGAGAAGACCATGAAAGATGATGATTAGGCAGTATTTAATCAAAGGTCAAAGATAATAAAACTGAGAAAGTAAGGGAATAGAATATATATAAACCTTCAGAATTGCTAAAAGCTAATTTATAAATATAAGCATAAATAATATATTATTATTAGCATATTTGGATAATTAAAGATGTTATTTTTGATGGTCAGTAACGTGACTTAGATGCTTAATATTGAACAAATATAAATATCCAGAAAAAATAGCCTCAGAGAAGTATACATTATTGTTACAAAATAGCATGCTACTTGAAAAGCATTTCAGCAAAGAGAATTTGGTCATTGACTCACTATGAGAATGAATTTTTTTCTTTTAAGTATGAAAGAAATGAGCCCTATGTAGCAGCCCCGTTTTCAAAGCCAGTCAAGGGAGGGTTGAGTGATATTATCTAGAATTTAACTGGCATAACACAACTTCACAACACAGCATTTCACTTTACATTATGCATTAAAGTAACATCTTCTGTTGTGTAAATTGAATTCACTTTCAGAAGATATAACCCGGTGAACCTGTGTTACTGAACTGAGATTTCTTACTTTACCTTTGAATTTTCCAGCATTAAGAAACATGGCATCACCAAATGTAAGAATCAATGTTTCTTAATACTTAGAATGGCTGCAGTATCCCAACAATAAAATAATACATGTTATAGCTAAAGTTTGACAGTAGACCAATAACTAATACTGGCAGATGGACCAACTAGAATTCACTCTGTAACAAGCTCAGGAAAAAAACAAACAAACAAACAAATTAAAATGTAAGCATTTCTTGGTAAGTATTTTTTGAAAAAAGTTACAATTTATCATTTAGGGTGATTTCTTGTGTTGGGTTTGTATGGAGCAACCAACAATCTTCATATTTTTCTGTGTAGACTTTGCTGAAATATAAATTCAGACATGGATAAGTTTAAGTACCTTTTGGCCATTTGACAGCCTTGCGATGGAAATAGTTCTCAAGGTACCATGCATAAAGCATTTTGTGTATAATTATGGACATCAAACCCATATTCTTGACTTTATTTAAATGAGTAAGGAGAAATGAACTAATATTCCTAGCAAGACTAGATATTACCATGTTAGACATTATAATGATTTTACTGGGCTGCAAATCAATATTATATTTTTAAGTGGCAATATAAATTTTGGTTCTAAGGCTTTGAAAATTTAAAACTGTTTTCTTTATTGTAATAAAATCTTACATTAAGTCGAGATAGGTAATTGTTAAGTGCAATTTTAAGGCATTGTAAGAGTGTAATATGTTTATTGCTTTCAAATTTACAAAAGTATTGCAACTAACCAAGTGTTATCTAACAAGATTCCTCTTCTAATGCATTGATAAAATCAACTATATAATCAATGAAAAGAGTCATTTCAGCATTCCTTGAACAATCGATCCCCTAAGAAGGGTTATGAGTTAGCTTTGCGCACGGTGCAGGAGCTGCAAGGGCCAATAAGACACAGTAGGTTCTCCTTGAGGAGATTCACAGCCTGTGGTCAAAGAGGAAGCAGTAGACAGACGGGCAAAAAACTGTTTCTAATTAAGTTGGCATGAATGATCAAGGTGCTTGGTGAAGAACAGGAGGGAGGGATTCCTTTTGCCTGGGGCACTCCAGAGGCTTTGTAGAAGAGGTAATGGGTGACATCTGAGCTGTGCTATGGAGAATGAGCTGGAGTTCAGATGTTAGAAAGAAAGGATAAAGTAACAAGGAATGAAATTGAAAATAAAGGAAACAACATGACCAGCATTAGTGGGGCGTGAGACGTTGTTCTGGGAAATGTCAAAGAGTTGGACAAAACTAGGGCAGGTTCCAGCCACTGTTTCTCTCACTAGGTTGAGAGAAAGGGGCAGAAACAGAAGATGGAATTGCAACATTAGGGTTTAGGGGTAGATTGTGAGATGTTTTCTGTGTGATTGGGAGCTGAGACTTTATTTTGTAGGCAACTGAGAACCATCCAAGTGGTAAATGTACAAAAGAGCATGTCCAAAATATATGACAACACTTTGTTATCTGAGGCAGAAAATACTGTTTTCAAGCTTTTAAACCTAACTTGTTTCATAAGACTTCCTATTTTTGAATATTTTCCAATTTTTGAAGCCTAAAATATAAACATATGAATGCTTCTGAAAGGTTGTTAACCACCATCTCTCCTCTCTGTCTTCCTTCAGGCGCTGAAGGCTTCTCAACAAATGGGAACCATTTTATTCTGCATGCAGAGGCAGCCACTTAAAGGAAAAGTCACTGTTATCTGAAGTCAGGTGCCAGCTAGCTGTGTCACTTTGACAAAACCAGTTTTCTTCTTTGGGCCTCAGTTACCTTATCCATAAAATGAGAAAAGATGTATCAGACAGTCCTTTAAGGTTCCTATCTTTCTATGTTTAGCACTTAAATGTTTTAGGACTCCAATCTGTGTAAAGAACAATGTATATGCCCAAACGAATGATACTGGCCTTATATATATTTCAGGTCAGCCGAATTTGACAAAAGGTTCAATCCATTAGTAGAAGAAAATGGTGTCTGAAATTATCCATATTCATTTATATTTCACAAGAACACAGATTTGCATTTAGAACATGATGAGAAATAGCTATTCAATTATCACAACATTAGAGGAATATTAGAGGTTTGGGTGAAGTAGAGTGGAAGAACATGAGAATAAGTTCAACTCTGCATATAATGACATTAAGATCCCATTAGTGGAAATGCCTAATAAGCAGGTAGAAGGGTGATTCTAAGCTCAAAAATATTTTACTCTGGAAACAAATTTGGGAGCCATTGTATAAGGGGTTGCTGAGGCAATGGGAGTGAATGGGGAGATCTTGGGGAAAATGTGCAGCCTTGAAAGAGAAGGCAAGGGAGAAGTGAAGGAATATGAGAGATAGGTAAACCAGAAGGGAACATGCCAGTTGGTGCAATGGCGGGGGGTGGCGGGCTCTTGGCCTATGGTCTTGGTCACAGGATCAATCCTGTTACATGCAATACATGGGCCAAGGAAGAGAGAAAATTTTTGGATGTTGCAGTTCCAGGAGAACAAAGAAAATCTTCGATAAATGTTTCAGTGGTATATGGGAAAACAAGATTGCAGAAGGCTGAGGACTTTAATTTTTATTCAGAATCCAACTTGTGTTTAGAAATAACTAAGGATTAGACAATCCTTAAATAGTAAATTCATGATAGCAGATTTTTAAGTCAATGGAAACAATTCTAGCCATCACAGATTTTTAGAAAAAATCAAATAAGCAATAGCAAATTATTTCCCAGTGGTGCAAATTTGAGCATCTTTTCCGTCAGTATTTTACTCCTGAAAGCGACGGATGTATGGAAAGACTTATGTCCAAGAGTATTCACTAAAGCATCATTTTAGTGAGTTGGAAATGACATAAATGCCCATAAATAAGGGAATGGTTAGATTGAATATGATAAAATATTAGGACATTGCACAATTTAGTGGCATGGAGGAAAAGAATAAGGTATAATATATAAGTATATATTCTTTTATTTAAAAAAGCAGAATATCAAACAGAATATCCAAAATCATTGACTAATATTGTTTAACAAAAACATGAAAAAATACATACACAGACAAAAGACTGGAAGGAAATGAACTAAAATATAAGGGTAGTTGCTCTGAATATTAATATTGTGGTTGGGCTTCATTTTATTCTTTATACTTTTTAATTTTTAAATTTTATATAAAATATATATATTATACTTATTAGTAGGACAAAATTCAGTAACTCCTAATTTAAAAGACCAAAAGAGAGGACAATATAAATAAAACATTAGATTTTTTTCCTTAACAACACATACATGCAGCTGTACACATACATGCACGTGCGCGCTCACACACACACACACACACACACGCACACACATATATATCCCTTCTCTTAGCTTAGAAGAAGCAGAAATATACTCTATTCACTGCTTATGGAAATTGGGCAGACCTGGCCCTGTGCCCCCTGGGTTTGGTGAATAAGTGACCTACCTACATCAGGCTTCAGAATAAAAATGGGCTTGACAATTTTTTAAAAACAAACTTGTTTAAATATGCTTTTAATAGAACTCAATGGAAAATACATGAAATAAGTAAATACTAGGAGCTGGTAAAATCTCTTTTCAGAAATTCCAGCTGATAATTATTTCAGACATTTAAATAATGAGTTTTCAGTGATTCTATTATCTAAAAAACGTGTGCCCTGATTTAACCTAAGCGAGACAAGGAGGGAGCTATACAATAATGGTCCAACTTAGCAAATCATGAAACTACCTACCAGTCTTTGAAAAATTTCTTAATGCCGTTATTCATACACATCCTAGAATTATTTTAAAGTTCCATTTAAATCCTGTGTCTTACGTTCCCTTATTTTCAGCTCATGATAAACAGGAATAAGATTAAGTTGTATCTTCATAATTAATTTATTGGGTACTAAGCAGAAAATCTTAAGACCTATAGATTTGTATAAATTCTCATCGACCTTAATTACATCTAAATGAGCTAAGCTGCACTGCTGCGAAGAGCACTGAGGCGAAGAGAAGGAATCAAAACAGGACAATCTTCAAAATTAGGTAGAGTATTCTAAAAGGTTTATAAAACAGACAAAAATGAAATAAAGACATTATGCTAATTCTGAATATGGAATATATTCAGAGGGATTTTAAGGACAATTCTGTTTCTCTGTCTGTATGTCACCAAATGCCTTAACAAAATGCCCCAAGGTCAAAATAATAGTCTAGGTCCATGGAAGGGAAATATTGTATAACTTAGCATGAAATATATTTTCTCTGCTCCCGTTTTCTGATTCTAAGGTATAAAATGGAAAGAGGCATTTCTGGCAATGGTCTCAAACCATCCCCAAGCAGCAATAGGCACCATTCAGAAGACATCCTCAGCTTCACAAGGAGGAGCAAGTATGTTTATCATCATTGATGGTAATAGAGTAGATGGAGTGAGGGCTTTATGGTGAGAACATTCAGTCTATAGAGCCTATGCAGAAGTGGCATCTTTGAAACATCTGTAAGCAGATATTCGGTCAGACCTTGAACATGAGCCACAGTAACTTTAAAAATGGTCAAGTGAATTGTAAATGCCATTAGATTTAATATTTCAACATTTCATCTTTGGAGCTGGAACACAGTCCAATTCTTTATATAGTGATGAGGCATAATAGTCCCAAGATGGATAGGAATTTCTGGGGGGCAAGTCTATTTGTGGAAGTGGGTGGGGTGACTCCCAGTTCCAGGGAGCAGAACGGAGAAAAATGGACTCTACAGGTTGGGTAAAAGTGAGCATGGATTTCAGCTGCATGAGACATGAACTGGCCAATGCATGTGTGAGACTCAAGGTCTGAAGCAACAGCATCAAGGGAGTTGCTGACAAGGTATAACATGGTCTGAAATGAAGTGAATATGTTGGAACAATGAAGATTAGCTAGTGGAATTCTAAAAGAGGGATGCAAATGATTCCTACAGGTACAATGGCATGATGACGTGGGGGTGCCATAGTATAGGTAAGCGAGGCAGTGATATGGTATGCAGAAGGTGTCTATGATGAAAGAGGAAATTTGGTTTAGGGTTATATATTAAATAGGTACAATTTATATTATATACACAATTGGAAAATAAATATTGAAACCTAATTTAATAAAATGTTTCAGCACTATATAAATTATTTATATGAATATTCCAGGGCCCATTATGGTCAAGCATAGTGTTTTATTCTCTGTAGGTTTCTTAAGTTCTAGTAATTACGGTTAGGGACGTTAAGTTCTAAAATACTTTTTTGCCTCCTAAATAATTTTAAACTTGTGAGAATTCAATGAATTAATAGCTGTAAAGCATGGAATGTCTGCGTCCCTCCAAAATCCATGTGGAAACTTACTCTCCATCGTGGTAGTATTAATAAGTATCAAAGTGATTGAGTCATAAAGGCTCCACCTTTGAGAATGGAATACATGTGTTATAAAGAGGCTTTGTAGAGCTGGCTGGCTCTTTCGTCTCTCCTGCCATGTGAAGTAATAGTGAATGTCTCCTTTCACCTTTATGCCAGGTGAGGACACTGAAGGTGTGATTGGTAAGAAACAGGCCTTCATCAGACACTGAATCTGCTAGTGTCTTGATCTTGGACTTCCCTGCCCACAGAACTGTGAGAAATAAATTTCTGTTGCTTAGAAATTACCTAGTCTAAGAATTTTGTTATAATAGCATGACAAGACTAAGACAGGTGGTCACTGAAAACCTCCCAATATATCCTCACTTTTCTTGCAAATAAAGAATAAAATCTGAATAAAATAACAAGATCGGGAAGTATAAATCCATTCTCTACTACTTCTAGTAAGTAACTAAATAAAGCTGCTTTGAGGAAGGGCCAGAGTGAAGATTTTGCTATCTAACATCTAATTTCCTGAGATACATAACTGAAAGACTATTATTTTATTTTGAAGCAAATTAAGAGTCCTGAAGTGACCGACTCTTCCTACTGAAAACCCATAAGATAAAACCATTTTTTAGATTCATTGCCTCTTCTCTGAGATATTCATTCACGATTAAAGGGTGTGTAGGGGGCCAGAAGAGAAGAAATTCACATTCACAGACCTGATAACCTTTCCTGAGCTGCCTTTATCTCAGTCTCCAAAAGTTTATCACTCCCTCCCTCTTTATTGCCACACCTACAACCATTTACTTAGTAACGATAATACTTAATATTCCACAATATACTATTTATCTTCATGTTTTTTCCTATTGCAGACCAGGAGTTATTTGAGAGCAAGAGCAAATCTTATTCATCCAATGTTTCCAGCCTACTGCATAATACTTAGTATATGAAAGGTGCTTAATAAGTGCTGAGTCATTTACATGTATTATTTTGTTGAAACTATTATCCTGGGAGACAGATATTACTGTGCTTACTTTAATGATTAAGAAACAGGATTCAATAGGTTGGATAAATTGTCTACAGCCACATGGACTTCAGTGGAAGAGTTTAGATTGAACATATATACATTTTACCCATTTTAAGGTGAATTTTTCTTTTCATACACAAAAAGCTCTGAAATTGGGATGTTTCCCCATTGATGGCAAGTTTTAGTCACTGTCTTTTAGGTGACGTGATGTGGTTTTCATTTTTGTGTATTTGAGGACCTAGTCATGGCTCTCCATATTGTTTTCATTCCGGTTAAGAGTGTGCTTGGAGTTGCACATGATGAGCTCAGCTGTTGTTGATAATATCTACCAAGGGAGAACTGCTTGAAACCCAGGAGTCTGGGGCTGCAGTGAGCTATAACTGTGCCACTGCACTCCAGCCTGGGTGACAGAATGAAAACTCATCTCTAAAAATGCAGAAAAATATGGCAACAGAAAAGCAGAACATAACTGGATACTAGTGAAGTAAATATTCCCAATTGGAAGAATGCCAAAATTCTATATTTTTTTTTTGCTAAGCAATAACCAAATGCATTTAGAACCTACCAAAGGAACATATACCCACCAATAGATAAAACTGTGTTAACATTATTGTTAGATCAGTTTGCAGGATGGACAGGCACTAGAGGGCAAGAAAGGTGAACATAGCAGGAAAACTCAGGGCATTGATGCTCTCAGCTGAAAGGAGAACAATGGTGAGGGAGAACTAGCAGCACAATTCAACAGAATCTTCTATGATGATGGAAATGCTATATAACATGTACTGTCCAATACAGTAGCTGCTAGCACATGTGGCTATTGAGCATGTGAAATATGGCCAGTGCAAATAAGAAAATAAATTTTAATTTCTTTTTGGTTAATTTAAATGTTAACAGTCACATGTGCCTAGTAGCTGCTCTTTTGGACAGTACAGAGCTAGACAGCGTAAACCAATCTCCTTCTTTAGGGAAGCTGATGGTTACTAAGTTTGACGGCAATGTGAGTTTCAGTCTCTTTTGAAAAGTGCAAATATAGCCATTTCACAGTGTTGTTGGGGGTTAATGAAATGCTATATGGATTGTGCTTAACATAAAGTGTGGTACGTAGGAAATGAGACTAAATGGAAGTAGTAGTAATAGTGAATATAGGAATAGCAGCAGTTGTGATAATTGTATTATTTTTGTCTTTGCTGACAAACAGAAAGTAAGGACTGAATAGTTCAATAAGCAGGAAGTCAGAAAGAAATTATCCCTGCCAAAATCAAAGCAAACTGCCTAGAAATTAGGAAGTTCATTGTAGGCTGTCTATAAACCCAGCAAATATTGATCAGCCTGAAATTTTCAGAAGGTGAATTACTGCACATGAAATGTTTCCAGATATATATCTGCATTAAAAAAAGTTGTAGTGTCTTGTCCCCTCCTCTAATTCTTAAAAGAATTCCAGATTAGTCTTAGCATGCTAGAGTTCTAATAAGGATAGGATCTTTTTACTAACCACAAAGAGGGATATTTTGTTTGCCAAGGGGAACCTTGGATAAATACTAATAAGAAGGGATGTCCTTGCTGAGCTCATACTAAGGGCAAGCCTGTTTTTTATAACTTCTGTATAGCCCTTCAGAGAATTTACTGGCCTATGTTAATTACTTAATATACATCAGGGGTGTGTGTGTGTGTGTGTGTGTGTGTGTGTGTGTGTGTGTGTGTATAAAGACACAGGACTAAAAAGGACAATGAAGACTGGGATGGGGTAATATCATGGCATCTCTACTCACCCAAATCCTTGATCTAGTTTAAAGACGTTAGGAAGAAATGAGTTAAGAAGAGAACCAAGAGAGCTAAGCAGTTTTTCAACCTTTGCAGAGAATCCAAGGCCACTTAAACATCTGGAAAACTGGCAGCCTTGGGAACAGTGAAAGGTAGCACCTTCAGCACATACATTAGCTGTTTGATCTATACTATCAGAAAGGGCTGTGGCAAGGCTGCCTCAAGTAGGGGACCTGGATAATGGAACACTCAAGTAGCACAGGAAGAACTGAGTTGAACTTGCCTGGGCAGTAGCACTGAAGGACCACCCTGTTTACAGCATCCCAGAAACACTTGTGGAAAGGCCTTAGAAAGGGGGCTGAGGTCCTCCTGATCAGACCAGTTCAGTATAAGCAGGCATTAAAGTGACCTAATTTGTCCTCACAGGATGATGGTGATGCCAGAGGACACTGGGGTACACTTGTTGTTTTGTTACTTTGGAGTTCCTGTTATTATTCGAACCTTTTTGAGTTTTTATAGTTGTATGCCACAACGATTTAGGGTGGAGTTAGTCCAGGGTAGCGCTGGCACCAATAAAGGGCTGTTTGTTGAAAGCCTGCTCATCATTTGCCTTTTTATTGCTACCAGAACAACAGCAACTAGAATCACTAAATCTAACACTTGAATAAAGGCTCTTCAGAGGGCTTAACAGTGGCAATTACCAAACAGTCCACACCAACGGTTCTTGGCAGGAAGTGAAGAACAAGAAGTAAAGAATTACTCCATGAAGTGAAAAATTGGGGAAGTGCTTCAAATAGAAAATATGTAAATTTACAAAATGGGAGGACCACCAGCACAAACAACTGTTCTCTTGAGAAATAAAAATCCGATAAAATTTAAGAATATACCCAGCCTCTTTCAGGAGCACCCTATTCAAAATGAAACATTAAACCACAATGGGAGATAAACCAAAAGCTTATCTGTATTGTTTGACTCAACCTACAATGGTTGAAATAAGATTTTTTTTTTTCTGACAAAAGTCATATTGATTGAAATTCCTGTTTCATTGACACTTTCCTATTCTCTGGGAATGGTCAGTTGTCATAACGTAAGGATAGACAGGGGGACATTTATTTTCTTCCATCCCTTAAATTTGATGTTTCACTTTGGATGATCTCTATGCCAAAATTTTACCTAGAAGTGTTGCTCATATCCTGGCCATGTCATTTAATTAACAAAACTGAAATACTTAGCTTGACCATGTAATTTGGGTAACAAAAATGAGAAATAATTTTAAACAGTGTTAAGCAAACTTCATGAAATGAATTATTTTTGCATGATGACTGGGCATTAAAGAGGATTAGAGAGAGAAAGAACGGAAGAAAGTTGGAATTGCACAGGTCAGAGGGAACAGATCAAAAGGTAAAGAGTACATACGGTGTTCCAAGTTTAGTTGACAAATTGGACATACATAAATCACTGGGACCAGATGGCATTCACCCAAGAGTTTTGAAGGAACTCAAGGATGAAATTGTGGAGCTGTTGGCCAAATGTGTAAACTGTTGTTGCAAATAGTCACCTTGTGAGAGTACTGGGAGATTGCTGATATGATTCCTATCCATAAGCAGGACTCTAGAGAAAACCCTGGGAACAAGATGTAGATCAGCAAGACTGGCTTTCCAGGCATAAAAAGATGAAAAGAATAATAAAACAGGGTCAGTGCCACTGAACACCTTTATGTAACTCACTTACTGGGGTAAAAGCTGCATAGTTTTGGTAAAAAGAAATCATGTCACCACTATGGCATTGTTGAGTTCTGAGGTATTAAACAATAATTGTGTGGCCAAATTACGGACATAATTTACTTTTCTTTTTAAAGCACTTTGAAAAGATTTACTTAAAATTTCTCCTTAACAAAATATATCTGAGTTAGCATGAGGTTGTTTTCTGTCACATATAAAAAACTAACAATGTTAGAAAACAGAGTTTGGTTGAGTGTGCTGGCTCATGCCTACAATCCCAGCACTTTGGGAGGCTAGGCAGGAGGATCACTTGAGCTCAGGAGTTCAAGACTAGCCTGGGAAACATGGCAAGATCCCATCTCTACAAAATAAAAAAATAAAATTAGCTGGGCATGGTGGTGAACACCTCAAGTCCCAGATATTTGGGAGAGGTTGAGGTGGGAGGACTGATTGAGGCTGAGAGATTGAGGCTGCAGTGAGCTTTGATAGTGCCACTGAACTCCATCCTGGGTGACCAAGTGAGATCCTGGTCTTAAAATAACAAAAATATAAACAAAAACACCAAAGAGCTCATAAGGAACATTTTCCTTGGTGTATCCTATAGAAGTTGTGAGATAGTCTTATTTTTGTAAGTTGATTTGCATGGAACTTTAAAGTGAAAATTTTAAATGTATATATCCTCCTAATTTCTAGCCAACAAGGATCTATCAATCCAAAATGCTAACAGTGGGAAATTTCAAAAGGATATTTCAATAGGAAAAAATATGTTGGGCTAATTTGAATGTGTATTTCAAAAGGAGACTTACAACTTGCCTCTCAAGCAGGTTCTGTAGTCACTGTAGTTTAAAGCTCTAACAGAACTAAGGATGTTGTTAGGGAGAATGCCTTCAACAAATCGGGAGTAGTTGCAGGGCACAGGGCTTTGCATGCAGAATGGAGCAGGGATGAACCCACCTAGAATGCCTGTAACTTGTGCCAGCTGCAGTACACGTGTATCCTTATTTGTCACACTGACTGTAAAGTAGATGATACTTTAAAACTTTGGATCCTATAATTAGCAATACCGTATTGTACACTTAAAAATTGTTATAATAGATCTCAGGTTAAGTGATTTTACAATAATTAAAAAGGGCAATAGACTTGATGTTTTAGAAAATACATATTTCTACAAAACAGGCAAACACTTGTTATAAGTGTTTTTTTCATGACAACATAAATCTTGCCTTAGTTTCTTTTTATACATATCGATTGACCCACTCTCTTCTCTCTCCTTAGGATAATTTTGTATTTTCTATTTCTAGAAGGTGAATGTAATGTGTAAAGGCAAAATAAAAACACTACTCATGTGAGTGACATGCATTTTCTTCTGTTGCAGATATAAGAGAATAAATTGAAGAGAAATGAACTTTCTCAGAGTCATACTGTTTAGAGAGAGTAGAAATAAGATTAAAAACCAATGTCAGTTTGTCACTGAATTCTGTGGTTTTGAAAGGTGGTCATTAATGTCTAATTATTTGATTTAAATTTATTCCCACAAAAAAAGGTAGTCTTGCACAAAACGGACTCTGCTTTTCTGATAGTATTGTTCAAGCTGTTACTACTCAGTTAGCTTAGTCTCATACTTCTGCTCTCCCAAAGAATCATTAACCATTTCCCAGTTAAGCTGCCTTTAGGTCAATTCTAAGAGCTGAAAATTTAAATAAGTTCAACAAAGATATAAACAATTAGTTTTTCATCTATGGCTATTTATTAAAATAAATTAAAAGAAAACTTTTGTTCTGTTTTGAATCAGAATGGAATTTCAGAAAATGTTCATGATATGATTTGCCTGTGTCCCCACCCAAATCTCATCTTGAATTGTGACTCCCACAGTTTCCAAGTGTTGTGGGAGGAATTTGGTGGGATGTGATTGTTTTATGGGGGTAGGTCTTTCCTGTGATCTTTGCATGATAGCAAATGAGTCTCATGAAATCTGATGGCTTTAAAAAATAAGAGTTTGCCTGCACAAGCTCTTTCTGCCTGACACCATCTACATAAGATGTGACTTGCTCCTCCTTGCCTTCTGCCATGATTGTGAGGCTTCCCCAGCCATGTTGAACTGTAAGTCCAATTAAACTTCTTTCTTTTGTCACTTGCCCAGTCTCAGGAATGATTCCTTAAAGTTTTTATCAGCAGCAAGAAAACAGACTAATACAGTAAATTGGTATTGAGAGTGGGGTGTGGCTGAAAAGATATCTGAAAATGTGGAAGCAACTTTGGAAGTGGATAACAGGCAGAGGTTGGAACAGTTTGGAAGATGAAGACAGGAAGACAGAAGTCAGGAAAAGGTGGGAACGTTTGGAACTTCCTAGAGACTCGTTGAGCGGCTTTGACCAAAAGCCTGACAATGATAGAGACAATAAGGTCCAGGCTGAGGTGCTCTCAGATGGAGATGAAGAACCTGTTGAGAAATAGAGTAAAGGTGACTCTTGTTATGTTTTAGCAAAGAGACTGACAGCATTTTGGCCCTGTCCTAGAGATTTGTGGAGCTTTGAACTTGAGAGAGATGATTTAGGATACCTGGCAGAAGAATTTTTTTTTAGTATCATTTAGGCATTTATTATTGAAAAATAGAGAACATTTTTTAAAAGTTTTTATGCATCATGGATGTCTTTAAGATACTGGTTAGTACTCTGCATTGTGGAGAATACATTTCTAAGCAGCAAAGCATTCAAGAGGTGACTTGGATGTTGTTAAAAACATTGTTTTATAAGGGAAGCAGAGCATAAAGGTTCAGAAAATTTGCAGCTGGACAATGTGATAGAAAAGAAAAACCCATTTTCTGAGGAGAAACTGAAGCCAGCTGCAGAAATTTGCATAAATAATGAGGAGCTGAATGTTAATTCCCAAGACAACAGTGAAAATGTCTCCAGGGCCTATCAGAGGTCTTCACAGCAGCCCCTCCCATCACAGGCTTGGAGGCCTAGGAGAAAATGGTTTTGTGGGCCAGGTCCAGGGTCCCCATGCTGTTCAGTCTCGGGACTTGGTGCCCTGCATCCCAGCCATTCCAGCAGTGACTAAAAGGGGCCAAGGTACAGTTCAGGCTGTTGCCTCAGAGGATGGAAGCCCCAAACCTTGGCAGCTTCCATGGGGTATTGAGACTGCAGGTGCACAGAAGTCAAGAATTGAGGTTTGGGAACCTCTGCTGCCTAGATTTCAGAAGATATATAGAAACATGTGGATGCCCAAGTAGAAGTTTGCTGCAGGAGCAAGGCCTCATGGAAAACCTCTGCTAGGGCAGTATAGAAAGGAAATGTGGGGTTGGACCCCAGACAGATGCCCTACTGGGGCACCACCTAGTGGAGCAGTGAGAAAAGGGCCACTGTCCTCCAGACTCCACAATGGTAGATTCATGAGAGCTTGCACTGTGCACCTGGAAAAGTTGTAGACACTCAACACCAGCTCATGAAAGCAGCCAGGAGGGAGGCTGTACCCTGCAAAGCCACAGGGGTGGAGCTGCCTGAGACCATGAGAACCCACCTCTTGCATTAGCATAACCTGGAATGGGAGACATGGAGTCAAAAGAGATCATTTTGGGGCTTTAAGATTTGACTACCCTGCTGGAATTAGGACTTGCATGGGACCTGTAGCCTCCTTGTTTTGGTCAATTTCTCCCATTTGGAATGGGTGGATTTACCAAATGCCTGTATCACCATTGTATCTAGGAAGTAACTTATTTTTGATTTTACAGGCTTAGAGGCAGAAGGGACTTGCCTTGCTTCAAATGAGACTTTGGACTGTGGACTTTTTAGTTAATGATGAGATAAGACTTTGGGGACCTGTTGGGAAGGCATGACTGGTTTTGATATGTGAGAACATGAGATTTTGGAGGGGCCAGGGGCAGGAAGATATGGTTTGTCTGTGTCCCGACCCAAATCTTATCTTGAATTGTAACTCCTACAATTTCTATGTGTTGCGGGAGGAAACTGGTCGGAGGTCATTGAATTATGGAGGCGGGTCTTTCCTGTGCTGTTCTCGTGACAGTGAATGAGTCTCATGAGATCTGATGGTTTTAAAAAATGACAGTTTGTCTGCAAAAGTTCTCTCTTTGCCTGCTGCCATTCACCTAAGATGTGACTTGCTCCTCCTTGCCTTTCACCATGATTTTGAGGCATCCCCAGCCATGTCAAAGTGTAAGTTCAATTAAACTTCTTTCTTTTGTAAATTGCTCAGTCTTGGGTATGTCTTTATCAGCAGCATGAAAACAGCGGGTTTAGTTCAAATTGAAAGATATGGAAATGTAAGCATAGGGAAAATGTGTTTGCTTGAGGTCACAGAGCTTACACATGGTAGAGTTGGAAATGGTCAGAGGAGCTTCACAGCTGTATACACTCACTATGGGTCCTTTTCTAAAGATTGGTCTGCTGATAGAGTGAGACTCTGTAAGGCCTAAAAGAGATCAGCTGCTACAGAAATAAGAGAGGAATGGTGAAACCAAAGTCTGTATAGCGCTAGAAGATTTTGTGGTCCCAGCTCAGTCAGAATGGAGGAACCTCACAAAGTTTCTTGGGCAATAAAGGTATCTGAGATGTCAGAAAGGCTAAAGCTTAGAAATAAGAATCATTCCTCAAAGTAAGAGGCACATCACTGGGTTAAGTTCAGTCGAAATAAACTGCCCTAGCAAATAAGTAATTCCAAATCTGACAGGCTCAGTAATCTGCTAGTAATTTAACTCCTGCCAGAACAAACACAGCACTCTTTAAAGAAAAGTAATACAACAATTCACAGTATAATAAAAAAAATTAAAAAAAACCCTCAAAATGTAGTTAAAAAAATCTATCAACTGAAATTAATGCCAAGATGATTAAGTATTAGAATTAGCAGACGAAGATTTTAAAGTATCTTGAATACATTAAGGAAAGTATGGCATAATGTATGAACAAATGAGAAACTGCAGAAGAGCAACACATGTTGTCAATAGGAACAAATGTAATTTCAGAACTAAAAATTGTAATATCCAAAACGAAAAATTCACAAAATAAAATTAGGTTGAAGATAGAATTAAAAAGGCCAATGAATGTATAGACAAATCAACAGGAAGCATCTTATTTCAATTACACAGAAAAAAACAATTTTAAGAAATGAACAGAGCTTCAATGATCTGTGAGAAAGTATCAAGCAGTCTACCACACATACAACTGACGTTCTGGAAGGTGAGGAGAGAATGCTCCTAAACAATCCAAATTCGGTGAAACACATACTTAAGAGATTCAAAAGCTCATTAGACCCCAGTAGGATAAATATAAAGAAAAACCTAAACTAGACACTTGATGGTTGAACTAATGAAAAGCAAATAAAGCAGCCAGAGAAAAGCAACATATTATATACAAATAAAAACAAATGAGTGACAGGGTTTATACAGACGCAGATCTAACACATACGACAACCATGGCAAAAAGATGTGTGGGTCACAAGAAGAACTCTACTGTTTCAATAATGCCACGTTTTATATGAAGTAATACAACATTAACTCTAAATTATGCCAAGTTAAGGATGTCTATTGTAATCTTTAGAGTAATCACTAAAAACAAATGACAAAAGCCACAGCTAAAAATTCAATTAAAAGAGGAATTAAAATTCAAGAGAGGAATAGAGAAAAAGAGAAATAAAAAACTAATGGGGCAAATAGAAAGAATAACAAAATAATAGATCGAATTCCAATGACATCAGTAATTATATGAAATGAAAATGGACTAAATATTTTAATCAGAAACCCATATTACCAGGCTGGATATAAAGGCAATCCAATTATATGCTGACGGTAAGAGGTACACTTTAAATGTAAACACAAAGGTGAACTAAAAGGATAGAAAAAAGACAAGTCATGACAACAGCAAAAGAAAGTCATATTGACATGAGACAAACTAGACTTTAAGACAGGAAGTGCTGCTAGGGATAATGAGGAATACTTCGTGATGATGAAAAGCTGAATTCATCACCATTATGCATTTGTAGATGTCTTATATCATGACTGCATGACCCAAAATGAACAGAATCAAAGTCAGAAATAGATAAATATATAATCATAGTGAAAGATTTTAATATCGCTATTTCAGTAACTGTTAGAACAAAAAGACATATATAATCAGCCAGAATATGCATTTGAACAACATTAAATGAAAGGAAGCTTACATTTATTCTATTCTACTAAAATGTAATTTATATAAACTTCTAAATTATATCCTATTTCCAATCTCTCTATATTAGTTGTATAATCATATCTGCAACATTTTTATACAATCTTTGGTTAATGAGTACTATATTGTGTGTCTGTCAGTGGTTCAAGACTCCTGAAAAAGAATTATAAATTGGGCTGGGCTGGGCCAAAAGACAACTGTGAAGGAGAAAAATCTGTCTCCATTCCATGGGAATTTATCCTATGCCATCTTCTATGACCTTCCACCCACGATCCAAATGCGTAAATGAAAAGTTATCACAGCCCTCCTTTTATTCCCAGAAAACAGGCATGCATTATAACAGTCTTCTGTAATCATATTTAATGATTATTTAGTTATTTAACAAAACATGAAATCTAATAATGGGCATTTCAGTCCAGGAGAGAAAGAAGGACAAGTTTATGAAAGCCAGTGAGGTTGATATTGACATGGAGGGATTGGGGAGAGGGTAAGGGATGGTAGAAGGAGGTGGCAGCAGGTCCTGGTACTTTCCTTAAACTATTTATGCTTCTTTATAAATACAAGGCATTACTTGAAAACATGCTTTTAAAAAGGAATAAATGCAGGTAACATATAAAATTTGTCCAATACAAATGTTTATATTGAAAATAAGAATCCTTGCTTATCTTTGCTCCGAATATGAACTGACCTTATTATTAACTATATTGTTAGGATAATTTTAATGTCTGGCAGCTAGAAAGTGAAGATAAAAATATTTAAAAATCAACACTTAACTTCCTTCACAAATTGGACTTTTCATGGCTTGTCAAAAAGTACATTTACAAAATTCATGCTAGAGGAGTCCTTCTCTGCTTCCGCTCTCATCCCTGAGTACCTCCAAACACATGAAGCCCATTTAAGGTTGGTGCCTTTACTTGCTAACTGCCTGCAATGTCCAAGGACAGAGACCCTATAAAAAGCTTGACTCAGCCTCTCACCTTCTACTGGAATTAGCTCTGGTTTCTAGCTTAATAGTTTCACATCTATATTTCTCTTCTCTCCATAGGCTCAACTGTAGGACAAAGACTCAGCAACGCTGTAGGTCACTGCCTCTCAGACTGCCAAGCTATTTTCCAAGGGACAAGTGATTCAAGCTTCAGAGACACAGTAGCCTATCTAGTTCAGCTTCTGGACCTCCACATTTCTGGGACGGGGAAGAATCCTCCTGTCTACACATTTACCATCTAGTATAATGGCTGATAAAATGCTGTGTTACTAACAAAATGTTAGTGACTAAAGTACAGAAGCATTAAGGTAGCACTTCAAAGCACAATGATTATCATAAAGTATCTAGAGACTGTGGTTCAAATAAAAGACATGAAATTTATTATTGGTTTCTATAATGAGTACAGGTGGGAGGCCACTCTGTTTCAAAATATAAAATGGGAAAAGGTACTTCAAAAACCCCAAGTGTCTGTAAAACTGTTTATATTAATAAACACAATGTTTTTTTATAACTGACCCAAAGATCATCAAAACTCCCATCCCCTCCTCATTGTTTTCTCTGGTCCTTGATTGGTGCTGTGCCTGACAAATTGTTCTTTTCTCCTTTTCTGATATACACTTTCAGCAATGCCAAGCACTTGTGAGATGGCTTCCTGGGGTCAGAGGTAGGCTGAGGAGGGCTTAGTGGGCAGGGGTTTTAGAAGCGGGTAAGGGAGGTAGAATTTCTCTCCTAAAAACTCCCGTGGAAAAAATGCATTTCTTTATTCTTTTTTTTCCTATGAGAAGCTAGTAAGATTGACAAAGGGATTAAACCCACAGCCTTGGCCTCATTAGCACCACACAATTTAAAAAAATATAATAAATATGTACCTTTTTTTAAATCTACTATTTTCTTAGTAATTTAAGTGTCATTATTCAAGACATTTTTCAAAAAGGCACCAAAAAGAAGCCTTTTTCTTTTTAATAATGGTGACTATATCTAATAATATTTAATAATATAAAGAGAATATAATTTTATTTAGAAATAAGTAACTAGCTTTGAATAGCATTTCCTATACACCAGTATGTTTGCGTTTTACTCATATTTATTTTGACCACATGAATACCCAAAGATGTAGGTATTATAAATATTCTCATTTTTGTAGATCAAGAAATCGAGGCATTGAAGGTTAAGTAATTTGCCGAAGGCCACATGGCTAGTATAGCAATGAAGTCGGGATGTGAATCAGGCATTTCAGATCCAGAATTCTTTTTCCTAATCACTGTGCTACATTGCCCTTCTTAAGGCGTGATCTAGAGTGGCATTTCCCACACTTTAAAATATGTATGAATCATCTGGCTGTCTTGTTAGAATGCAAATGCAGATTCCAATTCTGTATTCAGCATTCTGGGGTGAGGCCTGAGAGTCTGCATTTTTAGCAAGTTCCCAGGTGATTCTGGTCTTTGAGCTACAATTTGAGAAAAATATTACAATGCTCAAGCTGTATCACTGTCTGTTCTGGAAAAGCCTTTTTTTTTTTTAAATTTTAATAAGGAGGGCTAGGATTGGTGAGAGAGAAGAAATACTTAGGAATTAAAAATCTGCATGTAAATGTGCCTATATATTCTAAGATAAAAAATTCTACAGAGGGTGGCTTTTATTTTAAGTAGGCTTAATACAACCATAAAATTACCTTAGACGTCTGAGTACAGTTCCAATTTAAAAAGTTAAGTAGTATTCCAGGAAACTTATTAAAAATAGAGAAAAACACCCCTCCATTTCTGAATATACTTAATTTTCAAGTTTTCAGGTTTTAACTATAAAGCATTTCTTCTGATAATGAAATCAGAAGTTCATTACTTTCTCTCATATTTGATGAAAGTAATAGCATCCTTCGACACCCTTCAAACAATTGTTATAGCGGAAAATCCCACAGATAAGGCTGAAAATGGACAAAAAGGGAATTTGGCAACTTTCTGAGCAGGTTGGAACATGCCCCCAAAAGTGTTATAATTTGTCTGTTTCCTGAGATTCTCCCGAAGCAACCCTGATCCTTTAGCTCTTGAAATCTGTAGGCCTTCAAGTTCCCTGTTAAAATACAAATAATGTGCTTACAGTTAACACCACACGGGGACGGCTTTCCAACCAGGATCCCTAGTGGAGTCAGTTCTTTAAGTTCAACAGGAGGGGTTACTAGCGAAAGGCAAAAATCCCTGAGCGAAAGTTCCACCAAGTTCAATGTGTCAGACTTACAGTTTTGCACATGCTAGCCTGAGCATTTATTATTGAATTCACTTCCAAGAGTCAGGTATTATAGACTTACAGCTTCTATATGAGCTGAATTGCCCCCATGGAATCAGTGAGGGGCTGTGTGTGTGTGTGTGTTTTAAGCAAAAGAAAACACCTATTTGGTTTATAAATACCTTTATTACACTCCCTGCTGATTCAATGAAATTTTGATTCGCATTCATAATTACTAACTTCATTTAAGGAAATGTGTGTGTGAGTGATTCAGTAATTATTTGAGACACTTGCAGATAGGAGGACTTTCAAAGGCTGACTAAAGATGTGAAGGCAGATCACAGTTTGTCCAATTTCTTTTGACTTTCTTTAGATGATAATACCTGCTAATTAGAGAGAGCAAACAAAGCAATGGTTGGTAACTCACTTTTAAAATTCAATATGATTATTCTCTGAAAGTAGACTGCTATTTCTCAAAGGGTAAGGGTAAGCAGCTCTGACTATTTTCGGGTAGTCTATTGGCTATGCAAATCACATTTAACAGTATTATATGTAGGTGTTTAATCAGAAGCTTATTCCAAAATTATTTATTTAATTGGTCAGTCGAAAGCAAGAGAAACACAGTCTTGGAAGCAAAACAAAACAAAACAAAAAACGCAGATGGTAAATGGCAACGTTGATTCTAGATTCTACAGTATCTACCATTCCCATGACCCAGACAGTTTCAGCCTGTAGCTTGCATTTTGTTGTGACTTGAAACATTAAGTGTCTTAAAGTATGTTCTCGTTACTTAAAGCCGATGAGTCGAGTGCATATACTCACTTAAATTCTTAAGGAAAAACAATAAGTAGTTTTTATTTTTTTTGGAAGCTGTCTTGTAAATAATACTTTGCGAAGAAAATACACAAAGGTGAAAGCTAAAATCCATTGAAAATTACCAAGTTTCCCTGAAATAGAGTTTTGACATCATGCAGATAAAATTTTTAAGTAATTAAGTGAACTCTCATATTTTCCACAGACTGTAGCCAATTTTCAAGACTATCAAATAAGAGTTATACCAATTCTTAAGCATTCAAATACTTACAGAAAAGCATAAGTGAAATAAAATTGATTTTTTAAAACCAGATAACTCATACTACATGTGAGACAGGTTTACATATTAAATTATTAATTTATTAAATTAATCAGGATACAAAATCAATGTGCAAAAATCCCAAGCATTCCTATACACCAATAACAGACTTAAAGAAAGCCAAATCAAGAATAAACTACCATTCACAATTGCTACAAAGAGAATAAAATACCTAGGAATACAACTAACAAGAAATGTAAAGGACCTCTTCAATGAGAACTACAAACCACTGCTCAACAAAATAAGAGAGGACACAAACAGAGAAATATTCCATGTTCGTGGTTAGGAAGAATCAATACCATGAAAATGGCCATACTGCCCAAAGTAATTTATGGATTCAAGGCTATACCCATCAAGCTACCAATGACCTTCTTCACAGAACTGGAAAAAACCACCTTAAACTTTCTATGGAACCAAAAGAGAGCCCACATAGCCAAGTCAATTCTAAGCAAAAAGAACAAAGCTGGAGGCAACACACTACTGAACTTCAAACAAAACTACAAGGCTACAGTAATCAAAACAGCATGGTACTGGTACCAAAAGAGAGATACAGACCAATGGAACAGAACAGAGGCCTCAGAGGCAACACAACATATCTACAACCATCCGATCTTTTACAAACCTGACAAAAACAAGCAATGGGGAAAGAATTCCCTGTTTAATAAATGGTGTTGGGAAAACTGGCTAGCCATGTGCAGAAAGCAGAAACTGGACCCCTTCCTGACACCTTACACTAAAATTAACTCCAGATGGATAAAAGACTTAAACATAAGACCTAACACCATAAAAACCCTAGAAGAAAATCTAGGCAAAACCATTCAGGACATAGGAGTAGGCAAGGACTCCATGACCAAAACACCAAAGGCATTGGCAACAAAAGCCAAAATAGACAAATGGGACCTAATGAAAATCCACAGCTTCTGCATGGCAAAAGAAACAGTCATTAGAGTGAATTAGCAACCAACAGAATGGGAAAAAATTTTTGCAGTTTACCCATCTTACAAAGGGCTGATATTTAGAATTTACAAAGAACTCAAACAGATTTACAAGAAAAAAAAAAACAAGCCCATTCAAAAGTGGGCAACGGATATGAACAGACACTTTACAAAAGAAGACATACATGAGGCCAACAAACATATGAAAAAATGCTCATCATCAGTGGTCATTAGAGAAATGCAAATCAAAACTACATTGAGATACCATCTCATGCCAGTTAGAATGGCAATCATTAAAAAATCTGGAGACAACAGATGCTGGAGAGGATGTGGAGAAATAGGAACACTTTTACACTGCTGGTGGGAGTGTAAATTAGTTCAACCATTGTGGAAGACAGTGTGGCGATTCCTCAAGGACCTAGAAATAGAAATTCCATTTGATCCAGCAATCCCATTACTGGGTATATATCCAAAGGACTATAAATCGGTCTACTATAAGGACACATGCACACGAATGTTCACTGCAGCACTGTTTACAATAGCAAAGACCTGGAACCAACCCAAATGCCCATCGATGATAGACTGGACAAGGAAAATGTGGCACATACACACCATGGAGTATTATGCAGCCATCAAAAACTATTAGTTTGTGTCCTTTGTAGGGACATGGATGAACCTGGAGACCATTGTTCTCAGCAAACTGACACAAGAACAGAAAATGAAATACCGCATGTTCTTACTCATAGGTGGGTGTTGAACAATGAGAACACATGGACACAGGGAGGGGAGCACTACACACTGGGGTCTGTTGAGGGGATTGGGGAGGGACAGCGGGGGGGGAGTTGGGGAGAGATAGCATGGGGAGAAATGCCAGATATAGGTGATGGGGAGGAAGGCAGCAAATCACACTGCCATGTGTGTACCTATGCAACTATCTTGCATGTTCTTCACATGTACCCCAAAACCTAAAATGCAATAAAATAAATAAAAATAATAATAAATTAATTTTCTTATCTGACAGCAAATTTGGCTGAGTCCAGCTAGATACTCTGTACATTAGAACATAGAATCCAGCATAGGCCTTGCAAAAAAAAAAAGTTAGGTAAAACTAGCTTTTCTCTTTGCCAAAAACAATTTATACTTGGCATCACAAAAATAGAAACATAATTTTGAAATGAGAGGATGTTATTAACTCCTCTGATAGTTAGATTGAAATAATTGCAAGGCTGTACGATTAAAACATTTTTCAGATTCTAATTCTAACCATGCTTAAACATGCAGTAAGAAAACGTACCACACATTTCTTATCTAATCAGTGAAACCCAGGTTTTGTCATGATCAATATTCTCAGGAATATAAGCTATGTGTGATTTTTTTCAAGTGTCCTAAGACATATCTTTCTTTATTGTTGATTTGTGTAATAATTATGTCTTGTAGACTTCTTTTGAATCGAACATATTCGTATTTTATATCTAATTAATCGATTTAATAATCAATCACCTCTGGTACAGCTACTGAGAATTCCTGAAATGCCTAACTGGAAACAATCTGCCAGATTTATGCCAAATGTTTCTTGTATAGTTTGTTGACCTTCTATGAATATTTACTGTTTTGTACCATGTAGTTTAAAAATCATACCACAAAATGGACTGAAAGTATAGCTCACATTATTAAAAAAAGACTGAATAACAAAATCATTTATTTTCCTTATTAATGGTATTAGCCATGGGGTTAAGTATAAACACAATGTGACAAATATTTAATATCAGATGTTAAAAATCTTTTAGTGAGAAATTTTAATACTTCCTCTAAGACTTCACCAACTATAACTAATTACGTAATAAAATAACCTGGGTTGGTGTTTAATTTGCTTGCAATTCCCATGTTTACTTTTTAAAGTAGTTGCTTATAAACAGCACAAAAGTCCAAAGATAGAAGGTGGTCAAAATAAGAATTACTATTATAAAGTCCAAAGTTTTTCTCTTTCACAAGACACTGAATAATCAATGTTTTCCCCTTGCCATTAAAATCACACATCTGAGAGATATCTATTTCCTTCTTTTCTCTTAATAACCCAATTTCAGTTTAACTGCCTAAATAGTTTTAATGGATACATTTGGCATTGGACAGCTTTTGGGGAAATGAATGGCTATTAAGTGTGTTTACTACTCCTCAGTTGTATAAAACATACCTTTCCAGCATTTAAGGACACCCTCTAATTGTTGTATTGCAGGATTTAGTGATTCAGTCATTGTTCATCTTATTTATATTCTTCTTGGTGTCATAGGTTTCAATTTGTTTTCTGTCAGACTTCAAACTTCAGGACCAATCTTTCTAATGAAAAACCTTCCTATTTCTTTGTAATTTTAAATATTTCCTCCCCTGAATTGTCTCCGTTTACATTCAATGTACTAAAGGATGTCCCAATCAGAATGGCATAAAGTGGTTTGTCTGAGTAACAGCATCTGGTGGTTTTGCAGGGAAGTGTGTTTTCTGCTTTATTTTAAAATCTGGATGACATCAGCATTCATGGGTTCTCTCAGCTGCAGAGGTATCTACTTAAGGGCTAGTAGTGTAAGGTGCAGGAAAGTACAAAATACTATTTAAAGGGAAAGAAAAAAATTTATTCTGATTCTCTTTTCACCAGTTTTAGAGCCAGAATACAATTGATCTACATTCTATGCACACATATGCTGACAATATAAAATGTGAGGATGTTTTTATATTTTAGGCTTCCTGAGGGCCAAACAGAACACAAATATAATCCTTAGCTAATCACTGAATGATTAAATGGAGCATTGTCCCACAGTCTTGTCTAGCCAAATACTATGGTCAAGTGATCACTATGCCATAGGAGGAAAATATATGTGGATAAAAATATTCCTCCACATTCTCTCTTCTCTTTTTGCTTCAGTTGATTCCACATACTCTTTTCTTTCAGATATAGAGTCGTAGATTAGACCAGGCCAAGACCAAAGGCTAAGTACTTAGCTTTTTAATGCTTGAGCAGATTTGGCTGAATCCAGGCAGATATTCTATGCATTGGTAGAAACAGTACTAGATCAGAACCATGCTATAGATAATCTCAATGAAACAAATTACAATGATTGTATAGAGAGGAGAACCTAGAAAATGGAATGGAAAGATCTTACGGAGGAAAAATATAATCATATACTCAAATGTCAAAAATATAATCATATACTCAAGCCTTCAAGGGTATCAGGAAGTCAAAGTATGCATCTAGCTTTTGCAGAAGAGATGACAGACTGCTGGGATAACTTTCAACAGAAAAAAAGATGGACCGTAACAGGGTAGGCTGTTCACTGGCTTGGGCAGCTCCCCTTGGTGAGGGAAAAAGAAACACTTCAATTCCTCCCTCTTCTTCACACATGAAGGAACATTTCTCTAGTTTCTTATGGAAAGAGAATAAAAGAGGAGAGAAGGACCAACAGGGGTGACTCTAACTTATTCTATCTCTTATATTATCTTTTTAACCTCATATAAAATGAGACAGTGGAATTTAGAGTAGGGCCTTGAATGGGCTATTTTAGAAGAGCACCAAGAAAGACAGTGGGATGTAAAGGGTAAAATTGAAAATATTGGAGATATAGAAAAATTGGGGACATGAATCTAAGTACAGTTATATCAACTCTATTGCAGATGGAAAAATAAATAAAGGCAAGGAAAACAAGAAAAATAATCTTTGAAGCAAAATGAAAATGCAAGGCTAAAATCTGGCAGAAAACCCACTCCATCCTATGAGCAAGTTGCTGGCTGGCTGGCTCTTCTGTCACTAATTCCCTTAGGGCCCACTGCCTCCTATCCCCCTGGATGAAGGCGAGAAAGACCTAAACTCAATCCCTAAATGCCTCATGAGTTTAAGAGCTTGGATTTTGGAGTCCGCCTTGGGTTTTCATCCCAGATCTGCCACTTTGACACCGGTGTCATCTTGGACAATTGATGTAACTTTTCTGTGCTTCAGTGTCCTGGTCTACAAATGGGGGTAATCTAAAGCACTTAGCACCTAGGGACAAATGGGAGAATTAAAAAGAGATAATGTGTTAAGAAGGCCTAGCATAGGTTCTGGCTTATAATAAATGTTCAGTAAATGCCAGTTAGTATTATTATCCTCTTCATTTAACAGATATACTATAAGAAGAGTTGCTGTCCCCTGCACCTTGAAATTGGCGGCATAGATACTTGGTCAGAAATTCAAGTTGTTAACCTCACTCTTCCTTCCTGTGAAGGACCCTGACTTCCTTTGCAGAGGACCAAATGAATTTCAGCTGTGCCTGCTTCTCATCAGTGGACAGCTCTTTGCCAGTTTCCCCAAGATTTCCTTTTAGTCATCTCCAGCTGAGCCTACCCTGGTACATTCTGTGCTACTTTTAAAACCCCATAAGCCAAGAAAACAAAACACACACAAGTGGGCTCACAAGCTGAGAACTGCAAGCAGAAGTGATTGGAAACCACATGCCTGCAGGCACTAATGCTGCAAATACCACCTTGCTCTAAAGTTGTGCCTGAGGTCACAGAGACTCCCAAGAATGGCGCCTGTTTCAGCCATAAAGCTCCCAGCGCTCACATTCATCCCCTGATACATTAGATACATTTGCTACATTTGCTTCAACCAGCAGATTGAAAATCTGGAGTCCAGAAAACAAACAGCTCCTTGCTAAAGGCAAAATAAACAGATTTCTATTGGAAAGGGGACTTTTTCCTGAATCTCTCTGCTATCCCTTGCCTAAAAACACATCCAAGTTTGTAGGTACTACAGAAAGATGACAATGTACTTTCCTCAAGGGTTTTGCACATTCTCAAAGCAGAGGACAAGGCCAAATGGGAAACCAGGAAATGCCATTTTGAACAAGGTCCTTCACACAAGCAGGTACCTGGAGATTTTTCAGGGAAAGATCTAGGGATGAGTTCATCAGTCTCATACCCCCGAGGTTTCCTGTTTTTGAAAAGGTACAGGTAAAGAAGTTGGCTCATAATCATGTTTATGTTTATACAAAGGGTCAAACTAGTCAAGGGGCTGCATTTGCTTAATAAGCCCACACAGGGCTGGAGAGGAAGACCCTGCTTTAGAAATGAATCCTTTTTTGTAGGTTCCTGCCAGTGAGACAATAGTAACCCAATTAAACAATTCCTGAGAAAGCCAAGAGCAATGAAGTGAAAACCAATGAGGTGAAAGCCAGTTGGATCATTGAGGGATGAGGCTGCCAAATCAGACATAGAGAGCCGTGAAGAGAAGAAATTTTAATGAGGAGAAAGTCCTTGCAACAGACCTCTGTCCTCAACTCTCAGTTCTACCTGGAACCATTATTAGACAAGTGGTCTGAGAAGTTTACACATTTGAAAAGTTTGTGGCTTCTCACCTGGGAACTCACACCAAACTTTCATGCTTATTACTAAGAAAAAATAAATTTAAAAAACCCCAAACAACCCAGAAAAGTGTCCTGCCTATTCCACTTTATATGATTTCATCATTAGCTTTCACTCTTTGATTTTTCCTGGTTGATCCCATCTGGCAGCACAGGTTGCTCATTATAATTGCCCTTTCAGACTTCTCCACTCACATCCCCTCTCTATAGGCAACACCTCTGTGTGAGCCTAAGACATTCTCCTGATTCATCAAGGCTCATAGCTCCCAGCTGCATCCCCAAGCTGGCCAATCCTCAGAAGCCAACAGGTAACTTTCAAAGCGCAGATCCAGATAGCCTGTTTTGAGATATGTATGGGTCCTGGGTAGTGAGGCTAATCCATTGCAGGGGGATGGAAATGGCATTTAGGAAGCAAATATGGCTGGGCATGGTGGCTCCTGTAATCCCAACACTTTGGGAGGCCAAGGCAGGCAGATCACCTGAGGTAAGGAGTTTGAGACCAACCTGACCAATACGGTGAAACCCCATCTCTATGAAAAATACAAAAATTAGCTGGGCGTGGTGGCAGGCACTTGCAGTCCCAGCTACTCGGGAGGCTAAGACAGGAGAATTGCTTGAACCAGGGAGGCAGAGGTTGTAATGAGCCAAGATCACACCACTACACTCTAGCCTGGGTGACAAAGCGAGACTTCAACTAAAAAAAAAGGCACCAACTAGGATTGTGGGGTGGCAGGGGTATGCAAAGATGCCAACAGTACTCCCTAAGGCTGATCTATACCATCTGCACAGCAGAGTCAGAGTGATGACACGGGGATTACTTGAGAAAGGTTTAGACTGAGGTGCAGGAGCCTGGAGGATGCAGGAATATTCTCTATCATAATGGAAATCATACTTCTTGCTCCTGTTAGTGACAGGAGTGGTATTGCTCTGTGTCAGTGAGAACATTCAGGTGGTCCTGGCGTGTCGGGCAATCAACCAAGCATCATGGCTGCCATTCACAGCTTCTTCTAAGTTGCATCTATAGCACCTCAAGAGACAAGGCAGGTCACACATGAGCAGGAGTTCTTTTCAATATACAAGATCTTGTCCTTTCTACTTCCTACTAATTGACTCATAAAAACATTTTGGAATTTGGGGAAGAAGTCCTACAAAAAGAATTTGTACTTTGCAACATTTTCTTCACTGAGGGCATAACAGATTCTGAACAGAAAGCAGTGGTACAGATCAGGGCAATGTCTGCTTACCAGAAAAGACTCAGTTTGAAAATAAAATTTTGCTTCCACTCATATGCAGGAAATGAACCCTGGTATTTCATTAACCTTTTGATCCAGCCTCTGTGCCCGCATCTTGACAGCAGATGGGGGTCATGGGTATATGAAGAGATAATACTAACACCAAGACAGCAACGCTGGAGACAATTGCATCAGGGTAAGCCGTCCTATAAGACATGACTAGAACACTAAGAATAGATTTTAAGAAGATAATAACATGACACGACCACTGAGTGTTCTCTTAGCATTTGTTTTACATTCCCAAGTGACATATCATGGTCCATAGCACTTAACTGTGAAGTTAAGAAAGGGGAAGGTATGAAAGTTTATAATTTGATATATAAGTAGAAAATAATTCTCCAAATATAATCTTTAGAATATAAATATAAGCTTCATCTTCCCTTATTGTTGTCTAATGATCTTGCCCATAATTCCTGAGAAGTTTCAGAATGTCAAATGAAGTAACAAAATGTCAAAAATCACTCAGGATCAGTATCAAAACCAACAGTTTGTTATTAGTTGCTGTTTATGTCACATGTAATGATACTTTGTTCCCTTCATCCTTCCTGACAGAGTACACATGGTGCTATCCAACACGAGGTAAGGAATCAACTGGTGAGCATAAAGCAAACAGATACCACTGAAACATTTTTGAGACTGATGTGTAATATTATCTTCTGTATCCTGATAAACTCCATACTACCAAACTTCTCCACTCACAGACTTTTCAAAAGCAAACTAGCCACACAAAAGTGAATTCAAAAGTACAAAAAAAAATCCTGAGCCCATTAGGCTCCTTGGGATTAATTTTTTAAAAGCTTAACATGTGAATTCACTTTTTTTGGTGACTAGCTTGTGTGTCTATGCACTCTACATCACCTCCCAAATCCGCCTCTAGAGCTTCAGTGCATGAATCTGGTATGAGTTCCCTGGGTAAATCACAACATCTGCAAGGACATTTCACCAAAACACTTCACCACAATACAGGCAGAAACCAGCTCTGACATTCAGCATGTGCATGCTGCAGTTCCTTTATGAGCGTGCTGTTTTACGGTGGAGGATGTTAGAAGCAGGGCCAAAGTCATGAAAAATCCGTTGCCATCGTCTCAGTGATTCTGTACTCCCTCCAACCCTGGGTTTTGTCTTTAATTTCTCTTTAACGAACCACAGCCAAGGAGCAGCTGGTACTGTTTACTTGCTTGCTGCACCTGTAGTTCTGCTTTGTAAGGCAGAGAAATGGATTTTCTCCACAAAATATGAATTTCTAGAGCCTGGAGTTTGCCCCATCATTCATGGGTGCACAATACATCAAGAGCAGGAAATGGGAAAATGGTATCATTAACGGGCTGTTAAGGCTCTTCTGTTTTGCTTGCCTTTAAAATTAATCTCTTCCTGCTCACCACTCAGTGATGAAAACATCTTCCTCTGAAGATGAATTAACTGCAAGTGCATCAAGACATCTAAGGTTCATAATGTAACTATCTTGAACTCCGGGCTCCCCATGAACCTGAAGAGTAGCTGGGAGCCCACAGTGCCTCTAGGTTACCCAATGTATGTCTGAAATGATTTCAGAGTCTGCCATTCCAAATACCCACATGCAACTGGAAGCAGTTTGACCATTAGCACTGAGTTAAAGAACAGTGTTTGTGGAATGTTCAGTTCTTTGGATGTCCCCTCATAATTTTAGAAGCTGAAGCTTGAATGTTGCCTGAGTCAGTCGCTGTTTGAACAAGCATTTATTGAGAACTCAGGTTCTTCGATTCTGAGGTCTGTGGAAACAGGAATGCTCCCTGTTTTCAAGGAATTTATAGTCAAGCTAAGAGGACAAAAGTTGGTGCCCAGAGTAATTACTGTGCCTAACTGTGTAAATAGTAATTTTACATGCAGTAGGATTTGAGGGATAAGATAAATGTGACAAAATAGTTGGAAAAGTCTTGATATAAGAAGCGGGTCAGGCTTTTGTATGACAGGATTTGGAAAGGTGCAGAGGAAGATGTAGGACCTTTGAGGAGGCGGCACAGCAACAGTGAAGTCATGGAGGGTCCCACAGCACATATCACCAGGCAATCCTAGGCACTAATATTTACCTACTGAAGTGAGCTAAAATCAAAGCACACTTTATGGCTATATCCTTGTTTTTTGGCTTCTGAAATGTAACCTCCAATTCTGCCTATTTTAGAACTCTATTTCTCACTGCTTAGATATTTTCACCTGTGCTGACATTCCCTAAACTCACTATAAGCAGGATAAATGTATCATCTTTTCTTTCTGAGTCTTCTTGAGGTTTTCTCTTAAGGTTTTGACATTAGTATTCTCCAGTGTCATAATCTCTAGGGCTGCTAGGTCCTTAATGGGATCCACCAGCTACACGTGGCTAGTGAGCACTTAAAATGTGTCTAGTGCTGCAAGAGAATATTTGGGCTATAGTGGACTAAATAAATATTATTATTTTAACCTGTTTTATCTTTTTTACTAGAAAATTTAAAGTTATATATAAATATAATGGCTCCCACTATATTTAAAGTCATATTTAAATATATATATGTTTACATTATAAAGTTATATTTAAATATAATGGCTCCCATTATATTTCTATCAGACAGCCCTGCCATGGGATCCAACTATCTGGATCCATACCTAGATAAAGCAAAGACTTGATCATGTAATTTCTTTCTTCCTCCTATAATTCATGTACATATTCATTTATTCGTGTAAGGTAGGTGCTTTCATTTTCCACATTTTACAAACAAAAAAACTGAAGTGAATAGAGGTCACATGGCTAGTAAATTGTGGTGTAGGATTTGAACTCGGGCAATCTGACACACACCAACTTTACACTGTAGTAATTCCTATGAGAAACCATGAGTCTGGGCTAAACGAAAGGTGGTGGGTTATAAAAGAAAGGATGAACTGAAGAGGCATCGTGAAGGGAAAATGGACACACCCCAATGACCAGTTTGCTATATGGAATAAGAACAAAGAAAACAGACTTAACTCCTAACTTCTTGGCTAGGGAACAGGTATCAACAAACAAATACATAAAAATACATAAAAGTATATGTAGAAAGAGAAAGATGAAGTTGACAGTCAAATTTAAGGTACCTGAGAGAGGCTGGGTATGGAGGCTCCTACCAGTAATCCCAACACTTTAGGAGGCCCGGGAGGGCATATCACTTGAGGTCAGGAGTTTGAGACCAGCCTGGCCAACACAGTGAAACCCCACCTCTACTAAAAATTAGCCAGGCATGGTGGCAGGCACCTGTAGGCCCAGCCATTCAGGAGGCTGAGGTGGGAGAATTACTTGAACCACAGAGGTTGAGGCTACAGTGAGCTGAGATTGCACCACTGCACTCCAGCTTGGGCAACAGAGTGAGACTCCATCTCAATAAATAAATAAAGCACCTGAGAGAAGTCCAAGTGGAAATGTCCAGTACGCAGCTGGATACATTGATGTGGGACTTGAGGGAAATATTTCTGTTGGATATATCAATTCTTATTGGTTAGTCCTTCTCCCCTTGTAATTTCAAATTATAATTCATGGTATAATGAAACATATTTCCTGACTTGAACATTCAAGACCCTGCACAGTTTGGTCTCAATCTGCCTTCTAAGTTTTCTACTTTTTTGCTTAACACACACTTTGCTCCAACCAAACTGGATTACATACGCAAGCATGATATTAGTTGCATTCTCTATACACTTGAAGATTGAGATAAAAGGAATCTAACCTACCATGCCACAAAATGTGGAATCTACAGCTTTCTTTAAGATTTATAGAAATTTGTGGGGTAAGGCAGAGAAAAGGATTATATTATCAAAATAACTTCAATCATTAAAAACTTCCAATTTCCATAGATACAAAGAAAAAAACACACTCTGCCAGCAATTAACAGATGGCAATAGCAATTACTTGTGTGGAGTCACTTTGGATTTATGTACAGTTAGGGATTTTGGTTACCTAAGCTGTTTGAAACTAGAGGAGCATCTGTGATTAGTTTACAGCTCCACTTGCCTTTCTGTTAATGTGGTCTATTACAATTAGTCATTGAATTCAGTTCTCTTTCTCAATTTTAAGGAAAAGAAAAAGAAATCACAAAACTCAAACCAAAACAAAACAAAAATAGCATGACCAAAACATCCCACCCACACAAGACACTTAATAGAGGAAATGAAATACGGAGGTCTGGGGAGAAGGAAGTACTCACAGTATAAGAATAAATAATTAACATTTCAGGTTAGATATGCCTGTTGCAGAATGTCTCTCACTTTTAGCTGTAGCCTCACATCTTTTTCATACCCTCTCTCTTTTCCTCTCATCCTCCTAGTAGGAAATCCCAAACCTCCCATTTCCTTCACCAAAGTAATTCAGCTCTCTCCAGCTCCTAGCCCAACTGCAGTTTTAGGGTCCCCTCTGCATACCTCTGCTCATCCAGAGCCTCAGCAAAATAAAAGGGATTCTCCTTCTTTAAGAAGGCAAGTATGACTCATGAGCCTTCGCTACACAAATCCTTCTTCCAAAGTCTTTACTTACCTTGTTTTTTGGTCAATTCAGTTCAAGGAAGCAGGATTCCATTTCACCTTCTCCACCTGAACATATTATCTTCCTAGACAGCTCTTACACTGCTACTGAAACCTTCCCTCTTCTTCATGATGGAGTCATTGTGCATTTGTTTCACATACTTCCTATCTGATTGAAAATCATTTGATGATAGGTTCTATGTGTCTTATACCAATCATCATCTTGGTACAAATTGGTTAGGCTGATCTCCAAGTCTGTACACATGGAAAGAAAGAAAACACTGACATATACTTCTCTTATTTCATTTTGGGTAAATCTACAAGCTGATCCCTAGAATGACCTTTGGAGATGAAAATGGTAAATCAATAATTCTGGAATTATATATCTGAAATCCTATCTATGCCCCATCTATGCCTCATAAGTGGATTTCAGATTTGCATGGGAAACAGATTGTGCTTTGCTGCTGCATTTACCCAGTGGATTTGCTAATAATTTAGGAAGTTTGGCAAATATGATGCAGTGTAACTTGTACTATTTATTTGCTGTCTCGGCTGTGATTTTAATCCCCTAAATAACAAGCTCAGACAACATATTATTAATATGCTTTGTGCAATTTATCAATATTTACTTAGATTTATCTTGGAAACAAATCCAAATGGGGGCTATTTAACATAACTGAGCATTAAAACTATTTGATTTGGTGTTCACTGTTCTTGAACATACATATTAAACAAACAGAACAGTTATTGATGCAAACCTGTTTGTTCCTGTCTATAACACAAGATTAGAAAAGGCAGTTTCCTCATTGAGGAAAATGTAAGTTAGCTAAAATACCATTTGTTTTCTTTCTTTTATGCGAAAATACATTTTAAACAAGCCAGATAGATACCAAATGGCCTGTCAGTTAACTTGATACTAAAGAACTAGTAAGCATGTAGCCCTGTGTCTCCCTTCTTGTTGACAAATACTTTCTATCTGGACTTTGAAAACTACAAAGGAGAGCCATATTGATGAAAACATATTTCACAGATTAGTCATTTGGGCTCTGTAAAAATGTGTTTGGGTGGAACATTTTGATTGTTTCAAAATCTCTGTGGGCTTATTATGAGATGAAGAAATAGTGCAAGATAGTGATGATTTATACTTGGTGATAACAGGTTGGGGACTTGTACTGGAGAAATGAGGTCCTGTCTTGGACCTCACATAGTGGTAGCAAGCAGTATTTGAAATTCGAAACCCGCTTCCGGGTTAGGTATACTTGGTCGTCCTTTCTTCTCACCTACAAAGTAGCACAAGCTCAGAGCCTAATCTTTTCAGTTCATGATGCTAACCCCAGGCTCTAAAAATGTGCCTGAAACATAGTAAGCCCTCCATAAACATTTTTAAATGGGTAAAATATAATTGACTCATTCCACTATTATTTTTTAATTATTGCTCTGTTATAACATGTAACTAATCCTGTATTAATAAAAGCAATTTTTTGTATTTTTTCTCTTTTCTAAATGAAAATCACTAGATATCTTCTGATCTCTAAACATTATAAAAACCCCATGAAGTAATCATAAAAACCTCATGAAGACTTAAAACATCCAATAATTTTCTTCCTATGTCTTCGACTAATCTGTACATCAGACTATGCAGTCAAGAATGATCTGCGTTAGTATGAATTGACTTTGGAATACAGACATCAAAGATGTCTCAAAGTTAGACTCTGGGCCTTCAGTTTGACCAGAGGAAGAACATGACCTGCCATTCCTCTCTTTTCTTAGGAAGTGATATATAACATATATATGATATATATATTATATGATACACACACACACACACACACACACACACAAGTAGTAGTTGTGGGAAGAGAATACTCTTCAGAGATTTTCTTTATTTTCATATAACTCCATTGAATGGAGAGGCTATTTATTTGAGCACCATGAGAGTGTAGATTCTCACATGTTTTTACTAAGGCTATTTTGTGAAATGAAAAAAAATGGCCCCACTTATTATTGCACCTTCTGTCTACCTGGTGTATATCACATTTCAAATCTCTGTCCAGAGTTGAGATTTAGTCAGAACACTGAATTGTAATCATCAGTCAACTGGGTAATGTCCAAAAGTCAGTTTACAAATTTAGTAATCATAAACAACTCATTTAGTTGGCTATATGTATACAGCTTTAAATCAAGTTGACCTTCAGTATTAACCATCACAAATCATAAGTGAAAACTCAAACTGATGGAATAGAGAGCCATGCAGAATAGTGAAAAAGGACTTCCAATCTTAGATCCATTTTGGTCCATCAACAGGACCCTCACAATTCATTAATGGGCTTTAGATCATTTTAATACTCTCTGCTCTACAGATGAAAGAAACCCACACTCATACCCAGCAATCTTTTTCTGTTACTCTGGCTGGGAAGAGAAAGAAGTGACATATGTTACTTAATTGCATTTCTCATGAAGAATAAATGCTTCATTGGCTTAGGATTTAGATTCATCAAAAAACTGATTAGCATTATTGTACTGGAGAGCTAGTGCCTGCTTCAAATAAACGCTAGCTAAGTGAGGAATAAAAAATTGTTTCATAATATGATCCTGATGCAGTTTACTTTATATTAAGTGCCTATCTCTTGAAATTTTGACTTTGAACTTTCAACCATTCTATTTTCCTGCTCTCCCTCAATTTATGTGTGTGTGTATGTATGTATGTGTATATGCATTATATAAATTTATTTGTACATAAATACATGTACAAATAAATTTATATATTTATATAATGTATATACACTTTTAAGATTATATATTTATAAAATTATATGTATACTTATTTGTACAAATATATAAATTATATTCATTATACATTATATAACTATAAATTTATGTATTTATTTGTATACACAAATAAGTTTATATATATAATGTACACATGTAAATATGTAAATATATAATATTCATATATACACATATAAAAATAAGTATATATATATATATATGTAGCTATAGCACATATAATACTATGCATTAAACTCTTTCTCTATTCGAATTCCCCTGTCTTGATAAATTGGCTCTCTCTGAGCAGGGGCAAGGAGACCTCCTTGGATGGTTACATTGGCTTCCCAGTGCTTTTAGGAAAATGTCTAAGTTCCTTGATGTGTTTTAAAGGCCTTGAGTGATCTGAGCTAATAGCTCTAGCTTCCACTTTAGTCATGTCCAGTGAATGATCTAGGCATACAGAATCTCTTTCAGTGCCTTGCAAGCAGATATTATCCAACTATTTGCCCTCCTTAACCAGAATTTTTGATTTTTAAAATTTTTAAATTATTAGGAATTATTCTGTTTATATGCTGTTTTTTACAATTCACACAATGTTGAAATTAATCAGTGATCACAACTATGAATTGTCTATCCTGAATTCTTTATACTGATTCATCTTTTGGCTGGCTGAAGTGTAAAATTCAGAAAGATTATAAAAAAAGGATCTATGTGCTGTTTACTTGCTTGAGAGTGTCTGTTGGTTGACATATATTCTCCACATATCCTTGCAAAATAATTTGGATGAATATAAAATTATTGGGTCAAATTTACTTTACCACAAACTTTAGTAGACATTATTCTATGGTCCATATTGCTCAGATTCTTCAAAAAACTGATTGGTATTATTGTACTGGAGAGCTAGCTTCTGCTTCAGATAAACGCTAGCTAAGTGAGGAATAAAAATTTGGTTCATGATATGATCCCGATGCAGTTTACTTTATAGTAAGTGCCTATCTCTTGACATTTTAACTTTGAACTTTCTACCATTCTATTTTCCTGGCATTTATTCCTCATATACACATTGCCTTTTATAACCTGAGATGCATATATAATTCCATATTCTGGAAAATTATAATAATTTACTGGGATTCACCTTAATGTTTATTATTTTATATCAGATTTTCTGAGATCCATCTCTTTTTATTTGTAAGCTTAAATGTGACAATTTCAGGAAATTTTTCTTCTATTTCATTTACTAATGCATTTTCTTCCTTGAAAACATCAATTATACATGTGTGAGATATATCTTGTCACTAATCTGTATCCTTTTAATATATTGTTCTTTTTTCTTTTTTTATATTTCTTTCATATATTTGTTCCCTCAGGCCTATATTGTCTTTATTTTTAAAAACATTTTTAATGCTATTTTTATTGCCTTTAATATTGCTTTTAGATTGTTAGTGCTTTTTCCTCTTCTTTCTTTTCCATGCTCTCCCAGTTTCTATTTTATGTTTCTTTTGTCTCATAATTTCTACTTTAATGAGTACTTTACACAGAAAGGGGAGTACTAAACACTGGGGTCTATTGGGGGGAAAAGGGGAGGGCCAGTGGGAGGGGGAGGTGGGGAGGGATAGCCTGGGGAGAAATGCCAAATGTGGGTGAAGGGGAGAAGGGAAGCAAAGCACACTGCCATGTGTGTACCTACGCAACTGTCTTGCATGCTCTGCTCATGTACCCCAAAACCTAAAATCCAATAAAAAATTTTAAAAAAAATTTTAAAGAAATTATGTTTCTCTGAATTTTTGAAGCTGAAATATTGTATGTTTAACTTATTTTTATGATGGTGCTTTTCTCCTTCACATGTATTTATTTATGGCAATTTTTAATGAGATACAAGGAAGGAGAGTGTAATAAAAATGTTTTTATTCTGCCATACTTCAGTAGATGTTCTCAAGACTTAATTTTTAAAGCTTTCTGTGAGGGAAGTGATCAACTTAAAGTAGCCTAAATATGATGTGGGGCTTTCAATGGTAATCAACAGATCCTGGAAGGATATATAAAAATGAGAGAGAGAGAGAGACACATACACACACACACACACACACACACACACACACACACACAGAGAGAGAGAGATCTGAACTGATTAAAATTTCACTAGTTTCTCATAAAAAGGATCTTACCATAAATACCACTGATGCAAATAGTTATGAGTTACTTCAACAGCAAAATGGATACATCATCAGGTAACCTTTTTGTTGTCTTCATAAAGCATCAATTAAAGGAACTCTGCCACATTTTGTTACTGGTAGAAAGCTATGCTGTGGGTCCCTCGTGTCCTCTGCAGTCAAGTTCTGATATTCAAAGTGGGCAAACCAGAGAAGCAGCACTCTTTACAAAATGACATTTTAAAAGATTCATTATATACTTGCATATTAACTAAAAATGCTAACTTGTTCATAGTTTTTCCAAGGTTTTGCTCTTCAAATGAAGCTTCAGCAGTTTCATCTTATATTAGGCATTCCAATTATACTCATAAGCATGAAACAACCAGGCTACAACCATATATCAGCAGAAGAGTTACTAAACCCATCTAAGTTGTGACTATTATACTTAACTTCAGGTCAAACCAATCAACTATGGCCCATTTATAGGATGCACAGTTGGCAGTTTCTCAGAAGGATCAGTCATTTTGATTATCCTATTCAAATGATAGTTCATCAGTTACAACAAATTTTTCATCAGAATGATTTTTGGAAGATTGCAGCACTGCCCATGGAGAGACTATCTGTATATTCAAATATAGGGTAATTTTGGTATTAATAATACTGACACGTTATGCATGAGCAATGCAGCTAGGAAAATGGATTTGCTTTTATTTAGAGACTTTTCAAAAAAATGGACACACACTAATTGTAAATATTTATGGAGTACAGTGCAATGTTTTGATACATGTATGCACTGTATAAAAACTAAATCTGACATTTGGCATATTCATCACCTCATAAATTTACCATTTTTTTGTGGTGACAGCCTTCAAAATCTTCATATCTTTTTTGAAATACACAATGCAATATTGTTAACCATAGTTACCCACTGTGCAATAGACAAACATTCCTCTTAACTGCAACTTTGTATTTGGTGATCAATCTTTCCCTACACACCTCTCTGTACCCCTCCCAGGCAATTGATAACCACTATTCTTTTCTCAACTTTTATGAGATCAACTTCTTTAGATTCTACATATAAGTGAGATCACACAGGTTATATGTCTTTTTGTGCCTCGTTTATTTCATTGAACGTAATACCCTCCAGTTCATCCATGTTGTTGCAAATGACAGGATTTCCTTCTATCTGAGGACTGAATAGATTCCATTGTGTATATATATCACATTTTATCTACCCACTCACTGATGTACACTTAGGTTGACTCAACATCTCTGTATCCTACTTATTGTGAAGAGTGCTGCAACAAACATGGAAGTGTAAATGTTTTTTTGACATATACATATACATATACATCATATACATATACATATACATATACATATACATATACATATACATCCTCATATACACATTGCCTTTTATAACCTGAGATGCATATATATATGAAATGAAACCTGATTTAATTTCCTCTGAGTATATACCCAGTAATCGGAGTGCTGGATCATATGGTAGTCCATACTATTTTCCATAATGGGTATACTAATTTACATTCACATCAACAGAGTAAAGTTCCTCTTTCTCCACATTCACACCGGCAATGAGGGGGCTCACCAGCAAAAACTGATTTATTCACAGGCATCTGGAAAGGAGCTACTCTGAGCAAGAAAGTACTAAATCTGAACTTGGTATGCCACTCCAAATCCCATGGCCAACACTTCTATCATGCAGGCCCACATTCAAATAGGTCATGAGATAAAGAAACTTACTTTCCAAAAACAAGGTGCCATTTCAAAAAATTATCTTAAGACAAAAATTGGGTCTTCAAAATGAGACCTTCTCATGTTAGCCCCATTCTCCATATTTTATACAATAATTTAAATATGTATATTTATCTGCATATATATTTTTGTGTAGGCTTACGTGTACACTAAAACATACACAGGCACCCTTACCCACCTCTGCTAGAAAACTATTGTGTGTATCATTAAAATTCAGCGTGAAAGGGGTAGGACAGGTAACTAAAGAAAAGCTTTATCAAGGAGTCAATGACCCACAGAGAAGTAACATACAGTGTCTTGTAGAGTGAAATCTTTTACCTTGCCAGACAGTATGGGTGATTCAGTAGGTAAAGAAGTGGATCAAAGGGCATCTGATCAGACTTAAAAACAGTCACTCAATCTGGTGGTTACTAGGAGATATTAGACATAAACATTGTCATCTCTCAACCCTTTGCTCAGCTCTGAGACATCATTCTGCTTCCCTGGTGCCCCTTCCCATCACTGTCATTGGCACCTTGCTTTCATGGCTAACCTGATAAGAGCTAATGGAGACATGTGTAGGTCCATGAGCACCAGCAGCTGTTGAAATGAATGGGAGGAGCGAGTAAGAAGAGAGACTAAATGTTTGAGCCCAGAAGAGCAGTATTTCTTGAATTTTGGTCATTAATACACTAGTGTCAGGATTTTTGTCACATCTGCATGCCATCTGCACTATTGTTTACTTAATATTTTTCTTTGAAGTGATGCTCAATTAAGCTTACAAAATACAACAGGAAACTTTGTACCATTCCATAAAACAGTATGTCTCAACAGAAAGGGCAAACAACAATAAATATAAATATGATGGAAATAAAACAATTTGACTCAATTTTGACTGAATACCATGGTCTTCAGAAGTTCTAAGCAGGACCTTGCTCCATTAGTTTAATTCCTGCCTGTGGCTTAGAAGTGTTCCAATATCAAATATTGATTTTGTATAAAATAAGTTACCTAGTTTTGTGGCCTTCCTGCTCTTCCTGTCTGAATGAGTGTGACTTCAAAATTGTTTTGAGGAGCTTACTGCCCTAAAATGCATACTTCCTAATAATTACAATGAGGGGGCTCATTTGCTAAACATGAAAATTGCTAAGAGTTTAAAAGGTGGTATAGACATTATTGCTTAACTGAGACTTTCACACCTGAGGTTTGGGATAACCAAGTAATCAGAAGAGAACTAAAAGTAACTTTCTCACTTGTGATCTTATTTAATCTAAAGCTGCAGCTTCTTTACACTTCAAATCATCCCTCATAGTACATTTTCCAGATTTTGGATAACACTGTCTTAGAGGATTACGTCTCTATCAGCAGTTACATAAATGAACCTTCATACTTTTCTTGAATAATTATGAACATATTTGACTCATTCAGGATGATATCGTTTGTAGAAGTCAACGGAATTTTTTTTTTAATGTGAGAATGTTTCTTTAACATTTCAATGGCTTCCTGCATAATTACTTCCTAGAATCTTTACAATATGTTATTTCCTCCTCCCATGTTATCAGATGGGACTAGTATGAGAGCTGCATTTTCATGAACAATACAAAATATTGATGCTTAAAATTCTTATGATTTAAACAATACTAACTCCTTTTGGTAATTCAATCTTGAGAATTCATTGAAATGCAAGACATTTTAGGACATATTCTTTTGAATTATTTATAACCTTTACACACCCTCAGGGCAGAATAAAGGGAAAAGAAATGTCTAGTTAGAAATATAAAAGATGGGAAGTTATTCATATCTTGAAATTGCCCCATTTAGGAATAAATTAATCAACTCAAATAAAGGTTCTATAATTTTGCTTTCATTAATAAGATGACTAAGTTGGATGCAGCATGCACAAAGCACATGCCTCATTGTGATGAAAGTGTTTTTCAGACAGGATGCTGAGGCCTCTAGGAGCTAAAAACATTCTTAGGAAGACTGTCTGTGTGATTAAAACAGACCTTTATTAACTCAAGGGTGACAAGAACATTTCTCATTTTCCCCGCTTACTTTTTTTTCCTGGCACTTTTCGTCACTTTTGTTGGCACTGATAGCAAATACAATCTCAGAGTTAGAAGGAGTAATTTCCATAAGGTGACAAAGTGATTAGTGATGCAGCAGAGACTTGGAACTAAGGTCATCCCAACTCTTCATCTAGTTTGTTTTCTAGCAATGTGCAGTCATTCATCTATTCATTCATTGAGTACTTGGTCTGGCATAGTGATATATTCCAGCAACAGAGAGAAGAGTAGGTGCTTGGAGCTTCATGCTGTCATTGCTGAACCATGATACATGTTGTAATAGTGATATGATTTTCACATAATAATAGAACATGTCAAGTAAGAAAAGACAAAAAGCAGTGGGTAGTGGTAGTAGTAGTGTAATGCTGACATCAAGGTTACTTCTAGAAATATTTCTACATGTACCAGTCACAGTGCAACCCATTCAGAGTTGCAGTGAACTCACTGCTTTGCTGTACTTCCCTCCATCAGTTTAGTTCCCACTTGTGGCTTGGAACTGTTCCAGTGTTACATATTGATTTTGTGCAGAATAAATGCCTATTTTTGTACCCTTCCTCTTCATCATGTCCAAATGTGTGTGACTTCTGAAAATTTTTTGAAGTGCTTGCTTCCCTAAAGAATGTACATTTTTAATATTACATTAGAATGAGGGAAGTTTCTCCCGATGTCTAGAATGAAAAGGAAAAAGAAAAGGAGAGTTAGTTTTTAATCTACTTAACATTTGAGTGCATTAGAAGAATGCAGTGTCAGTCTCCAAAGGGGTTTGTAGTTCTTGACAGTGGAGATTGAGCATAGAACTAATTTCAAAGCTTCCTGTGAGAATGACAGAGTAATATGTGCAGTGGTTAGGAGACTAGAGGGTGGACCCTGCCTGTTTTGATTTGAATCCTGACATTGCCTCTGAAATAGCTGAGGAATCTTGGAGATGCTACAGTCCACCTATGCCTCAGGTTCCCAATCTGTAAAATGGGGATAATCATGGTATCAGCCTCAGAGAGGTTTGTTGTGAGGATAAATGAATTTCTGTATAAAGCACTGGGAATCATCTAATAAGTACTACATGAGTGGGCACTTTTGGCAACACTGGTGGATGGTAAAGCTTCTTTTCCAGATCAGGGCTTTTGATAGGTGAATATATGTTGTATCTTTCAGAGGGTGACATGCAGACTTTTCCCATATTATTGACCATGAACTCCCCTTTTTGGAGGGTATCATTATAGGACTAATATGCTTGGGATATGTGCTTGAGGCATTTATAAATATTTCACAATGGAGAATTACATCTATCACAGGATCTTGACTCCAAGGTTTCCTTTATTTCCAAGATCTGGTTGAATCCTGAGGGATACTGATGTAACAGTATCTTTGTAATATAATGGTGTTGACTATGATGTTGGTGATAATGATAACTAACATTGCTTGGGCCAGACACTTTACTGAGTATGGATTGTATCCTGTTTCATTTACTGCTTACAACAACTCTATATTATTATTCATGCTTTAAAATGAGGAAATGGAGACTTAGAAAGCAAAGTAACTTGATCGAGCTCACAAATTAAGTAGCAGAATCAGTACATAAATCCAGTTTTATTCGACCCCAAAGCTGATACTTCCAAGCAGGAAATGGTACTCTCTCCCTGATTTTGATGGTAATAACCAGGGGACTGATGGTAGGAGTAATGCATATTGAAAAGCTTTGAAAACTGTGGAGCGCAGTATGAAGACAGGGCATTATTAATAGCATGAAAATTATGCTTATGATTTTTTTGTGTAATTCTAGGTTAAGAAGACCATAGTTTTGAAAGGTCCTTAAAATAAATAGTTGAAAATATGAAACCCATAGTTCTTAAGTATAAAAATATACCTTTCTCTGGAAAAAACCAAGTAGTGTTTAATTAATTTTGATAATACAGACTTAATCTTTTCACAGGAGACTCTGTATGTAGAATATAAAAAGCAACCATTCCTTTAAGAAATACAGAAAAAAATTTAGTTAAACAGATGTACCAGGGTACTAGAACCAGGTACCAGGTACATAGGCTTTAAATGTTTAGTAATTTGAAAATGCCTTTTGAATAAATACTAAATTACTGAAGACCAATACAAAAATATATAATTTTGATGTGAACCTTCAGATGTAAAAAAGTTATGTTAGTATTTATTAGAAAAATTTAGAAAATAATGTCATTTCTGTCTCTTGCATATTGTTAGCTGATGGGTTTCTCCTGAAAGAAAAAGAAATCATACTTGCTTTTATGTCAAAACTAAAGAAATAATTTTTGAAGTTTTTTTACTTGTAATGTATGTTTCATCATGTTCACCTTAAGTTGAATGTTAATAGCCTCTTTCCTCTGTTCTTTGTATTCTCTGAGGTTTTATTTTTAGTTTTCAATGGGTAATCTCACAATGTCACAGCTCTCCTGACTCTGCCACATCCAGACCTAAATCTGCCAGATCTCCTTTGCATAATGAACAATGTGAATATTTCCCAACACGTACAGCAGTTAAAATACCCAGGTACTGTAGGGACAGGTGCAATGCAAATACACAGATGGAGAAACTGAAAGACTTCATTAACGTCATATAATCTCACTAATGATCAACTCTTTAAGGCAAGCTCTTTCTTCAGGATAAAAGCAGAGAAAGCAATTGAAGCAATTCTGTATAAAGGAATCACTGTTTCCCCAAGCTCTTGGCTTTAGATACCTGCCAGAATGGCAAAAGCTCTGTATCTGTTCATTTCTTTCTTGGAATAATGTCCGTGTCTAGTTCTTCCTAGTCTTTTTAGATGGTATCTTAGGCCTCTTCCCTTTTGGTCTGTATGTGTCTCCAGGTGAGCTAGTCAACTTGCCCAAATGTAACTTCACTTGAAACATCACTGACATGCTTCCCAGCCATACCTCCCTCCTGACCTCCAGATCCCCATTGGTGATCCAGCACAATGCTGAACAGATATTATGTGTTAGGCAACACGCTAAACCCTTTATAGACATTATCCCAGAAAATTTCTACCAAAAATCCCAGAGGGTTAGTGAAATTATCACCATTTTATATTTGAGACCAGGGAGGATTACTTTAGCAATCTAGAAACACACAAAATGTAATCCCTTTAACATGACATTTGTTCAAATATTTTCATAGATTTCCTTTGTCCTATTTCTCTTTTTTACAACTTTTTTTTCATTTTTTTTTTGCTATATAATAGTTGTCCATATTTTGGGGGTACATATGATGTTTTGATACATGTATACAAGTATAATTGTAAAATCAAGGTAACTGGGATATCTATCACCCAATATGTATCTTTTGTGTTGAAATGACTGATGTCATAAATACAACCTCCACATCTGGACAGATATGCCAGAGCTGTTGCTGTACCATGTGCCCCAAACTGATCTGTCTACCATTCTCCACATATACCCTGACCAACAGAGCATAATGTGATTACTATATCACGTGAGTAGGGAACCAATTGGATCAACATACCTCGAGGTATTTTTTATTTTGTTTTGATTTTTATTAGCATTTGCATCAGGCTTTTGATATATCAAGCTTATGATGTATAGAATCTACCAAAAATTTTTCCCCCCAATTTGAACCGTTTCTTAGGAGGGTCTCTTCTTTACTCTACACATGAAACTCGTTTTTAAGACCTGATTTCAGTACCATTACGCACCTATTAGAATGATTAAAATACAAAACACTGACAACAAATGCTGTTAAGCTGTAGAAACTCTCCTTCATTGCTGGTGGGAATGCAAAATTAATTGTACAGCCTTTTTGGAAGGCAGTTTGGCAGCTTCCTCCAACCCTAAACATGGTCTTATCATATGATCCAGCAATTGCATTCCTGGGTATTTATCCAAATGAGTTCAAAACTTATGTCCACACAAAAACTGATATCCACACTGCATGTGAACGTTTGTAGCAACTTAATTCATACTTTCCAAAAACTGGAAGTAATCAATATGCTTTTCATAGGTTAATGGATAAACAAACCATGGTGCATCCACAGAATAGGATATTACTTAGAGATAAAACGCAACGCACTATTATGCCATGAAACGTCATAAAAGTACCTTAAATGCCCACTGGTAAGTGAAAGAAGTCTGAAAGGCTACATACTACATGACTTCAACTATGTGACATTCTGGAAAAGGCAAAAATTTAGAGATCTGGAAAGATCAGTGGTTGTTAAGGGTTGGAAAGAGAAGGGATGAAAAAGTGGAGCACTGGCGTTTTCTAGGGCATTGTAATTATATTTTGTATAATACTTTAACATTGGAAACACAGCATTATGCATTTGTCAAAACCCATAGAACTGTATAACACAAGAGGGAACCCTAAAGTAAACTATCAACTTTGGCTGATAATGTGTCAATATTGACTTTTTTTTTTTTTTAATTTTTTATTGGATTATAGGTTTTGGGGTACATGAGCAGAGCATGCAAGACAGTTGCGTAGGTACACACATGGCAGTGTGCTTTGCTTTTCTTCTCCCCTTCACCCACATTTGGCATTTCTCCCCAGGCTATCCCTCCCCACCTCCCCCTCCCACTGGCCCTCCCCTTTTCCCCCCAATAGACCCCAGTGTTTAGTACTCCCCTTTCTGTGTCCATGTGTTCTCATTTTTCATCACCCACCTATGAGTGAGAATATGCGGTGTTTCATTTTCTGTTCTTGTGTCAGTTTGCTGAGGATGATGTTTTCCAGATTCATCCATGTCCCTACAAACGACACGAACTCATCATTTCTGATTGCTGCATAATATTCCATGGTGTATATGTGCCACATTTTTCCAATCCAGTCTATTATCAATGGGCATTTGGGTTGATTCCAGGTCTTTGCTATTGTAAACAGTGCTGCAATGAACATTCATGTACATGTGTCCTTATAGTAGAACGATTTATAGTCTTTTGGATATATACCCAGTAATGGGATTGCTGGGTCAAATGGAATTTCTATTTCTAAGGCCTTGAGGAATCGCCACACTGTCTTCCACAATGGTTGAACTAATTTACACTCCCACCAACAGTGTAAAAGTGTTCCTTTTTCTCCACATCCTCTCCAGCATCTGTTGTCTCCAGATTTTTTAATGATCGCCATTCTAACTGGCGTGAGATGGTATCTCAATGTGGTTTTGATTTGCATCTCTCTGATGACCAGTGACGATGAGCATTTTTTCATATGATTGTTGGCCTCATATATGTCTTCTTTCGTAAAGTATCTGTTCATATCCTTTGCCCACTTTTGAATGGGCTTGTTTTTTTCCTATAAATCTGTTTGAGTTGTTTGTAAATTCTGGATATCAGCCCTTTGTCAGATGGGTAGACTGCGAAAATTTTTTCCCATTCTGTTGGTTGCCGATCCACTCTAGTTACTGTTTCTTTTGCCGTGCAGAAGCTGTGGAGTTTCATTAGGTCCCATTTGTCTATTTTGGCTTTTGTTGCCAATGCTTTTGGTGTTTTGTTCATGAAGTCCTTGCCTACTCCTATGTCCTGGATGGTTTTGCCTAGATTTCCTTCTAGGGTTTTTATCGTGCCAAGTCTTATGTTTAAGTCTTTAATCCATCTGGAGTTAATTTAGTGTAAGGTGTCAGGAAGGGGTCCAGTTTCTGCTTTCTGCACATGGCTAGCCAGTTTTCCCAACACCATTTGTTAAACATGGAATCCTTTCCCCATTGCTTGTTTTTGTCAGGTTTATCAAAGATTGTATAGTTGTATGTATGTTGTGTTGCTTCCGGTGCCTCTGTTTTGTTCCATTGGTCTATATCTCTGTTTTGGTACCAGTATCATGCTGTTTTGATTACTGTAGCCTTGTAGTATAGTTTGAAATCCGGTAGTGTGATGCCCCCCGCTGTGTTCTTTTTGCTTAGAATTGACTTGGCTATGCGGGCTCTCTTTTGGTTCCATATGAAGTTCATGGTGGTTTTTTCCAGTTCTGTGAAGAAAGTCAATGGTAGCTTGATGGGGATAGCGTTGATTCTGTAAATTACTTTGTGCAGTATAGCCATTTTCACGATATTAATTCTTCCTAACCATGAACATGGAATGTTTCTCCATCTGTTTGTGTCCTCTCTGATTTCGTTGAGCAGTGGTTTGTAGTTCTCCTTGAAGAGGTCTCTTACATTCCTTGTGAGTTGTATTCCAAGGTATTTTATTCTTTTTGTAGCAATTGCGAATGGCAGTTCGCTCTTGATTTGGCTTTCTTTAAGTCTGTTATTGGTGTAGACGAATGCTTGTGATTTTTGTACATTGATTTTATATCCTGAGACTTTGCTGAAGTTGCTTATCAGTTTCAGGAGTTTTTGGGCTGAGGCGATGGGGTCTTCTAGGTATACTATCATGTCGTCTGCAAATAGAGACAATTTGGCTTCCACCTTTCCTATTTGAATACCCTTTATTTCTTTTTCTTGCCTGATTGCTCTGGCTAGAACTTCCAGTACTATATTGAATAGGAGTGGTGAGAGAGGGCATCCTTGTCTAGTGCCAGATTTTATAGGGAATGCTTCCAGTTTTTGCCCATTCAGTATGATATTGGCTGTTGGTTTGTCATAAATAGCTTTTATTACTTTGAGATACGTTCTATCGATACCGAGTTTATTGAGGGTTTTTAGCATAAAGGGCTGTTGAATTTTGTCAAATGCCTTCTCTGCGTCAATTGAGATAATCATGTGGTTTTTGTTTTTGGTTCTGTTTATGTGGTGAATTACGTTGATAGACTTGCGTATGTTGAACCAGCCTTGCATCCCTGAGATGACTTATGTTCCTTTTTAAACCATGTTCTGATATTCTCAACACCACAGGCTTGAAGGGCAACCACACAGTAAAACTACTAATTTAAACTATTAGCAAGATGAAAGGAGGTTTGCTTTATGAAATTTATGTATGTGTTTTGATATGTGTTTGTATGTGTGTGTATATCTATGTATATATCTCTGTATGTGTATATGTACTTTTCCCATTTTCCATTTTACACAATTAAATAATAGTTTCAATTATGTTACATCAGTAACAAATAATAGTTGAAAAAGTAAAGGTAAATCAACTTGGCTGCAGTCTGTTCTTTGTTAGTGTTTTTTATTGGCGGGGGGAAGTGGAAAAGAAGCTGCTAATGATTCCTTTTTCCTGAAGGAAATAAAAATCTAAAAATTCAAATGTAAGAGCAATCAAAGGTATGACTGTGTTTAACTTAGAAGCTGTTGACTGATAATATTCAGTTTGATAAAAGAGCATACAAAGTATATTTGCACTTTTTAAACAGTAAAATAATTATTTTTATATTTCATAAGTGAACATAGAAACTGCTTTTACACTTTCATCAATCAATGTTTTTCAAATGTAGACCAGATTGAAAATTAAGATCCTTGTGACATGGCAAGGCAACTTTTGAAAACAGTCAATATAAAACATTTCATTAAGAGTTACGTAATAATTTGCAGTAGATAGAACCATTTAAAAGCAGAATTCTCATTTCCTCATTATTACCTAAATGCACTTTGCATAAACTTTGGTGAGTAGAGAGTCCTGAGTAAAATATTAACACTTTTATGGCTCATTTTTTTTTTTTAGTTACATCTGTGAGGGTTTTAAAAATGTAGACTTTAAATTAATTATAAATGCAAAGGCCAAGTAGTTAAAACCTCTTAATAGCAAAGGTATTTTCAATTACTTCATACTTACACATTTTAGAAAAAATACTGATATGGGACATATTCCACAAATTTAACATTCCTCTATTTTCTTGTTAAATGAGCATGGTGAACAGTAGAGATAAAGATTACTTTAATTAAGTGTGCAATGAATCCCATAAAACTTAATTGAACACTTTGTTTTCAAAGTGTTCAATATTCTCTTACTCAAATGTTTTTCATCTATGCTGTATGCAATTATTTTAAACCGAATATTTCAATGAATAAGCAAAGGTTTTAAGACAATTCGGTGTCTCAAATTCCTTATGGCATTTGAGAATGACCTTTAGATTCTGAAAAGGTGAATGTTTTGCATTTATTTAAGCTGACAAGAGAAACACAGAAGTATCTCTAAACCCAATCAGTGTTTAGAGCAGCCAGAGCCATTTTGGTGAATGCAGAAATAGTGATGGCTGCAGATCTCACAAGTTCTGAATTACTTAAAATGGACATGTGTTGGGCTATACCCCAGGACATTTACTTTGCTTGTCTTCTAATGTTTTCCAAAGAGACAGCACGAGAAAAGAATTTAATATCCAACCCCTGTATACAGTTGGCTTTCATTCCACCAATTACTTTGATATGGTAACATGTGACTGATTATACTTATTCTTCCAATAAATTAATACAGAAACATCCAGAAGCAAATCCTATAGCTATCAGAGATCTGGTTGGTCAAATCTTTGGTTGGTTTAGCCAAAAGGTCTCCTGGCACATCACAGAAAACAACTGAATGTGTGAATCATTGTGGTGAGGTTACTTATGCAGGTCACACATGTTCACTGTGAAACGGCCCTTTAGCTATATATTTGCTTCCTTAGTCTCAGCAACTAGCAAAAGAATTCTACATTTCACTGCATGGTTACTACATTAGGAGAAAACAAGGTACTGGTTCGAAGTGTCATTTTCAAACTGATAGTTATTTTGAGGAAAAATTCTAACTCAAACAGATTTCCATGTTGTTAATGAATTGTGTGTAAAATATTGCTATTTAAATTGCCAACACGTCAGAGATAGATGATATATATATACTGTATGCCAGACACACCTGACAGCAATAATTTAAGCACACACTGAGAATGACAATCTGGTTTAAGAAGGGGTGTTCAGAGTTCCAAGTTAAGGAATCTGAATGGCCAACCTGGAGGTTTACTCCTTATCTATAAAGGATATCTGAATCCCTAGCCCATTTCTTGGAACACAGGATGTGCCAGGCACTAAAGCCTTTTGCTTTGGGCTAAATGGAGGTTGCTAGGTGGAGGATGCCAGGTGGATGCTGTAAGTGAAAATGCTGTATAACCTGCATACTTTTTACAAATGGTAGCTATTATCCTGTTCAGCCTGCCACTCCTGGATACCGCCCTGTACTTAAGTCCTCAATAAACCCTATGTCTCATTCGCTGGCTCTGGGTCTCTTCTTCAACCTCTCAGACAGGGTGCCGTCCCTACTGGAGTCAATAGGGGTCTGGTCCAACACACGCACACACACGCACACAAATGCACACTTTTCTTTTTAAAAGAATCTTCCCTCGTCTTTCATGCTTTGTCTTTCTTCATTCTTAACAACCCTTCTATCTACCTATCCTCTTTTCATTCCCTCATTCAGTTTTTCTATCTTTTTTACCATCTTTTCACACATCTTTCTGCCCATATTTCATTTTATATCAGTTTATCTAGCTATTTATGATTTCGACATTCAGTATATATTTGAGTGAGTACTGTTTGCTAAGAGATGGAGACATTATCTATGCTAGATCAATAAAAATATTTTAACTCTTCAAATAATTGTAGAAATAAAAACATTCTAAGAGAGGGTTTGCTTCTTATTGGTTTACATTTTGGTGAATAAGTGTATAAGTAAGAAAACATTAAAAATACAAAAAATAAAATAGATTCCAAGACACGTGTGTGTGTGTGTGTGTGTGTGTGTGTGTGTGTGTATGTGCGTGTGTATGTTGGGATATAGTGCTCTTGATTAGAAGACTCAGATTTATTCGTTTTTTTTGTATTTTCATATTTTGTATTGCTTCAATCTTTAACCAGTTTGGAGTCCAAAGTTTATGTTGCTGGTATAGCCTAAAATAAAAATTTTCCTTGTTTTGGATTTAGAGCTTTTCAAAATTTCACTGAACAGAAGATATTAAAAAAAAACAGGAAAAATTACGTGATTATAATGTCAAATTAAGTGGTTATAAGGTGAGACTGAACTGATTTCCAAGCACTTATGATTCAATTTTGTAAAGAAAATAGTTGAAATCAAATATGTGACTTCTTGGCACTCATGGTATACTTTTGTTTAACTCAATTTTTGAAAAAATTTACTTGAAACATATGTTGTGCCTTACCTACACAATTTACATTGATTCTTCGTCTTCTCTCACAAATGTCTCCCATATCCCACTATGCATTCTTTGTTAAAAATCCAGGAAAAAGACTATAGTTCATCAGACAAAAACCAGTATAAAAATTACGTTAATGGAAACCGAGAGTGAAGGTGGCAAAGACGGATTCAGCATTGAAATTAAATAGCAGGATGATGGCATCAAAATAGAGACAATGACAAATATAACACTATTCTGAAATAATCTTCACATTCTCTTGATCTAAGGGAACCCAGAAACAAGACTTTAAAATCTAATACTAGAAATAATGATGACAGAAAAACCCTCAAGGCATTTTAATATTGAAAATCTGTTGCCACATCTAGCGGAATTATCATAGGTATGTTAAAATTACTGTATATTCTATTAAATCTAAAGGAAATGCCTCTGATTTCAGTAGCTGATTTAGTGGAAGCAAATCAGTGAACATGGTTATAGCAAAACCTTTTTACCCAAATGTAATTAAAACCCTTACCAGTTTGCATATTAAACGAATGATTAATATTTTCCCAAACAGGCAGCAAAAGCTTCCTAGAAAATCTGGGTGAAACTGCAATGCTGCTGCATGAAGGCATAGTAACAGCCAGCATGCGAGAATGAGGAGGCATTAAGTCTCCGGCTTTGACAAAACCGCGTGGTTCCTGAAAATGTGGTCTTTTGGTGTGCTGATGGCAGAATTCCAAATGTAATATGAACATACTCTACTCTCATCCAGCACACACAAGTGATCTTTGGCTATAATTTTCTACAAGGTTCTAAAATTGAGAAACAGGTGGATTTAGAACCAGAGATGTAGTCAATGGAGTGTAGACTACTCAGAAGGCTAGGGTTAAATAGCAGCTTATGAAAATGTTATCGGGGGCCCACCTTGAACCTTCGAAGAAAAAGGATGGTTCTTGATGTAATTTACCTCAGGGCCTGGTACCTGTGGTGTGCTCTAAAAGGAAGCATCTATATCCAAAAAGATGTGCCTGCTGAGAAGGGCTGCTGGTAGCTGTGGTGAGTATGCATGAGGCTGTACCATGAAAGCGGGAGAGACAGCAACGAGGCATTTGCTGAGCACTGCAGGGACAGAAGAGACAGTGAGATGATCCAAGAACAGAGTGCACACATTAAAGATAGTAATATTTAAAGAAGTTTTGGAAGTTCCTGGGATGGGATGTTGGAAGAACCAACTCAGAGAGAGAGAGAGAGAGAGAGAGAGAGAGAGAGAGAGAGTGTTATAAAAAGATTTGTCTTCTCCACTTTCATTTAGATGTATGCTAATCGGAGACATTCTGAGGCCTTGTATGTTAAGCACAGTAGCTTTTGTGGAGAAATAAAAACATGTATTAATTGTACAGCCCTCATAGAAATTACGTATATGGGAGTAGATGCTACCATGCAAGGCTCTGGAATATAAGGGGGAGAGGAAAGCAGCAAGAATAACATTCTGGGAAACTCCCTCTCGCACAGGGAGGTGTTTTGATACAGAGAAAGTGATGGCTAGAGAAACTGAAAGTAAACAAGGAAAGGCTTCCATTTAGGAAGCAAAGGAGAATAAAGACTGTCATTATTTTTCACGTCTACTATGCATACTAAGTAGTGTTTTAGTCAATGTTGGATTTCTTGCAGAATATAGCAAAAGACTTAGAATCTAAAAATAGTTAAATAAATGTTTGCTATAGATGATAGGAAGGAAGGGGAAAAAAGGCAGGAAGGTAAGAAGGCAGGCAGGCAGCAAGTAGGGAAGCAGATGAACAGGAGTGAGTTAACCCATCAATATCTCATTTATATATAAAGCGGGAATTGTTGCGAAGGTTGTAAGAGATAATGCATATAAAGTGCTAATTGCCGTGTCTGATATACTGAAGGTGCTCAAGAAATGCTCAATATCATTATCATAATTACTGTTATCTTTAGCATCATCATCCTCAGCACCACCATCATTATTCCTTGGCGCATTTCTAAAAAGGGTATTTGAGAAATGTTTCACTTTGCTGGGACCTACGAATGAATCTTTCTTGATAATCCTCCCACTCATGCTTTAACCCACTTCTATTTAGCTTTTACCCTGTGACACTCCAAGGATTCACGCCTGTCAAATTTACTAATAACGTCTTTGTTGTGAAATCCAGTGAACAATTTTTAGTTCGTTCCTTACCTGACTTCACTGCAGCATGTCTCATTACTGATGAATTCTTACTTTGGGAAGCCCTTTCACTGTCTGGCTTTTGTGTCAACCCGCCCTGCTTGTATTCCCCTTTTGCCTGTAGCCCTTTTAAAGGGTCGTTCTGAGTTTCTCATTCTGGCCCCAAATCATGTGGGTTTTCTCCAGGAACCAAGAGCAAGTAAGATTCAAAAATGTTCATTAAATTTAGCTCATTTTCAAGAGAATAGAAAAAATGGTATTGTTCAAAAGAACAATATTAGTCTGCAGGCCTGATTTTAGGAAAAAAAAAGTATTCTACATATTAATGACCCACATAAAGTATATAGCTTGTTTTTTTAAATCCTAGGTCAAACACATTTTTAAAAAAACAAAATAATAAGAATCTGATTTTTTTAGAAGAAATACATGCAAAAAATGTGTTTTGTTAAGCAGGGATAGTCAGTCAACCGGGACGGTACTTGAAATTTTCAAATTCCCATACCATCATTCAGTTTTAAGAAATGCTTGATGAGGAGCCAGAGGCTAGCCTGTGTGTTTTATTCTAAGAATATTAATACCATTACTATCAACCCCCAGGAATGATTTTATAAATTCGATAATACTAGCATAGTGCGTATTATAACTATGCTTCTATAATCAGTTTTCCCCATATTATTTCATCATACTACTTGAAAAATTATAATATGACATAAAAAATAACTATAATTAACCTGGGGAAAATACAAGTAATTTATCAGGCAAAAAAACTCACACACAAAAAATGTTTTCCATGTCCTCAGCATTAATCCAATAAATTCAGTGAATCTAGGCTTCACATGCACACACATATGGCACTAGTGAGCTAACCCAATTTGTACTGACATGAGCAGGTGTCTGTAGGTAGGTCATTCAAAGTCATCACAAACCAGGGCAGGATTCCCAGCATATGAAACTTAAATTATAGACACTGGTATTGTAGGATAGCAATGGGCACATATCGACTATGTATAGATGGAGGACTTTTGGCATGTTCCTTACTAGAGAGCGTGAGGTTTACCTTGGACAGTATGGTTTATCAAGCCATGTGCTATTAACACATGCATTTCATTATGAAAAATCCTTAGGCTATTCTCTGGAGAAGTTGCTGTTTCAGACATTTCAGGTGTCCCATATGGCATGGATAAGGATGTAATTATTAAAAGATGTAGATTATCACAGAAAGATATCCCTTTATATTATCTTGCTGCAAACTAGAAAATCTGAGGTTTCTTCCTGACCACCAGGACCTGAGAAATAGTTTTTTTTCTGAAAGAGAAATGAAATACCTCTATGAAAATGGCTCTAAATTGGAGGCAGAAAATGAAAGAAAAATGTATTTCATTCCACAGCCATGATTTCTCTGCTTAACTTTCAGGGTTAAAATATTAACTAGCTCTATCACCATCCAGTCAAATCTTCCAACCAAACACCTTCCTCCTTCAGAATAACTCTTACTTTAGGTTCTCATCTCCTGAGTGGCCTACTGCCATCATGCCTCTGCTCCAACTTAGTCTACGCACTTCAGCCATAAAACTAGACACTAAAATACAGTGTGGGATAGGTGAACATTCAGCATAAGTCATCTCAAAGGGGCTGTCTTTCCTGTATGACACACTTCTAAATATTATCCTGACCTCTTTCATGGCCAACTCTAATCTGGCTTCGACTACTTGCTCTTAACATCCTCCTTGCTAATCAAAGCCTGCATCGCAGTAAAATGGAATTTGTTAAGCCACTATGCCCTTGATTCACATGAAATTGTTTTCCTGACTGCTTTCTTACACCTTGGAACAACTCCAGCATCATATCTCATTGAGCCCGTTTTCCCATCCACTATTTGCTCAGCCCCTACTCTGTGCTCCCTTTCCACTCAGCCTAACATGGAGCACAGTGAACTGTAGTCACTGATTTTATTTCTCTAGAAGGAAGAGATTCTGGATTCTGTGTCCCATTCAACTTCATACTGGAAGTATCTCACTTGGGCACAGGTATGAACACAAGCTGGGAATGCAGGAGGTATTTTTAAATCAATGATTGGGTCCATTCAAATTTGCCCCAGAAGAGAAAAAAGTGTGTGTGAGAAGTCATGTGTTTGTGTGCTTGCATGCGCCTAGCTCATTTAAGCATGTTATTTGGAATATATCAGACATAAATTGTTTTATAAATAATGAAAATAGGTGGTGGCTACAAAAAGAGGTGTTAGAGGAAGCTCTTTACTCATCTTTTGTGCTTTAAAATGACAATTTTAAATGGTGCTAGTATAGGGAAACCTGGCTGGGAAATAAACCGTGAAAAGGACTAGGCAGGTAAATAGCTGGTACTTACACTGAGGGCATATTATGTGGTGGGCATGGTTCTAAGTGTCCCACAGGTATTAACTCATTTAACAGACAAGACAATCCTACAGTGTAGACAAGATCACAGCATACGTGTGGGCAATTGCACTGCTTGTTCAAAGCACTCGGCAGAGAGTGGGATGGGGCAGAAATCCAGCCCTCACTCACTGCATCCTGTTCTGTGACCTGGACTGGGACTCTTTCTTCGAATAAAGATGCCTTTAGATACTAAAATTAATGGGCATCTGTCCAGATGATATACTTTTCCCAAATTCAAACAAAAGCACAGAATAAGCAAGTGGCATTTCTAGAAGTAGGCTCTATACTTATTCCTTTTACAGATGAGAACACTGAGGCACAAAGAAGTCAAGAAATCTGCCTAAAATTATATAGCTAGTAAGGAACAGCTAAGAGATGCAAACCCAGGCTCCTGGCTCACAGTCTGCATACTTATTCACTGTGACATGCTGGTTCTCTGTCACATTTGGAGTGCTTTACCTGTGCTAGTTTACATTTGTTGAATTTTACATGTATTAACTAACTTAATCCTCACAATAACCTTAAGGAATCAGCCGCTAAGGATAAACAGCAATGCCTCCACCCCTGTAATCCTAAGAGACGCCCCTTTGTGGGTATGGCTGTCTTTGGTGAAAACAGAGCCAAGGAGATACTTCGCTGATCAGAACTAATTGGCTAATTGATATGCTTCAGACATTTTGCCAAGAAAAAGAGAGTTTAATTAAAACAAAAAAAACTATCAGTAGTAATGGGAGTTAAACTAGTGGGAGCTGAGAAATGTAAGTCAGAACCGAAATTAATAGAGATCTAGAAAGCTCCAACAATATATTTATATGGTATTACTGGCAGAGTGATATAGTAGAAAAATGTAGATAAGAAAGAGTTGAATTTGCAAATATAAAATGCAATTTGGTATAAGATAAAAGCAACACCTCGTATTAGAAAGGAAAAGTATTGAGATAACCAAGTTGATATTTGAAAAAAAAAAGTTGAATTCTTATATATGTGTGAAATGACTTATGTACCAGGTTGCTTGCTATAATATTATTTTTAATAGCAGAATATTAGGATAAAACTAAATAGACAAAGAAAGTATGTGAAAACCCCACAAGGAAAACTATGTAGCTATTTAAAAACAAAATAAAAACAAAAACAAGAAAGCTCTATACAAATTGACACGGGATATCTTTCTTTTGCTTTTTTATGCAAAAAAAATCTCTAGAAGACTATAGGAGAACCCAATAAATCTAGATACTTCTAGAGAAGGGAACTGGGTAGCAGAGGGACAGAAGTGGAGGGAAAACTTTTCACTGCTTATCGTTTTGGGCCATGTAGCATATTACCTATTCAAACGACCTAGAAAAACAAAACAAACTCTGGGTGGACTTTTACTTAGAGCAACTTTGGGCTAGTTTATTAAATTTGCAGAGACGAATTTTCTTATCTGTAAAATGATGATTATAATTCCTGCCTCACATAGTTTTATGAGGTTTAAGTAAGATAATATATGGAAAGATTCTACTACATAACCTGACACATAGTAGAGAAATAATTGTTCTCTTGTCCGTCACTTTCCTTTCTCCGGGGACACAAACTCCAGTGGCTACTAACTAGTCCAGGCAGATAATATAAATGCATGACATAAGTTGGCTATAGGAGATTCAGGAGTGGTAGGGCATATGACAACTTAAGGCATTCAAATTACTCTGTGTATATATCAAACATAAATTATAGATATGCCTATATATTACATATGTATATAAAGTCCTATGGCTGTCATTCTTGCTTTTACATAGGGATTGGCAGGTTATAAAATTATTTCACAATGTCTGTTTTGAGGTACTGAAAAATCATTTCAACTATATTGTACTATTAGAATAAAATATTATTTTCCAAATTAGTCTCTTAAATTATAATTTTCTCTAAGTTATTTAATATTATTGGCTTTGCTTTTGCTTTACATAGATAAAAACATGTCCACTGAAATATATAGCTACTGGTTGCTAGACCACAATTGGGAGGTTAAAAGCAAAGGAGGCCTCTGACATCTTGGCTATTGTTCTTTGTGACAGTCTTGATGGATAGGGTGCTGCTGCTTGCAGCTTATAAATCTGATTGAGGTAGGAGTCTGGCAGAGGTGACACAAGTGCAGCCAAGTCAGAAGGTTAATCATAGCAAAATCACACACGGTGGGCAGGATAATGGGCAACAGTTGCTAGAGGAATTTCAGGGACCATGTTCGGATTTAAGGAGGCAACAACCCTCCTGTTTCAAATAAGTCAGTGTTAAATAAACAATAAACTAGTGACTGAATTAACACTTATTCTCAATTATTTGGGGACCTTCATATGCTCAGAAAACAAGTTTAAATACAGTTTATGATATATATCCATTTGAAATCTTACACAAATATGTATCCTTTCTGTAAACTAAACACACCACTGATTAATTTCCATGTAAAACTAAAGTAAAACTTGCATAGCTAATATAACTGACTACTATTCATGAAATAGCCTAGAACTACAATCATGAGAGGTCTGGAGCAAATGGGAAGTAAAGCACTACATCATATGATTTTTATTTACCTATTCTGTGTGGGACCTTCCTCAACTCTAGAGAGCAGGGAGAGTCTCAAAATGAGACAAGGTCCTTGGTTTTGTGCCTATGAAATAACCTCCACTTAACATCTTGTTCCTTTAGTCAAGAAGAATTGAAGAACATGTGCTACACAACTGTACAGAAAGTCGCCTAAGTGAAAAGCTATCCTACCTCTATACTGAGACAGTGTTGCTTTTCTCTCTTTGGAATTAGCCCAGGTAAAAGAAAGACTGGTCATGCCACATGCAAATTGAAAGACTTCTCTTTATGAAATAGTTAATTTCATTTCTCCCAATTATCTTTTTAGGGACATACTATCTCGAATAGTAGCGCAGGTCTGGAGCCTACTATTTTGGCTCCTGTGTGGGAAAAACTGCATTACATTAACTTTACCTCTGGGATGAGATTCCTAATGTTCCAGTTTAGAATCCTGAGAATACTGCATCTCAGCCCACTCTCAAATACTCCTGACTTTTGTTCCCCTCATCCTTCCTGGGATGGGATAATAAAAAGAAAGGGTATTTTCTCTTTATTTTTGTGTGAATGTTTTTCTTTTGTGTCTGCCCAGTGCCCAGCATGGCGCTTTTAAAACAAGGAATGGTCAATAAATCTCTTGCAAAATGTACAATGTGGCTTTGCTAAATGCCATAGACACATGCAGTCTTTCTCCTTGTGTTCCCTAAGCCTGCTGTGGAAACCAGCCTCTGCATTTTTTTGTAAAATCTCCCATCATGCATCTGTCTCATTATCAAGTTGTAAAACCACCTTAAAGATCATTTCTCATGTTTCACACCCAAGTCTTTAGCACAGTGCCTAGCATGACATAGGTGGAGAAATAACTGTTGACCCAAATAGAACTGAACTTACAGATATTGTCACTCTCTTTGTAAATAATATTCTACAGTTTGTACTTTTTGCTCTGACTACTGTGGAATTTGTCATTGATATCTAGACCACCCATAAACAATGGAAACTATGTTTAACCAGCACTGTTTAACTTATAAATGAAAATAACTAGAAATTGGGATGTGATAATGACAAATTGGTTGGAACGTTTTAATATGCAATAGTGCATTGTTTCTCCTTTATTTAGTGGTGGGGTTATGGATGACTGACTGTAGAACAATGGTTAAAAGACCCTATATTTTTTTACCCTTTTAAAAATTTTATTAATTATTTATTTTTAAAATATTTTAAAAATATACTTATTGTACTTTAGGTTCTGGGTACATGTGCAGATCATGCAAGATTGTTGCATAGGTACATACCTGGCAATGTGGTTTGCTGCCTCCACCACCCCAACACCTATATCTGGCATTTCTCCCCATGTTGTCCCTCCCCAACCTCCCTACCCCCTGCTGTCCCTCCCCTAGTCCCCCCAACAGACCCCAGTGTGTGATGCTCCCCTCCCTGTGTTCATGTGTTATCATTGTTCATCATATAATTTACCATTTTTGTTCATCATTTTCTTTTGATGCAACATAATCAATGCTGTAGATCATTTTTGGGCATGCAATGATCAAAAAACAATATAAGTTTTCCACTTTTAGGATGTTACACAGTATACATGGGCTTATAAAGTAATATGGGCCAGTCACTAAAATTATTGCTTCCACAGAAAATAGAGACACAGAGATGTGATAATTTATTAACGCTTATGTGATTAAATTCTGAAATGAAAACCAAATTCCAATCTATTGGCTGAGCACAATAGGTCGTTATGTAGATATCAAGTGACTAAGACATAAAGTTGTCTTTACAATGAGATGAAATACTTTACAATAAGGTTAGCTTTACTGTCAAGCTCAGGATATGTGAAATTAACATAAAATGTACGTTAACATGCCTTTGAGGTAAGTCATTAGTGGCAGGAGTAAATTTTAGTGATTGACCAAAATGACTTCACAAGTCCACACATATCTTGTTCTTGCCTAAGAATGAAACATTTATACAGTTTTATATATGAGTATCATGGCCAAGGTAAGCTAGAGTGCCAATTATATTGTTAGAAGTGACTATTTTTTTAAAAAAGGTGAATTATGCTGATCAATTCTATTCCATCAAGAAGACCATACCTAGGATGATACCATCTGTTGATCTTTTATAAGAGGAAATACATCATGCTGTTTCAGTGCTACTATCAAAGACAATTAAAATGGAGTGAGAAATGAGAAGAAAAGGGTGATCTGAATGGAGCTACATTTTCTTAGATTTAATTTTCAAGGTCTTCTTTCCTAGAATAATTAACTGATCAAAATTTTCTTTCCCTGTAAAACAGGGATAGCACGGGCTGTTGTGAAGATTAGAGGAGACAGTATACATAATGCTCTCAGCACCCACACATTACTCCATACACGGCAACTGTTAGTATTAAATACAATAACGTAAAACTAGTGATGAAGTAGACAGCAATAATGTATTGAATCAACTCTGGGGGGTTTTCTTTATGATTAGATACTCTTCTATGTATATTTCAAAGTTTTTTTTTTTCCATAGTGGAGTCTAAAGAAAAACTGTTAAATGTGAAATGATACATTTTACTTAATAATAGTAGGAGGGGCTAGGCTTGTGCTGTAATCTCAGCACTTTGGGAGGATGAGGTAGGTAGATCAATGAGGTCAGAATTTTAAGACCAGCCTGGCCAGCATAGTGAAACCCCATCTCTATTAAAAATACAAAAATTAGCCAGGCATGGTGGCATGCACCTGTAATCCCAGCTACTCGGGAGACTGAGGCAGGAGAATCACTTGAACCCAGGAGGTGAAGGTTGTAGTGAGCTGAGATTGTACCACTGTACTCCAGCCTGGGCAACAGAGTGAGACTCCATCTCAAAAACTACACACATGCACACACACACACACACACACACACACACACATATACAGAGAGAGAGAGAGAGAGTGTGTGTGTGTGTGTGTGTGTGTGTGTAAGGGAATTATAGAACTAGTTCACATAGCCAGTGAATGTCAAGTTCACACAACCAATAAATGGCAAAACCAGGATCTGAACCCAAGCAGTGTGGCTCCAGAGCCTGTGTTCTTACAGACTCTCTTAGTTTCCTCTCTGTAGTCACATGGCTGAGGACTCTCTGGATGTTATCAAGTGTTTACATTAACTAGGCTTGAAGATGATCATCTCTTATCCTTTTAAATCTTGCATCACCATTTTTTTTGCTGCTATTATGAATTTGCTCTCATGGAAAACTTTATTTTTCCAATCTGTATTAATGTCTTAAAACTGCTATCTCATATTTAGTTTAAAAAATTAATAGTCATTTCTTTGCTGGATTTGTCTGTGAATTTATATACATATACCATACACAAAAGGAAAACATCCTTTGAATAGAAGGCAACAACTTTCAAGATGAGGCAAATGTAGACAAATACTATATAACCTAGAAGCATCTGTAATATTTACTAAATCAAAAATTTACAATCTATTTCCCACAAGGCCATAAAGGAGTCAATGAACATCTTTTTTAATAATAAGAAAAAAATTAAAGGATTGCTCATTGCCCTTGAAGAAAGCTAAGCATTTAATAAGCTGAAGACACTTTTTACCATTCTTTAGGGAATACTGTATTTCTAAGAATGGCAGGTAACATATGCTCTGAATGATACTAGCAACTGGTAACTACAATATCCTTCCTCTTAATGCGATATATAAACTCAGTGGAATGTTGGGAGAGCGCTCAAGCATTGCTCTAAGCATGAATTCCCAAGGTGCACAATAATGCTAAGTACATCATCCTAAACATATGCTGTTGTTTGTTTTCAGTTTCTGCTTATGATAGCTATAGTGGTACTGATGCTTGGCATCTTCTACGAGATGAAGCTGGTGAGCCTTATAAATCCTAGGGACTCCTGATGGTTGTCTAGTCCTAGGCTCTGCTGCATGCCTAGTTGCAAGGTAGGATGGAGAAAGGTCACCAGCTGAGGAATCACAAGGGAAGGATTCTAATTGCAGTTCTACCAGCAATTAGTTTGGGGGAAATCACTATACCTCTCTAAGCCTTGATCTCTTAAATATGAATATTAATTATTACTATTTCAGAAAGTGTTCATTAAGATAAAAATTGATATCTATGAAAATGCTTTAGAAAAAAAATGTTTTGTAAACAACAAATACCTACAAAAGCAACTAATGCACAAGATCACAGCGCCTATAATAGAAACTCGAGTGTGTCTGGATTGCTACCATTTGATCCCATCACTTAGCTATTTCTCAACTAACCTGTAGGCTTCTTGGCTGGGGCCCAGGACTACATTTTCTATAGCTTAAGATCATCATATGTAGGATAATACATTTAATCTACAGATTTTCTTTTTGATGGCACACAAGTGTCTGCCTCGGTTCTCCCACAACTTTGTAACATTTCTGCCTTTTATCTTCACTATGCTCATCTATTTTTATACTTACATATGACTATACTTGCTTCAGTCTCAGCTTTAGTCATAAAAATCTACTGTTATCTCCCATTTATTTCTTCCAAGTAAATCCACATATAAAACAAGTTTCTTTCTCTCTGGTATGACATACTTCTTCAATCCTTTAAAACTCAGTGCAACCATCCATCTTCTAAATGACGTCCTTCCTAATTGATCCAGGTGCACTGACCATGCTCACTTTTTCACCATGCCCAATGATGTACAAGACACAGACATGCTGACACACATACACACATATTCATTCCCTTATGCTGTTATACCTGGATGCAGTGGTTTCCTTTTGGAGATCTAAACACATCTCTTCAACCTTCCTCATTCCAAATAAACTCACTGATAGAAAGCTCTAAGTCAGAAACAGACCAAATAAAAACCCCAAAAGTGGAAGGGAATAAGAGAGGGAAGAAGGAGAGTGAGGGCAAATCTTCAATGAGTTCTCTGGTCAATGCATATAAAAGGCGAACTAGCCATGAATCAGCTACAACCTCCCATAACTCAATGCTTTGGCTTTTTGTTACCATCTGAGCCCCTGTCATCACCAGGGAACAGTCTCTGGCATATATCAGGTACACACCCTGCATCCCCACAATAACAATGATAACAGTGTGTTTAGGCTTTAAGTTTACAAAGGCTTTCTCAGACACTATCCCATAGGCTGATATGACTGTGAGATTAAACCAATGGGAATGTTACCTTATTTGAGAAAAAAATGATCACATATTTCTCTTTATTTACATACAAGTTGGGTTTCAGGTCTACAAATTGCATAAAGGGAACTGTTGGCTTTACAGAAGCAGGCATCTGGTAAACTACAAGTTGTGTACAGACAGTGAAAAAAGGAATCTGTGTGATTGTGCATCAGCTTAGCAGATCGGATTTTCATTTGGCTATGCTCCCAAGAAAACCCACAGGCTGGATTTCAGAGTGGATAGAAGGGGTAATTTCAAAATCATGCTGCACGAAGGGCTAATACAACACAACTCCAGGTATTAGGATTATAATGAAATTAAATATAATGGTGATTGAGGATTGCCAAGCCCCACAACGAACAAAACATAAGACAGCACCTGTTAAAAATTCAGAGATCTATATATTTTAAATAAACCTCAAGCTTCGAATTCTATGAATCCAGATTCTTTGTACAAAATAAATTAAGTTTCCAGTAGAATCTGAATGGCAAATGGACAAATAAGACCAGGAGATTGTCAATTACACACGCTAATGAAGACATAATCTTCTACCTGTAGAAGTTAGTGAAAATTTTCCCACATAAACGTGACAAACAAATACAACAGATTTGCTTTCCTAGAAAACATAGCTGTTATATAATATTAAAATCATCATAAAGTTAATTTTGAATATTAACTTAAAACATGCTCACACAAACGTAGGGAACTCAATTCAAAGGTGAATACTCTGATGCTTTTGCTAAAAACTCACTTAAACTATTGGAAAGCTATTATTTTTTGTTGTAAAATTAAAAAAAAGCTGGGAAGTCCACATCATAGTACTTCAAGTTTTATGTTGTTCAGCTATCTCTTTCTTGGGTCATAATTTTATCAGGAGTTCTCTCGGCACTTGGGGTTCAAATCCACATTCTACCAATATACCAAGTTGGCATTTGGACCTTTTTGAACTCCAGCCCTTAGAAAGATCCATGAAAGTTACTATCTGAATCTTGTGCTTTTTAAATGGCAACAACACAGTTTTAGTAATGACAGTGGAATAAAAGAAACAATAGCCACACCTAGCATTACTTCCAAGAAAGAAAGAAAATTAAATGGAATGATACATAAGTCATGTAGCATCTTGAATATAAACACATAAACCCTGGATTGATGCTGAGTATGGAAAGCAAGGTGAAAGAAAAGCTGGACAGTACACTATTGTGAGCAGTGAAAGGGGACATCCTTTTAGGTAAAGGCAGTTTTAAGAGAACACATTTTATGAAGTATAAGAAATATTTTCCTCCATGAAGGATTTCATAGAGACAAATATAGAATAAAGATTAAAAGAACACAGGTAAGAATAATAGTTTAGAAATAGAAAGGACTGTCTTGCATGTTCTGCACATGTACCCCAAAACCTAAAATGCAATAAAAATTTAAAAAAAACAAAAAAACAAAAAACTAAGACATAAACACACACATTAGCCTAAGCTTACAAAGGGTCATTATGATCAGTCTCAGCCTTCCACCTCCACATCTTGTCCCACTGGAAGGTCTTCAGGGGCAGTGACACACAGGGAGCTGTCATCTCCTATGATAACAATGCCTTCTTCTGGAATCCCTCCTGAAGGACCTGCTTGAGGCTGTTTTACAGTTAACTCTTTTAAAATAAGTTAAATAATAATAAAAAGTATAGTGAATACATAAACCAGTGACATAGTCATTATCATCAAGTAACACAAGTAATACATTGCATTCTGATGTTTTAGCAGGTACGATGTCACTAGACAATAGGAATTTTTCAACTCCATTGTAAACTTATGGGAACACCGTTGTATATGCACTGTTGTAAATGCAGTCTTTTTCCAAAACATCGTTATGCAGTGCATGACTGTATTAACATTGTAACTGAACACAGGATCCAAACCATATTGGAGCCTGAGGCACAAGGAATAATGTGCACCCCTATGTGTACGTGTTTCTCTATTTTTTTAAAATTGGGGCTAGGAAGGTTACTGGGGGGCTGGAGGGAAGGTGGGGGTGGTTAGTGGGTACAAAACACAGAATAAATAAGACCTGCTATTTTGTTCATTTGTTTATATATAGTTTATTGCACTTTGGGTTCTGGGGTACATGTGCGAAACATGCAGGATTGTTGCATAGGTACCTACATGACAATATGGTTTGCCGCCTTCATCCCCCCGTAACCTATATCTGGCATTTCTCCCCATGTTATCCCTCCCCAACCTCCCTACCCACCACTGTCCCGCCCCTAGTCCCCCACAACAGACCCCAGTGTGTGATGCTCCCTTCCCTGTGTCCGTGTGTTCTCATTGTTCAGCACCCACCTGTGCGTGAGAACATGCGAAGACCTACTACTTTTTATGGCACAATAGGGAGACTATAGTCAATAATTACTTAATTGTACATTTTAAAATAGCTTGAGTGTCATTGGGTTGCGTGTAACTCAGACAATAAATGCTTAAGAGGATAGATTAAAAAAAAAAAAGAAAAAAGAAAAAAGAAATAGAAAGGACTTGAAAGGAAAGGTTATATAACAAATGCAGACCTGGCTAGAGTAGGAGTGGAAGATGGAGTAAACTAAAATTACCTAGAATAATAACATCATACAAATAAAGCTTAATAGAGCAATGAGAAATGGATATAGCATTTAAATGTATTCATAATAGCAGAGAGAATTAATCAGAGTTGACAAGAAAGAGTCATCAGCATCTAGATAGGAAGTAAAGCCACAGGATTGAGAACAATAGCATTGGGACAAGGGGTGAGGAGAAATGAGAAGGTCACCAAATGAAGCAATCTAGTTGACGTTGAACATTTGGGAGTGACTCTAAATCCAACCCATCTTTAAAATTCTGCTCAAATTCCACATCTTATACCAAGCCTTCTCTGAACACTCCTGGGTTCACACTTGTTCTTCATCTCACTCTTTTTTGGTGGGTGACGATTCCGCACACCATTGTTAAACTCTCCTCCTTATTTTTGAAGAGCTTAGTATACTGTCTTCCCCACTGTACTGCTGTTGAAAACTAGGTTCAGAAGTTGTATTCATTTGCATTTTTCATGGCAAATAGTTTAATTCTACAAGCAGAGTGGGTATCCAACAAGTGTTTGTCATACGGACAACCAGATCAACTTACTTTATTTGCAGATAAATTGCTTTAAAATGAGTAAAATCACTTACAGTATCATGTAAGAACCAAGTACTAGAATTGGAAGGAAAAGGCCACGCTTTTTTGTAGCTTTGAACCACTGGTGTGGGGGTGGGAATAACTCAGCCTCAAAGGAAAAGTTTAGGTTAGTTAAACCAATGTGAAGGCAAAGAAAGAATATAAATCAGAATAAGTTGAAAAGATAATGTGGGAGAAATTAAAATATATCTTAATGAAAAGAAAATTGGGAAATCAGTAAAAATTGTCAAGGGTTAACTTTATTGATCAAATATGGAAAACAATATAATCTCCAAGAATTACAATTTAATAGTAAGTTGTTCAAGGACAAATACAATCAATACAATTTCACATTGATTTTGCATGGGCGATTTGAAGTAGTACCTTGGGAATTGTGGTTCTAAGTCTATTTGGGTTCTTTACATAGTTTTGGTATCAAAATACCAAATAATGTTTGCTCTTTTTTGTCTGAAGGCAACATTTTTATGCTCAAGGAGTTCCGACAAAGAGCACGTAAAATCCCAAGCTGTTGGAAAGATAATTCCTGGTAGATATGGGTCTGTAACAGTAACATGGAAAGCTGAGTGAGTGGCATCACTGAATAAATATTATTCCAGACACTTTGAGATGCTTTGCGGTTAGGTCACAATTATGCACTGAATCATATTGTAAGTGCTCATTTTTTACCCTCACTAGTAAAAAAATGCTTTTTTAAAAATCATCATCAGCCTTGGGAAACACTTTTTTATGATGCATAGTATTTAGGAAACCTTAAAATTACATGTACTGAGAGGGAAATCAGATTGTCTCACTTCAGCAACTGAAATTAAGCTCCTCTTCTTTTTTCCAACTAAAAGACATAGTTAGTGTTCAATTACTTGGCTTTGGGTTGATGATCTGGATCTGTTTCTCCCATTTCTGGGAGAACTTGTCTATAATATTCAGATCAGTGCGTCACCTTTCTGTTTTGCTTTCTGCATTGTTGAGCAAACCTAACTACTGAGGGACACTTAATGCTATGCCTGGCAGTGTGATTGACAGAGACTCACTCACATTTAGTACTTACAGAGATTGTTCCAATATTATGTGGACTATAGTGAACATTTGTTTTTTAAAATTGTGAAGGCAAAGAAAACAACAGAAGTTAATTCTTTTTAAAAATGTTGTAAGAAAACAAAATATGATACTTATTTTAAAATATCTTTCAGAGAGCTAAATTTACCCTGTAAGTTTCAGAGTTTCATTAGTCTGCTCTCATGCTGCTAATAAAGACATACAGGAGACTGGGTAATTTACAAAGGAAGGAGGTTTAATCGATTCACAGTTCCACATGGCTGGGGAGGCCTCACAATCATGGTAGAAGATGAAGGGAAAGCAAAGGGGTGTCTTACATGGCAGCAGGGAAGAGAGCTTGTGCAGGGGAGCTCCCATTTATAAAAGTATCAGATCTTCTGAGATCTTATTCACTACCAGGAGAACAGGATGGGGGAAACCACCGCTGTGATTCAGTTATCTCCACCTGGCTGCACCTTTGACACATGGGGATTATTACAATTCAAGGTGAGATTTGGGTGGGGTCACAGCCAAACCATATCAAGAATGTAAATTATATAACATTTAATATAATTATAAAATTATATTGATCAGTCTATTTACTGATATGATGTCCTAGGGAAAGCAATGAGAATATTTGAAAAAAAATTCCTTCTATATATTTTACATACAAAGTCTTAAAGGAAAAATATTTTATCTTGTTTCCCTTAACATGTTTTTAGGCCTTAATGTCTCTAGTTTAAGCATCTTGTGGTATTAAATGGTGGACACAACATTGATATCCATTTTAAACTCAGATGACTTGGATCCAAGCCTCATTTGCTATTTAAATTTATTAGATCAGGCCCTTAAATCCTTTGGACTATAACATAATGAGTTCAAAATCTCTATCTATGTCACAGAATAGATTCAACAGAGAGATATATGTGAGAATATTTTCAAGTTTTAAAGTACTGTTACCAACTGGTACCAAAGGTCACATTTAGACATCTGGTTCCAAACAGGATGGTGTAGACCCAATTTTCTCATTTCTCCTCTCCAAATACAACTAAATACCCTAGACACAATTCAACAGACATTCACAAAATACCCTGAAAGGTGGAAAGAAGGTGGCAGAAATTAGGAAATGACACCATAGCAAGTGTGTAGGACTTTCTTTTCTCTCTCATATATCTCAGACAGTGTATCAGGAAGACCTTCAGCCTGGAAGGGACAACAGGCATATAATAAACCAGAAAAACAAGCCAACAAAAGAGAAAAGCCTGTTTCTGGACAAAGGGCAAGGAAACGAGGAGAACAGCCTTTTTCCTGACTCATATCTAGAACCTGTAAGTGGTGACATCAGTAGATCCCAGAAAGGGTAACACATCTTGCATCAGTAGTGGCTGCTGGATGCACCTGCAGTGGTGACATCAGTGAATCTCTTATGGGTGACCCATCCTCTTCCCCATACCTGCCTATATCATGTAGGCAGAGATAAAAGGCCAGAGAAAACACTTTCCATCCTAGAGATCTAGCATCTAACATCCTTACTAGTAACAACAGGTGACCCACAGAAGTACTTTCCATAACTTGCAAGTAGCACTAGCAGGAATGTATCAGGAGCTCCCAAGTCAGGAGAACTAAACAGACCAAAATAGCATTGGAAGAGCTCTGCAAAGTAAACTGCATTTGGAACCACAGCCTGTGAAATAGGCCAGAATCTACATACCAAACCAAAACAGGAACATTCTTGGCTAAAATAATAGATTTTACTTTAAATGTCCATTTAAAAAGGGTCTGTATAAAGAATGTCCAGGATAAACATCAGCCATGAACCAGAAAAAACAAACTGGATGAGAAAGGACAATAAACTAATTCTGATAACCAAGAAAAATAAACTGTCAAATTTATCTGACAAGGATTTTAAAGCAGCCATCATAAAATTGCTTTAACAAGCAATTGTGAATTCTCTTGAAACAAAAAAAACTCAGTAAAGAAATGGAAGTTATGAAAAAGCACTAAATAGACACTATAGGATGGAAAAATAAAATAACAGGAATTAGTAGCTTTCTGGGTGGGTCAGTAACAGAGTGGATATAAGAGGACAAAGCAAAGAAATTAAGAACAGATTCACAAAGTTTATTCAAAAAAATTCAAAAACTTGAAATTGTTTCTAATTCCTCAACTTGGAAGAAATGGACCAATTCCTGTAAAACTACAAACTACCAAAACTAACAAAATGAAGTGCATAACCTGAATAATCCATAACCATTAAAGCAATTGAATTTGTAATTAAAATCCTCTTGAAAAAAAATCTCTAGGACAGTTGTTTCACTGGAGAGTTTTGCCAAACATTTAAAAAAAGAGTTGACATCAATTTTACACAATCCTTCCCAGAAAATAGAAGACGAAGGAATGTTTACCAACTTATTTTATGTAGCCAGTATTACCCTGATATTGAAATCAGAAAAAGACAGTACAAAAAAATTACAGACCAGTATTTCTCATGAACATAGACACAAAAATCCTCAATAAAATATTATCAGGTTAAATAAAACAGTATATTAAAAGAATTACTCACCATGTCCAAGTGGGACTTATCCCAGGTATGCAAGGTTGATTTAACAATTGAAAATCAATGTAATCTACCATGTCAACAGTTTAAATAAGAAATATCTTATGATTATATCAGTGGAAAATAGTCTATGTAGGAATAACAAGAAATCTATTCCTACAAATAAATGAATTCAGCAAGGACATGAGATCTAAGACTAACACATGAAAATTAATCTCATGTATATATTCTAACAACAAACATATGGAGATGGAAATTAAAAACACAATACTCCTTTACATTGCTAAAAAAATGGAATGCTTAGGTATACACTAAACAAAATGTGCAATGTATTTTTGCTGAAAATTACAAAATGCTGATGAAGGAACTCAAAGAAGGCTGAAATACTTGGAAGAGTTTATCATGTTCATGGATTGGAATACTCAGTACAGTAAAGATAGATATTATTGTCAACTTAATCTGGAGGTTTAATGCAATTTCCATCAGAAACCCAACAAGATTTTGGTAGTCTTAGAAAAGCTTATTCTAAAATTTATATAAAAAAGCAAAAGACCTAAATATCTAAAACAACTTTGGTAAGAGTAAAGTAGGAAATATCACTGTATTAGTCCATTCCCACACTGCTATAAAGAACTTCCTGATACTGGGTGATTCATAAAGAAAAGCAGTTTAATTGACTCACAGTTCTGCATGGCTGGGGAGGCCTTGGGAAACATAATCATGGCAGAAGGGGAATCAGGCACAGCTTAAATGGCGACAATTGAGAGAAAGAGTGTGTGAGAGTGCAGGAAAAACTACCATTTATAAAACCATCAGATCTTGTGAGAACCCCCTCACTATCATGAGTACAACATGGTGGAAACTTCCCCCATAATTCAATCACTTCCCTCCCTTGACACATGAGGATTACAGGTCCCTTCCTCAATACATGGGGATTGCAACTCAAGATGAGATTTGGGTGGGCACATAGAGCCAAACCATATCAATCACTGTATCCAAATATTAAGGTTTACTATATAGCTGCATAAATCAAGACAGTGTGGTACAAGTGAAGGGATAGATCCATAGATGAACAGAAATGAACAGTTTATGACAGAGGGGCACACACAATTCCATGAAAGAAGGAAAGCATTTTCAACAAATGGTGCTTGAACAGTTGGACATCCAGAGGGAAAAAAAAATTGAGAGAGAGAGAACCTTAACCTAACTCTTATACCTTAAACAAAAATTCACTCAAAATACATCACAGACTTAAACAAAAAAAAATAAAGCTATACAATATTTAGGATAAAACATGAAAAAAATATTTGGGACCTGGGGCTAGACTGAAGAGACCTTAGACTTGATACCAAAAGTCTGATTCATAAAAGGAAAAATGATAATCTAGATTCATCAACGTTCAAAATATTTATCTGCAAAAGATCCTGTCAAGGGGATAGAAAGATGAATTACAGACTGGGCGAAAATGTTTGTAAACAACATATCTGGCAAAGGAACTTGTATACATAAAGAACTTTCAAAACTGAGTTTAAAAAGCAAACAAACTAGGCAAAAGACATGATCAGATTTGCACTGATTAGGATATACATATGACAAATAATCATATAAAAAGATGTCCAATATCACTAGCAGTTAGGGAAATGCAAATCAAGACAAAAAATCAGTATCACTGCATATATATCAGAATGGCTAAAATTTAAAAAATACTCATGACCTCAAATGCTGGCAAGGATGCAGACAAACTGGATCACTTGTTCACTGCTGGTGGGAATGTAAAAGAGTATACTCACTCTAGAAAACAGTTTGGCAGTTTGTTCTAAAACTGAAATGCACTTAGTATATAATCCAGCAATTGTACTCTTGGGTAGTTAGAGAAGTGAAAAACCTATGTTCACACAAAAATGTGTATGCATATGTTCACAGCAGCTTTATTCATTCACATTAGCCCAAAACTGCATACAACCCACAAGTCCTTCAATGGGTACCCTAGAAGAGACTGTGGTATATCCATGTCAGAGTCTTCAGGCATAGTATACAGCAATAAAATAAAAAGTAGCAAATTATTGATACACACACTAGAATGTATTTCAACAGAATTATTCTCACTGGAAAAGTCAATCTTAAAAGTTTACACACTTTATGATTCCATTTATACAATATTTTTGAAAGAAAGTTATTGAAGTGAAGAACAGATCAGAGGCTGACAAGGTTTAAGGATTGGTCAGGGGAAGGAGAGGAGCATGGCTATGAAGGGGAGGCATAAGGGAGCCCTGTGGTGAAACAGTTCTGAATTTCAGTTGTGGTCATACTTATGTATAACTACACATGTGATACCATCACATGGAAACACACACACGCGAGTACTTGTACACCTGACAAAATATGATGTAAGCTCTGTAGATTGTACCATTATCAATTTTCTGGTTTTGATATGGTACAATATTTATGTAAGTTAAAACTTGGGGAGGCTAATGAGGGTGTCTAACACCTTCCTGTAAATTCCTTATTAACTTCCTGGGAATTTATAATTATTTCAAAATTGAAAAAGATTTTAAAAAGTCACATTTGAAAAATTTTGAAATCATTCTGCTACTGTGCAAAACAAACACATTTGACGATGTCAATATTATTTTAAAAGTTGTATGCATTGAGGAGTAATGACAAGATATCACTCATTGCTCTATATGCAAGTAACTTGAGCAATTAAGAAACACAAAAAATAAAACTATACAATATTTAGGATAAAACATGAAAAAAATATTTGGGACCTGGGGCTAGACTGAAGAGATCTTAGACTTGATACCAAAAGTCTGATTCATAAAAGGAAAAATGATAATCTAGGTTCATCAAATCTAGATGTTTTGCAAACAAAATAGGACAGAATTCTGTAATCCTTACATAGGCACTACTTTATAGCCACATGAAATATTAACAGGTAGAAGGGGGAAATACATAGATCATTAGTGCAGGAAGGGTATTCAATATGCCTAATAACTTATATGGTCTGGACATCAACCAATCAATAACAGAATCTGGGACCAATGAGAACAGATGTCAGTCACAAACCAAAATTTGGTACTAGTGTACAACAGTGGAATATCCATCCTACATGATTCATTTTGAATAAACTGTATTATTTACTCCATGGAAGACTTACATGCCTAAAATGTTGGTATTTCTGAGTACTTCTGACCCGGAAAGACTGGAAGGGACACTATATTATTGGATGAAGCATACCTCAACATGTTGCTAAAGCAAATCATGACTAATAACAGTCAATTACAAAAACAATTGCTTCTATTAGGATATTTGAAATTTCCTCATTTTTTACAAACACATATGAAATATCAGTACAAAAACAAAATCACATTCAAGTTAATTGATATTTCAAGATAGGTGAATCTTTTCATATAAATAATTTTAAAAATTTTGAAGTCTTAGTACTTGAATAGTTAATTCTCTTAGAATCTCTTTATGAATTCTTCCTTGAGGAAACCTTCCTCAAAGGTGCTTTGCAAACATAATCTTAGCTTATCAGATTAGAAAGATAAACACTGAAAAATAAAATTAATTTGGTCATACTTAATCTTCTTGAGAAATTAGGATCACTAATTATCAAAACAAATTTAATGAGAAAGGCCAAAGCCCCTATTTAAGGCATGATAAACAATGTAATTTAGAAACAGAATTTGAAATATGAACATAAAATTATGCATCTTTTAATCTGTGTATCAGTTTTATAAAACTCATTTAAGCAATGAATTGAAACTAATTAGTGTTTTCTACTATTTTAGGAAGGAAACTTCCTTCTCCTGAAAAAACAGCTTATTTAATAAGTATTATGAAGCATGGCATATGCTGCCTTTGTTTATGTACATTTTGGGCACTTTTTGTTTAAAAAGATAGATTAAGTAATTAGTTCAAGCATTAGTTATTTCCAATTGAAATGCACTAGTCATGCAGGTAAATGGGTTAAGATTATGTAATGTTTTTTCCTGTAGTAACATAAGAAAACGCACTTAAAATTCAAACATATGGAATACAGAAACAAAGTCACCCAGTTCAGGCAGATGTACAGACAGCTTAACAGGATGAAGGGGGAAGCCCCCCCAGTGTATTACTATCAGGCTGGAATTAGCTAGATGGATAATTTTAACCTCTATGGATTTGTTCATTTCTGTTTAGCCAAGATACTCTATAGTAATTCAAAGCTGTTAAGGTAGGACAACTATTTTGAGTTTTTTCCCAGTTATTGTCTATAAGACTCAATTGCTGGTTCAGAGTACTACCTGAAGGAAAGAAAATGAGCAGTTATTTAGAATTTATGGTGCTACAATCACTGTGCTTCTAATACGTGAAAATAAATCTGCTTGAGAGGTATAACTCCCATTTTATAGGTAAGAAAATCTAGGCTCCCAGAGATTCAGTACCATGCCCAAGAACTCACAGACTGAGGTTTGGAACAATTTTTCCTGACTCCAAATCTTAAACAGTTTCTTCTTCTGTACATTATACTGTGATCCTACTGAGTTTAATAACGAAATTCAACTTTAAAAAAAGAATGGTCCTACAAGGCTTAATTCACTTTTGACATTGATTCTAACCCAGGAGTGATCACAGGATGTCGGCACAGAAATGCCTGTGATTGAAAATGTCTCAGGAGGATCCCATGCTACTGACTGTGAGAGGACAGATAGGATGGTGCTTTATACATACTTTAAGCAATCTTGCATCCAAATTATTTTGTGGTTAACTGCTATTTCTGTGGCATTTTAAAAAAGACTATATTGGCTTGCTAAACAGCACTCCCCCAAAAACTAATATTAGAATCCAGTAGTAGGTGGAGACGTTTTTTCTGCCATGTAGACTGGTGCTGAAACTCCAAAAGTGTACAGAGCTGTGACAAATGCACAGAACATAATGGCTTCAGCACTTCCAGCCCAACTGTGAGAGAAGGAAGTATGTTTTTACGTTTAGTAGCAGTATTATCCTTTAGGTAAAAAGGCAAAATGATTGTTTTAGTGTCAGTAGAATAAGTGCTGCTTTAATATGTATCTGTACTGAGCCATCCATGTCCTCTTTTTCTCCTTAATACCAATGAGAACTTTTGTTATTTTTTCCCTCTAGTCTAGTTTCCCCTCTCATCTCTCTTTCACTTGTCTTCCTCCTATACTAATTGACCTAGGAATTAACTTTACTCATTTAAGCAAATGGATCTGAAGGTGCAAACATTTCCAGATACATATCTACATACACATACCTGCCTCTATATATTCATACATAGTAAGCACACACATGATAAAATAACATATCTTCAGTGATTAACATATAAATTATGATAACAATAAGGATTTTATGACAGTTGGTCCAGTAACATCCAAAATGTACAATTTAAAAATAACTGTACTAAAATTTCTGCTACCAGATAGGATGCAGTGAGTAGCTTATTACCCATCAGAAAACAAAGTCTAGATAAAATATAAAACAATAAGCAATTTAAGCAATTCTAGAGAAAATATAAAACAATAAGCAATTTTTTCAGAGACTACCTGAAGCAACATGTTGTAGAAGGTCTAAGATTCTCCAAAGGGAACCCTGCAGAGGTGAGGGAAGAATCTGAAGCTGCTTTTGTTTAGTCTGGGCTCTCACAACAGTACAGACTTGGCCTGGAAGAAGGCCGCTGATGGACATGAAAGAAATCAGAAGTGAGGACTCTTGAGGGACTGGGGTGACAAGTAGAGATGTGAGAGATCTCAAACAGTTAATCAGTTATCTCCTGACACTTGTCACTTCTGGAGCTGCAGGATCTAGAGGCAAAGAGCTAAGCTAAATCCCCTGAAAAGCATCTCAGATTTTTGGGAGTCTGGCAGCCCTGAGAAGAAAAATACTTAAAAATATTGGTGTTCAAGGCCTGCCAAAAGTAGAGCCCACACAGATGTGGTAGGTTACGGTTTGCCCTGAGGACTAAATTCAGCCCACCCCTATTTTTGTGTGGCCCATGGGCTAAGAACAGTTTACACATCTTTGAATAGCTGAGGAAAAATCAAAGGAAGATTATTTTGTTATGTGAAAGTATATAAAACTTGCCCTGGCCCAAGATGGCGGATGAGGCCACCTGACGTGTTGTGTTTGAGATTCTGGTGCCGAAGACTAATGCAGGACCCCGAGATCAAGAGTTGTGGGTGCAGCGACTAAAGGAGGAATATCAGTCCCTTATCTGGTATGTGGAGAACAATAAGAATGCTGACAATGATGGAGCCCAAGAAAGGGACTCGGTGGTTTGGAAAATGTTGGTATATCTATAACCTCCTGAAATGTCAGTTTGACATTCCTGTCACATATCCTACTACTTCCCCAGAAATTGCAGTCCCTGAGCTGGATGGAAAGACAGCAAAGACATACAGAGGTTGCAAAATATACCTGACAGTTCATTTCAATTCTTCGTGAGCCGGGAATGTGGCCAAATTTGGACTAGCTCATATTGTGCCTCTGGGGTTGGGTTCAGGGCTGGCAGTGGAAATCCCTGGTCTGATTCAGAAGGGTGTCATCCAGCACAAAGAGAAATGCAACCAATGAAGGACCAAGCCACTGAGGCAGGGCAGAGGGACCTTTGACAGGCTACAGTCCTGTTTTTCCGTGTATCGCACTTCACTCAGCTAACTGCTTCCCCTTACCCTCTACCTCTAGTTGTTACCGAGTAGCTTCAGAAGGCATTGCTGGGGTGGGGGAGGGGAAGGCCAAAACACCAAGCAGTATTGCTGTTGAGTTTCTAAGGCTGCAGAGGGAAGGGAAAGACTGGGCTTTGGAAAATCAAGAGGCAATTTATATCCTCCCCCTAAAGTGGAGCAATGTGTGATCCTCTAGGTATGGGGGTAACTGGCAGTGAGGACAGTCTCTCTGGTAGTCTCTCACAGTGTCTCAGGAGACAACTCATCACTAAAAGCTGCTTCCTCTGGCTAAAAAAAAAAAGTATACAAAACTTACAAAACTCATATTTTGACGTCCATATGTAAATCCTTATCAGAATACATGCATGACCTTTATATATTGACGCAAGCTGCTTTGCACAATGAGTGGTTGCAAAGAAACTGTGTGACCTGCAAAACCTAAAATCTTTATTGCCTGGCCCTTTACCGAAAATGTTTGCCAACCTGCACTAGGCTGTTAGTTGAAAACTCTGGGAGCCAGGGCAAACTCAACCCAACCTCACGTTGGCTCAGTTCTGGTTTGGATTAGGGTAATTACTGTTCACTCTATCTGCCTAGCAGAGGAATGGTAAATCTTTGCTAGAAAAAGATATCAATCACTGGAGCCTCTACATTTTTAAATACACATTCTATACATATTTCTGCATTCCAAAAACTACTGTACTAACTTTTCTCTGAGCTGAAGTATGTCACATATGAAGAAACATGACTTAACCGGCAAGTTCAATAGCAATTCACTAACATCCAATGTTGTAAATAAGTTATCTATGTCATTTAAGGAAAAGTAAAATATAGGTAACAATATTACCTAAAAGCACTTTTCTTGGAAACAAAACTTAAAATAGGTGTCCAGAGTAATAACATTCTAACAAACTAGACGTTAATTTCCACTGTAAAACAGTCCAATAATATAGTCTATGAATTATTTATTTTGAAGTAAATAAAAACAAATAGCAATTGACCAGTTACAAATCATCCTGATCTATAAACTGAATGCTAGAACTCGTTTCTCAATGACATGTGGTTCAGAAAACATCAGCATCATATTTTAGGCTCTACCATCCTGTGAAGTCTGATAAGCACAGATGTGAGAAAAATGAGTAACACCAAAATATTATAATTATGCAATACGTTATGCTTGCATCTCTCCCAGGATTTTAAAATTTGACTTTAATAACTTTTTATAATAAAAAGATCAACTCAAAGGTGCAAGACAGCTGAGAAGTTCAATATGTCACAGAACTGCAAAATTGTTAAATTTACTTTAATTAGGATATACTAAGGTTTTACATCTGTGACATAAGTAAATCATAACTCCCAGATCTAACAGAACAGGTCATGTTAATTTTCAGACTATCACTTTTTGTAACACATGTCTCATTGGTGTCAATGAAATATAACCTAATCATGCTTAAAAGTTCAGGTCAGACAATAATTTTCTGGGATTCAACTGTGTACAATTGTACTACTATACAGAAAGGATACATATATGGCTATGAATACAAAATTAAATATAGATACATCAGGCCAGGTGCGGTGGCTTATGCCTGTAATCCCAGCACTTTGGGAGGCCGAGATGGGTGGATCACAAGGTCAGGAGTTCAAGACCAGCCTGGCCAACATGGTGAAACCCCATCGCTAAAAAAAAAAAAAAAAAAGGAAAATATAGATATATTAAAAGTGAGTATTTGTACATTTATGTATGTTCATATAAATTACAATCTCTAATATTTAATTTAACTCAGTCCCTAGCCTGTGAACCTTATAACATAGGAATGCACAATGTCATGTGGATATTATCTGAGAAAGTCAGAATTATGCTTGGAAAGAAAGGACTTTAAGAATGAGAAACTTTTTAAAAAGTTAACTTTTTAAAAACTTTGTTTAAAGTTCAGATATTCTCTGCTATTTTCTTCACCTTTAAGAGCTCTTCAATGACAGAAGCCTCTGAATTGAGTTCTAATAATTTAATCCATAAAGTCCGTGAATGTCATCAAATAATAAATCATCAGAGTATGCTATTGATCATCTTACCTAAACTATAAGTGCTTCTTTAGAATTAAACTCAATATTTAAAAAAAAATTGCAAGTATCATCAGTAACAGACTTCACCTACATAGTTTACTAATTGAAAAACAAGATTTACAGTCATCTAGTCCTCAAAATTATTTTTTAAAAATTCTTCACATGCATAAAAACAGTCTATTTTGAAGCAGGTCAATATTAGACAATTGAGAACTGGAAAATATTAAGGATATTCTAAGACATTTAGGCAACTGGTTATTTTATTCAAATACTTGATTCAAGGAAAGTATGGCTTTACATTTCTGATTCCTTAATAACTGCTAGAATGCTATGCCTTTGAAAACAAAATCAAATATTATAGTGCCACAAACTGTTTCTGTTATGCATCACATCTGACTCCAATTAAAAGATCAGAGTCCTCCGAGTGACATATTACAAACAAAAAATCCTTAGTAGGTGGTGGAAAGTCAGGCCAGGAGTCAGACAGAACCAACAGAGATTAGAGATGTGATATTCAGCACAGTCTTCTCAGAGAGAAAAAGCAAAACCACATGGCCCTGCTGAAATGCCGAGTTAATTCTCTGTCTTATCTGAGCATTAAATATTACATCCTTAAAATTGTTTCACCTAGATTATTGCCTCTTCAGGTGAGACTCTCGTTTAAGAAACACAAACATTCTCAAAGCACATTGCTGAAACATCATAAAAACTTAATAACCTACCATTTTCTTTGCACTCTTCTGGAGGTTTAGCCTTTTTCGCAAGTCGTGGATCCAGCCATGATGTTGTCTTTGTGTTATGGCTGAAAAGAAAAGAGATCACTCTGAACAGACACATACTGAAAGGAATCAAGTTTATTCCTTAAGAAAAAAAAAACAGGGTTAGTCCAACAAAATTGCAATCGATACACTTAATTTGCTTACTGGTTCTAAGTAGCCCTGAAGGAGTGTAAGAGTAATTGTGCAAGGCAGCTGTAAATTTGGCAACCTCAGCTCCCTGTCCTCAAAGCAGCTATTTTTATTAAAATCAACTAGAATGTTGCCAAGTTAACCTCATTGAAAATGCAGAACTCATCCAGCGCAAAAGGAATTTATTACAAATACAGGATTCTCCAGTTGGAAGAGCACAGTCCACAGGCTCTGATAATGTTTCCTGAGTTTTGCAAAAGAATTATTTTCATCTTAAACCTACCCTTTTCATAAACAGTTGTTTTGTTACTCTTTAACTACAGACCTGGCAGAGAGAGTACAATAGTGATGCAGATTATGGCATGTTCTTGAGATTCCTGCATGTTCTCAATAAGTGATTAATAGCAATTTTATTAACCCACATTAAGGTATCTTTCATCCAAATATTTTCAACCCAGCTCAGAAGGTAGAAGATAAGACTGTCTGAATTCTAATATTTCTGAAATGGGATTTCCAGAAATTAATAATAAATTTTTTTGAAAAAAATGTTTTCTTATAAGACTTTTGCCAGAAATTTAAAAAGTAAAAGAGAGATATTCTTAAAGTAGTGTTTCTTAAAGTGGTTGTGGAATAACCTGCATTGGAATCACCTGATGGACAATGTATATTAACAATGCATATTCCGGGTCCTCAAAGAACTATCAGATAAGAATCTTGGAGGTGGGGCTACACAACCTCCATCATTGGCGAGCACTCCCAGTATTTCTTATGTACATTACAATTCAAGAACCACTCACAGCTCATAACTGCTCATTGGAGCTAAAATATTTACTGTGCACAGCTGTCTCAAGGGATCTCATCTACCAATGGACAAATTGTCAAGAATTTGACATTTGTGAGGGCTTTGGGAAGAGAATGAACAAAGGCACAGGTGTGGGAACATGTAAGGTATATACAGGAAATGGTCAGAAGGCCAGTCAACGGAACATGAGAGGGAAGAATAGAATAGAAGATGGAAACAGAAATCAGAGCCAGATAATAGGCATAGTTTAGTACAGTTGTAAGGAGGTCAAAATGATAATGATGATATAAATTTCACTTGTATTCTCTTTCTTTAATGAAATTTAACTATATTTTGTCCATCATAGCCACAAATGTTAGCTAGATAATCTGATATACCAGTCTGTACTTACAGTGAAGGTTAGAAGATTTGCCCAGGGAGTTTGTTTAATTACAAACGTGTAAAAACCAAGTTCCCTCCTAATGGAGAAACTTTCAAGCCAGGAAGGAGGGAAGATGGAGTCAAGATGGGTGGCAGAAAGCTATTCCAAGATGTTAAATCACTCTTCAAGTAGTATTTTCTGAATGATCATCCATCTCATCCGCCTATATATAGAGCAATCTTTGATTTGAGAACTGTGACATAAAGACCCTTGAGTCATGAACCTTCTGTTCCTGAAGAAAATACCATTTTATTTCTGACATGCATATGAGATAGAGAAAGTATTCTCCATCACATTCTTCACATTTAAGAGCTCCTTGATGATAAATGCCTCTGAACAGGACTTTAATAAGTTGATCAGAAAAGGGCTGTGAATTTGATCAAATAATAAATCACGAGGAGAGTATGCCAGCTTTTATTTTGCCTCAATTTGACCCTTGTAAAGTCTGCTGGTGCTTCATTATCAAGTTTTAGAAGGATATAAAGTGTTGCAGACACTTTCATCTGGTTCTAGCCCTTGTTTGTATGCCAATATAATCTAGTATTTTCTTCTGAACTGAAGACTTCACACTTGAGGATGCAGGTTCTGATTATTCCTAGTGTGAGGATGGGGGCACTGGGTTCAGTGTTTGATGCTCTCATTTTGGCAAAAAAAAAAAAAAAAAAAAAAAAAAACCCACAATCACTTAAAAATTGCTCTTTATAAGCTGGGTGTGGTGGCTCATGCCTGTAATCCCAGCACTTTGGGAGGCCAAGGTGGGCGGATCACCTGAGGTTGGGAGTTCAAGACCAGCCTGACCAACATGGAGAAACTCCATCTCTACTAAAATTACAAAATTAGGTGGATGTGGTGGAGGGCACCTGTAATTCCAGCTGCTCAGGAGGCTGAGGCAGAAGAATCTCTTGAACCCTAGAGGTTGAATTTGCAGTGAGCCAAGATCAAGCCACTGCACTCCAGCCTGGGCAACAAGAGCGAAACTCTGTCTCAAAACAAAACAAAAAAACAAAATAAAACAAACAAAATGCTCTTTATAGACATGCCTCAGTTCAAAGTATATGTGTGTCTATGTGTGTGTTGATGTCTATATTTCTACGAGGTGGGGAGATGGGAAGTAGTCAAGGAAAATACATTTCTCTTCTTTTGTCCTCACCTGCTTCTTCCAAATCCTTTCCCCTTTTTGAAGAAAAGTCATTTCTAAGCTCCTAAGACATATTCACAAAAGCAAACACATACATGAGTAAGATTAAGGGAACATTACTAAGCCACTGCAGGGAGTCAAATTACCATTTCTATTGCACACCACCATGGGTCTCAAATACTGGCCAATTTAGTAGAGAACTGTGAATTTTCCAGCTTTCCAGAGTTTATATAAAGCATTTCATTACAGGCTGATTTTTTTTTAGGTTGAACTAGCATTAACGGTGTGTCACTTTAATACATTTTGACAGAATGAGTCTCTTATAGTTAACAGCATTTTTAGCTGATCTTCAGAAATGATTCTGAAATAAATGTGGGTAGTAGCTACCTTCGGTAATTGTCATAAACATCACATGAAGATCCAGCACAGTATTTCTCAATAGTGGTTCTCACCAGCCCTGGAATTTGCATGTTCTTCCAAGATGCCTTGCAAAGAGGATATTTTTAATGCATTGGGAGACAACAGACCAGCCCGCCCTTCTACTTCCCTTAAATGACATATTTTAAACCTTAATAATTCCATTTGAAAACAGAATTAGGTATTGGGCAGGAAACCGTGTTTAAAATGGGATTGTTGAGGGATTTTCCACATTCTGCCTACTGTCTTTCAAGTTTAAGGAGGTGATTTCTTTTCACTTCCTAGCTAGGGCAGATTCAGGTGTATGACGTCAGTTTTCTGTATTTATCCAAACGGTATGTCACAAAAATACCAGGAAAAGAAAATGTCAATGCTATATAATTTTGTATTTCAAGTTTCTTTAGCAGAGACACATACAAATACATAGGCTACATTTGCACACAAACGTTTCTTATTCTAGCTGGGGAATGTAACAAATATTTTCTAGGAAAGGTTGAATCATACTATTATACTACTTTATGTAGTTTTTAGGATAAAGTTAATGCGATGATCACAAAAAGTGAGAGGTCAAATGAAAAAGCCAGTAACTATTTAAGTTCAGTCAATGTCATATTTAAAACCTGGATGAAAACCAAAAACAATGGTTTATCATATGGGTATATACAAAGCTCTTCTCTATGTTCAACTAAATACTGGGTCTATCTAGAGGACCCAGAAGTGAAATTCCAGTCAAGTTTGCATTTCTAGTTTAAATTCATATCAGAATGGCCTTGAAAATATGCAATAGGCGGATCAGCAATGAACAGAAATTTCTGTACAATTTGTAACCTTAACCTTTGCCAAACTGACAGAGCAGCAAGTTAAATAATATCCTATCTTCTGAGAAAACATTCTTCTCACATAGAACATGCTTCATTTCAACAGGAAAAGCTATTTGCAGCCCAGCACACCATTGCAAAGTTATTCTCACTATCTCATATCATTTTTGATTGTCAACTGTGTCACAGACAGCAGCAGAACTTTCAGATATGTCCCCTCATTTAATGCTAACAAGCCTTTGTGGCTAAGTGTTATGAATTCCATTTTATAGATGGAGAAACCCAGGTTGGGGGATGGTGGGTAAGTTGCCCAAGACTGAAGAGCTAGTGCATGCAAGTGAAAGAGGCAGCTAGCATTAAATCCATATCTGATTTCCAGGTACAAGGTTTTTTGTGATCTAAAACCAAAGGCATCTGGAATCTCACACATGGCTTTTCATACTGAGGTGCTTCATTTCACTCCCTGGAATGGTAATCAAGGGTCTGTTTACCAGCTTCTGCCAGTAGTTTAGAAACAGACTTTTATCTATCGTTTATGGATAGTAATCACTACTTAAATTCTTTTTCAGGTGTAAATGGTTTGCACTAAGTATGATAGTGAGTTCCATGTACATAGAGACAAAAGAGAGAACTGTGATTGAGGAGAAATTGATAATATCACTGGAAAAGTTTTCTCCTTATAAACATAAATTCTGTATTTGAATCACTTCCTCTTCCTTTTCCTTTTCTCCCTTCCTTCCCTCCCACTCTCTTCCCTTCCTTCCCTCCCTCTCTTACCTCTCTCTCTCTCTGTCTCTCTCTTTCTTTCTTTTCTTTTTGGAGACAGGATCGGCTCTGTTGCCCAGGCTGGAGTGCAATGGCATGATCTTGGCTCACTGCCATCTCCACCTCCTGGGATCAAGCGATTCTCCCATCTCAGCCTCTCAAGTAGCTGGTACTAGGTGCATGCCACACACGGGCTAATTTTTAATTTTTTTGTAGAGACAGGGTCAAATGCCTAAGATCGAGCGATCTGCCTGCTTTGGCTTCCAAAGTGCTGGGATTACAGGCGTGAACCACCACGCCTGGCCCGGAACCACTTTCACACCAAATTTTCTTCATTCAAATATGAGTATTTTTCCAAAATTAAGTCTTTTTAGAAACCTGATTCATATAATGTACATATGAATATTTGGTCTTAGAAGCTATATTAAACAAATAGGTTAGTAAGAAATACTATCAATGGATACAGTATTTATTAGGAGCAAAAATTAAAATTTTCTTATAGATCATGCATATTCTAATCTTTTGTTCTAGTTTTTTATTCACTCTACTGTTTGTCCAGTCAGGGTACAAACCTCTTTTTTGTTTCTTAGGTATATGCATAACTAGATCCTCAAGGGTAACCCAATTCAAACCTAATTTTAAAATACGTTCTCCATCCCTTTCTAATTTCTTTGTTTCCTTTTCTTCTTTAATATTGTCAACCAGAGCAAAACAATGTTTTTACTGCTGTACAACTATTAGAAGAATTTTCTTTCATCAACCGAAATTTTCTTAGTGAAATGAAAAACTTTTATTATTAAATACACTTCTTTCCTTTGCTCTATATAAAACTAGAAACAGACTTAAAACAATGATAAATAAGTCCTCCAAATAGCCAATTCTGAATCTCAGTCTTAAACTGAGACTTAAATGTTATTTTTCCCCCCCTGGGAAATACTACGCCAGAAGAATAACAAGTAATTAAAGCCAACGACATTTGATTGCACAAAATAATCTTGGGAACAAGATAAACAAGGTTCACGTAAATATTCTGGAGTCAACAGCAATTCAGAATGTCTATGGATGTTAAGGTTTCAAAAGTAGTAGTGATATAGGTTCAGAGACAGTAATAAGACCAATCGTTGACCTTACTTTAGGTTTAAAAAACCTGTTTTTAAAATTATTACACTTTAAGTTCTGGGATACATATGCAGAACGTGCAGGTTTGTTATATAGGTATACACGCGCCATGGTGGTTTGCTGCACCCATCATCTACATTAGGTATTTCTCCTAATGCTATTCCCCCCCTAGGCCCAATCCCCCGACAGGCTCCGGTGTGTGATGTTCCCCTCCCTGTGTCCATGTGTTCTTATTGTTCGACTCACACTTATGACTGAGAACATGCCATGTTTGGTTTTCTGTTCCTGTGTTAGTTTGCTGAAAGTATTAATTTTTTTTTTGAGACCGAGTTTCGCTCTTGTTGCCCAGGCTGGAGTGCAATGGTGCGATCTCGGCTCACTGCAACCTCTGGCTCCTGGGTTCAGGCAATTCTCCTGCCTCAGCCTCCTGAGTAGCTGGGATTACAGGCGCACGCCACCATGCCCAGCTAATTTTTTGTATTTTTAGTAGAGACGGGGTTTCACCATGTTGACCAGGATGGTCTCAATCTCTTGACCTCCTGATCCACCCGCCTTGGCCTCCCAAATTGCTGGGATTACAGGTGTGAGCCACCGCGCCCGGCCCTTGAAAGTATTAATTTTTAAAGGTATATAAACTGAGTAGATTTTATAGTATAGTCAATAAAATCTTCAGGATGATTATAACACTTTCCAAAAGACTTTCTCTTCCAAAGAATTATTAAAGGCGACGATTGATATATCTAATTGGTGATGAACAGTAGAAACTTGTTCTTTCAAGACTTTATTCATCTAAAATTTCGCTATTTTTTTCAATCTATACATAGGTCATCCACAAATAAAGCTACTTTCAATGATCTCTCTAGTGGTTATTTCCTAAAGAATATTCCTACAATTTCATTTAAGCTTATAGAGTTTGCCATCATATTACCTTTCATGTGTTTAGAAAATATTTTTAAAGAAGTTAAATTACAAATATTGTTTTGGATATTGTGGGTGTGTATTGCACACTGTTTTGTCAAAACATTTATTTTCTGACTGGAAATTATACCAGAATCTTGTGCAGGCACAAGAAAAAATATATGAAGAAATATTTGATGTATCTCCTGTTTTTATAATACAATTAACAGTAAGCCTAGACCACATTTTGTGACTAGGATGATATGTCAAGTATAGAATGAGAAACTATATTTCTGGTGTTGCTGCCTCCCAAAAAAACCTGATTTTATATTTCTCTCCAACAAATTTCCAAAGTATTTTATCTTTTATTTAATAAATGAAGTTTAATGTTTTTTGGAAATGGAAGTTGGTGATTTACTTAAAACTTAAGAAGATACAGAAACAGGAACACAAAAAGAAACATAAATTACTTGTGTGTTTGTTTAGAATTTAAAAGTAAATTCAGCCCTGACAAATATTTGGAAACCATGCACAGCCATGACATTTTCCACAGATGTGATTTTCCGTTTCAAAAGCCTGCATTTAAAAATCTATTATTTAAGATGACATAGTGTTCACTGCCATTCAGGAAGATGGCAGTAAACAAATAGGTTCTTGTTGTCTTTTTGTTTTTTGCCAAAGCAATAGCAGTCTCTTCTGTGTCACTAACTAAACTGACTCCCAAACAAAGAAGTAATTTAATGGGATTCCCAAAGCATGTCAATCCAGATTAACCCTGTGGCAGCTCTTCTTTTATGGAACATTTAGCCTCTGGAGTAGTGAATTGCTGGCCAAGAAACTTATAAAACAAATACTATTTGTAATATAAAAGTTTACTTTTCTCTCAGCCAATGTGTGTTTATATATCGGAGGTAGGATGAGATAATGGGAATGACTCTAGAGTAAAAGCGCTATGTGACCTTGGGAGTGTTAATTTGCCCAAGGATGCCTGGAAGGTGGTGATGATGTGAAGTGGGCACCACAGAAAATCAGTTAAGAGCAAGGATCATGGAGACAGACTACACTCCATGAAAGTCTTAATCTTGTCAGTTTTATTGACTACTGTATTCTCACGGTTTAGAATGATCCCCAGGACATAATACATGACCAAGAAACCTCTATTGAATAAATAGAATCAAAGAGCCCTGCCTATGTCTGACTTTTGGCAAGTAGTTACCTCTAAAAGCCTCAGTTTCATAAAGTGAAGATTAAGTGAATGGAGTATAAACTCTTAACAGATGAGCTATTGTTGTTAAGATGACCCGAACACACCCTAAAAAAGGTGGGCACGCGATAGATAATAACCCATTTGGATTACAATCAATATACTGCCTATTTCAATGATAATGTTAATGAAGATGATGACGCAAGTCCAAGAAATTACTGGTTTTCTCCAGTATTATACATTTAAAAGCCTCCTGAAAATTATGAAACATAAGACATTATTATTATTTTAAAGCATGTTTGGAAGCGTGCGTTCACTCAGAATTTAAAATTATGCTGCATAAAAATCAGCAATTCTCCTTTTCCAATTAAATATCATTGAATATAATAGAAGAAATCTGCTTTTATCATTCATCAAAGGAAGCAGTTTGAGTAGTGTGGGAAATACAGTTTGCCCACTAGTTTACCAGGGTGGCTGAGGGCAGAAAAAAAACTCTGCCTCTTAAATGCAGAACTTCTTAAGGACAGAGCCATATAAATTCTTTTGCAATATTAAATAAATCAATAAATATTTCAAAATTTATTGCATAAGAGACAAGTAAATGGAATTACTTGTTACCTCAATTCAACACCTATACTGTTTAATATATATGTCTTTTTAAACTATATATTTAAAATTAATGTTTCAGTGCAGAGTTCTTTTATTCTATTTAGAAATAACTATTATATATTTTATATAGATATATATTATATATACAAAATATATAAACACTATGTAAAAATATATTATGTACCTATATAAATGCATATATTCTGAAATATAGTATATATATTATTAAATATATATGTATATAATATACATATTTTGTATACAGAACCAAAGGATCATTCTCCTTTGTTTCAGTTATTTTCTGTTTTGTCATGATCTTCATTTCACAGGAGAGAGACTTCAGCAAAGTCTAAGGAGAGGCTGGGACCTGACAGAGAAGACGTTCATTACTCTAAGAGGCTCCCACAATATCTGTACAAAGAGAAAAGCTTTTACTCATGTCAGCCCTTCTTCCCTCACAAATCTCTCATTTTTCTTCTTTACTTTTCCCTCTGGTTTACCTCCCTCTTGGTATTCTACCTTTCCTTTAAAAAACATTTTTTCTTATTTTTTAATGAATAAAAATCATATGTACTGTATTCTTGAAAATTGCTGAGAGTAGATTTTAAGAGTTCTCAACACACACAAAGAATGACAAGTATGTGAGGTAATGCATATGTTAATTAGCACAATTGTGCCATCCCACAATGTGAATGTATTTCTACTTTTTCTTTCTATCATGATTTCGGGCACATGACTGCTTCAGAACTGCCTCTGAGACACATGGTGGCTTTGTCCTTAAGACATGTCTTATTACTCAACCACGCTCCAACCCCAGCCACTGTCTCCTGCTCTGCTCTAGAAGATCTGCTTCCAAGGGTCTTTCATAGTATAGAGTTTATTAGTCACATAAGAATTTTTTGGTCATAGAAGCAAAGGTACTCACAGATTAATGACAATGGGTGGAAATGTTGATTCAAATGTAGTTAGGAAAGGAAGGAGCATTCCAAGGCAAAGAATGAAAACAGACTGGAGAAAATCAGTGAAAAATAAAGAAAAAGTAAAGCACAGGAAACCACAGGCAGAGAGAAGGGAAATTGCAACGCTGTTGGTGGAGCTGGTGTGGACACAAGGGACCAGACCAAACAGACACTGACCCACTCCCTGCTCTGTGGTATCTGAGTTCATCACACCACATCTTGAGGTTCTTTATGGAAGACAGATGAATCACAAACTAGGGGTAAGGTAGAGAGTATGGGCGAGCGGAAGGGTGGGGATGCCTCCAGTCTGTGGAGGAACCTTAAGCAGGTGTCCTAGGCTGCCTGGGTCCTGCCTTCTCTGTCAGTCACTTTCCAGACATAGTCACTTCTACTCTGACTCCAGGCTCCTTCTTTTTTTTTTCATTTTAGGTTTTGGGGTACATGTTAAGAACATGTAAGATTGTTGCATAGGTACACAAATGGCAGTGTGGTTTGCTGCCTTCCTCCCCATCACCTATATTTGGCATTTCTCCCCATGTGATCCCTCCCCAACTCCCCACCCCCCACTGTCCCTCCCGTTTCCCTCTCACAGACCCCAGTGTGTGATGCTCCCCTCCTTGTGTCCATGTGTTCTCATTGTTCAACACCCCCCATGAGTGAGAACATGCGGTGTTTTCTGTTCTTGTGTCAGTTTACTGAGAATGATGGTTTCCAGGTTCATCCATGTCCCTACAAACGACACAAACTGATCGTTTTTCACCTTAGTCTCCCCCAGCATCAGCTCTTTCATCACAGATGAAATTGTTTCCTCCATTTTGTTTTAATTTTCTACTTCCATCTATTCTAATACTGTCCACCAGTCCTTCCCTCCAACATTAGGAAGATTAAAAAACAACAAACTCAAACAACAACAACAACAACAAAATGCCTTTCCTTTGCTTGCCTTTCAAAAGCACTAATGATTCAGTGAAACAACAACCAAGCAGTTATTTCCTGGGATTTGCCAAATAATACATACTTCTCTAGCAGGGTCAGGGGTTCCTCACCATTCCTAACATGCCTAGGGACTTTGTCTTCGCAATGACAGTTCCCATATCTGGAATGCTCTACTACCCTTTGTTAACTTATGAAGTTATGTTGTCTCACCTTCTCTGTGGTGCCCCTTTTATACCTCAAAACTCTTCTAAGCATTGACTTCCCTGAATAGTATCACGAAATTCAGAAATTGTTGACCAGTTGTTTATAACTATTTGTCTCTCATCCCCAACTCGCCAACAAGTTTGAGACCAAGGACAAAATCTTACAAATGTTTGAATGCCAACCTTGGGTGACTGACTAGAGTCACAGAATCATTTTGCTAGATTATTTCAACACTGACCAAGCCTCACTATTTACTATATACCTGGAAGATAAGTTCTGTCTTTTGAAGTTTCTTTTCTTCACAACCTTAAAACCTCACATAGTTAAAAGAGGAAAGTTTACAATCATCAAAAAGGCTTTTATGATTGCAGTTCTGGAAACACTGTAAGAAAACAGTTCTTTAATCAACTTGTCATGCTGGTTTCCTTTTATTATTTTCATATAGCCTTCCTCCCCTGGTCTTATGTAATAAAAATAAGTATGTCATCTGCTTCCTTATTCCAAACATCAATTGTTCTGAACATCTATTTACAACTTCACATCTAAGATTTGCATTTTGACTTCTGGTCTGCAATGATGTCATGCTATCTTTATCAATATCAAAATTATGTTTCTACATATGTATATTATTATTTTTAGTTGGTCACTTTTTAAACATTCTGATGTTCTATTTTCCAAATAATTGATAAAAGATGTCTTGGTCATTGATTACAGCAATAAAAATAATGTAAGAGATTCTTATTCCTTTTAAAATTAGAACATTTGCTGAAAGGTGAATGTTACTGATTCCTTTTCCATAAAACACTACATTTCTCATCCATGTTGGAGTCAAGCAGAGAACTGAGTAATGACTGGCTTATGCAGCCCCTTGGTCGCATGCATCAAAGTTTCCAGTTTCACATGAGAATTAAATGTTGGCATGTGGTAGCATTTCAATCTCACAACTGAATTCTGCTTATAGAGATCTAAGTTATAAATCACTCCAGGTTGGAAAAGGAAATCCAGTTTCAGTGTGTTTCTTAAATAATCAGAGTTTACATATTTTTATCCACTGTCAACACTGAACACTTCAGTTTCTATTAGTTTTTCTCTTTGAGGCTTCTCTAACTTTGACAGGATAAGGGTTATTCATTTTCGTTAGTTTCAGTTCTTTCTAATGAACACCGTTGTCTTAGGCACACCAAGAATTTCATTTTGTGCTAAGATTTTCTACTTCGGAATTTAAAAAAAGTTGTTTTAATCCTAGAAGCTAAAGAAAAGCCTGGCATTATTAATAAGATGTATATGAAAATTATATCTTGAAAAAAATGTCCGAAAAGAAAGAGTAGGAGAAGTTCAGGATTTGTACTATAGTTTCCTTAGCAAGTCATAAAAATTGTAAGCAACTAATAGAATGGAATATAGCAAAAGGAAGTATAACGAGCTATACAAAGCCAAATTATTTTACTGACATCCGACGTTGGGGTCAAATGCTGAAAACATTTTCTTTGGCTTCCCACAGTGGCTCACCCCTGTAATCTCAGCATTTTGTCTCCAATCCAAGTACTAACCAGGCCCAATCTTGCTTAGCTTCCGATATCAGATGCGATCAGGCATGTTCAGGGTGGTTGGCTGTAGACAATCTCAGCATTTTGTAAGGCCAACGTGGGTGATCACCTGAGCCCAGGAATTTGAGACTAGGCTTGGCAACATGGCAAATCCCCATCTCTACTAAAAAATACAAAAATTAGCCAGGCTTGGTGGCATGGTTGTGCATACCTGTGGTCCCAGCTACTCAGGAGGCTGAGGTGGGGGACTGCTTAAGATTGGGAGGTCAAGGTTGCTGTGAGCCGTGATTGTACCACTGCATTCTAACCCAGGCGACAGAGTAAGACCCTAACTCAAAAATAAAAAACCAACATCAATTTTTGTTTTCTTTTGTGACCTAATACTTTACATAGTTGCATTCTATTAAACTCCTGGACATTATGGTGGGTATTTCTGCAATTAGCTTAGACAATAGGAAAAAAATTCATTTGGACAAGATGGGGGTCCTGGAAGAAGCTGAATAAGCATTTTCCTGTGATATCTAGACTGTTCCTAATTTAATAATAGCATCACATGGAGTTTTTTTTTTTTAGTCATGATTATAAAAGATTTTAGGGTGCAATTATTTAATCCATTATTTGATTTATATCTATATTCCAGGATCCTTAACTGTGTTAAGGCATTATCCCATTATTCTCTTGCCAAGAAAAAAGCTATTACCAGAAACAAAAGAATTTCATTTTTTTAAACCACGTCTCATTTGCTACATCATTTATATCCTGCTATGATCTTTATGGCACTCTTGAAAGAAATGTGTGAAACTCACTCAATGAAGTAGACTTCACCCTTCTCTGTATAGGCCATTTCCCAGTTATCAGGCAATGGGTCTGGTTCCTCACTGTCCTCAGGTTTAGTTGGCTTTGAGTCATCCATCTGCTCCTTCAGCTCCTCAGGCTGACTGTACATTGGGGCAGGATAAGGCTGGGAGGGCATCTCCCCTGAGGCACCTGCACTCTTATCTTCATGTTCACTGGATTCTATGAGAGAACAAGAGCACGTGGTTAGTCACTCCAGCCATGGTAACTCTGGACTGATGATGGAGAATGCTGTACCAGGGAATAAACTTGATGAATAAACTTTTATGAAGGCTAACAGGAAACATTCTGAGACAGCGTAATTGCAAGCAGCTCTGGAAATGATTACTAGGCCTATTAGAGTTCTTCTTTCAGTCCTCATCATCATCTATCTTTTAGCTAATTATTGATGTTTACAAAATTGGAGGTTTGAAGGATGTAATGTAAGAACCATTTCACAACATAGGTCTGGTGAGCGAATAATGGCCCCCAGAATACGTTCATATCCTAATGTTTGGAATATATGAATATTATCTTGCATGACAAAAGATGATCTGCAGATGTGATTAAGGACCTTGAGATGGGGGGATTATCTTTGATTATCCAGTTGGCTTCATCTGGATGATTATGATCAAATGTAATCACAAGTATCCTTAAAAGCAAAAAAAAAAAAAAAAAAAAGAGGCAGAAAAGAAGGGTAAGAGGGAGAACTGACTACTAAATCATGGCCAAAGATATGCAATGTTGCTGACTTATGAGATGGAAAAAGACCATAAGCCAAGGAATACCGGTGGCCTCTAGAATCTTGAAAGGCAAGGAAACAGATTACTTCCTAGAGAATTCAGAAAGGAATACAGCTCTGCCAACAAGGAACACAAGTCTTCCATAGTTTCAGTTACCCATGGTCGACCATGGTACAAAAATAGATGATTACAGTAAGATATTTTGAGAGAGAGAAAGACCACATTCATGTAACTTTCAAAACAGTATACTGTTAATGTTGTTCTATTTTGTTATTTTTTTTGTTGTTAATTTCTTACTGCATCTGATTTGTAAATTAAGTTTTATCATTTTTTAAATATAGTATATGTAGGATTTGGTACCATCAGAGGTTTCAGGCATCCACTAGGGCTGAAGCACATCCCTTGTGGCTAAGGGGGGGGCTACTGTATAATGGAGCAAAAACTACCTTAAATGGTAACAGGCTTGGAGGACAGACTCAGATCCCTAACATATAAATAGTATGAGTTCCAGAATGAGAAGAAGGAACACACAAGAATAAATAATAAGTCAATAAATAATAGAAGAAAATTTATCTAAGACAAAGAAACATCAGTCTGCAGACTGAAATAGCTCACTGAATCTGAGGACAGATTAATGAAACATACAGACACCTGAACTCATCTAGTTGAAATTTCCAAACTACAATGTTAAAAGGCAACTTTAGCAGCTTCATACAAAGCAGATGTGATTACTTACAAAGAAAAGAGGAAAAGAAGAGCATCAGACCTTTTATCTGTAATACTCTAAGTTCAAAGAGACAGTAACATCTGTAGTAACTTAAGAGGAAAAAAGATATAGTAACCCAAGCTTAACTCTACCAAGATATTCATCTATCTGAGCAAAGACTGTCACTTTGAAACATCCAAAAGTTCTGAATATATAGTTTCCATGTACCTTATCTGAGGGTAATATTTGAAAAATTACTCTAACCATATCATGACAATTGAATCAGAGCAGAGATCTCAAAATAGGGAGAGAAAACAAAAGGTAGGAAGATGATATGGTCTGGCAGTGTTCCCATCCAAAATCTCATCTTGAATTGTAATCCCCATGTGTCAAGGGCAGAGCCAAGCAGAGGTAACTGGATCATAGGGAAGGTTTCTCCCATGCTGTTCTCCTGGTAGTGAGTAAGTCTCAAGAGATCTGATGGTTTTATATGCATTTAGCATTCCCCCTGCTTGCACTCACTCCATCCTGCCATCCTGTGAAGAAGGTGCCTGCTTCTCCTTTGCCTTCTGCTATGACTATAAGTTTCCTGAGGCTTCCCCAGCCACGTGGAACTATGAGTCAATTAAAACTCTTTCCTTGTAAGTTATCCAGTCTCAGATATTTCTTCATAGCAGTATGAGAATGAAATAAATTCTGCGAATATAGTTAAAAGTAAATGGAAGATGATTACATTTCGGAAAATTTGTAATATGTGTTAAAGACAGATTCTGGAAAAAAGAAAAATAAATGAAGACCTAATAAGAGCATGGGTTTCAAACTTTATCTTAGGAAAGCTCAGGTTCTAGAAAGTGGAGAAAGGTAGGAAAATAGAGACATTGTAAAGCTCTCATCAGTAGGCACTTCAGGGAGTGAGTATATGAGATAATTTTGAAGACCACCTTTTCATGGGATGAGATTATTGGGCAAATAATTCAGTCAAGGCTTAGGCTTAATTGTATATGGCAATATTTTTGAAATGTCTCCTACTGTGTATGTTTACTGAGATATTCAGGGATTTTTTTCACCCACATTTAGTTTTTCTGCTGTCAAGGGCAAACTGTGAGTCTTATTTGTTGGGGAAGAGTAGAGCAGGTACAACTGAGAGAAAGAAATATCCTTAAGATAAATACAAAGAAGTTGTTCCTTAACCCAGAAACTAGAAGGAGAGCACTGCTGACATTCAGAAGGGCTGAAATGTAGTGAGAGGCAATGTGAGGATAAGGCAGCCATCTTGGAAATATAAAATTCTGCAGTTGTCCAGAACATAAGGCCTATTAAAATTAAAATTAAACAATTACAAATACACATAGGCTCAGACTGAGTTACCCTACTTTGAGAACATATCCTCTAGAAATAAAGGCAGTATCATATAAGGATGCCTATATAATCCTATTTTTACAGTATTGGTTGTAGTAGCAAAACCCTGGACATGATATAAATGCCTACCAATGAGAATATAATTAAAGACTGTTTATCATTACCATGGAAAACTATGTAGTTTAAAGTCAATGAATAGTTGATTAATTTTGAAAGATGCTTATAATTGTTATTTAAAGAGTAATCTAATCTGCAGAGAAATGTATATTAATCCTATTTTTCTAAATAAGCCAACATTAAGGTCTCTAAGTGATATATAGTTATATATCTACATAAGCATGAAAACAGACTGCAAGGATGTACAATAGACTGTCAACTTCGATTACCTCAGAACAGTAAATTTGGATGGAGGTGGGAGAAGTTTATCTTACATATCTTTGCCTTCATTGGACATCTATTATTTTTATAACCTCAAAAGTTAACAGATTATTTAAACGAGTAAATTAGAATATCATCTTTGTGTCACTATTAATTGCATGGGCCAATTTTTCCCCTCTCTGCATCACTCTAGGAGAGCAGTATTAAAGTATCTATTAGAAATCAGAAAACACAAGAACACTTTATAAGTGTTCACTGTGTTGACCTTAAAAAAGGAAATTATGAATATAACATGGCCTTTAAGGATATAGTCTCTTAGCTCATTCCTTATCCAGATCTGACCTTTGTAAATTTTGTAGGATAAAAGCAGTTAAAATAGGTACCACTGCTATCTTCAGATAATCTTTTCTGTGGCATATTACAACATGTAATTACATACACTGTGGTATGTACACAGAACATACAAAATGTCAGGCTGCACTGAAAAGTTCAAATGCAAGGTCATGCTCTGAACATATTCATTTATTCAATATTCAGTTAATCAATATTTATTATGCACTCGACTGGTGCCAGGCACTGAGGAACAGAAGAGTGAACAAGAGAGACATTGATCATCGCTCCCACGGAACTCCAAATATGTCAAGATGTGCGGTCTTTATACAATAATTTTAAATGTGATGAGTGCTGCCAAAGGGAATCTTATGTCTATGGGATTTTCTGTATATACATTCATCTAATCTCATAAAAAGAGTTGGGGAAAACCTCTTTTTCAATGTGCTATAAGATCTGAGGCTTCTTTCAGAAGGTAAGGAGAAATAAATAAACAAGGGCTGGATGAGGTGAGGTCTTATCAGGCATGCCCATGATATGGAAGTGTGTTCTGAGAGCAAAGATCCTGCTAGGATCTACTGAAGCAGATGACAAAATTAGATTTTCATTTCCCACAAAGATCACCTTAGCTATTCTAGGGATTTGAGGGTGGCAAAAGTAGATGTTTATAGAGTAGTGAAAAGTTATTTTCGTACTCTCAAGAAGTAATGATGGTGGCATGGAGATGAAAAGAAGTGGATGAAAAAATATTTACAGGGTAGTTTTTATAACCTGACACGGTGAGTGGCAAGGCTATTCACTGAGATTGGAAGCAGGGAAGGGGGTGTAGGATTCTGTGGGGGCAGGGGCATGCTATGCATAGTTTTGGGCACACCGAGTTAGAGGTTCATGGAGATGTCAAGTCAACGAGTTCTCAGCTGGAAAAAATAAACCTGAAAGACAACAGCATATGGCTAGATGGTACTACAATTTTAGCCATGAGTAGATGGAATTGCCAAGAGACAGTGTGAGAAGTGGAAACAAGAATCTAGAACAGCTGTCTGAGGAGCTTCAACGTTTAAGTCACTGAAAGAATGGACTGGTAAAAGGAGATGAGGAAAGAGCAGCCATGGAAGCAATGGGAAAATTAAAAATATTTCATGTTGCAAAAGCCAAGCAAAGGGTGATGAAGACAAGACACTTAACTGTGGCTAAAGCTTCTGCACAGTCCAGTCAGACATAAAATTGATAGAATCTAATGATGTGCAGATCACTGGTGACACTGGCTGCCAGTTATGGCAGTATTTATGGTGGTGTGGTTGGTGAAGCCAGATTGGAACAGTTTTTAAAGACCAAATGAAAAGAAAACATAGAATATCCTGAGAGAAGTCATTCAAGAAGCTTGGGTATGAACAAATGAACTTTCCTTCTACTGTGTAATACCATTAAATTCTCAAGAGAAATGTAAGACATCTCTTGTAACAAGGATCTAGTCTTTGGAGAAGTCTATCACCATATTTGTTGATATATCAGAGATTACTGGCAAAGCTCTCCCAGTTTATCTAACTCATCTGTTTATTCCTGCATTTCTTTATTCTTAATTAATTGATCAAGCATTACAGTAGCAAACACAAATTAAATATCTATAATGTTTAAGATACTTGACAAGACCTTAACGGGGGAGAGCACAGACCTTTTTATCAGGTTACTGTGAACTGACATAAAAGAACTGAGTAAAATTTTCTAGGAAGACAGTGTAGCAATTAGAAACAAAAGTATGTAAAGCAGTTGTCTGAGGAATTCCAATATTTAACAGTCAGTGAGAAGAGGAACTGGTCTTATATTTCCTCCACTAGTAGAAACATTTATTTAGAGCCCGCTAACCATCAGGCACTAAGCCACGCAGTATACAATCAAGGAGAATGTGGTCCAAATGACATGTAATAGTTTGCTAGGGCTGCCATTATTTAAACACCACAGACTGGGTGGCTTCAATAATAAACATTTATTGTCTTATATTCTGGAGGCTAAAGTCCTATATCAAGGTGTTGGCAGGGCCAGGTCCCATCGGAGGTACTATGGAAGGATTTATTTCCAGCTACTCTCCTAGGTTCTGGTAGCTTTTTGGCCTATGGAAGCCTAATTGCAGTCTTCACATGGTATTTCCCTGTGTAAACATCTGTGTTCCAATTTCTTCTTTTTATAAGGACACCAGTCATGGATGAAGGGTCTTCCCTATTCCAGGATGACCACATCCTAACTAATTATGTCTACAACAATCCTATTTCCAAATAAAGTCACATCTGAGATACTGGGGGTTTGGATTTCAACATATGAATTTGGGGGTGGGGGACACAATTAAACTCATAAAATGGCATACTAGATTAGTTCATTTTATAATTTACTGAACCAATCTTAAACATCTCAAGGGCTGCAGATTACTGTTTCACGCTATATCCTATTTATTTCTCTGATTAATATGAAAATTGAAATTAACTCTGTTGAATTTTAGATAATATATCTTCTTCTGCATGTGGCTTAAATTTTTTTAAAATGACATATATTGGACATTGCGTAAGTAGTTAAGAAATCATCCAATAAGAACAGAAAAGGACTTCATGATAATTGAAGGGAAATAACCAGATCTTACACGCCAATCAAGTTACCTGTGTCAGCTACTCCTGCTAGCATTCCTAGCTCCAAGCAGTCTGATAATAAATATGTACATATAAACACGCCCTGGCACACATCACATAGAGGTCAGATCTGTCTGTTTATCTATTTAAATTCTGACTACAGAGAAGGAGCCAAATAACGCATGCATGTTTTACCTTTTTTATAGTGGTGTGAAACTATATTTGATTAGGAGCTGGCCAAGTAAAATTGTTCTTTTTGACTTCCTAGATGCATTTCTCAGTATAATTTTATTGTTAAATTGATAGTCTTTTTTGAATATGTTAAATATATTTTTCCTTATTTACTGCTAAAATGAACATTTCTGTGTCTCTTAGATGTCATTCAAAGCAGAATAAATTTTTTTTGCACTGACAATAAAAACAGAGAATATTTCAGTAAAGAAGAAACACCTCGTGTTAGAGAATGCTAAGGATGAAAACATTTTCTATGGGACTAGGACTGTTAAATAGAATTCTGAGGAATTCTATAGAAAAGTTGAGGCACAAAACAGACATTTATAACATATAGCCTTAAAAAAATAAGTTATAAAAACCTATTTGATTAAAACATACACTTTAACTGTTGTGAAGAATTAAGAAATATAATTCCTTTCATCTTGGCTGCCCTAAAAGTTTTGTTGAATTCAGTAAATACAATTTTCTTCTTTCGATAGGAAATTCAGAAGGGCTCAAAGATCTGTACATAGCACAGGGACTGAAAGCATTTAATGGGGAGAGAGTGAATGCATGAATTTGTGCATTCAATTCGGTCCTTATACATTCTATGGTTCTGGTCCAGTCTAAGGTTTTGTTATTACAAAAATATGCATAGTAGCCATTCCGTTTGTTTCCATGTCTGTTGCCTTGCCAGTATCTAACACGTTGCCTCTCAGGTACAAGATCAAGGAGGAACTAGAATGTCATGGTTTTGAATGTCTCCACTCAGTTTGATGAAAGAATAACCAGAAGCCAAGATAAAGACATTTCAAGAAGAAAAACACTTATATCTCATCCATATTTTCATTTGGTATGGTCTATGTATCCAGTTAACATGCAGCTTCCTGTAACCGGCATCTTTTAAAATGAGGGAAAATAATTGAAGGATTTGTTTCTAAGGTAGATAGAAACTTTTATTTCTTTGAACTGTCATAAGATTTGAATTTCCAAAATTCACCTTACCCTGTGATTTATATTTATAATGGCTATGTGACAAATTTTAATAAATCCACTAATTTTTTTCTCCTTGTCTTTATATTATTTCTTTGGAAGTAAGCATGGCTGGAAAACATTTAAGCTGAGAGAAAAAAAGGATCGAGGAACATATTTGTAGTTCATAAAAAAAATAATTTAATATCTAAACATTTTTTACTTTTCCTTTAGAAATCTCCAGATAACAACAAAGAGTTTCCACAAGAAGCAGTAGAACATAGTGGTTAAGGCTGGTGTCAGGCCACATAGGGTTGAATCTATCCTTTAAAGTTGGGATGTTGAACAAGTTATTTAATCACTCTGTGGATGCTTCAGTTTTATTAACTGTGCAATGGGGATAATGAAGTTACCTACCTACAAGGATTAAATGAGACTTACCTATAAAGTGCTCAGAATGATAAACTGTTAGAATATAGCAGGTGTTCAGTAAATGTTATATATTGTTACCACTGAATTCCATTATTTATAATACTGAATAGAGTAGTTAAATTGGTCAAGCAATTCAAATGATTTCTGCCTACAGAAAGAAAAGGTACAGTCAATTTTCTATCATTCTTAGCAGACTAGAATGCAAATGTCAGAAAAGGATACAGATAAAGGCAGTATTTCTTCTTTAAAGGGTGTTTGCATCAATTGAGCTTTTCTTCCTCAATAGAGACACGTAATGGGATTAAGTAATTTAGAGGAGGAGAAGCAATCCTCAGAAACTAAGCTTTCTTTTCCGAGTTCTCTATTATATTCTCTAGAATTCTGCATTTGCTTTCGTTGAGCACCAGGGGCTGCTACTGAGCTACACACATGGCATCCCTTTGGCACCTTTGAGAGCACTGATTTAAAGCAGAATCAGAAACACAGCTCCCCAATGTTATATTGGCCTAGTGTGTGGTCTCCTCATGTACTCCTGGGGCAATTTTAGCTTTCTAGTCTGCTTATAATGGACTGCTCCTCACTCTGGTTTCTACTCATTTGTGGTAGTGGCCACTGTGGTGGATGTGGTGGGGCTTAAAGATTGCTCCATGCTTTTGCGCAAACCCACCAATCCCATTAAAAAGTATATTTGTTGTATTGATCCAAGGTTTTATTGGATTGTGGCAGGAGGACTGTTTGCTTCACTGCTGGAAGCTGGAGTTCTCAGAATTTGAACCACAGGCTCTTGTAAATGAATTAACACTTCAGGGTTGAAATTTGGACAAAAGAAATATATCACTGTGTTGAATTTATACATGGAAAATTATGATTATATTATTTCTAATATATAATTATTTGTAAACTTATATAATTGATTTTTCATCATGGCTGTACTATAGGTTATATGCTGTCATGAAAAATGTAGGACACATTTCAGTGTCTTCAGAAAGGAAGCAGTCATGCATTCTACACAGCCAGATGATCAAAAGCAGTCAAGAATGTCAATTATTGCTCAAAGAATGCTCATCAATTTTCTTACTTTTCCTAAACCTTCTAAAATGAGAAGAATTCTAATATGGGTGATAAAATATTTGCACAATGCATAGTGTCTTTTTTGCTCATCATCTAAAAAATATATTTTTTTGACATAGTGAAACATGCACACCGTACAAAATCCAGAAGTACGAAGGAGGAGAGAAGCGTGCAAAGCAGCTTCCCTCCTGCTGCTACTCCCAGGGCTCCAGCAATCAAGTTAGCAGTAATAATTATCTTTTTGATCCTTCAGAGATTTTTCTATGCAAATTGATTATTGACTTTTAGTCAGTACTTTTTGACTCTTCAGTGCTCTGAAGTGGTTCTAAGTCCTAAAAAAAAGAAGTGCATTATAATTCATATCATGTAAGATATGATGATAAAGGCATCCTTAAACAGTGTGGCAAATATATCTATATCTGTATTATATTTTTCAGATGTAAACAGACACTCCCCTTTATTATTTGGGCCAGAAAAAAACATAAGTCTAGAAGGAGAAATTAGAATTAAGGAAAGTTAGTGTAATGGTTAACTATGCTTCTGATTTTTGAGATGATACATCAATCTAGGAAGCAGAAATCCCCAGTCCTGTGAAGAAATAATTTATATATGTAATTTTTAAAAATTTATTTAATTTTTTTTTTTGAGGCACAGTCTCACTCCATTGCCCAGGCTGAAGCATAGTGGCACGATCTCAACTCACTGCAATCTCCGCCTCCCGGGTTCAAGCGAATCTCCTGCCTCAACCTTCTGAGTAGCTGGGACCACAGGGGCACACCACCATACCTGGCTGATTTTTCTATTTTTAGTAGAGGTGGGGTTTCACCATGTTGGCCAAGTTGGTCTCAAACTCCTGACCTTGTGATCCGCCTGTGTTGGCCACTCAATATATATGTAATATTTATAGAGGAATTACATCTCTTCTTTTCAGCAGTTAGCCAGGGATATGTGACTTACTGAGAATACATATTTCATTACCCAAAATTATTTTTCTTCTATATCTAAAACCCACAATTAGTTATAAATTGTTTGAAGCACTAAAAGAACAATATGGAAAATTATGAAACTAGAAAATTCAACGTCTGTTGAGTAGAGGATGACAAGGAAAAATATTTCCTAAGAGATAAAAACTAAATTGAAAAGAATCACAGAAAGATTAGTAGAGAAAATTATTTTAGATTAACAGGAGAGAAGAACTGATTTAATTAGTATATTTTCTTCCTTCTGCAATATGTAATTCTTAACACTTTAATAAAAGTAGAGAATAATGGCAATAAAATTAGTCCTCATAGCTCTGAATTGTATATGCTATGTAATTTTCATAATTTAATGCATTTTAAAGACTTTTATCATAAAGAAACAAGTCTCCCAAATCCTTAACAAACTTTGGGGTGAAAGAAACTGATAACAAATGTTGACATATTTAAAAAACCACAGCAAAGTGTGAAATAAAGAACATGCATATACAGTATTTCTTAGAGCCTGCCTTCAATTTTTTTTTTAATCAGGAGCATAGTATTATATAAAACATGAGGCACATTCTGAAGTGCCAGGAAATTCAAAGGAGATGAAAGAGAAAATTAGGAAGACTTTAAATTTGATATTGATAATTCAAGAGCTATTCTTTGGGGCCAAATTGGAGTCAATGTACTTTTTGATGAGAGCAAAAAGTCAAATAGGAGGGAAAAAAAGTCAGAATACTGTTCCCAGTGATGGAGTCAGGTACAAGGAATGGGAACTCAGAGAGACCTTACACACTCTTCCGAGAGAAAGGCCCGATCTCGGTCAGAAATAGCTAGAGCAATCATTGACAATACAGTAGCTGGGATTTCACACCAATAATCACAATCATTTTTCTAAGGAGAACTATGAGATAAGAAACACAGGGACACAGGTGAAAATCAGGCCTACAGAGAAAATATGATTGTGATTAGAAAAAAGCTTAGAGTCTAAGGATGCCCAGAGAACCTGAAGAAACTGAAACATTTTCACAATTCCATGCACTTTCTGTAATTGCTGGAGAAACCTGAGGTGTTCCGCTAGTTGTTCTTGTTCTGCCTTCCTCACTTGTGCATCTATCTCCCTCACACACAAATTACGTAAACTTGCAGAGAAGCAGAGAAACACTCTCCCCAGAGGTTGAGGGCATGCAGTGCTGAATCTGTTTAAGAGAAGACGGCTGGATGTGATGGCTCCTGTCTGTAATCCCAGCACTTTGGGAGGCTGAGGTCAGGAGTTCAAGACCAGCCTGAGCAACATGGTGAAACCCCATCTCTACTGAAAATGCAAAAGTAGTTGGGCGTGGTGGCACATGTCTGTAATCCCTGCTATTTGGGAGGCTGAGGCAGGAGAACTGCTTAAACCCAGGAGGCAGGGGTTGCAATGAGCCAAGATCATGCCATTGCACTCCAGCCTGGGCAACAAGAGTGAAACTGCATCTCAATAATAATAATAATAATAATAGGCTGAATAATAATAAAGTCAGTTTAATCAAAACATGACTGGGCTTTGATTTAAAATGACACTTCTAAAACTAGTCATGATATATTTACAGTCACTATTATATCAGTTTAATAATGGTAATATAATTAACATTATAATCATAATATTATAGCATTAATAGTAATGTAAGTACAATCACCACAAACTCTAAAGTGATTGTATCATTACTTTGTAATTACACCTAGATAGTCAGAACATTTTACTATTAGGGCAGTTATAACTTTCAACTAATTCTTTCAAGAAAAGATGGAATCCCCCTCCTTTATACATGGAATATCTGAAATTAGAAGGCTAGTTTACAGTAGCCCCAGAAATTTTCCCATCCAATGAAGAGATAAAATCCAGTCCTCTGGGAACGAGATCATAAAATTAAGTTCTCCTCACCCTGTTAAAAAAAGATAATGATCTGGGTAGATAAACAAATCGCAGTTCTCTGTGAACCCACACAAAAATAAGCAGGGCATAGGCATTGGGGTGGTTTCAGAGTGGGGCATTATTCTCAGGAAAACAGCGAGATTCACTAGGGACGACATAATTCTTCTGACAGTGACAGGATCTCATTCACAGAACCAGGACTGATGGTGCATGCACAGTCAGCGTGCCAAGCAGCACAGAACCTGGATGCTGGTCCCTAATGGTGAACTGAGATCATTGCCGAGGACACTTGGTGATCACATAAGGGACACACTGTTTGCTCTCTGGGAGATGCAGTTCATTTGCACTAATTGCAGGCTTGGGGGCCTGGAGAAGGCAGCTCTGTGTACACATACTGTATTCTCTTTGTTGGCGAAGGTAGCTCTCACGGGCACTATTCCTCCTGGCATTGTGTGTGTGTGTGTATTAACAGAGAGATTTAACTGCCTTTAAAATATATGTGCATTTTTAATTCTTTGCACTAGGCTTACTAATAGCTCATGAGGGGAAGCTACAAGAGAATAGTGAATTACTTTCCAGAGAAGTTGAATGGATAACTCATTAAATAAAAGAAATCCAAGAAAGCTTAATCTAATTACTCTGGTTTACAGGATTTTGCTTTCCTGAAGGAGAGTTCAATCTTTTAAAACATTCTATCGACTTATCTATTAACCATCTATCCATCTTTGATATTGCCAAAGTAAGGGAGGCTGGCTAATTCTCATCTCTAAGAATATATATTTTAAAATGCACCTCTGTATACTTTTTTTTTTAAGTTATACTACCTTTTGAAGGAATATAAGATCAGGGATATCATATTTTTCAAACTTAAGAAACACTGCATATTGAATACACTGAATACTGTAAAATGAGCATGAAAGGAATGCAATCATGTTGATACAGTAAAACTGACATCATCTAGAGATTAGACAAGATTGACTAAAATATAAAGATTTATCGCCAGGCATGGTGGCTATCGCTTTGTAATCCCAGCACTTTGGGAGGCCAACGTGGGTGGATCACGAGGTCAGGCGTCTGAGACCAACACAGTCAAACCCCGTCTCTACTAAAAATACAACAATTAGCTGGGCATGGTGGCAGGTACCTGTAATCTCAGCTAATTGGGAGGCTAAGGCAGGAGAATCACTTGAACCCAGGAGGCGGAGGATGCAGTGAGCCGAGATCATGCCACTCTACTCCAGCCTGGGCAGCAGAGCTACACTCTGTCTCAAAAATAAAATAAAATAAAAAATAAAAAAATAAAGATTTACTAAGTACTTGAAATATTTAAAGATATAGGCTAATAGCTGAACAGGTAAACAGAAAACTCAAAGAAATTCTTGTTCTAATAATGTTTACAATATAAATGGGGATGCCAGACATGTACATCATGAAAAGTTACCAACAAGTACCAGGCTAACCAATACCTTCCAAATACATGAAAAGTGCAAGCTGTATTACTGTCATTCAGAGATGGTCAGTTTTTACTTTGTATTGTGAAAGTCAGCAAATGATTCCCAGGAAACAGAAAACAATTTTACTGGATTTTTAATAAAGAAAGAGAATTCAAATGTGGGAATGGCCTGATCATACAGGTAAAAATGTTTTGAGTGTCACATGTGGATGAGAGAAGGGACTTTATGCAGGGGATTAATGGGAGCCAATGCTAACAGAGATGTTCTAGTCAAATAAATGTAAGAGGACCTCAGTGGCTGTCTGAGGAACTTGAACCAATGGAAACAAGCTCAATCAACTTTGGGGGATAGTTGCATGACCTGTTCTTGTTGTTTTTTGTTTATTGATACAGGATCTTACTCTGTTACCCATGCTGGAGTGCAGAGGCACAATCACAGCTCCTTGCAGCCTCGACCTTCCTGGACTCAATTGATTCTCCCAAGTAGCTGGGACTACAGGTGCATGCCACCATGAGTGTCTAATTTTTATATTTTTTGTAGAGACAGGGTTCTGCCATGTTGCTCAGGCTGGTATCGAACTCCTGACCTCAAGTTATCCATCTGCCTCTATCCCACGAAGTCCTGAGATTACAAGTGTGAGTCATCGTGCCCCGCTGTGACCTGGTTTTGGCTCAGGAATTTTTACCTGTTGTGGAATGAAAGGTAATTTGATCAGGAAGGATCCTGGAGGCATACAGATCAGTTAGGGAACTACAGTCTACAAACGAGTTAATAAGGCGGTACTCTAGGATGGTGCAGTTATATTTTGAAGGAAAGGATGGAAGCCAAAGGCCCTTTTGTGCCTAATAAAAAATACCAAGAATGGGGAAAAGAAATGTTAAAGATAATTATGAGATATCTGGGTGAAAAGTAGAATTAGAGAAATCAGGTAAAGGGCTTTGTGAATTGGTCTGCTTGTTTGTTCTGTGGGAGAAGAGTTTAAGTAAAATGTGTTGCACTTAAGTCACAGAAACAATGCTTAGAGAAGCTGTCCAGTGGTAGTTAGAAATATACCTTAAACACAGGAGAGCAGTGAAGGGTGCAGATAAATCTATAGAATTTGAAGCCATGGGGCTGATGTCAACTCTAACAAGATAAACAGAAAGATGAAAATGTGTAAATATAGGTGAAGTTAATGTCAGGGAAGGTTTCCTGACATTAGAGGATATGAATTTTAAACATCAGTTCAAAAACAATCTGTAAGATGACATAAGGATACATCATACTTACGTTAAATCTAACATCACTGCCTTGAGCCTAGTAAGGGACAAATACAATGGAATACAGTATAGACTAAATCCTCTAAGCTGCAGGATTGTGATTTACTTTAGCTAGGTCAGAAGTCACGTTGTCCTTGGCATGGTTAACAGTTCTGGGAAGTGTGTTGGAGAGAGGGTGAGTTCAGGTGTTACTAGATCCAAATCTCAACCCTGCCAGTAAATAAACTTTAGTTAAGCACTTTAAGCAAAATTTCAGTCTCTCATTCATAAAATAAGTACAGAATTATTATGGGATAAGAGATAGCGTATGTATGTATTATATGCCTGGTCCATTGTTTGTATCCATTAAAGTAGAGTGGCCATTATTATTATTATTTCTTTTCTTTTTGAGATGGAGTCTCGCACTGTTGCCCGGGCTGGAGGGCGATAGCATGACCTTGGCTCACTGCAATCTCTGCCTCCCAGATTCATGTAATTCTCCTGCCTCAGCCTCCTGAGTAGCTGGGATTACAGATGTGTGCCACCATTCCCAGTTAATTTTTGTATTTTTAGTAGAGATGGGCTTTCACTATGTTGACCAGAGGGTCTTGAACGCCTGACCTCGTGATCCACCTGCCTTGGCCTCCCAAAGTACTGGAATTACAGGTGTGAGCCACCATGCCTGGACTTTTTATTTTTTCTAATTTTTTGTTACTGACAAGGATAAAACTACATTTCTAAGGATAGAATTGTACCGATTTCCATTGCCAAGGCAATGTATGGAAGATAGAGAAACATTTTGGATCTGACACTGAAAAATTATTATATGGTTTTCCTAGGTGCCATGGGCTAACTCTGTGTGTCTGGTGTAATTTTGAGCAGAAGGAAAGAATGCTCAGTAAAATAACTATTTACATGCCATGTGAATTTTGATAACATTGATAATGTTAGCAGAACTTCTTGGAGAACTTATATATTTAAAGGTGGTTATTGATAAGGTCTGAGAGAAAAAGAAAACTGCAGTTTTAAGTATAATCTATAGCTCAAAGGAGAAAAGATGAAAAAGTAAGTATCAGATATAAACTGAGGAATTATCTACAACCTTTATTTACATAGAGCAAAGAGTTTATTTTTGTTAAGTATATATGAAGCCAAATATTGGTAGATTTGATGCTTATATGTGCACAGATTTTTAAAAACTATGAACTTTTTATACCCACAGAAGGATGTAAGTTCACTGTACATGATTTCAAGAAATAAAAGCAATAAGGAGTTTTTGGTAAGTAGAAATTGATAATGTGACTTTTACAGAGGCACAGGTAAAACAGTGGTCATATGTTTATATATCGCTAAGAAGTATTTTTACGCTTGTATTTGGTTATATAACACTCAGGATAGCATGGCAGCCAGGCATATGGGTCATGGACCAAGACTTCCTATATGTGAACTCCAGTTGCCAGACCAAGTATCTCAGTTTCCTAATCTGTAAAGTAGTATCCAGTTAATGGGACAGTTAAGATAGTTAAATGAACTGATACCTATAATGAGGTTAGGCCACTCCTAACACATGGTAATCATTCAAAATAAGTGAATCATTTTATTACTTATTACCGTTATTATCAATATTCCTTTGTAATGGAATGTTGCCTAAATATGCTTTTATTTTCCAAATCTGCTTCATTGATCATAATATTTATGCTCTGAATTGAAGGACATTAATTATTACTATAGTTACTTGATATAGGGCAGTGTTTACTAAAATTTAAGTGACGTGTTTCTCTCTTTTTTTTTTGTTTGAGATAACATCTCACTCTGCTGCCCAGGCTGAAGTGCAGTGGTACCATTATGGCTCATTGCAACCTTGACCTCCCAGGCTCAGGTGATCCTCCCACCTCAGCCTCCCAAAGTAGCTGGGACTCCAGGTGTATGCCACTACAACCAGCTTGTGTGTGTGTGTGTGTGTGTGTGTGTGTGTGTGTGTGTTTTGCAGAGAGAGGGTTTCTGCCACATTGCCCAGGCTGGTCTTGAACTCCTAGGAAAGTGATACACTTGCCTCGACCTCCCAAAGTGCTGGGATTACAGGTGTGAGCCTCCATACCTAGCCAGGAACATGTTTCTTAAACCTCTTTGAAATCTCCTGTACCAGGTAAATGCGAAGAATATGAAGAACCTGAAGGCAGGGCAAAAACACTGTGCTAGAAAAAAACAGTATTAGGAGGTTCAAAAGGTGAAGAGTTGGAAAATGCATATCAGAGGAGGTCAAGGAAATTCCGAAAGTCTCCACTTGATAAACATAAAAAAAGACATTTCAAAGACTGGGGTTGTCAAAAGACTTCTAATAACAGATGATGGACCAGTTTTTGGTTTGAGATTGTTCCTCTCATCTTTGAACAGTGGGTGAAGGGCTGCCTGATTTGTATATCTCGTCTCCCCACAACACGAAAGAAAAGGACAGTTTAAGGGCCACTTGTCCAGCAGGCTTATTTACAGAGCCACTGCTGGTAGCATCTGTTGACTGTCTGGAAAACCTAGTGTTGGCTGAACAGTTTGTTCTCTACTATCTTCATGTTGAGGGATCCAGAGGCAGTCATAAGGTTGATCAATAAGGGTTCAGTTTTAACCAGTTTCTCGGGGGAACATGAAGACCTCCTAACCATAAAAGCACATCATCCTTAGGCTAAAGGTATGAATAGAAGGAAATGGTGCTTTCTAGATTCAGTAAGTCCCCCAATTAAGTAAATTTCTAGCTTAAAAGTCTGTGAATCAAGAATTCTTCATTTTATTTGCCCTACACAGGTTAGAAATGAAACAGGGTCAGTGACCCTGGTTTAGCAGGAATACACATTTTACATCTTAAACCATGAGATGTTAACCAGTAAGAAATTTTCCAACTGTTATCTGACCCCAACCTCTGCTTCTTTTGTGGTTACTGCTTCAATCCAGCTGAGTTGTTCTGCTTCTCATATCAAAGATCAGCTAAGAAAACTATGTACTATCTATTTAATTCAAACGTAATTATATAATTAAAAGCAAGTATTTTGACAGAGATACTTCAGAATTAAAAAACAGGAAGGTATGAAATTGCTTGAAAATTGTCACATCATTTCATAGTTGACAATTACTTACATTACACTTACATTACTTATAGTGATTTTTAGCATTTGTATCTAGAAATAAATGATGCTAGAGTCAGAGAATAGAACTCACATATATTAGTGGAGGAGGCTGTCCTCCTCTGAGTAATCAAGATGAAAGTACCTTAGGTTTTATACCTTGATTAGCATAGATTAGATTTTTGATCGCCTTATGTTCAGTGAAGAACACTTTTATAGGCATTTTGAACAAAGAAGATAAAAGGTAAGCTTATGAAGTTTTTCCTTGATAAAAACAACAGCATAAAAATTCAAATACTATGTTAGTAGAGAAACGACAGTAAAACATAAAAATAGAGACATCAAAGTGGTAATAAAAATATCTTAAGAATAATATGTATGAAAGATACATATTTTAAAAAGCTTTAATAAGGATCTTAGATTTTTTTCAATGCCCAGTGATATGCTACTATTAAAAAATAAATAGTAAAATGTTGAAAACTTACTCCAAGAGGCTACCAAAATGCCATAGTATTTGTTGTTGTTTTGGTAATATTTTATTATGAATAATTTTATTTTAAAAATCTGTTTCTTATGCTCTATGAATAAGAAAAATGCAAATCCATATATCGCACAAACACATTTTATATTTGTGTCTAATTCTTTATGTATATGGTATAATGATCATAAATCAAAGGCATAGCTATTATTTTCCTTGTTCAAGGGTAGTGGCTTCACACTGTTAACATATAAAGATATATTCTTCATGTTTCCAGACTGGGTGGTAAGGAAGAAGAAACAAATACATGGGCATTCTGCAGTTGTCGCCATTGTGAGGATTGTATTCATTCAAGTTGTTACCTAAATCACATGACATAACCTCTACTTACAGAACTGCAAGTATAGCAAGATTACTAAGAACAGATTTTCTCTAATGTTATCAAAGACCTCAAAACTCTACACAACCATATATATAACTTGCAATATCTTCTAGAGGATTAAATCATTCACTATATTGCTACAGATATATAAGTGAAATAAAAAATTAAAGTTGAAAGAATATGGCAACTTTCAACTTATTCTTTCAACTTCTTTAATTCCACATCCTTTCCATTCGATATCATAATCTTCTCTCTCTGAAGATAATTGCAATATATATTTAGATGTGAACACACAGAAGAGTAAGATATGTGTATATACACATGTATATTATATCTGTGTGTATTTGTATGTATATGTGTGCATGTGTGTGTGTGTGTGTATATATATATATATATACACACACACATATATATGTATATCTTAGATCTAAAACAGCAAATTTATAAACCCATAAAAAATTTAAATGACTAACCTGGTGTTACTACTTCTCCATTTCCATTGACTACAGGCCTCTCTTCCTCTTCCTCCTCAGGAGGCTCTATACTGGCTTTCTCCATGTTGCTCACTGATTTATTCCTCTTCCGTTTTCCTTCAGCACTTGGAGTGGCTCCTGGAAGTATCTGGTCTGTTACATTTAACAATAATGGTGCTGGTTCTGCTGGTGGCTTTGGGGTACCGTAGTAATTGTCTGTAAACAATACCAAAACATTCTTGGAGTTAAATGTTTTTTCTACTGTGTACATTATTTGTGAAGAATGGAAATTATATGAACACAGTTTTATCCTATATGTACATAGACACATACACATAGATATGATTTTCTATCTACAGCTATGGGTCTATCTATATATATATTTATTTGTTCCTTCTGTTGCACTGGCTTTAATGCTTAGAGATATAGCTCTATCTACATTCTCATCTTTGTAAAAAACCAAAATATAGTCTTATGTGTTATTTCCAAGTGGTACATAATTTTTAAATTACTTTTTAATAACAAGACTTGATTATAACCTTTAAAAATCATTATGTTAAGAGTACAGGTAATTTTTTGTAGCAGGGGAATCTCATACTGTTCAGGAAAAGCAAAGCACATTGTGCTATTCTGTAGCTTTCAAAGGATTATGGCTACTGTCCTTGATGTGCAGAGTATCCTGCCTAGAGCTGTATCCCCATGCCAGTCTAGTGGTTCCCATGGTATCTGACAGTCAGCCTGCTGCTCTATTCACTCTTCAGATTACCACAGCTCTTTTGCCCACAGCTCCAATATCTGAGCTATAAGATCATCTGTTTCCCCCATCCATCTGCAGTACTTTTTTGAAAAGAGACTCATTCTTAACTATTCCCATATTAAAACCTAGCATGTAATAAATGTTTACTAAGTGATCATCTTTATTATTTCATTTTATTGAGACAGAGTCTCGCTGTTGCCCAGGCTAGAGGGCAATGGTGCAATCTCGGCTCACTGATACTTCCGCCTCCTAGGTTTGACCAATTCTCATGCGTCAGCCTCCCAAGTAGCTGGGACTACAGGTGTGTGCCACCATGCCTGGCTAATTTTTGTATTTTTAGTTGAGATGGGGTTTTTCCATGTTGGCCAGGCTGGTCTTAAACTCCTGATCTCAAGTGATCCACCCACCTCAGCCCCCAAACTGCTAGAATTACAGGCATGAGCCACTGCACCTGGCTGTGAACATCTTTATATGTTCAAGGAAAAACACTTCATTTAAAATATCCTAAATTTTTGAATGGTAAAGAACATAGGTATTTCTTTTTTAATCAATCTTATAGCACCAACTTTTAACCTATATCAATATTTTCAGTTAAGTTATACCCTTATTTGCTCACTCTTTCATTAAAATCTGTATTGGTAGTATGCACCCAGGCACTCCAGTATATGTTTGAGAGAAAAAGATGAATATAATATAATCCTTGTCTTCCAAGATGCCCCACAGTCCAGTAAGGGAGACCAAATTTGATGTCAAACAGAAAAGCACTATAACAGGAAATAGGAGTAAGCACTGCAATGGAGGGGATATACAGGAGGAAGGAAGCACACCTCACCATCTGCAAGGTCACTCAACGGATATGGAAAAAAGCATGCTGTTAAAGAAACGACCATTAACCATAAGACTTAGAATTGAGGCTTGGCTTTTCTATATAACCACAAGCAAGTTGCTTAACTTCTGTAAGGCTCAATTTCTTCATCTACAAGTGGGGAAGATCAATACTTGTTCTAATCACCTGTGTTCTGGACTGCAAAAAAACACAACCGAGGGCTGGGCGCGGTGGCTCAAACCTGTAATCCCAGCACTTTGGGAGGCCGAGGCAGGTGGATCATGAGCTCAAGAGATCGAGACCATCCTGGTCACCATGGTGAAACCCTGTCTCTACTAAAAATACAAAAAATTAGCTGGGCATGGTAGTGCGTGCCTGTAATCCCAGCTACTGAGGAGGCTGAGGCAGGAGAATTGCCTGAACCCAGGAGGCAGAGGTTGCGGTGAACCGAGATTGCGCCATTGCACTCCAGCCTGGGTAACAAGAGAGAAACTCCGTCTCAAAACAAACAAACAAACAAACAAACAAACAAACAAACAAACAAAACAAAACAAACAAACAAACAAAAAACCACAACCTACTCGAATTAAATGTGATAGGGATGCGCTAAATAAATATATGAGACGGTTAGTCGAGGGATGTATTAGTCTGCTGTCAAACTGCTATAAAAAACTGCCCGAGACCAGGTAATTTACAAAGGAAAGAGGTTTAACTGACTCACATTTTCACATGGCTGACAAGACCTCAGGAAACTTACAAGCATGAGAAGAGGGGAAGCAGACATCTTTACAAGGCAGCAGGAGGGAGAATGAACACAGGAGGAACTACCATATACTTATAAAACTATCAGAACTCGTGAGAACTCACTCACGAGAACAGAACAGGATGGGGGCAACTGCCTCCATAATTTAATTACTTTCACCTGGTTTCTCCCTGGACACATGGGGATTGTGGAGACTACAATTCAAGATGAGATTTTGGGTAAGGACACTGCCAAACTATATCAAGTGGAAAGGCTGAAAAACCATGAGAAAAAATGGCAGAAACAAAGGAGTCCACTCCAGACACATTGCCTTTGATAGCCCTGGAATTCCAGATGGTTCTACTGCCAAAGCATGTAATCCACAGGGCAAACTGTCTCCATGAGAATGGGTTCAAAACTGTCCTTAGCTGCTCTGATTCTCCCATTCCTGGGGAAATCTCAGGCAGGATCATCTCATTAGCGGAGCCTCAGTCACATGAAAGCACTTGAGCTGACAAGGACGTGAAGAGATGTGTACTCTCCTTTGACTTTAATAGAGGGAGAGGGAGGTGGAGCCCTACCGTCCACCCATTTTATATCAGGGGTCTCCCTAGGTAGAAGGGGCCTCCCCCAGTAGAAAGGGCCTTGGAATGCTGGCAGGTAGAAATGACAAATCTCCACTCCATTTGCCTTCTCACTGGGTTCTTGTGAAGATGAAGTAAGGATGTGTAAAAAAGAGCTTTATAAAAAAACTAAAAATTGCAGTGGTTTGAGTGACAGTATAAACCTCATGCTGGCATAAAGTGAGCAAATATTCTGAAGGCTAGCCATGCCAATAATGCCACTACTCATTACTATAGGTATTCACAGTTGTAAGAGAGAAATACAAGAAAAAAATTTAAGCTGCAAAATGGTTCTTATCCATATACTGTAACTATGTAACTTTTTTCTTTTACAGAAGTATGCAAAGTGGATAATACACACTTTGCTAAATGTTACTTTCTAATTTGATTTAGAGCATTTAAAATAAATCAGACCTCTATATGTACTAGACAAATTCTAAGCAAACAAAAATAAATAGTTGCTCCCTGGAATCAATGAACTTTAATATTTCAGCATTCCCAAAGACTAGCATGGCTTTCAGTATGTTGCTATGCTTTCTATGGAATCTCAACACATATGTTTTATCTAATAAACATAATGTAAACATAATCTATGAGTTAATAAATAATATATGATTTTAAAGTAGCCTTATAATGTCTTTAATACATAGTACTAAGAAAAATGAACCACACTTCAGTGTATTTTTTCCCCATTTGTCCTGTCAATTTTAAATTTCCTGTAATAAAAAACTTTTACTAATTATAAATAAATGCATAGCACAGGCTAAAAACAAATACTAAATAACAGATCCTGCTAAATTTATATTACTAATTACATCTACTGGTATGTAATGTGACTATAAATAATATGGTAATATTTTATTTCTAGAAATGTATTTATGAAATTAATACATTAAATTTTATATGTAAAACTATGAATCATTAGTTAAGACATTAAGATTATCTTTATTGGCAATAATAGCAATATAAAGAAAGTACATAAATAAGGCATACTGTTACTATACTTGACAATAGAGTTTATGGAGAATACGCTGCCCTAAGCCAACATTTTTATGTCATTGTATAAGAACAAGGAAACTAGAAATACTTAGACCAATGGTTGAAGAATTAGCCTACCAGTCAGGTAGCTAATTCACTGAAAAGACTCCCTGATGTAAGTGCATACAACTAAATGTATCAAGGATAAAATGTGCCTTTTAGGTACATACCAGTATGTTGTCAGAAAAAAAAAAATCAAGACTTAATACAATTTGGAAGAACTGTCCCCTTAAGGATGAAGTACCTATATGCATAGTGTTTGGATGCAGAAAATCTAAAATTAAAACAGACAAACAAAACCTCCGCAAACCCACAACAATATGGCGTAATGCTTGACAGCATAAATCCTAATGTGATAAACCTGACTTTGAATCCTGTGTCCTCTAATTTCACTATCTCTTTATATCCTTAAATCAATTCAGCTAAAATGGCAATGTGGGGCTGTAAGAGGACCACAGTCACAAAAGCTACTGTAACTATTACTATGATTATTACCACTACCACTGCTACAATGTACTAACCCGCACACTGTCATGGGGCATTTTTCATAAGTACTCTTGTATCAAATGGGGATTAGAAAAACTCTTACCCCACAAGGATGTTATATAGATTAATGATACTAAAAGGATATATGATGTGACTAGATCAGAGTAGATGCTCAAAATAGGGTGCTACTTTTGATATTTATCCATCAAAATATTGCATAAAGTCATTCTGCCTGTGCAGTTAATAGAGACTAAGAAATTACATCCTAATATGATACATAAAGCAAGGAGCAAACTTATGTCTCTTTAAGAATCTCATCTCTTTTGAAAATATGCTATTGCCTTTTAAGAGGAAAAAAAAGCGTGATGCAATTGCAACTTTTCCAGAACTCACAGTAGAGAACTTCATTCAAAGCCACAATCAATGAACACAAATTTATCAGCTTCAGAAGCAAAAGGCAAAATTGCTACCAAACCATACAACAAGGACATTTTAGGTCATTTTTCCCATCCACTCCTTTAAAAATAAGTGTGTGAGAGTGAGTGATTGTGAGTGTGTGTGTGTGTGTGTGTGTGTTTTGAGGACAGTACAGGCTTTTCTAGAGCACTCTTCACTGAGTATGTTTGTACGTGTGAAGAATGACCTATACATTAGCAGTTAACTTATTGAGTACAACAAAATGATACATAAAATTGTCCCCTTAATTCTGTCATATTTGGATAATCTATAAATTTACATAGTCTTATTTTTAATTAATGCCTGGAAATTAAGAGACAAAGTTAATTCATGAGCCTTACTTATTCTTCAGTTTAACTACCTATGAATAGATTCTTTTTTTTCATAAAGATGTGGCTATGAAAATGTGAAATAGAATGAAAGTACTGTTATAAAAAAAGTTTTCCAAAAATTTGAATAAAAATAGTTCATTGTCAATAATTTATTTTATAATAAAAATATTTAATAAATGCCTGTTTACACAGGACACTCACAATTTATTGAAAAGGGAGAAGGACTAAAACAGATTACGAACTAAACCTGCCAGGCAAAGTCCTTGCAAAGCCGAATCCCTTACCCATTTTTAGGCATACCTGTCCCCTAGATCATCTGAAAGAGATAATAGCTTTCTAAATAACTTTTCGTGCTGTACTTGAAACCATCATGGCAATGTTCTCCTGCTTTCTCCATAGTCAAGTGACCTTTGCATAAAAGTTGTATTTTAAGTTTCTAAAGGTTTTGCCTTTCTTCTGATTCTTCCCCGATTTTTCTCACATCGATTTAGCGGTGAGGTTAGGGGAAAAATAGAAATACAATACAATTTCAACAAATTTTAAACTCTTCTCTTTTTTGCACACCCAGTCTTCATTGAATAATAGATACCAAAATGTTATTTTTTGAGATGTACTGTATTCTTTATGCTTTTAAATTCCAGTATTATGACAAGAAATAGGAAAGACACCAAAAACTAATTTGAGTTATGAGAAAATGCAGAAATGCTAGTAGCAAATAGATACTTTGAAATAGGTTCACTTGGTTGGGTGCGGTGGCTCACGCCTGTAATCCCAGCACTTTGGGAGGCCGAGGCAGGTGGATCACCTGAGGTCGGGAGTTCGAGAGCAGCCTGACCAACATGGTGAAACCCTGTCTCTTAAAATAATAATAATAATAATCAGGGCACAATGGTACGTGCCTGTGGTCCCAGGTACCCTGGAGGCTGAGGTGGAAGAATCTCGAGCCAAGGAGTGTCCAGACTGCAGTGAGTGAGCTAGGATGACACCACTGCACTCCAGAATTTAACAGTCTCTCTCTCTCCCCATCCCTCTCTCTCTCTCTGTAAAAATAAAAAATAAATAAATAAATATGTTCACTTACTTCCAACACCTTTTTTTTAAAAAACAAGATCAGTTTTCATAATGGAAACATGTCATTTTTGATTAATTTGGTTTATTTGGCTTTTTAATGTTGTAGATTCAGATGCTTACTCTGTTGTTTCAGTCCTTTTGGTGAATAATATGTGTAGGTTTTATATCAAATAACCATAGATCCTTCCCTACAGATCCCAAGTGGAGATGGGTTTTACAAAGGTAATAAATATACTTGTCTTCAAGATATCACAAAAATTAAGGTCATGACTTCTATTCCTCCCCAATATTCTCAGTCCTTTATTCCCACTTTGGTAAATGGAAAGAATGAATTTTGGGTACTGGTTTAGTAGAAGAAAGATGATTATCTGCAGGACCCATGGGGCATGCAAACAGCAGAGCTCATCACTGGGATTCCCAGAGAGCTTGAGGATATGTCTTTGTGTTAGAAACAATACGTGGGAAACTTTATTTTTATTTTTTATTTTTATTTTTTGAGATGGAGTTTCGCTCTTGTTACCCAGGCTGGAGTGCAATGGTGCGATCTCGGCTGACCGCAACCTCTGCCTCCTGAGTAGCTGGGATTACAGGCAAGCTCCACGGTGCCCAGCTAATTTTTTGTATTTTAGGTAGAGACGGGGTTTCACCATGTTGAGCAGGATGGTCTCGATTTCTTGACCTCATGATCCACCTGCCTCGGCCTCCCAAAGTGCTGGGATTACAGGCGTGAGCCACCGCGCCCGGCCGGGAAACTTTAAATGGTTGAGAATCATATTTGTTTTTATAGTTTTATAAATGGAGCAAATAGTTTGAATCTTGGCCTCCTTAATAGCACCTGCAAAAATTGACTCTGACATTAAACAGAGAAAAGATTCAGAGTTCCAGCTGATCATAACTAATTATGTTAGAAAACTTGCCAGATAGTAAACAATATTTTATACACATCAGAGATTTAGATGTCTGTTAATAGAGATGGATAAGTCATCAGAGGATCCCAAATTCAAACTTTAAGTCATGTTTAACATATTAAATAAGAGATAGTAATGAGTTAAAAGTAGTAACAAAAACCATTCTAACTCATGTCAGCCATGGCAAAAGACTCATAGTCATATAGTTATAATTAGTAAATTAGAAATTTTATAAATATAAAATGAAGTGAGTAAATATAACCCAGAAAGATTCCATTTTTCTAAAATTGCAATTTATACCAGAAAATAAGACACCAATTCTTACTGCAGAATTCTTTTGTCAACCAATTTTTGAAGTTTTTTTTTTTTAAAGCAGCTCTGATACTTACATTTGATCCTGAAAAAAACCAAAAATGTATCATGTCCTCATCCCTCATCATATCACATGCAGTTAGCAGGTTGAAACCAACATGCAGAAACTCCACGACCTCAAAAGATAATGTCTTTTTCTTTTGTGGTGAAAAAGCATTAATCTTACATGTGTCAGAAACAAGAAAACATACAAAATAGTATTTTGCCATTGATTCTTATACTGAACAGTAAATTACTGAAATTTTAAAAATTCAGTGTTTAAGTGACTTTCAAAAAGTACACAACTGTGCAAAAAGGGGAATGTTTTTCTTCTTTTCACACATGAAATTGAATTATTCTGTAACAAATCCCACCGAAGAATTTCAAGTTCATTGTAAATTAAATTAATGCTGGTTTCACAGTGTGAACCGCAATGAGATACATTTTGAATTTACTATCTTTATTATTCACCGGTGCTCTCAAGAAAGTCATGTAGCTAGTTTAATTTCACTAACATTTGCTGAAACTTGCTTGCAAATCTTCAGAGGTCATTCTGACTGAATGTTCATTTATTCACGTTAGCCAGCGTGGACAGGCACAGGAAGAATCTTTGCTAAATGTAACTGCGCACAGACTGGCTAGGGAAGGTGGTTCGCTCATGTAAAGGAAATTGGACACTCTTTCTTTCAGTTGACTCTTCCCTTCAGGCATTATCAGAGTAGCTCAGAACTTTTCCCACCTGCACCAGATAGCAGATCGAATTATGAAGTCACATGTGATTTTTGATGTCAAATATACATCTGCTTCTAAAAGAAAGCATTTGAACATTTATAACTGTAATAATATAAAATTTAAATTCACGAGTATATTTCAATTAAATAATGTAGTAAATCCCTTAGAATAGCACTATGTAGTAAAAATGGAATGCAAGCCACAAATGAGCCACATATATAACTAAAAAATTATTTGTTTTTAATTTTCTTTTCCTTGCTAAAGGAGATGGGATCCCTCCCTTCCTCCCTCCCTCCTTCCTTCCTTTCTTCTTTTTTGTTTTGAGATATGATCTCACTATTTTGGCCAGGCTGGTCTCAAACTTCTAGCCTCAAGCCAGCCTCCCCACTAGGCCTCTCAAAGCACTGAGATTACAGGCGTGACCACTACACCTGGCCAGCAATCTTAAAATTTTCTAGTTAAAAACAAAAAAAAGAAAAAAATGTAAAAGTAATTTTAATTATATATTTTCTTTACCCAATATATCTAAAATATTATCATTTTAATACATAATCAATAAAAACAGTTACTGTGATATTTTACTATTTTCATACTAAGTTTTCAAAATCCAGTGTATGGTTTACATTTACAGCACACCTTAATTGGGACAAGTCCGATTTTACATGTTCAATAGCCATATGTGACTAGAGGCTACTATACTGGAGAGCACAGCCTTAGATAATCTCTTTCATCAAATATCATTTAAAATGACTATATTATCACCTACGTATTTTTCTCACAAACAATAAACTGAACATTTCTGTTGTAAATAACTGAGAAAACTGAGTAAGCACCCAAACACAGTAACAACTGTAGGTGACAATGTGTCAATGATGTTTCTCTTGTTTGACTGCTTTGGTCCACTGAGTACCTGTAAAATGTTATTAAGCGTCTAACAGATGTACATGTCTTAGCAACACTCTCTCATTCTACTTCCTAATCATCCATTTTATCACTTTATCTTGTCTTAACTTGAAATATTTATTTTTAACTTTATTATTAAGATACAGGCTAGAAGGTGAAAAAAAAAGAATAAATGTTTCAGGTAAATACACATGGACTTGTGTGAATACAGTGTTCTTGTGTTCAGGGATAAGACCGAAGCACCTTCTTCATAATTAGTCATAACTCACAGACAGAGGGATTGCTGACTCATGGCAGTAGTGTGGAAACAGAGACAATATTTGTAGTTATCCTTCTCTCAGATATCCCCTGTAACTCCCTCTCACTTTGAGCCCCCATGGTGTTCAGTACGCAGTGCCTCATGCTTCTCTTTTCATTAGGCTCCTACTTTCATACCTCATGCTCATAACAATTTCAATTTTATTTTTTTTTACGCATGATGTGCATCCCATTTCCCATTTCCTTTCAGTCTTGCCAAGTGACTGGGTTACCACTCTGATAAACTCAACTAAGATATCAAGGATGAAAATCGGCTTAATAGGCTCCATATGATGCTTGCATTTTCATTAGAGTTAAAACTCTAATCCAAAAGATTAATCTTTGAATTTGGGAAATAACTAGTCAACCACTGAAAGAACTTATTTTTTAGAAGAGCCTTTGGTGCTCCTGAAATTGCAGTGCAATTGGTGTTATCCTGGGTAGTCAGGGCTCCTGGTGGGGTAGATAGGATGACACTGCGCCCTCAGGGAACTCAAGCAAAAAGTCCATACAAAGATATTTGGAAAGCAGTACTGAAGAAAAAATAATTTTATTATAATTCCAGTTAGTAACGAACTTATAAGTCTACCTTTTTGAATGGAAACTCTTTGCAATTATGTTATTAATGTAATTATTAATTAAGATTTTTAAGTCTCTAGTGAGCTCAATGCTTAAGAGACAATCCCTTCATGGCTCAGTAAATAAGAAAAGGAAAGTGAAATTCTGACAAATTTATAAATGGGCATTTGTACAAAGCTCAGCAGATTCTTATGATAGTCATCTTAATTAAATTTGCCTCTTCAAAAATTGATAAAGAAAACTGAACCTTTCAAGGACAACATTTTTCTCACACAACATTTATAGCTTGTCATATAACTTCCTTCTCCCAATGGTAACTATCAATTGTGATACTATAAAATTTCTAAGAAATCAGGAGACCTCCACAGCTATTTTTGGTCACTGCCTTGTAAAGACAATACCCAGGGAAATTTCTGTCTCAATTTGACTGTTGGTTAATGACTAAGGAAATTTGCCAAATATCAAATCTCTAACCCTTAGTTGCTAAAAAAGTCAGAAAAACAATAAAGAAATTTAATTTCTCCTTGAAGAATGTGGCTGCTAGATTTTCCCAAGCTTGACATGGTAAGAGCTCTGGCAGAGTCAGAGGATCTGGGTTCTGAACAAGGTTCCATCACTAACCTTCTAAATGACTGCAAATTGGGCAGTAAACTCCCCTGAACCTCAGTTTCCTCACTGTGAAAATACAGAGTTAGGGCATATCTCCAAAATACTCCTCACCTGCTAACTTTCGTAATGAAATATTTTAAAGGATGCAATGACAACAAGTTTTACTTCTTTTTCATCATATTAGAAGGCCCTGAATTGAAAGTGACTAGAGAATAACAATGAACTAAAGCCAACAGTTTCATTTACTTGGGAACCTGGACGCATTTACTTTCCTGACATAAATGTGAAAAACTGTCATTTGACTGTATATATGTCTTTGCACAGTCCCTTCTGGGAAAGTGGTTGTGGTTGCAGAGTGTTTCTATTTTTATTTCAAGCCTTTCATTTGCATCCATCCCCGTTGGTGAATTAGAGAGTCCCTAAGTATATCTCCAATAGGCTGTAGACTATGATTACTTTGTGGAAGGTCATATTTGAAGCACTTTGACTTTCTATCTTAGTGTATGTGATACTTCAAAATTTATTGACTTTCTTGTAGGTGACATTTTCATTGTAATCACCTTGTGATCTGTGTGACACAAACGTAAATCCTAAGTGTTACCGTTAACATTAGCAATTTCCATGTAAGTAGTACTCAGAAAAACAATGAACAAACCAAAAAGCTAAACAGAATTAGCACTAAAGAGAATTAGCTTTTTGGTATATAACCCTAGGCTTTGACTGCATGATGCTAGCAAGTCTTACTTAACCTGGATTTTCTTTTTTATGAATCAATGTATTCACTACCTATGAAAACCAATCTAATGACAAAGAAAACTGTCTGAACTATTGGCATTTAACACTCTGGAAATGAAGTATTAATTATTTAAAGGTGTATATTTTCCTGAGGTACATATACTCTTCTAGTCCTCACATTCTTATAACTTTGCCTTTCACACTATCCTTCAAATTATATAGTAAATTATGAAGTGTCAGAAATAAGAGTTTATTTTGAAAATCTGTTGAATTACTGAGAAAAGAGAAAAGCAGGGGAAGAAATGTGTGGGTCAAAAAGACCAGAATAGGAAATAGGATGAAGAAAAGATAAATAAAGGCCAGAAGACATTGGAGAAAGATGAGGAAAAGAGACAACGAAAAGGAGAACATGAAACAAGGGGAAGAGGAATGTCATGCGCAATTTCATGAAGTTGTAGGGTTCCAGTGTAATCTCTGAGGTGACATTTTGGCTGAAAGCCATACACATAAGGTCATCTATGATGACTTGGTATCTGAGAAGATACTAGAGATGCACTATCTGATATGGCAGCCACTTGTTACATCTGGCTGTTGAGGACTTGAAATGTGGCTAGTTTGAGTTAATATGTGCTGTAAATATAAATTGCAAACTAGCTCTTAGTACCACAAAAGAAATAAAATATCTTATTAATCATTTTTACATTGATTACATGTCAAAATCTTGATATCTTCCATCACAATTCCTAGACTAGTTCTCCTGAGAAAGTAAGACTAAATAAGTAGTCAACTACTAGTAGGAAATGACGTCCATAACTAATAAGAGTGAGTGAAAGTGAGGAGCAGCCAACCCAGGGATTCAGGACAACATAGACACTTGATAGAGAAGAAACTCAGTCAGAAAGAGTATTCAAGGGCCACAAGGGGGTTTAAGCCGCTTATTGGCTGTCAAAGCCACTGACAGCTGAGTGATGGGCAGAGGGAAAGGTTATCATACATCTAATCACCTTGTCATTCATGCAGCAAATACTTATTGATAGCCTATTATTTACCAAGCACAGGTTAACTCAAGGAACAATGGTGAATGAAATAAGCACAGTCCTTTTTGAAGCTTACCTTTTACTGAGGGAGATCAATATTAATTAAAAAATCACGCAAATACAAAATTATAAACTCTGACAAGAGTTAAAAAGGTCAAGTGGTGGTGTTTTGAGAACTCCAAGTAGTGTTCAAGTTAGGCTTTTTAAGAAAAAAATGGAATTATGATTGAATACCTAGCCCTTCTCCCTTAATCTGGGCCAAAATATTTCTGGATTAATACAAATGCATGTGGCTTTTTTAACCATAAGAAATAAAATTGCTCCACTGTTCTTAAACTTGTCTTAAGTACTTTTCTAAAAGCCAAATGGCTAAACTATATGGAAATGTATACATGTGTGTGTTTGTGTGTGTCCTCCCAAATGAAGAAATCAAGTTGCTTGCAAAATCTAAAATTAGCAAAATTTCTGCTAGTCAGATAAGTTCTTCTTTTCTCAGTTTACCCAAGACATAGTCTATCATGAAAATACCTCTAACATTCACAAATCCAAGAGCCATGCAGTTTGAAATCAAAAGTTTGGTTTTTGACTACATAAACCTAATTGGAGGTAGAACAGAGAGCAGGTTTAAACTTGATTTTGACCTTTGTTTCTAGACTGTTAACCAGTGTGGTCCTGCTTCTGATAGTGGGGGAGGGAGCAGAGTCAGTGAAGGAAAGTCTTCTCCATGGCACTGATGTCTAAAGTGAAATTAGAAAAAGTGAGTAAAATGAAGTAAAGGCTCCAGGGGCACAGAGAGAGAAAAGCATTCCAGGCAGAGGGAACAAATTTGCAAAAGCCTTGAATCTGGAGAAATAATAGTAGCTTGGAAGAACTAACAGGAAAACCCTCAGGCTAGAGATAATATGGAGCCTAACAGGCTTTGTTAAAGATTTGGGTCAATTTCCAAGAAAAAAAAGGAAACCCTTGTGGGTTTTAAAAGGCATTCAGATTTGTTTTTAAAATAGATGTCAGGTTTCAGGGTGTAAGATGGATTGGAGGCAGCAAGAGTGAAAGTCCTGAGGTCAACAAAGAATATTTACAGGGGTAAAAATGGTATCTTTGACACTGCCTTTGTAAAAATTATAACTGAGAAAAATCATGACAGTGAAAGAGATCTGACCTAACTGACTCCATCTTGCTTTTAACATCCAAACTGTCCTTGCTCATTCTTGGACTCAGTGTGAACTAACTTTGGGAGGAACTTATAGTTTAACTCTGAAACAAAGTCAGCAACAGCCCTTTCCCAAAACAAACCCCCTTCCTTGCCTAAGGACTATACTCTATTTGTAGGACTAACAAATTAGCCACAAAAGTAAAAATTATGGTTTAAGAGTCACTGTTTTAAAACCTGAGATCAGTGCTTGAGATATTTTGCAGACCCTGCATTTCAAAGCATCAGCTGACACCACCCAGATTGATAAACTGCCTCATCTAGTCTTCTGGTCCCCCCACTCAGGAACTGACTCAGCACAGGAGGACAGCTTCAACTCCTATGATTCATCTCCACCCAACCAGTAAGCACTCCCCACTTTCTGACCCTCTACTCACAAACTATTTTTTAAAACCCTGATCTCCAAATTTTCAGGAAGACTGATCTGAGTAATAATAAAACTCCAGCCTGCCATATAGCTGGCTCTGTATGAATCAATCTCTTTTATTGTGATTCCCCTGTCTTGATAAATCAACTATTTCTGATCCGAAGGCCAGGAGAACCTGTTGGGTGGTTACATTTTGAGTTAGTGGAAGGTGATGGAATGGAGACAACTTTGGTACCAATTATGTTCCAAAGGAGAAAAACAGAAAACAGAGTAATGGTTAGAAAGGAACTAATATGAGCAGCTTGTGCTCGAAGAACTGGAAGCTTTTTCTTAATGACCCCCCCTTATCTCATTTGGAAATAAGCAATCTTGGACAGATCCAAATTTGCTCCTAATACTCAGGATTTTTTTTGTTTTAATTTCAATAGGTTTTTGGGGAATAGGTGGTGTTTGGTTACATAGATAAAATCTTTAGTGGTCATTTCTGAGATTTTGGTACACTCAGCAGCTGAGCAGTGTATACTGTACCCAATGTGTGGTCTTTGATCCCTTGTTCTCTTCCACACTTACCCCTGACACCTCAAAGTCTACTGTATCATTCTTATGCCTTTGTGTCCTCACAGCTGAGCTCCCACTTACAAGTGAAAACATACTATGTTTAGTTTTCCATTCCTGAGTTACTTCACTTAAAATAATAGTCTCCAACTCCATCCAGGTTGCTATGAATGCCATTATTTCACTTCCTTTTATGGTTGAGTAGTTCTCCTGTGTGTGTGTATACATACACACACACACACGGCTGAGTTGTTTTCCACAGTGGGTATACACACACACAGCACACAGCACATTTTCTTTATCCACTCATCGACTGATGGGCATATGAGCCAGTTCCATATTTTTGTAATTGCAAATTGTGCTGCAATTTTGGCACCTGGGTTAGCCAGGATGCAATAAACATGTGTGTGCAAGTGTCTTTTTCATACAATGACTTTTTTTCCTCTGGGTAGATACCCAGTAGTGGGATTGCTGGAGAGAACTGTAGATCTACTTTTAGTTCTTTAAGAAATCTCCACGCTGTTTTCTGTAGAGGTTGTACCACCAGCAGTGGAAAAGTATTCCATTTTTACCACCTCCATGCCAACATTTGTTAGTTTTCAATTTTTTAATAACCTCCCTTCTTGCAGGAGTAAGATGGCATTGCATTGGGGATTTGATTTGCATTTTTCTGATAATTAGTGATGTTGAAGATTTTTTCACATGTTTGTTGGCCGTTTGTGTATCTTTTTGTGAGAACTGTCTATTCATGTTCTTAGCCCACTTTTTGATGGGAATTTTTTTATTGCTGATTTGTTCCCTGTAGTTACTTGTAAATTCTGAATATTAGTCCTTTGCCAGATGTATAGTTTCAAAGATTTTCTCCCATTCTGCGAGTTGTCTGTTTACTCTGCTGATTATTTCTTTTGCTACGTAGAAGCTTTTTAGTTTAATTAAGTGTCATCTATTTATCTTTGTTTTCCTTGTATTTTCTTTTGAGCTCTTGGTCATGAAGTCTTTGCCTAAGTCAATGTCTAGAAGGGTTTTTGCGATATGATTTTCTAGAATTTTTATGGTTTCAGGTCTTGAATTTAAGTATTTCATCTATCTTGAGCTAATTTTTATATAAGGTGAGAGATGAGGATCCTGTTTCATTCTCCTACATATATCTTGCCAATTATCTCACCATCATTTGTTGCATAGGATGCCCTTTCCCCACTGTATGTTTTTGTTTGCTTTGTCAGAAATCAGTTGGCTGTAAGTATTTGGCTTTGTTTCTGGGTTCTCTATTCTGTTTCATTGGTCCATGTGCCCATTTTTCTACCAGTATCATGCTGTTTTGGTGACTATAGCCTTATAGTATATTTTGAAGTTGGGTAATGTGATGCCTCCAAGTTTGTTCTTTTTACTTAGTCTGGCTTGGACTACAGGGGTTCGTTTTTAGTTCCATATTAAGTTTAGGATTTTTTTTTCTAGTTCTATGAAGAATGATGTTGGTATTTTGATAGGAATTGCATTTAATTTATAGATTGCTTTTGGCAGTACTGTCATTTTCACAATATTGATTCTACCCATCCATGAACATGAGATGTATTTCCATTTGTTTGTGTTGTCCATGAGCTATTTCAGCAGGGTTCTGTAGTTTTCCTTGTAGAGCTCTTTCACCTCCTTGGTTAGAGATAATCCTACATTTTTTGGTTTGTTTTGATTTGGTTGTTGTTGCAGCTATTGTAAAAGGGGTTGAGTTCCTGATTTCATTCTCACCTTGGCTGCTGTTGGTGTATAGCAATAGTACTGATTTGTGTATATTGATTTTATATCCTAAAACTTTATTGAATCCATTTATCGGATCTAGGAGCTTTCTGGATGAGTTTTTAGGTATTTGATCATATCATTGGCAAACAGCAACAGTTTGACTTGCTCTTTGCTGATTTAGATGTCCTTTATTTCTTTCTCTTGTTGAATTAAAAAAGAAAACCCAAGATATTCAGGGAACAACTAGCACAATGCGTAGAATAGTACCTCACATCTAAATACTAACATTGAATGTAAGTGGCTTAAATGCACCACTTAAAAGATAGAACGGAACATGATCATGATAAGAATGCCCTGGCTAGGACTTTCAGTACTGTTGAACAGAAGTGGCTAGTCAGTACTATGTTAAAAGAAGTGGCAAACGTGGACATCTTTGTTGTGTTCCAGTTCTCAGGGGGAATGCTTTCAACTTTCCCACTTCAGTATAATGTTGGCTGTGGATTTATCTTAGATGGCTTTTATTACAAGTTATTTCCCTTATATTCCAATTTTGCTGATGGTTTTAATCATAAAGGGATGCTGAATTTTGTCAAATGATTTTCTGCATCTATTGAGATGATTTTTGTGATTTATGTGATTTTTGTTTTTAATTCTGTTTATGTTGTGTATTACATTTATTGACTTGCCTTTATTAAAACATCACTGCATCCCTGGGATGAAACCCACCTATCATAGTGGATTATCTTTTGGATATGCTATTAGATTTGGTTCACTAGTATGCTGTTGAGAATTTTTGTATCTATGTTCTTCAGTAGTTGTTCATCTGTAGTTGTTTTTTTTTTTAAATTGTGCTCTTTCAGACATTTAGATGTAGGTATTTAAAGCTATGAACTTTCCCCTAAGCACTACTTTTGCTGTAACCCAGAGGTTTTCATAGGTTGTATCAGTATTATCATTCAGTTGAAAGAATTTTTAAATTTGCATCATGAATCATGGTTGACCCAATGATCATTCAAGAGCAGGTTATTTAATTTCAGGTACTTGCATGATTTTGAGGGTTCCTTTTGGAGTTGAGTTACAATTTTATTCCACTGTGATCTGAGAGAGTACCTGATATAATTTCAATTTTCTTAAAATTACTGAGAGTTGTTTTGTGGCCTATCATCTGGTCCTTCTTGGAGATTCTTCTATATGCTCATGAACAGAATGTATATTCTGCAGTTGTTGGGTAGAATGTTCTGTAAATATCTGTTAAGTCCATTTGTTCTAAGGTATCGTTTAAGTCCATTGTTTGTTTTTGACTTCATCTTGATGACCTGTCTAATGTTGTCAGTGGAGTACTGAAGTCCTTGACTATTATTGTGTTGCTGTCTATCTCATTTCTTAGGTCTCGTAGTCATTGTTTTATAAATTTGGGTACCTCAGTGTTAAGTACATATATATTTAGGACTGTGATATTTTCCTGTTGGACTAGTCCTTTTATCATTATATAATGTCCCTCTTTGTCTTTTTTAACTGCTGTTGCTTTGAAGTCTATTTTATCTGATATAAGAATAGCTACTCCTGCTTGCTTTTGGTGTCCATTTGCATGGAATATCTTTTCCCACTCCTTTAAGTTATGTGAGTCCTTATGTGTTAGGCAAGTGTCTAGAAGCCAGAAGATACTTGGTTGGTGAATTCTTATCCATTTTGCCACACTATATCTTTTTTTTTTAAAGACAGGGTTTCACCATGTTGGTCAGGCTGGTCTTGAACTCCTAACCTCATGTGATCCACCCACCTTGGCCTCCAAAGTGCTTGGATTACAGGCGTGAGTCACCATGCCTGGCCTCTGTATCTTTTATGTAGAGCATTTAGGCCACCTACATTCAATGTTAGTATTGAGATGTGAGGTTTTATTCTAGTCATCATACTAGTTCTTGCCTGCATATCTTTTTGTTTTCCATTGTCTTGGTTTATAGGCCCTGTGTGATTTATACTTTAAAGAGGTTCTGCTTTGGTGTATTTTGAAGTTTTGTTTCAAGATTTAGAGAACTCCTTTTAGCAATTCTTGTAGTGCTGGCTTGGAAGTGGTAAATTCTTTCAACATTTATCTGAAAAAGGACTTCATCTTTCCTTCATTTATAAAGTTTAGTTTTGCTGAATTCAGAATTCTTGGCTGATAATTGTTTTTTTTAAGGAGTCTAAAGATAGGGCCCCAATCCATTCTAGCTTGTAGGGTGTCTGCTGAGAAATCTGCTTTTAATCTGATAGGCTTTTCTTTATAGGTTACCTGATGTTTTTATCTCACAAATCTTAAGATTCTTTCCTTCATCTTGATTTTGGATAACCTGATAACTGTATGCCTAGGTGATGCCCTTTTTGTGATGAATTTCCTGAGTGTTCTCTGAACTTCTTGTATTTGGAAATCTAGATCTCTAGCAAAGCCAAGGAAGTTGTCCTTGATTATTCCCTCAAACCTGGTTTCCAAACATTTAGATTTCTCTTCTTCCTTGGGAATGCCACTTATTCTTAGGTTTGATCATTTAACATAGCCCCAAACTTCTTAGAGGCTTTGTTCATTTTCAAAAATTATATTTTCTTTGTCTTTGTCAGATTGGGTTAATTCAAAAGCCTTGTCTTCAAGCTCTGAATTTCTTTCTTCTACTTGTTTGATTCTACTGTTGCAACTTTTCAGTGTATTTTGCATTTCTCTAAGTGTGTCTTTCGTTTCCACAAGTTGTGGTTGTTTTTTATTTGTGCTATGTATTTCTCCAGAGACTTTTTTCATCCATGATCTACATTATTTGTAAAATTTCTTTAAGTTGGTTTTCACCGTTCTCTGGTGCTTCCTTGAGTAGCTTAATAATTAGCCTTCTGAATTCTTTTTCTGGCAATTCAGAAATTTCTTCTTGGTTTGGATCCATTGCTAGTGAGCTAGTGTGATCTTTTAGGGATGTTAAATAACCTTCTTTTTCATATTATCAGAAATGTTTTTCTGGTTCCTTTTAATTTGGATAGACTATGTCAGAGGAAAGATTTGGGGCTCAAAGGTTGCTGTTCAGATTATTTTGTCCAACAGGGTACTCCCTTGATGTGGTGCTCTCCTGCTTCCTCTAGGGATAGGATTTCCTGACAGCCAGACTGCAGTGATTATTATTGCTCTTCTGAGTCTAGCCAGCCAGCAGAGCTACTGGGCTCCGGGTTGGTACTGGAGAATATCTGCAAAGAGTCCCATGATGTGATCTGTCTTCAGGTCTCTCAGCCATGGATACCAGCACCTGCTCTGGCAGAGGTGGCAGAGGCGTGAAGTGGACTCTGAGGATCCTCAGTTATTGCTTTGTTAATGTACTGGTTTTCTTGAATGCTGGTCATGCTAGCAGTGAAGGTTGCACATGGACAGACTCAGCACCTTGGGTTAGCCAGGATGTTACTGGTGGTGGAATTAGCTGCCGTTTTCTCCTTTCCTGGAGCAGGGTTATTCTTTTATGAGTTGCTGTAATGGCTTGAGTTGGTTGGACTCAGCCAGTAGGTGGCACTTTCAAGAGAGCAGCAGCTGTGGTCGTATAGGAAGATACCAGCTTGCCCTAAGGTTGCCTGGATAAATATCGGGGTTTCTCAGTCAATGGGCAAGGACATAGAGCTCCCAAGAGCTTATGTCTGTTTTCTTTGGCTACTAAGGTGGGCAGAGAAAGACGATAAGGTGGGGGCAGGGTTAGGCATGTCTGAGATCGGACTGTCCTTGGGCAGGACTTGCTGTGGCCTGTGAAGGATAGGGTATGGTTCTCAGGCCAATGGAGTTGTGTTCTCAGGGGGATAATGGCTGCCTCTGTTGTGTAACACAGGCAGCCAGGTGTGAAGGAAAGCTGGCACTGACAGCCTTCACCCAGCCCTATGTAGCTAGCAAAGCCAGCCTCACTCCCACCATGCCCCACCAACAGCACCAAGTTTATATCCAAACAGCCAGTGAGCAGGGCTGAGATCTTGCCCCAGGCGACAAGCCTCCACCGAGAAAGCAAGCAGGGCTTTCAGGCCCTGCCTCTCCCCACCTGCCGTGACTTCTGTGCTCACATCTGCACTTCTTGTTTACCACACCCACCAGACCAGGAAAATTTGTGCTTAGTCAAAATTATTACAAAGTCCAGCTGAAAGTTTCCTCCTCTCTATGTTTCTTCCCCAAGACCACAGCAGCACTCCCTCAGCAACCCTGTGAGATAAAGTCAGAAACGGCTTCCCTGGGCTTACTTGGGGCTGGGAGTGTCTACAGGACTCTTCTTGCTGCTGCTTCTACTTTCATATTTTGCTTGGCTCTCTAAATTCATTTCAACTCTAAGTAAGGTTACATTCTTCCCCTGTGATCTGAATTGTCAGGTTCGCCAGTGAGGATGTGTGTTTGGAGGCACACGTTTCCCTCTCATACTTTGGGCACTCACAGCTTTTCAGCTGACTCACAGAGTTTCAGTGGCAAGCCACTTCTTTCAAATGGCCTGTGAATTCTTTCAGTTTTCTTGATATGTTCCTGCAGTAGTTCTTGGAGCAGAAGTTCATGATGTGACTCTCCCTACATTCTTCTCTCTGTCCAAGGGAGAGGTGCAAGCAGTCCTGACTCCCATCTGCCATTTATTTTGCTTCCCGGATACTCAGGATTTCTTTATGAGATGCTGTGGGCTGGCATCCTAAGGCTGCAATAAGGTGTTGTTTTTTTTTTTTTTACTTTAAATATTACAGCATTCTATAAGTCTAATTTTTTGAAAGACTTATCATTTAAAGAAGTCTCAATAGACATCAGGCACTGATTGGTAGCCCAACAGCAGTTTGTTTCAATCTCTTGTTATAGTCCTTCTATTTTACTGTAATTATTTATTTGATGTCTACAAAGCTCTAAATTTTGGCTCCTCAAAAGGAGCCATTTATCATTAAGCTTTGTTTTCCCAGCCACTAGAAAAACATTGGCATATGGTCAATACTGAGTAGATGATTAGTAAATGGATTCTTACACAGAAGAGACACTCACATCCTGTAAAGAGAGCTACAGCCCTGGTGGTAGTTTTTGACTTTCATCATGACAAAGAGATTTGGGAAAAACTACACACTAAAGCTGTGGCTCTCAAAGCATAGGCCCCAGAGTGACAGCAGCAGTGAGTGTCACCTGGGAGCCTATGAGAAATGCATATTCTCAGCCCCTACTCTGCACTTATTAATCAGGAACTCTGGGCATGGGTTACTCTAGGTCATTAGAGTGCACATTGATATCTAAGAACTGCTGTCTTTGAAGACTGCCTTAATGAGAGATAGCCCAATTAAATAAGGTTTATTTTAAAAGTCAGGCCAGTAAAAGAAGGATTCAAGTACTTTAGGATCTTCTATCATTCCTTCCTTTAAATAATCTTTATAAAAAGATTCAGGACAATGCAGTTGCTTTTAGTTATTGAATTTCTGAGATGCTAAATTGTCTATGTCAGGAGTTGGCAAATATTTTCTGTGAAGGGCCAGAGAGTAAATATTTTAGGCATTTCAGGCTATACAGTCTGGGTAATAGCTACTCAATTCTGCTGTAGTCACATGCAGGCAGCTATAGACAGTGCAGAAACAAATGGGTGTGGCTGTGCCCCAATAAAACTTGACTTATGGATACTAATTATTTGCGTTTCATGTAATTTCTATGTGATACAAATAATGATTCTCTTTTTCATTTAAAAAAAACTCTTTAAAAATGTAAAAGCCATTCTTACCTTGTTGGCTACACAAAAATAAGTAGTGGACTGGATTTAGCCCACAGGTTATAGTTTACCAACCCATGGTCTATGTAGTAATCAATTACATTGAGATTGATTTTTAAATTTTTCATGATAAATTATACGAGAATGTCCAGGTGTAGATATTATTCATTAACTGAATATTTAATATGTGCCTAGCAAATAAAGCAATACATATAAATCTTTTGTCTTTAGGGAGCTTACAAGTCTGGAAAAGACATGAAAACTAACCAAATAAGTGGCTGGGCATGGTGGCTCATGCCTGTAATCCCAGCAATTTGGGAGGCCAAGGCGGATCATGAGGTCAGCCTGGCCAACATGGCAAAACCCTGTGTCTACTAAAAATACAAAAATTTAGTAGAGACAGGATGGCAGGTGCCTGTAACAGTGGGATGGCAGGTGCCTGTAATCCTAGCTACTCGAGAGACTGAGGCAGGAAAATTGCTTAAACCCTAGAGGCGGAGGGTGCAGTGAGCTGAAATTGCACCATTGCACTCCAGCCTGGGTGACAAAAGCAAGACTCTGTCTCAAAAAAAAGAAAAAGAAAATTAACCAAGTAAGTAAGTGAGATAAGAACATAATCGGAATACTGTAAGAGAGGGTAACAAAGAGAATTGCTTTGCTTTAGACAGACTGGGTAAGAATGACCCATCTGAGGGGGTGCTATTTATACTAAGATGAAAAAGCTAATGAAAATGTACCCACTGTATGAAAAGCCAGAAGAGGGTTACAGACCAAAGCATAGCAAACCTGAAGTCCCCGGGAAAGAAAGAACACATAAGCACTGATGAAAGCCAGCATGAATGAAGCACAGCAAGTGAGGAGGGGAGGGACAGTATTTGAGTCTAGGGAGATGACAGGAAGCAGATTGTACAGGGTCGTGTCAGTGAAGTCAAGGGTTTTGGGAAAGGTTTATGCAAAGGGCTAACTGGATTTTATTTAAGGCTTTAAAAATGACTTCCTTCTTGTTACTCTGTGGAAAACAGATTTGGAGGGGACCAAGAGAACAGGAAGACAGTTTGAAACTAGAAGAAAGTGTACATTTGTGCGTGTGTGAGAGATTCACAAGCATGCATCAGATATCATTAAAACTGAAAGACTTACAGAAGAAATTCAGTAAAACAAAATGATTTTGACCAAGCTCAAACGGATGGTCTCATGATTACAGATTAAAAACAAGTTCAACTAGAGACTCTGAGAAGTCTTTTGGAGGTTGATATAATGGGATTTGATCTAGATACCGAACAAAAATCTTGAAGGAAGAGGACAAAAGCTTCATTCAACATTATCTAGCAGCTAAAGAATGATATTCTTCATAGGAATGTAGAAAGAAAAAGGAACTTCGAATAGGTAGGTGGATGTCAAGAATGAATAAGCCTTGTTAGTTTACTTCATCACAATGAACAGCTATTCGATTCAGCTCAGTAATGACATTACTAGAGGCATCTATCTAATAACACAACCCTATTAGCAGATTGTCTAAATTGATATTGAAAGGACAATTAAAATTGGCATGCAGGCTACAACCAATGTTGTAAGCTGGAATGTACTGAACATAATTTTTTAAAAAGATATACTGTTAACATTGGGACATAAATACAAATTAGAGTAATGACTTCATTCAGCAATTTCCTTTATATAAGACCATTTGAATCAGACTCTTTTCTCCATAGTAAAGGGCAAATCCTTATTAATTTAGATGATTGCCTCATAGGAATGAATAGTAAGTGAAATCAATACCATAAGGTCTGTTCTGCTATTTCCTTCCCATTACTTCATGTCGCTATGACAATGATGAGAATGTTTTAAAAGTTTTCTTGCATGGTGGTTCATAAGTATTCACTAATCTCTTCCAACAATCTTCTTATGCTCAAAAAAGAAATCTAATGTTGTATTTGGAAGTTTTATTTAAAAAGGTGATTATTGATACAGATAATTAATATAAACTTTTAGTCCCTATCTTATGTAGAAATACTAGGAATCCATTGCCACTAAGGTAGATAATTATTCATGTAAACTTTATGCTAATAATTTTAATTATTGCTTAGAAAAATAAAAGTGCCATATAGCAAATCTTTACACCATTCTCTTACATTCATGCCATGAACAACCAATAGCATGAGTGTGACTATAAGTTTCAGGAAACGATCTCTGTGCTTTGGGCTGGAGGCAGTGTACTGAAATTCATGAATTAGAACTCTTCTGACAAGATCCCTTGATGGCTCCAGGGACTGGAAATGGAATATGAAACTTCTGACCCAAAGGTCATTGGCTCCAATTTGGCTTAAACTAGTAGTGACTACAAGTTACTATCAATAGACAGCTGTTCAGCAACTGCTACAAAATAAATTGTCGATTTCAGCGTAATTTCTAAAAGACAGGTGTCTGTGTCGGGAACTCATGAATCCTTCATGCCCTAAGGTGGATAGTTCTAGACAGGAGTCAAGACATTGACTAAAAGGAGATATCCTACCACTTTCCAGCCTTTATAAAGTAGGTATTTTTAGATGGGAGCAGCCATGGTTTTTGGCAACTGGCAAGAGTGTTTGTTACTTGATAGTTTGTCATTTGTAAGGTAGGGATACATTTATATCTAACTATGATCGCTCCATATATCTACGTTTATGTTTAAATAAGACATAACAGATCTTACTGGGAAATGCTTGGAGAAGATGTTAATAAAATAACAGACTCGCTACTCAAAGTGTGATCTGAAGACCAGTAGTATCAGCATCACCTGGAAACACGTCAGAATTGCAAACTCTGAAGTACATCCCAGACACTGAATCACAATCTACATTTTAACAAGACCTTCAGGTGACTCAGTTACTAAATAACTGAGTGAAGTTTGAGGAGTGCAATATGTTTTGAGGACACATTGCATAGCTGCTTACCAAAGTGAACTCAATAAATATATGTTGATGACAAAAAGATCTGAAAACTGACTTTCTGTATCTTAATTTCATAATCTAGTGTCCCTGGCTGTTTATATTACTTACGTTGCCACTTATAAAATAGACTATTTGTTGTCTCAGCATCCCTGTTGGACTTTAAGTTCCTAGAGTGCAGGTATCCAACCTGGCATTCCTTTTGAGTCTAATGTAGGTTTTATTACAGAATAAATGAACTTAAAATTATAAGTCTCTAGCACCTTATAGTAAATTGAGGCATGTCAAATAATGCGATAAAAATCTGATTCTTTTTTTTTTTTTTATTTTGAGATGGTCTCGCTCTGTCATCCAGGCTGAAGTGCAGTGGCTCGATCTCTGCTCACTGCAAACTCCACCTCCCAGGTTCAGGCGATTCTCCTGTCTCAGCCTACTGAGTAACTGCAGTTACAGGCATGCATCACCATGACCAGCTAGTTTTTGTATTTGTAGTAGAGACAGGGTTTCACCCTGTTGGCCAGGCTATTCTCAAACTCCTGACTTCAAGTGATCTGCCTGCCTCAGCCTCCCAAAATGTTGAGATTACAGATGTGAGCCACCATGCTCAGCCCCAAATAATCTGATTCTTATGCAACATTAATTTAAACAGATTGTTTACCTGAGAGACATGAAGAGCTAACATGATGCCCTGGATCATTAACCAGCAGTAAATTGCTAACCAATATTTAATGACATTGATGGTAGGATACATTGTAAGAGTATTTTGTCCACTCTGCTAAACTTGTAACCATAACACAATTAAATACTTAGGCTAATCTTCAAAATTAGTTTGTATAGCCCACATTAGTATTTCCTAAATTACATTAAAATTAGTCAACATGAGACTGATTAGCTAGAATATATTTAAAATTTGGATTATGATTTTGTTTGTATGATGTTTATCGTCTCTACCTTCCAAAGGAAAATCTAAACTGTATTAACCTATGGTACTAATAAATCAATTTGCCTGAAGTTCAGCTGTTCCTGAATCTGAGGCTTCTATTATAAAACCAAGCCGAAAAAGTTTAATAATATATTGAATATTTTCCCCAATATATATATCATTGCCCTATTCAGATTATCTAAAGTAAAGATGTTCATGTATTTGGGTTCCCAAGGTTTTTATAAGAAGCTCTCTCAAGTCAGCTATATGTGTCAGTTTGGGCAAGTTTCCTAAGTTCTTTGGGTTCCTATTTTAATAATTTTTTTTTAAAAAAATATTAAGACCAAATTTATAATGCTGTCTTGAGCATTTAATGAGATAAGCTTGAACCAGATTTTTGGCAGACATGTACTCCCTGGTAATTTGTACTACTGCGACGTCTAGTACCCCTGCTCCCACCACTACTCTCATTATTACTAACTAGATTCCTACTTGCAGCACAACATTTGCTTTCAGATCCTTAGGTTGCATATCAGATTTAAACATAACTGCACATATAAGATCCACTCTTACCTGGTTCACCAGGTAACGTCAAAACATAATACTCTAAATTAAAGATAAGCTTAAGAAAGACATACAAGTCTGCAGGTCTAATTATCTTTCCTATTAATTCTAAAAATTCTCAATTACAGCTTAATCTCATTGTGGCCTTTCTTTAAGCCTTGGAAAATTAAACAATTGACTGTGTCGATTAGAATATTGCCAACAGCTGTGTCCCCGTGTGTCCTCTCCCTTAGTAGAAACGAATGGTGTTTTATCACACCTGTTATGAAAGAGCGTCATGTCTCTCTCTACCTAGAAGCAGTATAATTTAGGATTAAGAGTATAACCTGTGAACTCAAATCAAGTCTTAAAGCTGAGTTGTGCCACATGGTAGCTATGTAAGTTGAAGCATATTACAACATCTACAAAACAGGGATCATAACAGTGCCTACCACACAGAGTTGTTTTGAGGTTGTTAAATGGGATGTTGCAGACTTTTGCATAGCACTCAACTTTGTGCATTGAACATGGTTAACTAATAACTATTTTCCAGATTTGAACATATTAACAAAAGGCATCGTCTCTTCCCCGGGGGCCATGCTCATTTAATTGTACACTAAGTTCTCACTTATTGTTGTTGATAGCTTCTGGGACACTGCAACGTTAAGTAAAATGACATTTAATGAAACCAATTTTACTACAGACTAATGGATATAAACGAGTTAAACTCTCAGGACCTATTTCTGGTCATAAAAACAACACCAAACATCTAAATAAAGACCCCAAACACTTCTAATACTAAACATTGAAATAAATGTGAACTTTACATACATTTAAGAAAGATTTATTAAAATAAGATTATTTACCAAATTTTCGGTGAATCAGTGAGAGACAGCATTCACAGCAGTTGGTTGAAATAAGGAAAAAGTGTTTACAAAGTAAAAACTGTAAGAAGGACCTCCTATCACTATGCAGTTCATAAACAAACAATAAGAACCATGGCAGGTTTGCTGAGTGCTTTTGCACCTCACAGTTTATTGTGATGTATTGGTATGATTGTTCTAGTCTTTATAAATTGTTATTTGACAACAATTTGTATTCATTCATTTATTCATTTGTTCATTCATTCATTTTTCCAACCTGTATATTCTAATGCAGGGATCGGGATGGCCAGAGCCTATCCCTGAAGCTCAGGGTATAAAGCAGGAACCACCTTGGACAGGATACCATTCTATCACAAGCCACACATACACACACACACTCAGATTGAGACAATTCAAACATGCCAGCTCACATAAAGTGCACATCTTTGCAATGTGGAAGGAAACTGGAGTATCCAGAGATAACCCACACAGACGAGGGAGAATGTATAAACCCCACACGGACAGTGGCTTCAGTGTGGAATAGATTTTTTTCTCACATCAGTGTTATAATGACACAATCGTGAATGTAATGACATTATCCAAGGACCTGCTCTATTCTCAATAAAGGACACCTTTCAATGGACTGACCTTAGAAACTACTGAGCCCAGATTGCGTTAACCTTTTAAGTTTCTTTTCTTCTCACCTCTAGGATTGGGTTCCCTGAGAACACTGATTAATATGATATCTTTAAATTGCCCTAGCTCATGGTAACCTACTGACTTCCTAACCCCTTTCTCAAGCTCACTGGTTTTGCCTTCAGAGTTAGAAAGAGCCTTGACCAAATATCTAGTCCAAACTCCCATTTGAGGCATTACAGTTATGCCTGCATTCCCAGTGTTCACGCAGCATCAGTTTTCAACACTTTTAATGTTGCAAAGTTCACTACATAATTAAGTAACCTATTCCATCTCTGGATAGCTCTTCATTATGAGAAACTTATTCTTTCTTTGGGGCAGAAACCATTGTTCTTTGTTACATAAAGCTGAAGATACTAGTTTTAGCTTTTGGATCAGAATAGGATTAAGTCTAAAGGTTACTTCACAAGACAGACCTCCATATATTTTAAGATTGCTTTCATGTCAGCCGGGCACGGTGGCTCATGCCTATAATCCCAGCACTTTGGGAGGACATGGGGGGTGTATCACTTGAGGTCAGAAGTTCCACATCAGCCTGCAACATGGTGAAATCTCTGTCTCTACTAAAAATACAAAAATTAGTAGGGTGTGTGGTTGTGAGTGCCTGTAATCCTAGCTACCTGGGAAGCTGGTACTCAGAGGTTGCCATGAGCCGAGATCACGCTACTGCTCTCCAGTTTGGGCAACGAGAGTAAAACTCCATCTCAAACAAAAACAAAAACAAACAAAAAGATTTCTTTCATATCTTAATGTTTAAAATGCAATGTTGAACACAACTGAATACAGTAGTAGAGACCTTATTTTACCAGTATAGAAAACAGTGGGACGATTATTATTTCTTTGATTCAGATGTTAACTATTAAGTATAAATTCAATGTCTATATTGAGTTAGGTAAAAGAATTCACTTTTGCTTGAACTTGCAGGATGAGATTGCTTGAGAAAGCATACTGGCTTTCAAAATGTATGTGCCTTTTTACTATCCATCCATAGGATTTTTAAAACCTCAACTCACTCAAGGTAAAAGTGTCTCTTCTCACCTCCTATACATAGATTGCTAATAAGTTTAAACTACTTTTAGTAGCATCATTATGTCCTACAAAAGTGGGTTTCCTGTTTGAGAGGTTCAGTTTGACAAGCACTTTTGGAGCATAAATTTGTGGACTTTGAGAATGAGAAAAGCTGACTGATAAAAGCTGGCCTGGAGCTACTAGTTAGGCCTTATGAGTAGGAACTGGTATTCCCAGCTAGGTTGTGTGGTGTTCTCCTGTGGAATATCAACAGTTTCACAGAACACCAGCCTCAGACAAGGCCATCGTGTGACTATAGAGGATTAAAACAAAAGTAAGACCACCCTCTGTTGCATATTTCCAACTACTGCATTCACCTTGCTTCATTCATCTGCATTCTAGATACGAATTATAAATACCCAATCATAAAATCACCCCTGATTCCTTGCAGCATCCATCTAATCTGGAGAGTCCCATTGCCTTGAGTCCTCTTCAAAATCCGCTACTATAAAGCCAAATCCTGAATATTCCTGCTGAGATGACTCACAGTGCTCCATGCTGTGCTCTCTCCCTCATTTCTCAACAATGAGTTAATAGAATCCATCTTTCTTCAACTATAGGTGCGCTCCTGGTAACCTTGGCTGAAGGGCATTGGCATCTTGTTACTGAGGTGACACATAAAATTAAAAGACTACCTGAAATTTTATCAAATGCAAGACCTACCATAAATTTCTTATGATCTATAAAACACAAGTATAATATGTCAATGTATTAACAGGATGATACAAATTTGGAAATTAAATCATTTAATAAGGGCCTATTTGTGTGTTTGTTACCATGAACTAAAACTTATTTTTTGATGGAAATCTTGCTTCTGCCTTACCTAGAGTTTCACCCTTAACTTCTACTATGGTCTGAATATTTGTCCCTCCTATCCTTGACAGTGTTAAGAGGTGAGGCCTTCGGGAAGTGATTCGGTTTTCAGGGTAAAGCCCTCACAAGAAAGATTAGTGCCTTTACAAGAGAGGCCCAAGGTAGCTCCTCTGTCTCTTCCACCGTGTGTGGACACACATAGAAAGCACTGTCTACAAACCAAGAACAGACCCTCACCAAATATCACATCTGCCTTGATCTTGGACTTCCGAGCCTACAGAACTTTGAGAAACAAATTTCTGTTGTTTCAAAGCCACCCGGTTTATAGTACTTTGTTATAGCAGCCTGAATGGACTAAGATAACATCCTTTAGAACAGAAGTTAGATGATCCTTTGTTCAGGCACCTGTTCTTCTGGCATCTCAGTTTTCATAAGAATCAATCCTATCTGCCACTCAGCTGACAAAACATTTAATGCTCCACTTGACTGGCAATAGGGTGCCAGTTCATCAGGTTCGTGCCAGAAAGGATAAGCGTGGACTTAGGACAGCTCAATACACTTCAAAAGCTCAGCCAAGAAAAACAATATTTGTAAAGATTAGGAGAAAGAGACAGTCCATATATTCCTCTAGATACTCTAAAATCTACTCCTAGAATAAGCCAGACAGATAGAAGACTGTTAATACCTGGATCTCGAAACATTGATTCCTCAGATCAAGAGCTTTTACCCAATGGCACTTTTGCATGACTCCACTGGACAAGGCTGAGGACATTTTAAAATAAAAGTTTTATGATCCTTGATGCTGATGTTTTTTACATTAATATTATATACCCTACATGCAAACTCATGAGAGAATCCTGTTAGTGTGGAGTATTTGCTGAACGGTATTTTTTACTCATGAACATTGTGACTCTTATACCTAATCCTTTCTTAATGCCTAGTTTCCATAGAGACAAGTTAATGGTATAATTTTAGGAATATGTACACTACCTATTGCAATTATATAGAACTTCTTCTAAGCATGCATTTAGGGTATCTCTTTTTAATCTTCTTTTAAAATTGATTCCTTTTTTCATTATTATATGGACCCTTGTAAGTTGTCTTAAGTCATCTTAGACAGAAATAGGGGAATAAATAAATAATAATTACTAAGAATAAATTTAGTAAGTTGTAAAAGTTCAGATACCAGTCAAAATATGGGATGCTCACCTATCTTAACTTTATAAATAAAGTTAATTTGATTCCAGATTCACTTTCTCACTGTATACAATAATGCTTCTTTGTTCCCTTGTAGAGTACAATTTTTATCACTGACTTAGCCAAATCAGTATATTTTGAATCCACTTTGGAGTGTTCATTAGCAAGCTGCATTGTTAATTACTTTAGTAGGTTGTTTAAATGGCCATGGTTAATTGGAAACACATGTTTTTTTTTTGAGACAGAGTTTTGCTCTCGTTGCCCAGGCTGGAGTACAGTGGTGCGATCTTGGCTCACTAAAACTTCTGCCTTCCAGGGTCAAGCAATTCTCCTGCCTCAGCCTCCCGAGTACCTATGATTATTGGCTACCCATGCTTGGTTAATTTTTGTATTTTTAGTAGGGATGGGGTTTCACCATGTTTGCCAGGCTGGTCTCGAACTCCTAACCTCAGGTGATCTACCCACCTTGGCCTCCCAAAGTGCTGAGATTACAGGCATGAGCCACTGCACCCGGCCAACTCTTCAAATTTTTTCTGGACTAATGCATACCAAGTTTACACTGTTTTTTGTTTGTTTGTTTGTTTTGATTTTTGCACTCACATGATAGAAACTTACAGGCCTTCAACACTTCTGCATCTCTTCCACAAGATTTATTGTCAAGCCAGATGTCTTGCTTTTGCATTATTTCAAGAGATCTTATTGCTTGCTTAGTTAAAATGTTCCTCTTTACACTTACTTTGCATGTGCATTAGATATCCAGCATCAATGATTTGAAAGCCACATACACAAACAATATTCCCACTGCACATCAACCTTGAGAGAAGACAGTTCTGAAGAGACTCTCCTGAGGAAGGACCTTCTAGGGAGGCCCTCAGAGGGTAACTTCTCATCCAGCTGTGGTACTCGAAGTCAACTATATGAAAGTTTAAAGTAAATTCCAATGCCAAGTATAAGTGGCTGTTACCAGTTTGCATTGTTGGTTGTTGTTGTTGTTGTTGTTGTTTTTCAGAGGGTGTCTTGTTTGTTACCCAGGTTGGAGTGCAGTGGCACGAACATGGCTCACTGCAGCCTCGACTTGCTGGGCTCAAGTGATCCTCCCATCTCAGCCTCCTGAGTACATGGAACTACAGGAGTGCACCACCACACCCAGATAATTTTTATATTTTTTGTAGAGACAAGTTTTTACCATGCTGCCCAGATGAGTTTCAAACTCCTGAGCTCAAGCAACCCACCCGCTTTGGTCTTCCAAAGTGCTGGGATTACGGGCATAAGCCACTGTACCCCACTCCAGTTTGCATCGTTAATGAAATAACAGCTCAATATACTTTCAGCAAATTTAATGGGCAATTTGACTTGAAGAAAAACAAACATAAAAAGTATTTTTAAAACAACCATAGATTTTTAGGTAGACATCTGTTTTCCTTTTAACTCAGAAATACATTACATGAAAACATGTAGCCAGCATGACAGTAAAGACAGCCTTACTAAGAATTAGTAAAGGTAAAAACGAGAAACTATACAAAGACGCCGTCCAGTGGTATGGTTGACAAAAATGGTGTCTGTAGCTGCCATATTGTAAATTGCTTATTTTAAAAACTGTAGGCCTGTGATTTGTCCCAGCTACAATGGGCAGACATGGATTACCTGTGTTGAAACACTACAGAAGGTCAGGGTTGCTCCATCTGGGATGCCCTGAGCCAAAGTGAAATATGAAGCCAGTATCTAAGGGGTGAAGCAAGGTTCAAATTCTGGGCACTGCAAATACAAACAACAAATCCGAAGGGCTAGAAACAAGTACAAAGGCAGAGTGACAGGGCCAAGGTCTAAAACTGAGTAAGGTGGTAGAGAAAGAACAAATTGCCCACACAAGGTCAATGAGCTCCGGGCAATTGCTGTGGATATGAATGGGTGTTAGTGGCTTTTAAGAGCTGTGACTAGCATGGAGTGGAGGAAGATGAGATTGTCTTAAAAACTCGAAGAGGCAGAGGAGGAAAATTCGAAAGTTGCCTGTAAAATCAACTTGAAGTCTAAAAAACACGAAAGTGCATTCCAGAGCCCAGATTTGTCCTTTCATAAAAGGGTAACTGCCTAGGTTTTACAAGATAGCAAAATGCTGTGCATACCCATCTGTCTGCATTCTTACAATTATAATACACGTTGACTACATAAGCATTTTCAGAGCTTTATTTTAATTATCACCACACAGTTAACGACTTAAAAGTTTTCTGTAATACTATCCATGCTGCCCCAATTTTTCTCATTAATGAAATAAGTATGTTTATGGCAAACTGTAAAATATTCGAGGTCACCTTGGAAACGCACTGAGTTTTAACAAGAAAATAGTAAGGGGAATGTAACTGTCTTTCAGATAAATACATGATGTGAAGACCTCTGTTGTTAAAGTGTTACTGGTGAAAGAAGACTTGCACTTATACAAACAAAATAAAACTTGCTCTCTTCAAACTTCATCCCCAAGCCTGACAACTCAGACGAAATGATCCTGAGTTAAGTGAGATGATTATCTCATTTGAGCTACTGATGATGAAACCCCAGCAATGTTCTAGATACTGTCCTGGGTGCTAAACACATCCCTTAATATACTCAGCAGTTCTATGACACAAGCATTTGTGCAGACAAGTAAAGCAGAGCTCAGGGAAGTCATGTTGCCCCAAAGCACGAAGTTACCAAGTAACAGACAGGATTTGAATTTTGGAATAAACCTGAAGTTTTAATTGTGTCTGCTATGAGACATTGCTTCCTATGATGTGTATTTGTCCTAATCCAGGAAATTGGAAAGGAGTGGTCCCTGGGGACAGTGGAGGGGAATCCCAAAAGAAGGAGCCACGTGGTGTGAAGCCCCAAGCTGAGTCTGACCTCAGCGCTGCAATGGTATTTCTATTAGGTTATGTCTGCTCTGTAAAATGTGTTGGTTATATGCATTTTCCCCTATTTCTAGTCCTAAAAATGTGTTCCCCTTTATTTAAAAAGAAAGGTGATGTAATCCCAGCACTTTGGGAGGCTAAGGAAGGCGGATCACGAGGTCAAGAGATTGAGACCAACCTGGTCAACATGGTCAAACCCCGTCTCTACTAAAAATACAAAATTAGCTGGGTTTGGTGGTGCGTGCCTGTAGTCCCAGCTATTTGGGAGGCTGAGGCAGGAGAATTGCTTGAACCTGGGAGGTGGAGGTTGCAGTGAGCCCAGATTGTGCCACTGCAACCCAGCCTGGTGACAGAGTGAGATTTCAATGTAAACAAAACAAAACAAACAAACAAAAACCAATGAAACAATAACATATCATTGAAGGAAAATGCATTCTGAGATGCTCTCCAGGAAGTGAAGATATACTGATATTGATTCACTGACCCAAAAATGGTCTCAGAGTTGCTTCCATGTTTGTTAAAATAGGGAAACATTGGAGAAAGTAAACTGTCATGATTACATAGAGCAAAGCTAGCTATCTGTGAAGTGATGGCTAACAGTCACCAAGGCTGTGTAGGTACTTGTGAAAGTGCTCCATGGAGCCTCAAGCATCATCATGATCTGGTCACACTTTTGAACTAATCAAGCTTCAGCCTCATATTGGTGAAGGTCACATAAATCTGCAAGTCCATGTGGATTTCCTCATTCTGTTTGTCACACCTCAGAATAATAACTTTCTTTATATGCAGAATTTTAAAAGAATGCAAAATTCTGTGCAATAGTGCTGATGGGATTCAGGATACATTACCCAAAAACATGGCACCGTGGCATTTGAGAACAGCAGAGACAGGAAGGTCACTCACGTTCTTCTCACCTGTCTCCCCGGAAGATGGCCATAAACCCCAGGAAGGATTTTCTAACCTTCCCCTGAAGCAGGTCATAGGACCGTCTTTTGAGAGGTGCCTTTCTTACACCCAGAGGAAAAGAACATCCTTATCTCTGACAACACAGGGTCACAGAGAGGAACCTGAACAAACAGACTTTGCTAAATTCTACCAGGTTATTCTCATTAAATCATACCCTCTTTTTCCAATTACATTTTTCCCCTCTCCATTAAACTTAGCATGGAAATACACAGTTTGGCCAGGTATGGTGGCTCATGCCAGTAATTCCAGCACTTCGGGAAGCTGCAGTGTGAGGAGTATGAGCCCAGGAGTTAGAGACCCCCTGGGCAAGATGGTGAGAACTTATATATACAATGAAATGAAATAAAATAAAATAAGGTTTTATTTTATTTTATTGCACCACCAGGCATGGTAGTGCAGCCTCAGAAGTCTGAGGTGGGAGGATTACTTGAGTCCAGGAGGTCGAGGCTACAGTGAGCTATGAGCTATGATCACTGCACTCCAGTCCGGGTGACAGAGTGAGGACTGTCATAAATAAATAGGTTTAACTAGTTCTTGAAACTGTGTTTCCTTATGAAGGTTTCTATGCCACATAAAATTCAACCAGGGACCATAAGAGGGTAGAGGAATATTTTTCATTCCTTTTAGTACAGGTAGGGCCAAGTACATATCAAATTTGGTATTATAACTACTGATACAATGAATAGTTTCAGTTATTTGTATATCTTGAATTTGCTACCTATTTTTTATATTTTTTTATTAAAAGTACATTGCTTTAGAGATGGCATCAACTTTCAGTTGCAATTAAAAATTTCCCAGATATTAGCTATGTTTAACTGATGGTTATTAGTTATTTAACATTTGTCCTCTTTTTAAACATAAAAGTCAAAGCAAAACCTTTCTATCTGAACATTTCTCTATAGGTGTTTACCTGGTACAACATAACAGGGTGATCTAAATCACCATTTTGTATCATTTGCACCTGAAATAAAGCACTGAACTCTATTAGGCTGAATCATAAAATTGTCATTTTCATACATAGTAAATGACCAAATATCAGAAATTTCATATGAGATATATAGACACATATAAAATGAACTATTCTGGCTGCAAAAGTTTCTGTACATAAAACTACAATGAAGAATGTGATATTATCAATTATGAAATTAAGATAAAATTAAAATCATTGCAATTAAACACAACTATGGCAATGATAATAAAGTGATTTCTGAAGGCTTATTGTCTGGACTCGGGACGTGAGTTTATAGTACCTATTTATGTTGCTACCTGCTTGATAAAAGCACAGCACATCATTATTTATAGGGTGCTAAAGGGAAAAAGCTTACTATTATTACATTTGAGAAAGTCAATAAACATTTTTCATGGAGGGATTTTAGTCAATGACTACTCTTAGATATAGCATTTTAAAGTACTCAGCCCCAAATGTGTTTATCTAAACATTCATTTCTAACTACATCATGTTTCTATTGCATATATTTATTTTTTTCTTTCTTTCTTTTTTTTTTTTTTTTTTACAACCTCAACTTTTACCACTAACCACTATTGGGTGGGCCGAAGTCTCAAATGCTAAAGGCACACAGTAATGCAAAATGTCTTGGGAAGAGCACTGCAATAAAATCAGTAAAGCTATTACCATGTTTAAAAAAGAAAATCTAGTAACTATCAAAGGGCTTAAATTTAATATATGTTAGCATATCTAGAAAGCTCTTCAATCATAATAATGCCCTATATTTGCTTAGCATTTTATATTTTTCCAAAAAGTGTACACACACACACACACACACACACACACACACACACATACACACACACTAGCTTATATTATGCCTCACAGAAACCCAGCATAAGAGGCAGAGAAGATAATAATCTTGTCACATGAAATGTAGAGAAAGCAAACCTCAGTGAGACTGAGTAACTTATGTATGGGAGGGCAACTTATGATTGGGGCAAAACTGGGTGGAACATAAATGTCAGTCTTCTGATACTTTTGCCCAGGGCCATGTGCACTTTGCTGACAAACTTGACCCAATAGTCACCAAACATATACTGGTTTGGGAAGTGTGCAGTCTCCTGTTGCATTAACATGGGCTGATTTCATGGGCTTCAGCCCTGGATTAATCCATTTAGTTATGGGTTCTGCATATCTTCATATCCTAAAGTTGTGACAACAACTCTACAATGTTTGCATTGGAAGGTTAATTAGAAACTTCTAGGAAGATGCAAACTAAATTGAGAGCACTTGCGGGGATGAGGAGATACGAAGCAACACCCTCTATATGTAAGTGAGAGCAGCCCTGGGGACGAAGGTGTCTAGAGCCAATGCTAAGAACAAGTGACGGTTTTGCTCACTATTGTCTAAATACCTTCACATTTTCCCATTTCCATGCCTTTCAAGGCTTTCCTCTTACAGAAACACATTCCTTTCTCTTTCCTGTGTGAAAGCCAAGCTTCCTCTGTTTGGAATCCTACACTGAAAGAATTGTGGGTTTGCAAGATGGTCTGGTTTAGACCTCTTATTTCACAGGTAAGGAAACTGAGGCTAGAAGATTTTAATTTGCCCAAGTACAAAATAAGTGCACAAATCTTATTTTGTGTGTAAAAAATAGGATTTTGGCTTCCTAACTCAGTGATGTGAGTTTTACCTTCTATACGGAATTGCCAATTTTTACATTCATCTTTCCTTTTACAATTAGTTAAATTTCCATAATGTACTGTATGTATATATCTTGCCAGAACAACAAGATTGGAAGCTCCCTAAAAAAGCTAATTAGCATTGTTGTATTCTCCTTCCAAGACCTGGCACCACTTTCTGCTCATGACCTGGTAAGCTGAAATATTAACAAAAGTCTGCCTTTCTTCCAGAGTAATTTTAGAGAGAAGGAATTTTTTGGCTACTCCAAGTATTCTTTAGTCTTTGTGCTATGAAACACATATGGAGGCTCCCAGGGCTTCTCCACTCTCCCAGCAAGCTCCTGACCCATCACTATGAAACAGGATGCTGACTTACATAAACCAGTGCAAAAACTAGAGGAATGTTGCTACCCAGAAATGCTTTCTAGAAAGTCAGTGACAGCCATATAGACATGGAACAAAGTTTTCTTGTTACAGCCCTCCAAGGAACAAGCAATAATAAAGGCTTTTCTTTCTCTTAAAAATTAATAATCCATCTCAGAGCTGATTATCAGTGTAATCAGAGGCACACTTTTTACTTATTATTTAAAATATAATGGAATAGGCACATGTAAGAAAATGATTTCAAACTTACAGTGCAAATGTCATCTCCTCTATAAAGTCATCCTGGCTACTCCAGGGGGTCTCTAAATACTGATCATCTTTAGCACTTTACTGCCACACTTTAAAAAAAAATAGTCGATTGTGTATGTGACTACATTCTCCTACTTACATATAAATATTTTGGGTATTCTTATTCATTTGATTGCCTCCTATAAGACCATGGTGTAATCCTTAATATATATCAGTTGAACACAAATATAATAATTAGAGTCAGCAATTATCTGACGTCTTGAGGTTGGTATGAAATAAGTGAAGTTTTCTGCCTTTAACATATTATGTATTCCCATTTAAGGTGAATCAGAGAGAACACAGAAAGATAAATATTAATTTAAAAAGAAATATGTGTCTTCTGCTAGCAAAGTACGCTAAATCTGTGTGTAAGATAGCAGCTGGTTCATGGATTCAAATTCATAGTGACAAGAAAGGAAAATAACCACTTTTTATTGTGATTTTAAGTATTCCTTTAGTATTATTCATGATGACAATATCTTTCCTAAAAAAGTAACAATTTTTAAATTTCCAAAAAAAAAAAAAGAATGAACTTTAAGGTTAACTTTTGAAGTTGTTTCTAAAACAAGGTGCTTTTAGCAAACATGAGACAGTGAAAATGGTTACTTTTGATTCTGCAAGGTGTTAGTAACATTGAAACTAACCTAAAGCCCTAGCCCAGGAGGCCAAAATGTTGGTTCTGTGATAATTTACAACCCTCCATCCTTTAGTTTCTCCACTGCCTTTTTGGGTCGTTATAATCACCTAAGAGGTCATATGATAAAATAACATTCTCAAAAGTGTGACAGTAATTGTAATAGTCCCAGCTGTGACTTGGTCTCAATAACTATTCAGTTGGCCCACGTGAGGGTGATCATACAGTGCCTTTGCAGCTATTCCAACAAAGGATCCTTTGAGACACCGTTTTTTTTTTTTTTTTTTCCTGCAAAGGCTTGAAGTCAACACACCAGGATGACTTTAAAGTGCCATTTATTTATTAATCAAGGTCATGTGCATGGTGCAGTTTTACAGTCACTTAAATATACATGATACTAATTTTAAATTTCAGGAACCCAATTTCATTTTTGTATCTTAACAAAATATACAGTGTTCTCTGGAAATAGAGGGAAGGTTTCTATGTGCCCCTAAGTTATTACCAAGAATATATGCATGATCACAATAATCACAACTCTACTTTTAAGAGCTTGCAATCTGAGTTTCCAAAACAACAACAACAACAAGAATAAAAGGCAAAAATCAAAAAACAAAAGAAAAATAATGGTGGAGTTCAAGAGAAAAGAAATTCCTTTCAGTTTTATTTTAGTTGTAAAGATTTACAGGTTTATTTTGGGCTTTTTTCTCACCACCCCTTGGTTGACTTGTGTACCAAAGAGTTTGTTATCTGACTATTTTGAAACCACTCTATTAAGAAATTCCTCACCCTCTGGGAAGAAATAAGAAAAATGAAAGGGGTCAACAACAGGTACATAAATCAGAAAATATTAGTTTGTTATAAGTAATGGTATTTTCTGTACTGCTGTGGCGCTCACTTAAAGCAGTTAGTGATTTTGTAAATTTGATATTAATGAGCACAAAAAATTACCAAGAGGCATGTACTATTGGGTCTCATATTAAATATTTCCCATGCCGATGCTCATGACTATTAAGCTTAAATTTGTCCTGCTTAAAGAGAACCCATAAAGTAGAAAAAATACTCAACAATCAGAGGGCTGGCTTACAGTCCTGTATTCTCCTGTACACTGAGCTGTGTTGTGACTCAGTTTTTCTCTGCCTCCATTTCTTCACCTACAAAATACGTGACTTTATACTCATGGTCACATCCCTGGCTTGAGAGGTGTTTAATTTTTGATAAAACAGATATGGATAATTCATCCAAGTTTCATATGCACACAAACACATATGTATGTGTGTATACATATATTTGCCACCCACTGATCACACCTGAGCAACTTCAGCAACATTGGAAAACAATCCTATGAGGAAAAAAATGGAGAAAGAATAAGAAAAAATAGGGACTAAAGTAGACAAATGAAGAATGAATAAATAAAGGTATCTGCATGGGGACTTACAAACTAAAGGAAATATTCACCAAAGGCATGCAGCTTGAAGGATGACAAAGAAAAAAAGTTATATGTCCCATACCCATACAAAGCAGGGATAAACGAGGGAACTGTGAGAAAGTTGAAACTAAGAGAAAAAAAAAAATCATTGGGAGAAGAAAAAAGGAAAATGAAGATCAACGTTAATAATTGAACTTGAGATAGAGTATGCAGCATAGAAATATTAAAATCAGCAAACAAATTTAGATGGGGTTAGGACTATACATTCATTTTAACATGGTGAGTTTGAAGTGATAGCAGAATATTCATGCACAGATGTCCGACTGACATTTGGACAGCTGGGACTGAAGTTCAAAAGAGAGGTGAGAGTTACAGATTGGCTTTGTGGAGTATTCTGGAGGTGATAATTGAAGCTGTAAAAGTGAATAGTTTCCAAGGGAGATTGAATAAAATAGCATGGAAAAATGTCAGATTTGATGTGGCAAAATATAATCATTGGAACACTGAAATTATCATGTTCTAAGATAATTTATTAATTAAATGTTAATCTACTTTAAAATTTTAAAAACTGTGAGTTAAAAACATACAAAAAATTCTTTTGTAGTTTCAAAAGAAAGTTGTTACAGAAACTGAAGCTTTATTTTTATGAGAGCATCACACAACTAGAAATTCTTTGTGGGCTTCAGCGGTAGCCAGAGCTGGGTTTGAATTTCTGTTCTTCCATTTGATAGCCTTTTGTCTGCTTTCTGATAACATGCTCTTAACCATTACACAATCATCCTGCATTTATAAAGCCAGATTATCTGCTGAGAGCATTGGGAATTGTCATCTAGGAAAAATAGTGAGAGAAGGCTGATCAAGGGCAACATATAGGCTTTGTAGTAGATGGAGGTGAGGCACAGTTCAGGATTTATAAAGAGGTTAGGTTGCATCAACCTAGAACTTTCTCAGGCATCATACACTCAGGTGTCCTAGGGAAAAGTAGAGGTAGTAGTTTGTAGTTGGTGATCTTGGGCAGGTGTTGCAGAAAAATAGAGGAGTAAGGTTGGAACAGGGGTTCACAGAGGTGTAGCAAAAGACTTAGAAAGCAGTGATATGCATAAAATCTTTGGAGTAGTTAAATGAACACACAGGTATTGGGATTAATAGAAAAGACAGGAAGCAGACAAACTAGGAAGATACTGAGATCAAGAGCTGGAGGTCTCTGAGAAATGGGAAAGAAGATGTGGTAGGTAGAAGTGAGCTCATGAGAGAGATGAACATGTGTTTGTTCTAGCAAGCACAGGATTCTGGGCAGGTGAGTGGGTGGTTGACATAGAATGGCCAATGGAGTTAAACAGCTTCGTAACTGTGAGACTAGGTTATTTATCAGGTCACTTAAATGCATGGTGAAATACAGATTAGCATGAGAGCAGACTACAATTTAGCCTCCAAAGTTTTCAATCACAAAGGGAATGATCAGGAGGCAGGTGACAGTGAGAGGCAGACGACAGTGAAAGAAAGTATTAAGTTGGTGCAAAAGTAATTATGGTTTTGCAGTTAAAGGAATTGCAAAAAAAAAAAAAAAAGGAATTGAGGAAATAAGATTCTAGACTAATGTGGAAGATTAATGCCTAGAAGAAGTGGTGAGGATGCAGGTTATCTCTTTTCTCCTCCTGATCTAACATCGGGGTTGTGGAATTTGAGGGAATGAGCTGCCTCTTATTGGAATGAGTGAATGAAGCAGCAGCATCCTCAGGAGATGGGCAGATTTCAACCAACACAGGAGGCAAAAAGATCACTGTCTGAATTATGAACTAAGAAACACATATTTTGGGGAGGGCATGAAAGGTTGCAGAGGATAGGCTAAGGTAGGAATGAAGTAGCTTTAGAAAAGTAAAAGCATGAAGGTATTAGTGAGTTAAGAGGGAGAAAGCTATGGGTGGGGTAGGATTTGGGGCTGCTGATAGAAGACCCCAAGGAGGAAAGACACACTCTCTCAAATACCGTAACATGGTCACATGCCTCAGGACACACCTGCTCCCCTCTCTGGGAAGTAGCAATGGCCTTGATGAAGTTTGTGAAAGACTCACAAACGCTCTGTTAGGGTACATGCTTCCATAGAGTTCACAGAAGGGAAACAAGAGACCCAGTTGGGATGTGGCAGTGATGTACATAAAAAGTTCCACAATACTGAGAATTACATGTACACATTCTACATTTTTCCTACTATAAAAAATCAGTCACTATTAGAGCATTAAAAGGAGTGTTTAAAAGAAGTGTTACTGTATTAAATTTTCTTGTTTTATTCATTTATGTTCCTTCTTTATCCACTCCCTATTCCTGATGTTATGTGTCTTTCTGTAGCAGACTCAATGTGACACAGATGTCCCACACACTGTAGTGAAAAGGAAATGGTTTCCTTAGCAACAATGACCAAACAAAAGCCAGCAGAATTTTCTTTGCTGCTCATGTGCCATTTTAACAGTTTAAGGAATCCAAACAGTAGAAAAGAATAATAAACATCTGATTGGAACATATTGCAATGGAGACATGTAGAATGAAAGCAAAAGGCATCTGCTATTTATAAAAGTTGATGGTGATTTTAAGTGACCCATACTTAAGCATCATGATTCATTCTTTTTCTGAGTGAAACAGGTAGAAATCATACTATTATCTAGTTGACTGGAGTAAAATATATTTCTTCAAGATACTTTCACTGTCACTGAAATCTGATAATTGTAAGTTTTTGAGCCACTACAAGGTAACATCCTGGGCAATAACTGGATGTGTGCTAGGCAGAGAGAGATTAGTTTTGTTGTTCAAAAAGAACCTCCCTGAATTTACTGTTCCTAATCGCATCCTCCTCGAAGGGATTCTTGGAATTTAAATCTCTTCTAGACTTCTTCTGCTACTGACTTTTTGCTTTGCAGTTTCCCGTTTTAGCAGTTCTAAAGTGAAGCTTGAAGCCACCATAATTATGTATGAAAATACATTCACTTCTCCCTCCATCTCTTCTTTTTCTCTTTGTGAGTTTCTTTTGTTTCTTTCTTTCTTTCTTTTTATTTTAATGAGTGGTCATTTGATTGGAATTTCTTGCCTGCTGACAACATGGTGGTAATGTAATAAGAGTCTGGGAAAGAAAAAAGAGAATTTGCAAATATGTGCAATTATTATAAATTGGTAGAAATGTTTTTAAAGTCACGATTAAAGTCTTAATGTCCTGCTGAGCCATCCTTGCAAGATGACAGGGTATGACTGAAAAGGTCTTATAATTTGAAAGAGGAAAAATTAAAAGATGATTGCTAAACATCCAAGACAATTACTAGCTTAGGGGAAATTTTATTTGGGCTACTAAAAGGACTGCTTCGCAGAGACCACGGTGGGGGGGTGGGGTGGGGGGGCTGAATTCAAGGCTCAAAGGCCACGTGGGGCAGCGTGCACCTTCCTGGACCTGGCCACAGGGTTGATTAGTGGAGTCTCCTCAAGTGCTTGGCCATTAGCTTTATGATGGAAAGCAACATTGATTCTGGGATTAGGAGTTTTGGGAAACCAGAAGCATGAAAAACGACAAAAGAGAGCCACTCATGAGATTCAGGAAATGAGCCAGAGCTGAGGTCCTAAACAGAAATTAACTCAGTGCCATATGACTGCAGTCATCCACAGCCATGTTTTAAGTCCCCTGGCAGATGACTTTTCTCAGAGGCAATTCTAAAAGCTATGATAAATTCTGTTGGTGGAATTAGTTGGTGCCCCTTCAAAGACAAAATGCCCATATGGTTTTCCATATCACATCTTACAAATAAAAATACTCAATGCCTATGTCAAGCCCAATCTCCACAGATGCAGAGTTGCTGGAAAGAGAATATCCACTGAACAAGATTTTGGTCAAGACATTAAGTACAAATATATCAAAATAAATCCATAGTATTTTATCACAAATATAGTGTTTGAGATTGCAAACAATTCTAAGAAGTCTGTAAGACTCTTTTAAATTTTATTTGAGGCCTAAATTAAATTGGATTAGATCAAAGTCACATTTGAATAGGTTTTTTTTTAAAAAAATTGGTAACACATATTACATAGAACATGATTTATTTATATGATAAAAGGGAAACTGCAAATTTTCAAATTTTGCAGATATGGGAGATACATCAACTCTAAAAGGTCACAACCAAATATGCTGTGCCATGGCAAGGTTAACTGAGTAGGCGAGGGTAACTGGAAGAACCCCACACAACTGCCTCATATTCTAACTGGGTGCTCTTCTGGGGAGTGAGGCCAGGCTCATGGATACCAGCTTTAATTTTATTCTGCTCAGCATTTTAGTATTATAGGCATTAATCTGATTTAATCTGTCATTTGGATCAACCCTGAAAGTCAACGGTTCACATTTTACTATATTAAAATATAGGAAAAAAATTCTGTTTTAGATTAAATTTCATAATCATTTGGAAATTTTTGTGGTGATGCCAGCAATCTTAAGCCTGTTCAATGATCCAACCACTTATTTATCAATTTCAATGCTGACATAGTTTCAGTTTAGCAAAGAAAGTTGGATAATTTTTGAAGTTATTTGCAAGTAAAATTTATTGCTTTTTGATTATAATAAGGTTTTCAATGTAGGGGGTTAGGAGCCGTAGTCTTCATTGTCAACAAAAGCCTTAACTATCACCTTTTATATAAGCGTAATTAAAAAGTGACCTCAAAAAATATCATCCTCTGTCTATACAACCTTAAATATTCAGTTAAACCACATGGGTTTGGCAGTCATTTACTTACGAATTCCAAGTATAACATTAATGTTCAGCTTAGGGAAAGTTATTTCATATCTTTGACCTTTCTTTTCTTCAACAATAAAATGGTTGGCCGGGTGCGGTGGTGGCTCATGCCTGTAATCTCAGCACTTTGGGTGGCCGAGACAGGAGGATCACCTGAGGTCGGAAGTTCAAGACCAGCCTGACCAACATGGAGAAACCCCATCTCTACTAAAAATACAAAATTATCTGGGTGTGGCGGCACATGCCTGTAATCCCAGCTACTTGGGAGGCTGAAGCAGGAGAATCACTTGAACCTAGTAGGCAGAAGTTGCAGTGAGTTGGGATTGTGCCATTGCACTGTAGCCTGGGCAACAAGAGCGAAACTCTGCCTCAAAAAAAACAAAAACAAAAACAAAAAAACAATGAAATGTTTATGGTAATATTTAACTTGCAGAATTGGTATAATGGTTCAGTTTTAAAAATTAACACCAGGCACTGTGGCTTGCACCTGTAATTCTAGCTACTAAGGAATCTGAGGCAGGAGGATCACTTGAGGCCAGGAGTTGAAGACCAGCCTGGGCAAAATAGCGAGACCTTGTCTTTAAAAAAATGTTTTTAAATTAGTGGGGCATGATGGTATGTACCTGTATTCCCAGCTACTTGGGTAGCTGAGGTAGAAGGATCATTTGAGCCCAAGAGTTTGATGTTACGGTGAGTCACAATTATGCCACTGCATTTACAGTGTCAGTATAAAGTGAGACCCCATCTCTAAAACATTACAAAATAAAAGATAACATATGTAAGATGTTCAAAAATGTCTGGCCTATACTGAACACTTAATAACTGTTCATATATGTTGTTTCCAAATCCTTTTTAAAAAATCACATCATTAAAACATGTAAGTCAAAGATTAAATAAAACATTAACGTTTTATTTAGTTTTCTTGTCATAGACAACACAGCCTTACTATTGGCCTTACTTCAGAAATTTCTCATATTTTCTCCATTTTTCAGCTCATGTCACTACTAATCTACTTTATTCTAGTCCTGCAAGATTCTTAGTGACAAAGAAGCATCATTTAGTACTTTCCAATTTTGAATTAAGAAAAGTAGAAAATGACAAATTTATTTCTTCATGCAGTCAAATAACATTCAGGAAGCAGCCAAGTACCTGAAAATAGCAATAGTTTTGGCATCCCGGGCTGTCACACATTAGCTCTGGGGTGCGGGCAGATCATTAAACCTCCCTGACTCAACTTAGTCATCTGTAAAATGAGGATAATGCTTAGGCTGGGTGCTGCAGAGAACACTGTGTAAAGGTAACTATTCCAGGAACCATCCTGAGGCTGAAAATGAGCTGACATTTGGGTTGTTCCTTTCAAGGAGCAGGGGAATTGAGAAAGTCAGAGGTGTGCGATGGCTCTGTTGATGACATCTCTCAGAAATTGTTCCTTTATCTCATGTCTCCCAGAACTGTGTGAGCAAAGGCATGGGAGTTGGGAAAGCTGAGGGCGTGCTCAGGAAATAGGGAGAAGGAAAGACCAAATTTCCAGGACACTCAATGTGAAAAAGAGAGTGGACTGAGAGAAGGCTGGAACAGATCCTGAAGGTAGAAGGATCTTGAGGGCCTTGAGAATCTGAGAATTCTATTTTTTAGAGTATGAGAAAGACACGGAAGTGAGAATGGCGGTCAGAATAGGGTGAGAAAAATGCTTAAAAGGTATTCCAAATAAAACTGATCTGACCCTAAGAAAGGACTGAATTTCACTGGTGAGAGAGTACTAACAAAAGTTTCTTTCCAGGATGATGACAGTGCTACTATCAACAGACACAGGAAAAAAAAAAAGGAGAAGGAGAACAAAGGTTCAAATGGATTTGTCCTCCAGGTATATACCCAGAGGTCAGGAGAAGGGAGATGCTTACATTAGCAAGTTAATGTAGTAGAATCTATGTGATATATAATACTATGAATACTTTCATTGTCCTAACACTTTATTGAGAAGTTCCGTCAGATACCACACTCTTTTAAATCCTTATCTTTTTTCCTATAATTTCAGTTCCATAGCTGATTTCAAAATAGCAGCTTTTCTCATTGATAATAATATATAAAACTATTTAATTTATAGCATCAAGGCCTAAAAAAAATTTATGTAATCAGCTTGAGAATTGAAAAAATATAGCCTAATGCCTAAGATAAGATCTCACAGGCTGAGATCTTATTCTGTTTCTGTCATAGATTTCCTATTTTAGATATGGAAAGTAATCAACTCTGAGCTCATGTCTCCTTACAATATGAGGTTTTAAAGTTTTGACTTACTACCATACATGCAGTTTACAATAGTATTAAAATAAAATGGATATAAAATATGAGAAAACACATAGTTTACAAAAACAAAGAGACTTTACCATTTTCTCCATTATTCTAATATACTAAATAAATGACTCTTATGAAAAAGTAAATTTGTAGTTGATAGGAACCCTTGACATTCAAGTTTTTTATTGCTATGCTTTTCTTCTATTTCTCCTTTAATTTACCATTTCAGAAGAGAGGAACTATAAACCAGGCTCTTGAAAAATCAGAATTCAAATGGAATTGCTCTATTCCAGGAATAACTGAATCTGACACAAAAAGAGATGCATCCACATCTTCTGAATACCTTGAAAGCCTCAATAACAAAAGAGAGCCTACACACACACACACACACACACACACACACACACCGACACACACACACACACACACACACAGTGCATGACAAATGAGTAGCTTTTTTTTCTCTTTCTCATAGAAAGAAATTTCTAACTTAATTGGTAGCTTATATATCAACTATCCAGTAACAGATAGAGATGTAGAGGAAAAGATTTCAGAGAAAACCAATCTTTTAATTAGCTTGCACCTGTATGTACAAGAATAAACATTTTGTAGATGTTCCTGACCTCCAGCTTCCTTATCTCTCTCCCCTACTCAAGAACATCACTCCTGCAGTGGCTGCTATTTCTCCTGTGTTGCCAGTTTTCCTCTCTTTACTGGATCATTTCAACCATATATACACATGCTAGAATATCTACAATCATTAAAACACACAACAAAAACCTATTTCCGCCCCCTGCCCCACCATCTCCCAGCAAACACCGAATTCTCTGCTTCCCCTACTGTAAAACTCCTTAAGGGCAGTCCACACTCAGCTCTCTCTTTCTTTTCTTTAGATCATTTTTGAAACTCACTCCAATCAGGCATTTGTCCACACCATTACAAGTTTCTCTTGTCCTATTTACCAAGACATTCACACTGCAAATCCAGGGGTCCTTTCTCAGTCTTCCTCTTAGTTGAACTGTGAGCAGCATTTGAAACAGCTGGTAAGTTTCTTAAAAACACTTTCTTCAGTTAATTTCTATGAATTCACACACTCCTTGTTGTCTTCCGACTTCACTTGTTAATCCTTTTTGGTTTCTTTTTCTGGCTTCTCTTCTCCCCAGACTCGAAATGTTTAAGTTCTAAATGTTTAAGTCTGAGGATTAGTCTTTAGACTACTTCACTTCTCTATCTATTCTCATTTCCTATATGAAGTCATTCAGTCTCATGGATTTAAATACCATTTAGACTCCATCAACTTTCAAATTTATGTCCCTAGCTCCAAACTCTGCACTGAACTCCAGATTCATATATCCAGCTGCAGACCCACATCTGAACACAGATGTCTCACAGTCATCCCAAGCTTCCATATTCCATATGGGACATTTGATTTTGCATTTTGCCTCCCAACCTGCCCATCCGACAGTGTTCCCCTCCCTAAATAGTAACTTTATTCCATGAGTTGATCAGCTCCACATCCTGGAGTCACATTTGATGTATTCTTTTGCTTACCCTCACATCTGGTTTATTAGTAATTCTGTCATTGTATCTTTAAAATATAACCTACGACCACTTCTCAGTGGTTCCAAAACCAACTCCTGAGCAAGTTAGCAAATGGCTGCTTCCTCGCCAGTCTCCCTGCTTCCACTCTCATCCCCACTCCCTAGTCCAGTCTCCACACAGAAGCAAGAGTGATGATTTAAAAATGGTATACATCATAAACGCATACAATTTGCATTTGTAAATTATGCCTTAATAAGGCTGAAAAAAAATAAAATGTAAGTCAGATCAGTCACATCTGTGCTCAAAGCCCTCCACAGTGTTCCAGAACCCAAGTCTTTGCTGGGTTCTGAGGGTCTTTTTTGCTTCCTGCTTCAGACTATTCCTTGACCATTCAGCACACGCTCTTCCCCCAGGCCGTGTCACTTGCTGTTTGTCCTGTCTAAATCCATTTCCCCTGAAACACCTGCTTGCTCACTCCTCCACCTTCTTCAGGATTCTGCTCAGATGTCTCCTTATTAGAGAAATCTTCCCTGACCATGCACTGTGAACACAGGTGACCCCTGCCACATATGTGCATGCCAATACACGCGCACACACTCACACACACGCGCGCGCGCACACACACACACACACACACACACACCTTTGCTTTGATTTTTTAATAGCCCTTATCCCTAAACGGCATTTGTTGTTTTTTGTTCATTTATCTATTTATTGATTGATATTAGGTTTCATTTCTATCTTACATTCATAAAATGCAAGCTTATGAGATCAAGGACATTTTCTGTTCTGTTAAAACAAATTCCAAGTACATAGTACATGGTTGAGGTATAAATAAATGAATAAATAATACTTGAATGGATCACATGCCCCCATATTTCACTTGAATTGGTTACACGCATGCGCATGTACACACAGACAAGCCTATCACCACCCCAACTAATGGCAAGCCATTACTAGCTATAAAATGCACGTTATATGTCTAGGCATATGGAAATTCAGACTTTCTTTTGGTAGATTAGTTTTAATTTAAGTCATGTCCAGTATCACTTGCATTTAAGAAAGTAATTTTCTGAGCAAAAAGGAAAGAAAAACATTTAAAATATTAAATCATTCCCACAGCAATATTTTTTAAAAAATAAAATTTAAAACTTTTTACTCATTTAAAACTATTATTTCTGTGCACACACAAAAAAAACACAATTATTAAGCATACAGTTTGACACATTTTCACAAAGCAAACACCCACATGGAAACATAGAATTTTAATAAAATCCCAGAATTCCTCCTGATGTAGTCACTATGACCTACCCAAGATATAACCATTGGGTTACCTGCCACCACTGATCACTTTTGTCATTTAAAATCTTAAACTTCCATAAATGGTACCATACAGTATATAATCTTTTTGCCTGAAAGTTTTTGCTCAGCTATTTGCTTTTGATATGATTCTGTGTTGTGAATAGTAATGTGTTCATTGTTCTTACTGCTATATACTATTCCATTGCTTAGATAGCTCGCTGCTTTTAAATGCTTTTGTCAATGGATATTTAGCTTATTTTCACTTTATTACTACTAAGACAGAGTTGCTATACCCACTCTTATACGTGCCCTTTGGTGAACAGATATGTGCATATTCCAACAGGGTAGAATGGAATAGCCAGCTGACAGGGAAGACATATGGTCAGCTTTAGAAGACACTGCCAAATAAGCTTCAATGTGTTTGTACAATTTATCTCTAATTAATTCTCGTGCAGTTCACTAAAATCTGGACTTTGCTACCTCTAAGTAGATCTTGTAGATATGATTGAAACATTAATAGCTACTAATTTTATATTTAAAATCATGTATATAGACAAGGGTTTCTAAAGTAGTCTGGGGAACATCAATTCTGGAGATAAGACATGGAATGAAGGAAGGAGGGAAGAGAAGAAAGAAAATAAACTTCATGGCTAAATAAAATGGGAAAACAGGATGAACCAAATTAAAAAAAAAAGCCTTTAATGCAAGTTCTCAGATTTGCTAATAGCTACTGTTCATGGAGTTACAGGGGATGGGACTAAAGTGTGCAGTTCTGTGATAGGAACACGATTAAAACCCTTTTTTCCTCACAGAGTATCTTACAGGGATATAGTTGCACAAAATTTACTTTGAGAAATAGTGGACAAGAAAATTCACTCAGTAATTACCCGAAATACCCATAATCCGTAAAAACTGCTCCAACTGAAGCATTAGCAGCACATAAAATGCAATCGAGTGCTTTGTTCCAGATTACTTATATATTTCTCTGCTTCTCTGTTTTGATTTCATCCACCTTTGAGTTTCTTTCTCCATTGTTCTGTGCCCTAAATACATTAAGAAATTCAGTGTCTGTGATGGTTCTTAGTTCTTGACATTACAAGTCTAGCTGTAACAATTCAATATTGAACTCTTCCTTTTAAGTGAGTATTCCGAGCCTGGAGCAAAACTAGGTTACTTAAGATTGCACATATTTTATCTTGAGCAAATAAAATTGCTCAAGTTTTTATCATGTACTCATTTGTAGGTTGGCTTTACAATCAGTGTTATCTCCTTGAAGTGAAGTGCTCTCTGTCATGTTGATTTCGTTTAAATAAACTTGTTTCCCTGGTGTGTATTGGAATTACCATCACCTTCATTCCCCAACATGCAAATTATAGATAAAGAAGCCTCTTAAGTTTCCTGTAGAATAGCATCACAATTGAGAAAGAGAGAATAATCTAATCAATGTGATCTCCAGGATCTCATTCTTACCATTAATACAAGAATGACTAGGGAATGGGCCTTTCTGGCTCCTGTTCTCAGTTAACTTGAATTCAGTGTAATATGCTTTGGAATGAATATTGGATTTCAATAAAGAACATTTGGGGAATTTGAAACTCAGAAAGCAAGGACAGCATCAAAATTTATGACGTCTCAAAGATGCTTGAAATAGCAATTAATGCCAGATCAAATACCATTTAAATGGGTTGTAGGCTACTGGGGAAAAGTATTTATGGAACATCTTATACCTGCAAACTGCTTTCAGTCATTTTCAATAGTCATGTTGGATGGATAGTTATAATTTCAGGTGACAAGGACAATTCAATAATATAACTGACATTCGAGAGGTTTTATGGAAAATTATCTTAAAAAGTTATGTTTGATCATGGAAATCATACTAATAAAAGGAAAGAAACAGAAGAGTAAGAAAACAAATAATAAAAAGTGGAAGAAAAATAAGTATGAGAAAGCAAGGATGATAATTCTTGATAGTAAATTTACAATTTGTGCTTCGTCTAATGAGTTAGCTTCTAACCTCAGTCATCTGATAGCAAAAGCAAGACCTGGAAGTTTTTCTAATAATAGAATATTTGTCATAGTCACTTAAAATTTTTATTTTGTAGACATGGCCTCTTTCCAGATATTTCTAACATTCAAGTGCTTATATGGCAAAGTCCTGGTGTGCAGTAAATGTTCAATACACATCAGTTATTATCACTATTAGTCTACTACTCTTCAAAAATTTTGGTAGTATATATAGATTGCAAATTTAAAACATAAATGCACATAACAAATGGTTTCTAATACAACAAATAAAAGCAATTCTAAAACTAAATAAGAGGCAATAACAAATCATCAATGGGGAAAATAAATAATCTTTATTTTGCTGCTTGTGGTCATTTTGTGGTTTAGTCAAGACTTTTAGTGGGGATCATGTTTCCTTAACTGAGCTCCTTAGAGATTATGACTGTTTTAATGCTATTTAATTGATTATGAAGGGAATCGGGGTGTGATATCCTTTCAGTCATACCAACCCCAAAGAATATTCAAATAAATATTCAAATGAAAATTTAACAATCCCATCAAGTAAGTCTAACTTTCATCCCTGGTCAAATAGGTAAAGCATGATAGACTGAGGCAAAAGTTCATAGATGTGCTATGCTGTTAAATTGGTGGTCCCCAGTAAACCATGCCTCCCAGTGTTCATATATCCTTGTTCAGAACTTTCCCTCCCTAACTCTGGTTTGACCAAGTCATTCTCTTTGGTCAGTAAGACATTGTCAAGCATACTATAAGCAGAGGCTTGATAAGGGCTTATACACTGTGGCACCTCTTCCTTAGAAATTCCTCTGAGGAACACATGGACACAGGGAGGGGCACAACACACACTGGTGCCTGTTGGGGGAGGGCGATGGGGCTGGAGGAGAGCATTAGAGCCAATGCATGCCAGGCTCAATACCTAGGTGATGGGTTGATAGGTGCAGCAAACCACCATGTCACACATTTACCTATGTAACAAACCTGCACATCCTGAACATGGACCCTGGAACTTAAAAAATAAAAAGTGAACAAAGAAAGCTTCTTTTAGAACCTGGCCATCATATCCAAAGAAGCCTAAAGTATCTTCCTGGAGAGAGAGGCTATGTGGAGAGCACAGGTGAAAGAAAGAAACTACAGAGAGAAACTACCTGGGGAGAAACTGGCTCTCAAGCCAATCTCTCCAGCTGAATGTGATCACACGTATGCCTTCAGCCAACACAACACTGAAGAGAACAATGGTCTACTTAGTCCAGCCAAACCACAGTATCATCAAAAATCAAGAATCAATGCTCTTTTAAGCCACTGGGTTTTGAAGTGGGTTGTTATACAGCAACAGATATTTCAGGTATATTGTGGCACTAGCATAACCCAACATATGATTTTAAAATTTCTTTTTTCTTTGAGAGTAGTATATGCACATTATTTTAGACAAATTATCCTACAAGGTATATAAAAGTAATAGAATTCCCTTATCTACCTCCCAAATCCCTATTCCTGGATGCAACCATTATCTACTCTGATTTTGTTCTTGTTCTGGCTACTTTCATGTTTATTTCAATTTCTCATATTACTCTTGATTTATCCATTTCAGGTATTGACATCATAGTGCAGCAGAAGATTCTTCATCTCTTAGGTAATTCTTCTGTAGTCTTTCAGACTATTTATTATATTAGTAGTATGCATGTATATATGATGAGCACATAAATATTGTTCACTGCTCAGGAAAGTAATTTAATTATATATTTTTTCTTTACTCAACTTTTGGTTTTGCTTTTATTTTATTCTCCACGATGTATTGTTACTTCTTCCCAAACTCTTTAACAATATCCTTTATTTATTTCCCACATACTCAGACTCATTAGGTAATTCAGCAGTTCCCTTTTTCCTCTGGAGGTTGCCTTTCTAGAGTCTCCCATTCTCCCCTTCCGAGTTGGAGGGTTTGGTCTCTTCACCTGCTACACAGCTGAAACCTCAGAATTCTCCCCTTAACAGGGCATTTCCTGTAATGCTCCGTATCAAAGTCCTGCTTCCTGGAACTCCTGGCTCCTCTTTTTTTGGTTTAAACTTTTGTTTTGGTAGATCCATCTTCCTGTAGATCCATTTCCACCTAAGAAATGGTGTCTGGAAGGCAAATGTTTGAGTTTTTGTACATCTGAAAATTTCTTTATTATTCCCTTACAATACACTAATAATTTCATTTGGTACAAGGAGTCTGAGTAAAAAATTGATTTTTTCATAATTTAAAATACCATATTCAATTGTCTCTTCATTTCTAGTATTGTTCAAAAGCATTGATATTACTTTCAAATTCTGATTTTTTGTATATGGCCAATGTTGACTTTTTTGGAAACTTTTAGACTTTTTTGCTGTGTTTGATGTCTTGAAATTTCATAATGATGCACATTGGGTGTGTGTGTGTGTGTGCATGTGTCTATGTGTTTCATACTTTTTGATTGTCAGTGAATCTTGATGTCTCTGAACTTTGGTTCTGAATTTCTTCTTTGGCTATTTCTTTCTCTCTCATTTCTCTCTCGTCTCTTTCTGGGACGGCTATGTCAGATTTAGCTTCCTGGATTACGCACTCATTTTCTACTTTTAGGGAAATGGTCCTAATTTTATCTCACCACCATTCTCAGGATTTTTCTTTTAATTAAAAATTTTTTTTTAAATCTCATGATTGCTGGGTGTGGTTGCTCACACCTCTAATCCCAGCACTTTGGGAGGCTGAGGTGGGTGGATCACCTGAGATTGAAAGTTCGAGACCAGCTTGACCAACATAGAAATACTCCATCTCTACTAAAAATACAAAATTAACCAGGCATGGTGGTTCATGCTTGTAATCTCAGCTGCTCAGTAGGCTGAGGCAGGAGCATCGCTTGAACTCAGGAGGCGGAGACTGTAGTGAGCTGAGATCGTGCCATTTCACTCCAGCCTGGGCAACAAGAGTGAAACTCCATCTCAAGAAAAAAAATCTCATGATTTAGTTTAAACTGCCTAATTCCCAGGATCTTTCTTATTCTAAAGCTGTTACTTTTTTTTATGATATTCTTTTTTTTGTAGCGGTAATGACAGGCACAAGCCACCTCAGTTAATTTTTTGTATTTTTGTACAATATATATGTATGAATGTATACACACACACACACACACACACACACACACACACCCATGAGAGTTTAACTATTAACTTACATGATCACAAGGTCCCACATTAGGCTGTCTGCAAGCAAGAGGAGCAAGGAGAGCCAGTCTGAGTTTCAAAACCGAAGAATTTGCAGTCTGATATTTGAGGGCAGGAAGTATCCAGCACAGGAAAAAGAGGTAGGCTGGTAGGCTAGGCCAGTCTTGCCTTTTCACGGTTTTCCGCCATATTTGCTGGCAGCTGATTAGATCGTGCCCACCAGATTAAGGGTGGGTCTGCCTTCCCCAGCCCACTGACTCAATTGTTAATCTCCTTTGGCAACATACTCACAGACACACCCAGGATCAATACCTTGCATCTTTTGATCCAATCAAGTTGGCACTCTATATTAACCATGACAAGTCCACGTCTCATCAACATGAACCCACACACAACTCCTTAGATCATACATAATCTTCAAATAAAGACAATAAGGTCATAACTACACCTAATATCATACAACTATCCTTCGTACAACCGGAAATTCACCAATCCTCAACCCAAATACTATTACATAAAGTTAACAATATTTAAATACTAATATGAAGTCAATAAATTTTATGTCACATGACAAAGGAAAAGAAAATAAAATGGAGATATTTTCTTAGTACAAGTACGTACATGCACAAACATGCTTTTAACAAAAGGAGGAAACACTCATAATAGTTACAGTCCTTGTTTCTGCAGCTGGTCACATGGTCATATCTGGTATTGATGACTACTTTCTTCTGCTGCCCACTCTGTATTCCCTTTGCCTTCAAAAAGCACCTCAGCAGGTTGTGATTTATATTCCTGGTGGAGCAACCCAAACGTTCATTCCTGAAGGGTCTGGACAATTTGTAGTCCTGCCTGGATTGGGCTGTTGTAGTTTCCCATTGACCTTAATCACAGGGCATAGTAATACTACGAGATGCCCTAATGGATCTCCTGTATTCCATGCATACTCTTCCTTACCTCTGTTGTGGAGTAGTAGACTGATTTCATCTTAATAGTCCATGTTATTCACCCCAGCCAACACTGTAATTCCCTTCTTAGCCTGTTGACTTAAAGGAAGGAGGAGCCCAATGTGTCCAAGTGGAAACCTTAACTTCCAGTTTAATGGAATCGTTGTGTCTCCTGGTGGCAGCATTCCTCCCTCTGGAACTAAGACCTCTAGGCCAGCAGAATGCAATGTCATGGGAACAGGAAGAAAAATTTTGCTAAGGGATCACTAGGGGTGATGGTGAGTGGTGCCACTTCCACTTCCACTTCTTGATTCCTGGACCCACGAATCTTGGCTGTGGGAGCAACAGCACCATATATTGGCTGCTGATTCAGAGCATACCTGGCCTTCTGGAGAACTTGGCCTCCACCCTGCAAAGTATTGTCACCTAGTTGGAGTTGTAATTGTGACTTCGAAAGGCCATTCCACCATTCAGTTAATCCAGACACTTCAGGATGGTGGGGAATATGGTAAAACCACTGAATTCCATAAGCATTCCTACTGCCACACTGCTTTAGGTATAAAGTAAGTGCCTTGGTCAGAGGCAATGCTCTGTGGAATACCATGACAGTAGATAAGGCATTTCATGAGTCCACATATGATAGCTTTGGCAGAAGTATTGCATACATGATAGGCAAACGCATATCAAGATTAAGTGTCTATACCAGTGAGGACAAACCTCTGCCCTATAATGGAAGAAGTCCAATATAATCAACCTACCATGAGGTAGCTGGCTGGTCACCCCCAGGAATGGTGCCATATTGAGGGCTCAGTGTAGGTCTCTGCTGCTGGCAAACAGGGTACTCAGCAATAGCTATAGCCAGATCAGCCTTGGTGAGTGGAAGCCCATGTTGCTGACCCCATGCATCACCTCCATTCCAGCCATCATGGCCACTTTGTTCATGGGCCCATTGGGAGATGACAGGGGTAGCTGAGTGATGTCCACAGAACGGGTCACCCTGTCCACTTGATTATTAAAATCCTCCTCTGCTGAGGTCACCTGTTGGTGAGCACTCACATGGAATACAAATATTATCACAGTTTTTGACCACTCAGAGAGGTCCATCCACATATTTCTTCCCCAAGTTTCTTTGTCACCAATTTTCCAATCATGATTCTTCCAAGTCCCTAACCAGCCAGCCAAACCACCGGCTACAGCCCATGAATCAGTATATAATCGCACATCTGGTCATTTCTCTTTACATGCAAAGTGCACAACCAGGTGCACTGCCTGAAATTCTTCCCACTGGGAAGATTTTCCTTCACCACTGTCCTTCAGGGATGTCCTAGAAAGGGACTATAGTGCTGCAGCTGTCCGCTTTCAGGTGGTGCCTGCAGAACCATCTGTGAACCAGGCCCTAGTCTTCCCTTCCTAGCAACTGATCAGAGGGAACTCTCCATGAGGCCATTGGTGCAGGCTGAAGAGAAGGCAGGGTGGCAGGAGTGGAGACCATGGGTATCTCAGGCACTTCCTCATGTAACTTACTTATGCCTTCAGGATCTGCTTGACCCAATCATATATATATCACAACCATTTGATGATGTAATGCTGCTGTGCACGACCCATTTCATGACTAGATGGGCCAGAAAGCATCCACTTCATGGTAGGCAGTTCACACCACATGGTGACTCGATGACCCACAGTCAAACATTCAGTTTCCACCAAAGCCCAGTAACATCCCAATAGCTATCTCTCAAAAGGAGAGTAGATATCTGAAGAGAAGATGGCAGGGCCTTGCTCCAAAATCCTAGAGGCCTCCACTATGATTCACCTATAGGGGCCTGCCAAAGGCTCCAAACAGCTTCTCAAGTTGCCGCTGACACCTCAAACACCATTTGATCTGCTGGGTCATATGGCCCAAGTGGCAGAGCAGCCTGCACAGCAGCCTGGAGCTATTGCAGAGCCTCTCTTCTTCTGGACCCCACTCAAAAACAGCAGCCTTTCAGGTCATGCAATAAATAGGTGAGAGTAGCAGTTTCTTTGAAGCCCTTTACTCACAAATTTTTCTTTCCTTTGGAATTGCCTTTTGATTTTTATCTTTTGGGTTTGAGACTTCATCCAATATTTGGTAATCCTTTTTATACTTTTACATTTAAAACTGGATTAGAAAAAAGTTGATAGTATGATCTGTATGAGTGGGTGGGGCTCATCCACTGATGGGTTTCACCGCACAGTAATGGTGAGCCGGCTTTTTAATGGCTTTTTTATTGTCAAGTACCTGGAGCCATTTGCCTTCTACACAGAAGAAGCCTCCTGTTTTCTCTGTGAAGGCTTTCACTCTGGCTATAGGCATCCTGAGATCTGGGCTGAGTATAGACTGTTCCTTAATCCTCCTATTTACAGATATGCCTATGGCTATGTATACAGGTGACCTTAGTTTCTCTGTTGAAATTTCTCCAAGTAATAATCATCTAATTTTGGCTAGATTAAGAAAAAGTGTAGTTGGTCAGATATATATGGTGGACATGGAGAGTTGGTACCAACTGATCTATTTTCAGACTTTCAACCATGATCCCTTTTTGAGTTCTAGGTTTTACCCCACCATCAGCAAGCCCCCGTGCCTCCAGTTCCCATGACTTTCCAGGAGTCTGAAAAGGTGACAGGGTCAAGGGGGCTGACATTGCTAACTGGCATTTCTTACCACAGGCTTTCACACTTGATTACTGTTTCTGTTACTCCATCAATCAGATGTATTGCTCCAGATCCTTTCCCGATTCTGAAAAATGTGTTGGCCTCTCTAGTCTTCTGATTCTTTGCCCACTTCCTTTTCTGCATGGTTTAATATATTTTACCATGTATACTGTCATTTTAGTGATGTTTCAGGAATAAGCAGAGATTCAACACATGTGTTCACTGTGTCAAATTAACTGCCAGACTTTTATTTTTTAGACAGGTAAAATTGTCACTGATAAAGATGGAACTGTAACTGATTAAGAGCTACTTAATATAATGCTGACTTGTTTAATAAACAGTGAGATCCTGATACTGGGCAAGTACTAGAGTACATCATCAAGCAATCGGCAACCACTGTAGTTTTCTAAAGTAGAAAGCATTCTGGTCCAATTTGAATTCTTCTAAAACAGAATTATAGTCCTCACCAGAAGTGGAAAGTGATAAATGCCATTTACAATGAACTGTTAAGAGACAGGTTGATTATAGGAAGGTTTGAAATTCAATTTCAAATGGTAGGCATTGGCAAGGTGATGAGGGTGAATAACTGTTTTGTATGCAGTGAATACTTATCATTCAAAAAAATCAGCTTTCATAAATGTATTATCTTTTAAAAATACTCAAGACCATACTTAAATTCCACTTTCTCTACCATATCATCTCCCTAACTTCTTCGCCAGAAACCACCCCATCCTCATTCTATAAACATTTTCTGACTACACCTGCAGTTTCTAATGTTTTTAATTTCACTGAGTGAGAATTGAATGTCCACAGGGTCCCTCTCTTCCAGCTGAAAAACACAGGGTTGCCATATTTCTTGGCCCTGTAAAGATATTAAACTAACAAACACATTTTTGAAAATCTCACAAAATAATTATCAACTATCACTATCATTCAATTTAAAAGGAGCCACTAACTAGGAAATTTTGAGCAACCAAAAAATAATTAAGTATTGGATTATAGCCCAAAGTATAAAATATTAGGTTTGAAAGTAATGGCTAAATCCATGATTACTTTTTGCACCAACCTAATAATATCCACGAGTCCATATGAATGTAATAATTGATTGAATAAATGAGGTAGAATAGAAAAATCTCTTGTATAGAATTCCATGTAATGTATATTGATGCTGCTATATAATGTATATAGATATCAAAAAGGTGAAGCATAAATCCCAACTACCTAAGTGTGGGCTGCACATAGTAACTTTTTTCCAAAGACTACAAAAATGAAGGGGGTGGAGTGGGGGGAAATTACCTTACAATGGAGAAACCCAACAAGCACCACTCAGTTACAAGATGAAGCTTAATATCGATAGGAATAAGTTATATTGATCACCCATTTCTTTAATAAAATATGATCAGAATGACACTTTACTTCTATGATCTTTTCCTCCCAAACCCATAACTCAGACTGACCATGAGAAAAACATCAGACAAACTCAAATTGACAGTCATTCTACAAAATACTTGACCAATACTCCTCAAAACTTTGAGTCACCAAAAATAAGGAAAATCTGAGAAATTGTCACAATCTAAGGGAAATAATAATTACATGTAATATGGAATCCTGGATGAAATTCTGGAACAGAAAAGAACATTAGGTAAAAACAAAAGAAATGTAGTTTCTTTAGTTAATAATAGTATATAAACATACGTTTATTAGTTATGACAAACATACCACACCAATGCAAGATCATAACAGAGAAAACTAGATGCAAGTTAAACATAAACTCTCTGTACTATTTATGTGCATAAATATATTCTACATAAAATATGTCTATTCTAAAATAAAAAGTTTCTGTGAAAGCTACCACAACAGTAGAATAAAGACACTTCCGTAAATTCAGAAGGAAGGCTTTTATTTCTGAAAAACAACAAAACAGCAACAAATCTCTCTATAATGCTTTTTTCCCCCTTGTTTTGTCACAGTTTAGAACTTCTTCAAGAATCTAGACTACTTAGCTGGCTTTGGGGACACACCGGTCTCTACCATTCTGAGTTACTCATTTGTGGTATTATTGTGACATGCACAATCTGCCACTTCCTTTGAGGAGATTTTAAAAAAGATTTTATGTTTGAATCTATTACTTTTGATACTTTTTTCAGGGCACAGAACATAATACCCCAAAGCATGGCACCTTGGCATGGTGAGTACTTTGAAGTGAAGGAGACTGGGAGGGCCTTAGAAGGAAAGTCTGATTGTCTCTGGCCCTACTGTCTTCCACTCCCCTTAGGGTGTGGCAAAACTGAAATAGGTGCTACTAAATAATTTAATGGAAAATAAAATTCCAAGCCAGGCGTGGTGGCTCACACCTGTAATCCCAGCACTTTGGGAGGCCGAGGCGGGCAGATCACAAGGTCAGGAGTTTGAGACCAGCCTGGCCAATATGGTGAAACCCCATCTTTACTAAAGATTAGCTGGGCTTGGTGGCATGTGCCTGTGGTCACAGCTACTCAGGGATGCTGAGGCAGGATAATTACTTGAACCTAGGAGGTGGAGGTTGCAGTGAGCTGAGATAGCGCCACTGCATTCCATCCTGGATGACTGAGTGAGACGCGTCTCAAAATAAATAAAAAATAAAGTTCCAAAATAAAATGAGGGGATAAAATTAATTCTAAAACATGAGAAAGCTGTAACCATGAACATTAATATCTCTGTTCAAAAATTACAAAAAACAACATATAAGGCATAGGGTCCTTGAATAAAGATTGAGTCTGCAATATGTTATGTATTTGAAATAAGCAACATCATAAAGGTTGAATTAAAAATTGAGAAGGGAAAAGAACTGTTGGTTTTATAAGCATTTTGACTTTTTGCATTACATTTTAGAAATTACACTGAACGTGTAATATTTCCTTAATTAGAAGTATTTAATTAAAAATTTGATTTCATGACAAAAAATTTAAATTGAAGTTATTCAGAGAAGAGATTTTTATTCTTGTTTTGGGGTTTATTAACATGATGAAAACCTGTTAATCACTGTTCATAAAAGCCAAAAAAAAAAAAAAAAGAGGTCTTTGGCCAGATGCAGTGGCTCACACCTGTAATCCCAGCACTTTGGGAGGCCGAAGCGGGCGGATCACGAGGTCAAGAGATCCAGACCATCCTGGCCAATATGGTGAAACCCTCTCTCTACCAAGGTGGTGCATGCCTGTAGTCCCAGCTACTGGGGAGGCTGAGGCAGCAGAATCATTTGAACCTAGGAGGCAGAGGATGCAGTGAGCTGAGATCGCGCCACTGCACTCCAGCCTGGCAAGAGAGCAAGATACTGTTTAAAAAAAAAGCGTCTTCAATTGTATTCTCTATATTTGTATATTTTATTGACTTTAATTTTAAGTAGGGAAAATTTGGCAGGACATAAGTATTTTTTTGGATAATCATAAAACATGTTTATTATATAGGTTACTAATCTTTTATTCTGGTTATGTTTAAGACAAGAATAAAAATCCTCAAAATCCATTAACACCAAGGAAGAGGAACCTGAGAATGTAAGAACCCTATGGAAGAAAAGCTTTTTATTTTTCTTTTTTGAGAGAGTGAGCTATGAAGATGAAAATACTACATATAATAAAGGACAAAGTACATAGTACATGTGTATTACATAGAACAAATCAATGTAAATCCATCAGTTTGTTAAACACACTAGTTGTTTGGACAGGGAAAATGAATGCATAAAAAGACAAAACATAGAAAAGAGAATAAATTGAAAAAACAGAAAAGTAAAAACAAAAGAAGGGATAAATGAAAATGAGACAAAAGAGGAAGAATTGAGGAGTGAGAATAAAAAATGGAGGATTATTTTTTTCTTTTTATCTTTCTCTAAAGCTAACTGGAAGTATGGAGGATTTATATAGAGAGAAATAGGAGAAGATACAAAAGGGAAGGGAAAGAGAAAGGAAGAAAGAGGACTCCTCTGGAGATTCAAAATTGGATGCACTGTAGAGCTGTGGATGTGAGGGTGTTAACACCTTGTATTCCTCCATTTGAATTGCTAATGAGCTCATTAACCACGATCCATGACTTTCACTAGGGCATAATCCCTCAGGGTTGACCTGATGCCTGAACAAAGCAATATGCCCCAGAATACCCTCAACTGGTTTGTTGAATATTTAAATGTTTGGTTTTCTGGAAGCTTTTCCCAATCATTTTTTTGTCTCCATTATGAGTCCCACTGCCTGGAAAACCCTCCCCAAGGATTCTCCCAGCCTTCTACTCCTACAAGTCTCATCTGTGTGGCTCACTCCTTTGTGAAGCTTCCTCAGGTGCAGCCATAATAACATCCGATCTTCCTGCTAGACTGTAAGCTCCATGCCACTTAAGGAAAAAGAAAAAAAAGCAACAAAAAAAAAAACCAAAACAGATGAAAAATTAAAACAAGTAGAGACTTTATTTGGACCAAGTTTGAGGAATGCGACCTGGGAGCACTAATGTTATTCACAGCTATATTCCATTCACTAACACAGTGACTGACACAGGGAAGGTGCTCAATACTTATCAGATAAGTGAATGAATACAATGAATGGATGGATGAATAGTGTAGGAGACCAGGATATGCCTCCCCAAAACATGAAGGATTATTGAGCTGAAGACAAACAAGAAGCAGCAGAGGCAGGAAAGCTCTTTGTCTTCCCTCTACTTGCCTAAAAGCATGATACAGATTTACAAAAACAAAAGGTATCCCACTTCCCCTTCTATCAGGGAGAACAAAGGTTAACCACTGAAGACAGGTCAATAAGGGTCTAAAGTTGTCTTCAGGGGTTGTCTCCCATGTATATATAAAATATTCACATTAATAAACTTTCACTTTTCTCTTGTTAATTTATCTTTTCTTATAGGGACCCATTCTAACTAAGAACCTATGGGGTAACATAAAACCACAAACAGGGTTGTTTAAATAACAGAAATGTATTTCCCACGGTTCTAGAGGCTGGAAGCCCAAGGTCAAGGTGTCTGCAGACTTGGTTTCTCCTGAGGCTGCTCTCCTTGGCTCACACAAAGCCCTCTTCTTACTGTGTCCTTACTTGGCCTTTCTTTTGCACATGCACCTTCCTGGTGTCTCTTCTCTTCTTATAAGGACACCAGTCCTTGGATGATGTTCCCACCCTTATGACCTCATTTACCTCAATTACGTTTTTAAAGCCCCTATCTCCAAATACAGTCACATTGGGGAATAGGGCTTTAATGTGAATTTTTGGAAGACACAATTCCATCTGTAACAATGGGGAATTGAAAAATACTGCCATAGTGAATGGAAAATAAAGTCATGAATACTTAATTTCTTTCCTTTATTCAAGAAACTTAAAATACTGACAACTACGTTGGAGGATCTAGATTGGCAAAGATGAAGCTAGATACTTTAATCTCATCCAGGAGAGCAGGAAGTCAATGGGTATGATTTCAAATTGGTAAATTAAGAAATAGTGATGGAAGCAGATCAATTAATAGCTAAAAGAGTTAACATGGTTATCTCCAGGAAGTGTCAATAGAGGCGGAAAGTGTGTTGCTTTTTATTATAAACCTCTCCTTACCATTCGGGCCATGTTCATATATTTTATTAAAAAATAATCAAAAAGCACTATTACCAAAACAAAACAAAGCAAAACTGTGGCCACTCCATCTGTTCTGTTCTTTTTCTTCCAGTTAGGCCCTTCTTTAGTATTTCCAACAGCAGAAGCCACTTTTGCAACCCAGGACCAGGAGTTACAAGCTCAACTCTAATTCATCATTCCCAGTTTCCTCTCTGTCCTTTTTTGGTTTTATTTTTGTGCAAATATATTTCCGCAGCAGATTGTGGATTCCTTCTAAGGTTTATAGATGGATCACCTCCAACACCTTGACAATCACCTGACACATGTAGATGCTCAGAGAGTATCTGCTTTTACAACACAAATCCTGTTCACCTTCTAGAGAGCAGTTCTAGAAGCTCAGCATCACCTCATCAGTTGTGTCCCAGCCCTTGGAACCAGTGCAGAGAGAGCCCCATTAGAATTATTTTAAGGCAAAATGCTTAAATCTCTTTTATACATTTAAGAATGTGATACCAACAAATGCTATTGGGAATGATTGGGATAATGCTTACCTACTTTACTAAAACATGAAGGTTTTAACTGTATCTATATCTCTCTATATATAGAGCTTCTGCTTTACCACATTCATCTATCAGTTTGTCTTCGGTGGGCCTTTTCAGGTGTAAAGCTTGTGTCAACATATAATTTTGTAAACTATGTCACTCTCCTCAAGATTACAAACTGCCCTCAAATGTCAAAGTTGTTACATAAATGCAGAATGTAAACTACAACAATTATAGAGAGTGTACAGGTTTCTTGCCTTGATAAAATTTATGGGTTTGCTTAAAACTAAATGAGAATTTAATTTTTTGTTAAATAAATCATATTGCCTCACAGTCTAAATATATATATATATATATGGGGGTTATTCTTCCCTTACACTAGTCTGTCCATTTGTCTGTTTCCAATTTGATTATGATACCTGACTGCAGCAACCAACTACTGATCTATTAATCTCCAATATCCAACACTATACCTGGCATATACCTAGACTTGCAACTGAATGAACTGATGGAACTGCCATTGATATTCTCAACCAAACAATTTATAAAATGTAATTTACAATGAAACATTTTCAAGTAACATTTTTTATAATACAGTGAATGTGTTTATGTATAAATTTTACAATAAGATCCTCCTCAAAAATCAGAGAAATTATTTTTCCCTTTGAAATTTAAATATTAAAATTAATACACGATAGATAAAAAACATACATGCTAACTTAAAAAGAATCTTACAGTACAAAGCAATATTATCATGTGCCCATTTAAAAGAGGGATAACAATGAATTAAACTAAAATCAAGGGGATAATGATGACCGGCTCTCTATGTTACAGTCTTTGATTAGGACAATTGGTTCTTCTAAACAAGATAATGATTTACATGTTCAGTCACATGTACAATCCATGTAGAATCCATAAATGTTATTTGATGATTATTTCCCATTGGTGAATACAGCATAGTGCAATCTACACAGACTGGTCAGGCACGATAAGAAGAATCATGATACCTCATCCCAACGGGGGCAGAGGCTGGTTTCAGAACATTAAATTGTAACATAAGCCATAGATACAACATTGGAAGTGATTCAGCTTCTTCACGATCATCCATAGCCACCCAAGCCTAGTCAGAAAAAACTTGAGCTAGTTCAGCAAATGACTCTCAAAGTGCTCTGCAGGAATCTTAAGTGAATTCTGATGTCTATAAATAGTCCATTCAGATCAGAAAGACTAAAGAGAGTGAGTTTTATCTATTTCTATCTAACATTTGATGAGGACAAATTTTAGTCATATTATTCATTCTTGATTTGAAATTATTTTTAAACAAAAACAAAAAAGTTCTTTCTGGCCTGTGTCTATCGAGTAGACAAACAAACATCCCACACCCTTCCCCATCCCAACCACGATAATGACATCACAAATGCAGATGATGACAGATCTAATTTCAATAGGATTTTAAATTTAATGCCATGTAAATAATTTACTTCTTATTTATACTCTTTTTGAATTATGATGGATGGGTGACTAGGGATGCATAATTTCAGCTTCTACTTTTCAATAAAATTCTCAAGGAAACACACAGAGAGATGTAATTATACCAGTTGAAAAAATTCAGTATTAGCTAACACTTGGTGAGTACCAGCAGAAATATCTGCTCAGAGACACTGAGGAAGAGCTGCAGGCCCAGGCTTAGAGGGAGGGAGGGTATGTATAAGCACCTCGACTACAACGTCTGGCCTTCTCTAACCAAAGGAAGCAAGGATCTACCTCTTGCTTCTCTCCAAGGTGGAATTGCTTCTTCATGCTATCAGGGCCATTTGATACATATACACGTGTCATCACTGCCATTAGTATTCACTTTCATCCATTCAAAGTCCATGCTTTCCAGTAATTTAATTTCACCAGGGTATAGATATGCATAGCAGTATATAGTTAGAACTTTGACCATCAATCAGCAGTAGAGAGAGTAGAGTCAAGAGCAATTCTTTAAGAGCAGTAACTTCACATATTTTATTTTCAAGAGAAAAATTACACACTACTTAAAATAACACAGGAATGAAATTCCTTCCCATATTTACATGATTAGATAAGTGGGGATAAAGAAATATCTTTCTCTCTCATTGCTTGGTTCATCACTAAAGCCCTTATAATAAATAACAGATTAAGAGAGAAAGCATACACATTTGGTTAATTTATGTTTTGGATGACACAGGAGCTTACATAAGGAAATGAAAACCCAAAGAACAAGGAAAATCTGTGCAATTTTTTTGCTGTTAAATAAAGAACAGGATAGTTGTGGAGAGGTGTGATTGGGCAAACGGGGTATGATCCAATGGCAATAAACTAGGAGGAACTTAGTAAGGCCTTTTTGTTAAGATTCTTCTCTGTGTTCCTGTGCCTTCAGAAGTAAGGATGTTCCTTTCCTCTGGGTATACGGAGAGCACCTCTGACAAGAGGATCTTATGACTTACTTTAGAGGAAGGTCAGGAAATCCTTCCTAGGTTTTATGATTTGCTTTGGCAGAAGAGGGGCAAGGGAATGATAAGAGTGACTTTCCCGCTTCTGTTGTTTTCTCAGATGCAAAGCTGCCATGTTTTTGAGTAGTGTGTCCTGAACCCCATCAGGTAGCAAAAGCAGTTTTCTGCTCAGTTCAGCAGAGTAAACTGATTTTTGAAAATGATTGGCTTTAAAAATGTGACATGTAACCATGCCTTTAAGCAATCTTCAGGTATAAGGCACAAAAGGATTCTAAATACAACCATGTGGGAAGTGAAGGAGAATGGGAAACATCTGTGGTTGAAAAACATTAGATCTGGATGTGCCCATCCTCACTGAACAGAAAGTCACCAACTGGGACCTGTAAAGTTGCTACGCAATATAAAAGATGGGAATAACTGCACCCAGGTATAGAGGAAAACCAAGGGCATACTTTGGAAATGGAAATGTATGGAAGTGATATATGCGATTCCCAGGCCTAAGTCATAGCAGTTTCCTAGACCATTCTCTACTCTTTTCCCTGACAGCCCAATGGAAATAATTCCAGATTAGGAGCCCTGTGCCAAGAGGCAATATGAAGGAATTTGATGCCTGAATGAACACTTGAAAGACAGCTACCAGAAGCACCAGCATTTGACTGTGGCTTGCAAAATAAGTATGTTTTTATTGGATTAAAACTTACTTTCTTAACACTATGATTTCAGGACACATTTGTTACAACAGCTACCATTAAGTTAATTATAACATAGACTCCTCTAGAAAAATGGGGCCAGTGACATAGTTTGGTTTTGGTAGAGGAACAGAAAATGCACCTATCTCACTTCATTTAATACTTTAGAAAGATCTGTATTTCCAAATATAGCCCTGCCATTAACTCACTGGGCTTTGGGAAGCCACTTCAAATCTAGAAGCCTCAGTTTCCTTACTTGTCAAAGTACTTGCAAGAGCTACCCCTAAATTAGTTGCTGCTCATCTTTACCCAGCTTTAAAATTCTGTGGTTCTTTTATTGTAAGTGAAAACTCTAAGTTAATGTCAGACACCACTCAAGTCAACACTGAGCAAGTGTGAGCATAGAGAAAGAGTAGAGATTTATTAATAATCCATCTTGAGATGACTTGCCAACAAACTTTATAATAAAACACATACATAAAAAAAACTGAGCCTTATCAGAGTAAACATAAGCATGTGCATTTTTTAGAAGTGAATAAAAACGAAAATTTTCCTGAAAATACATCAAGAAACTGAAAACACATCTCTGTGAAAATGACAGTAAGAGAACAGAGTGAAGGACAAGATTAGATCCAACCTGAATACTTCAAGGAATAGCCAAAATGGCTGACAGTACTGACATAATCCTTTTTAGGGAAACTGCAAATGAATACCTATTGCTTGAATGATTTATAATTAGAATCAGTAATATTATGGACAGTACTGAAGAGAACAATCATGTATTGGCAGGGGAGAATGAGATGATAACCTAAAGGTCAGTTTCATTTCTCTTGTCTATGCTAATGGACTCCTTATAATGGAGAATTCAAGGGAAGCCAAATGGAGATAATTTCATCTTCTTCACTGTCCCCTCTGCATTTAGTTCAAATACCCTTCTAGAATAACTTACACACATGCTTCTAAATAGCAGAGGTCAGTCACTAAGCACAGTTTTATGATGAGAAGCTTATGTAACCCATGTGTGATGGGAAAAATCCAAACCAAACCAAACCAAACAATAAACAGATAAACTTCAGAGTCCTAGCTCAGAGCAGGAGTCAACCTTAAGAAAGGATGTTGGGACCAAGTGTGGTGGCTCACACCTGAAATCCCAGCACTCTGGGAGGCCAAGGTGGGCAGATCATGAGGTCAGGAGTTTGAGACCAGCCTGGCCAATATGGTGAAATCCCATCTCTATTAAAAATACAAAAATTAGAGGGGCATGGTGGCATGCACCTGTAGTCCCAGATACTCAGGAGGCTGAAGCAGAAAAATTGCTTGAGCCCCAGAATTAGAGGTTGCAGTGAACCAAGATCATGCCACTGCACTTAAGCCTGTACAACAGAGCGAGACTCCATTTCAAAAAAGAAAAAAAAAAAAAAAGAAAGGACCTTGGACTTATGGAGTTTTCTAATCAGCACTCAGAAAGGAAAATACTATTTTCTCACATAAAATTATGAAGGTGTTAAAAGCTCTCTGCATGGCATCGGCACAGTGCAGAGCACATGGGACATATGGGTGATGAAGACGAAGCATAATGCAGACCTATTGCAGTTGCAACTCAAAAGTAGTAGCAGCCATAGCTTGAGAAATACTGCTGCTGAGCTGTGTGACTGAAGAAGGTGGCTGGCACTTTATAAGCCCTGCACTGAGCTTGGGAGGTGCGGCAGGGTGGTGATAAAGTGCCTGGGCTTTGGATATCAGCCAGACCTTGGCTCAAATCCTGATTCTGCCACTAACTAGCTGTTTTAATGTTTAATGTTAATGGATTAGCTGTTTAATGGCGAGTTACTAAGCCACTCAATTTCCTTATCTATAAAATGAAGATAATAATATATGCCTCAGAGGGGTTTTGTGGGATTTGAGACTGAAATTGTGTAGGATACCCAGGCAAGGCCTAAGCTATGCCTGCTATGAGGATTTAAAGATGCTTGGAAAAGTCTGATGAAATGGTGAAGCAGAGACTACTTTCACATAGGATAAAGGGGCCTCCAGAAAATACTTTGGAAGGAAGAATTACATTGAGCTGGTAATAGTCTCAAAGTCAGTAGGGAGGAACAATTTTGTATATAGTTTGGTCTGCCACTCAAATCTATTGTGGGTCAGCTCCTTAAATTCATTTCTGCAATTTAGGGAGACAGAGGGGTGTGACTACATCCTGAAAAGGTGCTCTCACTAAAATCCTGTTAGACTTCAAGACACAGGTAACTTCACTTTGGTACTCATCTTAGCAAGTGTTATCCAAATGGAAGAAAACATTTTCTCTTCTAAATAGGCATTGGCCATCATACTCAGGTATCTGAAGGTTCCAGTGCAATAGTGACTGTACCCAAGAACTGCAGTGTCTACCTGACACTGAGATGAGATAAGGGGTCTCTGCCTGACATGTAGTTAAAAGTAGAAGTAGACGCAGCCTAGGTCCCTGGGGGACTGTGCCACCTAGTGAAAGGAGTAGGGGTATTTACCACCGATGGCAGTGTGCAGCAGAGAGAGCAGCATCTGCAAAGGGAGGCTGGTGGCTGGTAGTGCCATGGCAGCTGGGAGACAAACAGCAAAGGCACTGGCAGTGATGGCAAGAGGTGCCAAGGGGAAGCAATGGTCGCTTATGTCTAGCAAGTACCCTGTAACTGACTTCACTGGTTGGAGAGCACAGATGTGACACCACCTGAGTACCATCAGACATACTTCAGGAAGGGAATGGAAATACATGAAAGGGAACTCACAGGGTGGGGTTACTTTACAGTCTTGCATGATAAGATGTAAGCAACTGCCAACTTCATGAAGGTGATCACCTTTACGGAGATCATGAAGACAATCTCCAGAGAATAGTGAGTCTGGGAAGCCTGAACCAGTGATTGATACATCACAGGAGCTCAATTCATGATCATCTTCTGCCTCCTGTACCCTCTCCTTCCGTCCATTTTAAGAAGACTAACTAGACTCACATGTTGGCTATATTACCTGCATGAAATGATGTCTGAGTGTAGCAAATTGTATAACCATGCTTGTCTTTCTCAGCCTGTTACCTGATTAGCAAAAAGGTAATAGTGTAGTGTGCTCTACAGCTGAGAGATTGCCTTAAGTAGAGCATTGTTGCAACACTTGCACATAGTCAGCATTAGGCAATGTTAGTTTCTGCCATCTTTGGACTACTGAAGAACTCTATGCAATTAGTGTCTCAGAACTCAGAAGGAAGGAACTTTGGCAGGCTTAGCTGTGATGACCAGAAAAGTAGACTCTGGACTTAGAGCAGGGGTTCCAGCTAAGAGCTTCCTCACAACCCGTAACATCTAAGAATTTATTTGATCCTTTCAAACAACCGTGATTCTCTCCCTATGACTAACATTTTATATATGAAGAAGGCTCAAAGTTTTAACATGGGTAAATTCTTGCCTGGGAAATAAGGCAGACTGAACTAACACAGACAATCTGTTATGTTCTTCTCTCCTGCCCAACTTTCACCTTTCTTTTTCCGATGCTAAAATATATATAACAACGAATTTGCCATATTGTTTTTAAGCATAATATTGAGTGACATTAAGTACACTCCCATTGTAGTGCAACCACCACCCATCTCCAGAACCTTTTCCATCTTCCCAAACTCAAATTCTCCATTCCCTTCTTTCTGCAGTCCTCACCACCACCCTTCTCCATTCTGTCTATGAATCTGATCACTCTACATGCTCGCTCTAAGTAGAATCATACGGTATTTGTCCTTTTGTGACTCGCCTATTTCACTAAGTATAAGGTCTTCAAGGTTCGGCCATGTTGCAGTATTTTTCAGAATGTCCTCATTTTTTTAAGGCTGAACAATATTCCATTGTATGTTCATACCACATTTTGTTTATCCATTCATTCATCAATGAACATTTGGGTTGCTTCCACCTTTTGGCTATTGTAAATAATGCTGCTATGAACATGGGTTTACAAATATCTCTTCAAAATCCTACTTTCAACTTTTTTGGGTATATACCCATAAGTGATATTGCTGGATTGTTTGATGTTTCTATTTTTAATATTTTGAGAACCACTACACTGTTTTCCATAGAAGCTGCACCATTTTATATTCTCACCAGAAATGCACAAGGGTTCCAATTTCTGCATATCCTCACCTTATTATTATTCCTTTCCTTTTTTTTTTTTTGATAATAGTTACCCTAATGGGTATTCTGGCTAACAGCTTTTACCAAGGCTTTTATCACCGTCTAATGAGGAGTGATGGGAAACTACCAAAGAATCACAGAGCATTTACACTATTTGTTGTTTGCAAATTGCTAGTTATACTTAACCTACTCATCTAAATGCAGTTCATTCAAAAATGTAGTTCATTTTTTCCTGTTTGTCTGTAGATTTCTAGTTAACAGCATCTGTTTCAGTTATTGTTCTTTAAAAAGGCATCTGAAGTAGATATATTTTTCTGGATTGCATTTGTAAACAAAATCTAATCACTTTATAGAGTCCAACTGAGTGTTTCTGAGATAGGACAACCCAACCAGTAGATTAAGCTCGCACCATTTGATTGTATTTTACTGGCTAATGTCATGTATCATTCCCCCCATTTTGTCTGGATTTCAACTGTAGAGAGCAAATACTTGGTCATAGCACATAAAACCTTTCTCCAACCTTAAATCATAAGAATATGGTAAATTCAAGGCAATTTTACCAACAAATATCATATCTTTTTATAAAAATTCAGAATTTATAATCATATGTTTGTAAAGGTATAAATAACATGAGTATTCACCGCATTGGTTACAGATGAACAAAATGGGATTTAAAAAGATTACAAGATGAATGTCTTGAAAACCCTCCAGAAAACATAGTGAAGTCTCCTCTGGTAATGTCACATTCCAGAGTGCCAGCCTTTTAGTGGCTGTGTGTGACTCTAGACAGGAATCTTTGTGAAACTTTCCAGAGGGAAAAAAGAAGTAAACTTGGGAATACAATGCATATCCTCTAATGATGAAATAATACATTGCTGAACAACAGCTAGTGTAAGAGTCCTCCCAGAACAGGTACTTGTTCGATGCTAATCCTCTTTTCTCCCCACCCTACACTTTCAGTATCATCTTTGTTATGTGACAATTATCTGGAGGAAAGTTTCATCGTAATTACCGTATTTCCTTTCTCTTCATTTTCTTTGGCACAGAAAAATTTAATGTTTACCTTTAAAGCATGAATTGGTGTGTATGTGTATAGGTTTTCCCAAGGAGACAATTTAATTTAATTAATAACTTCAAAATCCCTTGGGTGATGTAAAATATGCATAGTTATTGCAAGCCAGTGTGTGGTAGAGGTAGGGGTGGATGGCAGTTCAGTAGGAAATAGAGGCAGATAACATATGTGCAAATGGAAGTTGGAATCCAGGCAACCTTCCGGGAGTGAAGACAGCCAAGTCAGTCTCAGACAACTTGCATCTCCCAGGTGTATTCATGCCTAGCCGAGAGAGGGCGGTGAGCTGGTTGCAGATGACTGGCTGAGCTCCTATCAGAGCCTCTTCTGGCTTAGGGGATTTGTGGAATAGCAGTGTAGATGTGCTGGCTGGGTTTTTAGCAGCCGCATTAACAAGCCAGAATCAACAGGGAGGGTTTCCTATAATAAAGCACTTTCCAGTTATCACATTGTACTTTTTTAAGTGGCATTTCTTTTTCCCAGTGTACTCTAAATGTGATTTGATTTACAAACAGCTGATTAAAAGGATAGGATTTTAGAGCTGAAAAGCACCTCCAAGTTCATCTAATATAATATCTTCATTTTTACAAATAAAGAAATAGAGGTTCAAGGGGATAAATGACTTGCCCACTGTCAGGAACTGAACAAGTAGGAATTTCCAAGCTTCTTAACTATCTGGACAGGGTTCAGACCACAAGGCTACACCAGATATTTCTTAAAGCAGGATTCCAATGTGGTTTATCTCAAAAAGAATTGCTACAGTTTTCCCAAACTCCTAGCCTCTCACAGAGCTGGTTCCTGGTAATTTTACAGTCTGGCCTTAAATGTTTTAAAGTAGATACTCAAAAATTCACCAAGCAAATCTATGTATCATCATGATCATCACCACCATCATGTTTCACACTTACATAGTGCTTATCATGTGCCAGTCAGTAACTAATGTAAGCATTTTATGTAAATTAACTCACAAAACCTTATGAGGAAAGTAGTATTCTCAAAATCTTGCTGATAAAGAAACTGAACACAGAGAAGCTAAGCAGCTTGTCCAGAATGTACATGGTTGATAAGTGATGGATTTGGGATTTGGACCCAGCCAGCCTGGCTCTGGAGTCTGCATATAACCGCTATGCCATATTTCCTCTCAACAAACTTCTGTACTATATTATCACTCCACTAAGATTAGGATGAGAGGATTTTTGTTGAATCTACTTTCTGACCCTAATTCCCTGAGTGGGAGGTGTGGCTGGGAAGAAGGGAGACTCAAAGACACCAGGTTTAATCTAAATTGCATTGTAAATGCTCCATGCATGTGGCCATGGTGGAAAGGGTACATGTCAAATTTGCTGGGGTTTTATTACACTTCAAGAAATATAGCATTCTTTGTTTACTTTAAATACAGGTCTTCCATATGGAAAGAGCAATGCAGTTTAAGTAAAACTGAGTGGTTACTTCGAGTCAGATAAAACAAGCAGGTTATTATTTCATAAATGACATTTTAATACCACCAGGAGGCCATTAAAAATGCATCCTGGCAATTTGCTTGGTTCCTTTGGAAAGATAATATTGACAAACTGCCATAAAATTGGAGTTCAGAAAACAATGTAAATTGAGATCAGGAATAAAACAAACATTTGCTTGTGTACCCTAAAGCAATGATGAACAATTTACAGAGAAGACAAAGTTCAAATTATATTTTTCTTTCTTAGGGAGAGGCAGAGGAGGGAGTAGTTTTGCAGGAAGACTGCATGTTCCTAAATTTGTTACCTATGTGAATTGCTTGATGTATTTAGCGTAGTAATTTGAAGCTTCAGCCATCCAAGCACAAGTCACTGAGGAGCTGAATGCACTGGAATGCTAATTCTGTCTTCTTAGTGACCTCTGGTGTGGAAGGTTTCAAAAGAACAGTTTAGTCCTGGAGCTGATCTCCAGTCTCATCAAGAGTGATGGCATAACCCGAGAAGCTTGGGTTATCTTTACAAATTCCACAGCTTTGTCCCTTGGTGAGGAAGGTTTTTCACATTTAGCTTTTACTTAAAAATCAGTGTTCCTATTGCTTATCATGGTTTGTTTTCCTTATAATTAAAATCAATACAAATGCTTTTTGCTAGTCACGTGGGTCATCACTGTAGAAGCCACAAGAAAACCATTCAAGCCATTTACCTTTTCTCTCTTTCCTCTCAGAAATACCTTTTTATTGGTCTCCGTGTTACTTAAACCAAAGGGGAAAAACTGTCGCAACTGATTCTGTTATAGGTTTACCATATAAAATAAACAAAAGTATTAAGGTATCCTTTGGGGCAATACAACTTACTTTTCTTTCCCTAAAGTAGTTCCAAAGTTAGGGATATTGCTAGAATTTGGTGTCATTTGTATTTCTGAGAAAAAAGGTAAAGATGAATGGTACTTAGATTGCAATACACTAGCCAAGTAGCAGTCTCTGCCACAGACTCCTCCTTCTGACTTTCCTCTCTACATTTATTAATTTATTCCTTTGACAAATATTATTAAACAGAGTAGTATATATGCCTAGATTTATTTAAACTCCAAAGAGATTATAGTCTAGAGAGAAAATAAAATATGCATATGAATAAATGAAACACGAGGAAGAAAGAAATAAACATCTTGAGAGCAGAACATAGGAAATGTTTTGGGAGATTTTAGGTGATACCAAAAGAGACCCAGCAATTCTATTTCAAGAAGGCATATTGAGTATATCTCTTCTCCTTCCTGAAACAGACCTCACTGAAAAGGCTGCAAGGGATTATAAAAGGTTTTTTTTTTTTTTTTTTTTTGAGATGGAGTTTCGCTCTTGTTACCCAGGCTGGAGTGCAATGGTGCGATCTCGGCTCACCACAACCTCCGCCTCCTGGGTTCAGGCAATTCTCCTGCCTCAGCCTCCCGAGTAGCTGGGATTACAGGCACGCGCCACCATGCCCAGCTAATTTTTGTATTTTTAGTAGAGACGGGGTTTCACCATGTTGACCAGGATGGTCTTGATCTCTTGACCTCGTGATCCACCCGCCTCGGCCTCCCAAAGTGCTGGGATTACAGGCTTGAGCCACCGCGCCCGGCCTATAAAAGGCTTTAATGTACAACAATACACAAGAGCTGGTAAGAGAGCTCATCAAGACACTGAAGGTGAAATTGACGCAGTGGTATCTAACGTAGCCACATCTAGCTGCGAATAACAATATATTGAGAAAGGGATGCATCCAAGCTGGAGGTGAGGGGGAGTACCCTATTCCACAGAACACAAGGGGCTTGGGATTTGGAGACAGTGTGTAAATGAGGTCCGGTTGATTTATAACGCCAGTGGCAGAACCCTAACGTCCATGTAGCCTCTTACTGAGGAAACAAGCCAATAAACAGGCCTCCCTGATCAGAATTAGGAAGGTAATCTCAGAGTTGGAATATGGGTAACCCTCTCCTAATCGAAGCATTTGGGACTTGAAAAATTCAGTCCAGCTCCCCACCCACTCTCCCTAAAATGAGGCCATCAATGTGTGTAGAGATCACAGTCAATGTCTCTATTGCTTCATTCTTAAATGTAAACAGGCTGTAAGGAATAAGCCTCTTTTCAAAAAAAAAAAAAAAAAAAAACAACCCAAAACATAAAAGGGAAAGACCAAGAGAAGAACATAAGAATCAGTCAGGAAAATATAAGAAGAGCAAATGTCACAAACAGTAAAAACGAGAGCATAAGAGAAGACTCTTGAAATTAAAAAAAATTTTTTTTGATGGATAAAATTTAAAGACATTTAATTAAAGAGTTGTGTGATAAGAACAAGAAAACTCCTCATATTGAGGAGTGAAGGCATAAAGAGAAAAGAAATATGAGGAAAGACAGGTGACTTTCTGGGGGGTCAGTCCAGAAAAGTGACATCTCACTTATAGGGGTTCCAGGCAGAACAGCAAACACATGGAAAGAAAGTCACAAAGAAATCTTTTAAATATAGCATTTTCCAGAGCTGAAAGCACATCTTCAAATACAAAGAGTTTATTGTAGATCTGGAACAAATACGTTTTTAAAAAGTATTCTCTATATAGGTATTGTCGTGATATTTCAGAGAACCAAGACCAGGAGTCAGCAAACTTTTTTTTCTTTAAAGGACCAGAGAGTAAACATTGCAAGTTTTGTAGGCCATTCAGTATTTGTCTCAACTCCTCTGCTCTCCTGGGTTAGTACAAAATCAGCCATAGATAATATGTAAATGGATGGGCATGGCTGTGTTACAATAAAACTTTATGTACAAAACAGATGGTGGATTGGGTTTGGCCCAAGGACAATGGTTTGCTGATCCCTGACTAACAGGAAAGGCTAACCACAGGGTGTGATATGAACAAGGGATAGAAGGCCCTGAAAGGATAGTATTTGAAAAAAATAAGAAATTTTATTGAACATATTATATGACTGACCATTTGAAAGAAAAAATAAAGATACAACAAAGGCAAAGAGTGATGGTAGAAAAAGGCAATTAGAAGAGAAAAACTTAAAACTCACACAGGAAATATAGTGATAGTACGGCACTCTATGTGTCTAAGCAATGGACAGATGCCTATTTGCATGAACTGTCAGGGGAGGGAATTTTTGTTCGTGACTTGGAGATCTGGGAAAGCAGGGACACTGGGAAGATAGAGCACAGACTGCACACACTGTAAAAGGCCAGATTAGAGGCCCTTGCATGCCCTCCGAAAAATTACTCATTTTCTCTCTCTTTTTTGAGACAGGGTCTCACTCTGTTGCCCAGGCTGGAGAGCAGTGGTGCAATCTTGGCTCACTGCAACCTCCACCTCCTGGGCTCAAGCAATCATCCAGCCTCAGCCTCTCGAGTAGCTAGATCACAGGTGCCTGCCACCATGCCAAGCATTTTTGTATTTTTTGTAGAGATAGGGTTTCGCTACGCCACCCAAGCTGGTCTGTAACTCCTGAGCTCAAAGCCTGCCTTAGCTTCCCAAAGTGCTAGAATTACGAGCATCAACCATCCTACCTGGTCCCTGATTTTTCTCTTTCTTCCTTTTAAAGCAATGAGAAACCACCGACAGTTTGGAACCCAGAGTGACAAGACTGGAGTTGCATTTGTGACACATGAGCCTGGTGGCAGTAGTGGACCAGGGGAGGATGAGATTGAAGGCAGGAAGAACTTACATGGGAAACTCGACTGGGCTTCTTGTTTTAGAAGTAGACATATCTAGTTAACCAAGAAGGAGGCATCCGCACTGTGCATCTTATAGCTCTTTCATGAGTTTTCTTCTGAAACTGACTAACTCTTGTCTTCCAGATGGGATGAAGAGTGCAAAAAAAATATTATTTGGGGCTTGGTGTCTCTGAGTACAACATGAAAGCAGAAGATACTTGCGTTGGAGTAAGCAGAGACAATTTTCATACACTGGCATTTAAAAAAAATTCAAGTTCTTATTATATAATTCCCAAACCTCCATACTTCCATTTGACTAAAAATTGTCCAAGGTACGAGAACTTTTGTTCTTTTTTGGTCATTATAGCTTTAGAATAGATGTGTTAAACCTGTGGTTCTGAAATGTTAGCTTAGAGAAGCTGCTCTTATTAAAGATACATATTTCTCAATTTCAACTCCCAACCCTATCAGATTCAAGGGTTTACGTTGAGGGGGTATTGAGAAAATGTATTTTTAACATGTTCACCGATGCTTGGTAGTGCCTGGTTTAAACCACCCTGTAGGAATGTAACTACTTAGTCAATACCCTCTCCTTTAATCAACCTATATCCCACTTCACACTCTGTCTTCTCCTCTTTGATACTCCTCAGAATGCTGGTGCTGCTGTCAGTTTGCAGGAGGAACTATGTAGCTCTGGCATAAGCTTGCCAATTTTTAAGGTAATGTTTTCCAATTCTGTAATTTAATTCCTAGTCTCTGCTACTGTGGCAGGCCAGGTCTTACTAACACAGGCCTCTGTAACAACTGTTTCAGCAGTGACTGAGAGATTAAGTTAATTATTAAAAACTAAGAGAGCCAATGCCTTTATACAAAGGCTGGAATGTAACAAAAGCCCTCCCTCCTAGAGTTTTGCCCAGGCCTTCTCTGGGCCTTGAAGCATAAAAAGACAACAAAGGCATTCTTAAGAGGACCCATTTAGGATGAAACAAGTTTTACTGGGGGTTAAGGGAACTCCCCAAACCTCCATGATTTAGTAGGAGACAAGATAAGGGTAATTACCCCAACACTTACACCGATTTAGATTAAGTAAATTTACTGAGGCTACAGAGAAAGATCTGCAGGACTCAGATCTTAGTTGTAGATTAAAATAAGTTAATCACTTATATCTTTAGGTGAATGCACACTTACATGTAGACATATAGCTTAGAAGGTATATAAGGTCTGGAAGACTTTGTAATTTTGAGTTGGTCTGGCAATATTTTCCACGCCTTCTCTCTATGACCAGTTACAGAAATAAAAACTCGGCAGGGTGTGGTGGTTCAAGCCTGTAATCCCAGCATTTTGGGAGGCTGAGGCAGGCAGATCATGAGGTCAGGAGATCAAGACCATCCTGGCTAACATGGTGAAACTCCATCTCTACTAAAAATACAAAAAAATTAGCTGGGTATGGTGGCAGGCACCTGTAGTCCCAGCCACTCAGGAGGCTGAGACAGGAGAATCGCTTGAACCCAAGAGGCAGAGGTTGCTGTGAGCTGAGATCATACCACTACACTCCAGTCTAGGCAACAGAGCAAGACTCTGTCTCAAAAAAAGAAGAAGAAGAAGAAGAAGAAGAAATAAAAACTCTCTCCTTTCCAAGTTCATCTGCATCTTTTTACTGGGCCATGAAAATAAGCACCGGACTCTCAGTCTGGTCCGGGAACACCACCTTTTGCTATTTGAATTGCTAGGGACTTTGGACAATATTTTCTACAACTTTCCTCTCCTGACTTGGTACCATGCTGCTTGAAGTCAGAGTAAAAACAAATTATCTTAATTTGAGACTATATATAACCTGTGGAAAGGCAAATATTTAATTGTGCCTGAATTTAAAGTGGTATTTGACTTCAGAATAAAATTAGGTTCAAGAAATTGTACTGTTTTCTGAAATTATCTTTCTTTTCAAACCATGCTGAGATTTCTGTTTACCCTCTCATCTAACAAGTTTAATTACTACTTTAAAAAGCAAAGCACTTCATGTTTTGCCCTCTACTACCTAAGAGGTGAAAGAAAAAAAGCTTCAGAGATATTATGATCGAATGCAAGTTTGACCTAGAATATAAGAATTCATTTGATTTCTATACCACTTTCCTCAGAAGAAAACTATGCACACAGTTCAGACATGTTTTGGCATGATAATAAACATAACGAGAATTATTTTCGTTTTTATTCACCGTATAGAATAAAAATTCAATGGAGAATAAGAAATGCAAATAGAAGGATGTATGATGAGGTACTCTGAGCTTTGTGGATTAGGAGGAGTAGAATGTTGGGAAGCAGAGGAGACCTTAGGTATTTTGAATACATTGGCAGACATTCAGGTAGAAGCACACAGGTGAGAGAGACTAAGATATTCTTGAGTAGAGTGAGAGGTCAGAGAATTTATTTGCTCCTAGAATTCTTCTAGTACAAAGGAAGTATAATACCAGAGTGGCACTGTAACTCTGCTCTCTTTTGGTAGATTATGAACAGAGATCAAAAGAAATATACATAAATTAGGATCAAAATCAAGAATTTTCTCTATTATAAAACATGCTTCATAAGAACAGAATCTTTGTCTTGTTCACTGTTGTATCTTCAGTTTGTAGATCAGAAAAACATGCTCGATTGATATCTGTCTTAGGAAAGAAGGAAGGAGGGAGGGAGGAAGGGAAGGAAGGAAGGAAGGTGGGCAGGGAAGGATGATGGGAGAAAGGGAGGATGAAAGGGAGGGAAGACCAAGGAAGATGCCACACTAGAGAGTTAAGCTGCTCGGGAGAAAGCATGGAGCCCTGGGGATGAAGTGTAGTTCCTTGTTACTTAGGTATTGGCTGTCAACTGAGTGGAAGATGCTAGGGAAGCAAGAGAACTAGCATCAGTCCTCTGGCCCCAAGAGCTTCCACCATGAAGGAAAAAAAACATACAAAATATAATGTGGTGAGGGCTTTCAAGGATGTGCGCTATGATGGGAACAGAGCAAAAGGAGCTTTCAGAATTAGTACTGAGTAAAACTGGGATTAAGATCCAAGACTTCCTACTTTAAATCCTACAGTTTTTACGTGAAAGCTCTGTATTCATTAGGTCCACCAGGGTAGGAAGGCTCCTGGTGTTATTACTTTTGATTCTCAACTGCTTTAAGTTTTAAATATACACTGCAGGTGATATCTAATATGCCTTTTGGAAAGTTCTTAGGACAGCCTAGTGAGGAAGAATAACCAACTAGTATCCTTTCTTCCTACTTACCAATTACTTCCAGAGACCTGATTGACATTCAAATGTCGAGACAGCCTCATCTGGACCCAGTGTCCAATAGTGTAACAGTTCTCAGCTGAGGCATCACAGAAGATACATGAATGGGTCTATCACATAAAATAACTAGCTGGGGTGGAACATAAATTAGTGCCAAGGAGTTGTATGGAGGCTGTTTTAATCTATGTGGCAGCCAGATCTAAGTGAGTACAGGTGTGTTGCACATGTGCATATACCTCTCCCATGTTTGGAAGTGGGAAGAAGAAGTTGGAGAGCTGCCACATTAGAGAAATGGCTATTAGGATGCAATAAAAGTTAGAGAAAAAATTCTGTAAGTAGGAATTGTTCCTAAGTTTTTGGTAGAAAGGAGGCTAACCAGAAAGACAAACTTGAAAAATATACTGGTAGAAGAGAAGATCTCCCTTTAACTACTTATGTAAGATCCAATACATTTATCTATAGCACTGAGTTATTCATGGGCGGATTCCAATTTGAGAAATGAATATTTAGTTACTTTCATTTAACATTATGATGTGTACTCTCAGACATTTGAAAGATAATAGAGCTTTGTGAAAATACACAAAAATAGTAAACTAAGTGAACTCCTTGGGGGTCTCATAAATAATTTTAGATTTGGATCCCAATGTCAACTTTATCCAGACTAACTTGAAATATGGTTAGAGGCACAAAGTGGCTAAGCAATTTTACTCTGCATGCAGAAAGCTAAAAAATTCTAGTTTTCCTAACTTATAAGGTTTCAATGAAGGAACCAAGGCAATGAAACAAAAAACAGAGAAATAAAGGGAAAGGCAGAGATCATTCGCACATCATTAAATGGTTCAAATATTGGTAGACTCTGGAGATAAATAAACTGCCCTTATCCTTCTCACTTTTACCTAATCGTGAATACAACTGATCCTAGGAAATGGTCTCTTAATAGTTAAATTGACAGTTATTGCAGTAGGGATTTTGGAACTAGGCTATTAAATATCAGACTATTTTGGTTTTGCTTAAATATATCTTTACAAGGTTTCTTCTAGAATCTTCAATCCGATATTTCCAGAATCTTTGTGACATCTGGAATACTGTTTTTCTTTCCCATAGAGTAATTTACTTGGTAAAATTTGCATAAGTCTATTTGATAATAAAAGAAAAATAAGCATGTGACATTCTTCATTTTGTAATCACTATAGTAAATGACACCAATACAAGGAAAAAACAGTATATTCTAAAAACTGCTTCTAAATATTGAATTATTTTAGACATAACTGTCTTTCTGGGATTGTCTTCTAACAATAATGGTTCAACATTAAATAACTAAATTTGCTTATGCATTAATTTAAAATTAATTAAAATCTATTTGTGGAATGCTTTTTAGGAGTAAGATATCATGTTAAACTCTCGGGATATCATTGTAAACAAAACAACTATATTCTTTCAAGGCTTGTATAGTCTCGTGGCCATGGAGATAAACAAAAACTTGCAAAAAGTGTCGTGAATATAATAAGAGGGGATTAGCAAAGGGAGCTCTGGAAATATATTGGGCAGTGGGGGAAAGGAGTTAGTTTGGTACAGGAAGGTGCTGAGGAGAAGACTGTATGAGAGGAGTCCAGGCAGAAGGAAACTTTGAGTTACGAGAGGGCATGGCCTATTTAGGTAAATATGGTAGACTAAAACCTGAGAACTAAAGGGAAAGAGGTAGAGAAAAAGAAGTGACATTACAGAGACAGACATCCAAAGAAACTGTTAAGAACTTCGAACTTCATTCTTAAGGTTAAGGGAACCCTGAAGGATCTTTAAGCAGGGCAATAAAATGATTGGATTAGTACTGAGATCACTTGGGTGATAGCATGGAGAATGAATCAAGCAATCAGTTGGGAGGTGTTGCTATTGATTTGGATCAAGATGCTAATTGCCTATACTAGGTAAGCTATTGGGAGGTGATATTGGAAACTGTGGACAGGTCTAAAGAATAATTTGGTAAGTATAACTGCTAGGATATAGTGTTAGGTTATTTGGAGTAAAGAAGTCAAAGTTAATAAATTTGTTTTAGGCTTGAGAATTAATTAAAGGGAGATAAAAATGCAGAAATATAATTTACATGATGTCCTAGAATGCGACCTTGTATTTGGACACCACTAAAATCTATTAAAGTAAAAATCCATTTTTAGAAATTAAGGAATTATATGGCTTCCACATGATTACACACACACACACACACACGCACACGCACACACAAAATCTGATTTCCTACCTTTTCATTATCCATTTCTATTTTTGTATACTTAAAAGGCACAATTTCACCTTCATTAAAACTATTTCTATACTTGTATTAAAAATTTTGTTAAGAAGGTAGAACTCATGTTAAGCATTCTTACTACAAGTATGACTATTTTTAAAAGCCATTCGTAATTTAGCATGTGACAGGAGCCACATTTACTTTCCAGAGCCTCCCGAATGTGTTGGCGTTATACAAGTTCATCCTTCAGTCTCTATGAGAAATACCCATACCCAGAGTTCCAGAGCTAAGAAAGGCCAGGATGAATAAAATAGACAAGTTCAGATAACAGAAAAAAAATTAAAAGCCAGAAATACTGATTTCTTAAAAAAGTTTCATTGCTTTCAAAACAAGGTATGTCTTTGTACTATACTCTTTCACTAAACAGTAACAATGACCTATAAAGTCAGAAGTAGTCATTTAGAACCTCTGGCTTTGGAAAGAATATTGCAATGTGCCATGTCTGCCTTCAATTATTTCCTACATCTAGATCTCAGGTTTTCCCCTAATTTGGTATCTTGAGTCCTTCCCCATTGAAGTACTGAGGAGGTGCCCAGAATGGCCAGGGTATCTAAGCCTACTGGGAGGATAAGACCTCACTGTTCTGCTTACCCCTCCTATCTGGGGATGTCATAGATCATCTTCTCTCTGAGTTCTGCATTTGCCAGAGAATACCTTTCCTGTGAATGGTACCTCCTCCTGTATCCGCAGAATTGAGGAATGAATCAAACCCTTTAAGCTGAATGCTTACACACCCAAGATTCCATCCTTACTCTTTAATGCCTAGGAGTTGACCTTTTAAAATGTTTGTCCTTGGTTTTTTTTCTTAAAAACCAATAAAACTGGACGTCTTTTTGTGAATATCTTCATAATTTTCAAAACATGTGATTATCTCAATAATCTTTTAAATTTACCTAGATAAATACATAGAGAATTGAACACATTTTTTGTCCCCTCTCCTATATCCAAAGGCATTCTAAAATGATAATGAAGGAATTTTTAAATAATGGAATAAAGAGTCAAAAAGAGGATAGAAGAGAACAGCAAATCAAGAATAACACAATTTTAGAAGAAAGCATATAGATGGAGAGTTAACTAGATTTACCAAAAATAAAAGCTGAAATCTAGAGCCTACATACAGTTAGCGAAAAATGCTTTAAAATATAGATGTTCTTTCATGAAATAAAAATATGATGCCACACAAAAAATGATTAACAGATTGAAGATGGGGAAAAATAACTTATAAATTATCCTACGTGTTTGTGGAGAAAATAGCATTCACTAGCAATTTAAAAATTATCAATGCATTTGGGAAATGCAGCAATACATAATTAGAAAATTAAGCAAATGGAAAAATGAGGCAATTATTAATTCACAGGGGAAAAGAAAATATAAAGCCATAGTACACAGGAGTGATTAATATTTACATAATTATAATTAAAGCATTGGTAAATTTAATAAAAATTGTGATTACACATGAGGGGAGGTGTGTGTGTGGGTGCGTGTGTGGAAAATAGCTAAATATTCATTAGATTAGGAATCACAGTAGGAATCAAAGTGAAATGTCTAAAATTGACAAATCAACAAACAGTAGTACAAAAATACTTTTAATATGTATACACTATATCAGAATAAATTGCTAAGAAAGTTGAAAATGATTGCCTCAAATGAGAATGTGGGTTGGTGACAGGTGTAGTGGGATACTCTTGTTATTAAATATAAACCTTTTTGTGCTACTTGACTTTTGAAAATATGTTCATTATGTTATTTTGTCAAAATAAAAATAAAGTAAAATACATTTGTTTGACAAGATACAGAAAGATGTGAGTTTAAACCTTGGATGTGATTCACCCTTCTCACATTTTTGAGTAAAACAAATGTGTATTTTCAATACACTGAATATTCCTTGCAGTGGTTCCTCAATGCTTGTTGGGTACTTTCTATGTGCCACACACTACTCTAGAACTGGAGAAATGGCAGTGAACAAAATAAACATAAATCCCTTATCAAGTGTACATTTATCATGGAGAAGTTAGAGAATAATGACATAAGTAGGTAGACTATAAGCTGGTTAGATGTTAAGTGCTAAGGAAAGAAATAAAGCAGAAAATGGGGTCCCAAAGATATGAAACAGTGACTTGTTCGGTGATCACTTGAAACATTTTTTTCATCACATGAATGTTCTTAGCATTCTTTCTGAACTTCACATTCTGAGAATCAGTATGTTGTATATTTTATATAAAAAGTCTCAGGTCTTAGAATTCCTGTCTGCCTTACCTCAGGAATTTTTGATTGTATACTTTGAAATACTGCAAAAATCCTATTGTCTTTCAGTACTTAAGGGCATTTTTAAAAGGTATCCAAGTTTTGTACTTCTAATGGAGGATAGAGGAATTTGTGAGCTTTATGAGTAAATCAATGGCTGAATATTTTGGGCAAGGATTAAAAAAAATTGCATTCCACAGCTTTTTTTTTTTTTTTACAGATTTTTAAAGATTTGTAATTTACAAATTTTTTATTTATCCTTTCCAATGTAACTTATGAGACATAGCAACAGACTCTGAAGTATTCGTATTTTAAAGAAATCAAAAATAATATTCATAGAAAATACTAATTTGGATGGTTTGTATATCATTTGGGGGTGGTTTCCATCAGCCCATAGTATAATGAACACATGGTATAAAACTGCCTTTTTCTTTTGATGATGAGGCAGGCAAGCCAGAGACCTACTTAGCTGAGTTTATTAGGTTTGAACATGAGGAATCATCTGTAGAATCATCCTTACAGTTCAAAACTACATAGACAGTCCTACTGCCCAACAGTTTTAAGTATTTCAGAAGTTAAGTCTACAATTTTGGTTTCTCTGGCCCACGCTCTGGAAGAATTTCTCTTCTTTCACTCGCTCTTCTCCATATATTATGATCTCAGGAGATTAAACACATTTTTTTCTTCCTTCACAAGATTTCTTGTGTTGAATACTTTGAAGTCAAGTCCTTGAGAATATTTGATTTAGTCTTCATATCAAAATTGAAGGTGGAATCGGTATGTTATTCTATGTAAGGACATTAAAAAAAAAAAAAGCTTAAAAGCATTTTAACCAGAATAAAACAAAGAAAAGGAAGAGGAAATGCCAGAAAAGTAACATATGTAAGATCGGCCACATTAGCAAAAAACCATGTATGTGATTATGTAAAGTGGGGAAAAATATCTCCCCATAGAAAGCTTTTTATGCTTATTATGATCATTTAAACAGAAGAACCTTTTCCAACAATTTTAAAAAATCTACAAATAGACCTGAAACTATTTTCAAAAGAAAATTATATTATCACATATACTTTGTGTCTAAGATTTTATTCATTCTTTGGTTTCAGCTTTGGGAAAGATGCTACAGTTAACTAACTAAACAAGAATTACAATAATGGGGAAAGTTAATGGTAACTTTAAGAGCAATATGATCAAAGCTTTAGCTCCCTGACTTTAAAAAGCCAGCTACTTAGACAATAAGCAGTTCCAGGCACTTGTTGCTAGGTGTAGGGACTCTTTTTTTTTTTTTTTTTTGTCACCAAATACCTTTTATTTTTTTTTCAATTAAAGTGACAGAAACACTGAGAAGTGCCGAGAGAACTGATAATAGAAAGTATTAAATCTTTCACAAAATTCTCTGCTTCATAAGGAATAGGATCTGGCTCAAAGGCAAAAGAAATATTAATTTTCTTGCACATAATTAGCTTACATGTTTCTCTTAAGGCAGCAAGTAATGAGAAGAGATATCCTAATACAGGTTCCTCTTAACGTCTTTGTTGCCTTCTGGCTCTGTTAGATGACTATCCTGAGGAAATCTTATCCAGGCTGGCAACTCTGATGTCATTTATGATGAGACAGTGAGACCTGTATAAAGGCCACATTGAAAAAGAGTGACCTTGAAATGTATTTAAAAATTCAGAATTTGAAGCTTTCTGGATCTAGGCATATTCTGGCATATAATATTTCTATTTTCTTAAAGGCTACAAAGAAACCTATACAATGAGATCTATTTGATCAAATGGCTAACATTTGTTGAATACCTACTATATGACAGGTACTGTAGTAGGCACCAGAATTACAATAATGGTCAGAATAAGAAGTTGTCTTTCATATTTTAGAGCTGATAGACTGTGATTGGCACTAACAAAATATGACATAAAATCAAATGTAGGATGACAGATTAAGATATGTAGATATTCTGATGAAACAGGATTATGGGATTCCCTGGGAGCAATGAAGACTAAAAGAATCATGAACATTTTATTGATGAAACAGTCACTGAGCTGGTATCTAAAGGATGAGTAGGATTTAAGTAGGCAACGAATGTTGGGTAGAAGGAAGTATGAACAGGAAAGTTCTTTAGACAAAGAGAATTGTAGTTAGGATGGCCCTGAGTTGGCAAGAAGCATGGCGCATTTGAAGAACTGAGAGCAGGTGGCTTAAGTATGTTGATGGGCAAGGAGGGCATTAGAAGAGATGATGTCCAGAAATAGATAAAACTGTAATAGAACCTGGGTGGTTTTGAAACTCCTTTGAAGCAGTTTGTCTCTGCTTTATTGTTGCTTTGTTTGGTTACTTTATTGATTGCCTTTTATCCCCATCCTGAATTATCTCCCCTCACAGACAAGTGTTCTAATGTAATAAATAAAATTCATTCACTAAGCAAATATTGAGCGCCTCCTATGTGCCACACACTACTCTAGGAACTGGAGAAACAGCAGTGAACAGACAGACATAAATCCCTTATGAAGGTCACATTTATAATCAAACTAGAGAATAACGACACAAACAAGTAGAACATAAGTTGATTAGATGTTAAGTGCTAAGGAGAAAAATGAAGCAGAAAATTGGCATCAGGAAGTATAAGAAATGCACTTTTGTGTTTCAATATATTCTTGCTAATAAGAATTGTTGTTTTATATGGAAACATTTAAATTCATGTAAATGACATTGTGCTATCGATCTTAATTTTTTCTACTTAAAGCTATTTTCTTAATATCTATTCATGTAATCAGGAGTATGGATAATCTGTTGATTCCGAATATTGTGTAATACCCCCAGGTGTCCCCCTCATATTTTATGTATCCATACTTCCAGTAATGGAAAGCAAGTTTGCCTTAATTTCTTTGATCTCAGGAGCAAAGCCAAGCCATGGCTCCATGGATTTCGTATGCATGTGAGAGGAGGTGGCAGTGGAAGAGAAATAAGACTGGCTTCCTATTTTCAAAACAGAACTCTGGATGCATTGTGAAAACTGAAGTGGAGAGAATCTGGGTTCTATTTAGAAAAGTGATTGCAGCAGTCTGGGAAGAAATAGTGCATTTTACACTAGGTTGACGGCAATGTTAGAACTGAGGAGAAATGGAAGAATTTAAATGATGTTTAAAAAGTAATGCTGATTGGCTTGGTGATAAAATGGATATGGAGATGAAAGAGAGGGAAGTGTCAAGAGTGACTCAGCATTCTAATTTAGGCAACTGGGTGGAGAAGAAGTTATGCACTAAGATGGTGAACATTGGAACATGACCTCTTAAAGAGAAATATTATATGAATGTAACACTGATTAGCATGTAGAATTAAATAATGAAATTTGCAATCTAACCACTTTAGCCACTCCATGAAGCAAAGACTCACTGAGTACTTATTATATGCTATCAACGGTGCTAGGAATTTAAAAGTCCAATAGAGTGACAAAAAAACTGCCAAATCAAAATATTATAATTTTGTAATTACTACAATGAAGACTATTGGGGACACAGAACAGAGAGTATGCTGAAGTCTATTTGGAGATGAATGGAATTTCACTAAGCAGAATCTGGAAGGAGAGAAGAAGGAAATCTAAGCACAAAGGGATGGAAATGTGAACAAATATAATATTTTAGAAGTTCATGGAATCTGTATTTGCTGGCTTTCAGTGGGGCGTGGAGCCATACAATTCTCTGGCATACAAAGGATTTTTATGGAGACCTGGATGGGAGGTATTTGAGCAGAGAAATAATGATTAGATTAGGACACTAGAGAGATTACACCAGTATCAGTAAAGACACCTAAGGATACTATTGGTGGGTGCTCTCTGAAATAATGACTATATGAACTATGGCAGGGACATAGGGATTGGATAAGAGGGGGCACATGAAGGAGATGTTCGAAGGTAGAACTGAAAGGACCTCATGATTAATTGAATGTTCTGGGGAATCAAGGATGACTACCAGGTTCCTGGCATGGGCAGTTGTAAGATGGCTGTGATAGTTACTGAGATTGGGTACAGGAAGGACAGAAGTTTTCAGAAGATGATGTGCTCAGTTGAATTTTAGTTTATTTAATTTATTTTGAGATGGAGTCTTGCTCTGTTGCCAGGCTGGAGGGCAGTAGTGCAATCTCATTTCACTACAATCTCTGCCTCCCGGGTTCAAGTGATTCTCCTGCCTCTGTCTCACAAGTAGCTGGGACTACAGGCATGCAGCACCATGCCCAGCTAATTTTTGTATTTTTAGTAGAGATGGGGTTTCACCATGTTGGGAGGATGGTCTCGATATCCTGACCTTACGATTTGCCCATTTTGGACTCCCAAAGTGCTGGGATTACAGGTGTGAGCCACTGTGCCAGCCTAGTTTATGTTTTCTTAAAGTCAATCTAGATGGAGGATGTATATGGGTTCAGACCCAAAGACTAAGTCTGAATTAGGGATGTAGATTTTACACTGGGTCAGTTGATTGATATATGTGTAGACTGGGAAGGAAAGGAATTAAGACCCTAACCAATTTTTTGCCTGTCAAACATCTTGATCTTTTCCCTATGTTAGAGAAATCCACCATTATGTGATTATTTTCAGAGGGGGCATCTTCTGCAGAAGTATGAGAGAAAACATTACTCTGATCTTTGGAAGCTAGGGTGCAGTCATGTGACCCAATCTCAGATAATCAGATACACCTGCCAGGGAATTTGAATCTGGGTTGATTGACCTGTAGAAGCAGAAAAGCCTGGGAATATTATCTAGTATCGAGTGGCTATGGTCTAGTTGTAGAGTCCAGTTTCTAGGGCTGGCCGGCTTAGCAGTTGTCAGAAGTCAGAGATACTTAGCAAAGTTCCTTTGTATGGAAATAGAATCATGTTCCATCTCATTAGAAAGAAATCAAACTAAAAAAAAAAAAATGACAGTCTCTTTGTAAAATGTACAGCATTGTATTGAGAGAAATTTGTGTTAAAAAGTAAATAATGGGAAACGATCCACTCTACCTTATGACCTTGGTGGTAGTTTAGCTGCTCGACTTTCCTTGATTAGTCTTTTCAGAGCCTGGTTCTAGTTTTCCTCTGATTCTGTGATGTACAAAATACTGGTCCAATAACTTTCTTTTTCACTTAAATAATGAGAATATAGCAAATGCCTCAGTGCTCTCTGTTATCTGCTCATGGACAATTTCAGTTTTGGATGTGGCATACTGATCCATGAGAGCTCTGAATCCCTATATGCTGGGAAAGCATCCCACCTCCGGTACTCTTTCAGTTGGCCCACTCTTCTGGCTCAGCTTGCCTCTCAGCCTCCCATGACCCAGCCACTTAAAGCTTTTAGACAGGAACTCCTGAAGAAATCCCTGAAGAAGACATAAGACAACTTTATGCTGGTTTCTCTTGAACATGGTTCCAATATAGCTCACGAAACCCACAGCATTATGCCAGCAGGCTGAGAGCAAATTAATTTGCTTTGTTCAGCTGCCATAGGCCACTCAAGCCCAAACATGGCCTTTTGATTTCTTTTTTCTTTTTCTTTTTTTTTTTTTGAGACAGAGTTTCACTCTTGTTACTCAGACTGGAGTGCAATGGTGCAATCTCGGCTCACCGCAACCTCCGCCTCCTGGGTTCAGGCAATTCTCCTGCCTCAGCCTCCCGAGTAGCTAGGATTACAAGCATGCATCACCATGCCCAGCTAATTTTTGTATTTTTAGTAGAGACGGGGTTTCACCATGTTGACCAGGATAGTCTCGGTCCCTTGACCTTGTGATCCACCCGCCTCAGCCTCCCTAAGTGCTGGGATTACAGGCTTGAGCTACCACACCAGTCTATCAGGCCACACACTAGGTGACACACACTAAGTTCTTCTCTTAAGGTAAAGGAGTAATTACCCTTCACATCATTGCTTTGGTGGGGGTGGAATTAAAGTATAACTCTTCAAATCAACCTTCTTCACAAACCCTTTCTCCCCAGTTCACATACTTCTACACTTTCATGCCTTCCCCTGTCCCCAACTGGCTTTGAGATCATTTGCTGTACCTCTCTGGGTCTCAGTGTCCTCGTATGTACAGTAGAGATAATAATGGTTTCTACAAGGGTTTTATGGTGATTAAATGTGTGTGTGTGTATTTATATATAACATAGGTATATACATAATGGGTGTATATGTAGCTTAGAATAGTCTAGCTCATAGTAAACTCTGTCTAAAATTTTCTTATTGCTATTATCATTACTATTCATGCTGTTGTATCCCAGTATTGACTTTGAGTTACAATTTAATCCTTGGTATGCCTATGTTAATTTACATAATAAAATACTGTTTTGGAGGATAGGATTTAAGAGATGTTAGGTACTTAAATTTATGCAAAGAGAAATTTCAGGAAAGTTGTTCTGGAATCACATAGGCATGTGGTACTGAACTTGAGGGCAAAACCACTTTTGTCCTTATTATCACCCTTGTTCTCTCCCAGTTAGCTGACTGGCTGTGTTAGTCAGGGTTCCCTAGAGGGACAGAACTAATAGGACCTTTATATGTATATAAGTTGAAGTTTATTAAATATTAACTTACACTATCAAATATCCCACAAGAGGCTGTCTATAAGCTTGAGGAACAAGGACAGCCAGTCTAAGTCTCAAAACTGAAGAACTTGGAGTCTGCTTAGGGCAGGAAGCATTCAACATGGGAGAAAGATGTAGGCAGGAAGTCTAGGCCAGTCTTGTCTTTTCACATTTTCTCACCATATTTTCTGGCAGTTGATTAGATCATGCCCTCCAGATTAAGAATGGGTTCTGCCTTCCCCAGCCCACTGACTCAAATGTTCATCTCCTTTGGCAACACACTCACAGACACACCCAGGATCAGTACTTTGTATCCTTCAATCCAATCAAGTTGACACTCAGTATTAACCATCACAAGTCCACTCCTTGTCAATGTGAACCCATACACATTTCCTGAGGTCATACATTACCTTCAAATAAAGACAATAATAAAGTCATAATTATGCCTAATATGTATGCTTCATACAACCAGAAACGCACCAGTCCCCAACCCAAATACTATTACATAAAGTTAACAATACTTGAATGCTAATATGAAGTCAATAAATCTTATGTCACATAAAGGAAAAGGAAATAAAATGGAGATATTTTTTTAGTATAAGTGTATACATGTGCAAACATGTTTTTACAAAAAAGGAGGAACTACTCATGACGGTTAAAGACCTTGGTTCAGCAGCTGGTCACCTGGTCATAGCTGGTATTGATGACTACCTTCTTCTACTACCCATCTGTATTACCTCTGCCTTCAGCAAGCACCTCAGCAGGTAATGTTTTTTCTTCCTGGTGGGATAACCCAAACCTTCATTCCTGATTGGTCTGGACCATTTGTAGTCCTACCTGGATTGAGCCGTTGTAGCTTCTCACTGACCTTAATCACAGGGCACGGTAATAGTAAGAGATGCCCTAATGGATCTACTGTATTCCATGCACATTCTTCCTTACCTCCACTATGGAGTAGAAGACTGATTTCATCTTGATAGTCCAGGCCAATTACCCCAGCCAACTCTGTAACTCCCTTCTTAGCCTGTTGACTTAGAGGAAGAAGGAGCCCAAAGATTTTGGGTGGCAACCTTAACTTCCAGTTTAATGGAATCATTGTTGTGTCTCCTGGTGGCAGAATTCCTCCCTATGGAACTAAGACCTCTAGGTCAGCAAAACATAATGTTGCCGGAACTGGAAGCAAAATTTTGCTAGTAGATCACTAGGGCTGATGGTGAGTGGTACCACTTCCACTTCCATCCCTTGATTCCTGGACCCATGAATCCTGGCTACTGGAGAAATGGAACCATATATTGGATGCTGATTCAGAGCATACACGGTCTTCTGGAGAACTCTGCCCCAGCCATGCAAAGTATTGTCACCTAGTTGTCATTGTAATGTGACTTCAAAAGGCCATTCTACTGTTCTATCAATCCAGTTGCTTTAGGATGATGGGGAACACTGGCCGGGGGACAGGCTGATATGGTTTCTAGAGCTGAGTCCTAGTGACTGCTACATGCAGACTTGGCCGCGTGGACAGAAAACCGTCACTACATAGTATAGTGTTGGTAGAACTCTTAAAAGGGCATCCAGCTCAACCACTGGTCTTTACAGGGAGCACAGTACCTCCAAGGCTGAATGATACTGTTGTTTTCCAACATATGCTCCAGAACATGGGTCCTGGGGAGGTGTTAATAGAGCTCCATGGCAATCGGTTCGATGGTCTAAGAAGTTTGAAAAAGGCTGGCAGCTCAAATTTAAACAGGCTTCTTTACTGCAGGACTTCTTAAAACTTTAAGATATAATCTATAATATGAATTTTCCAAAGAGAATATGGTAGGAAGTATGTTATGTTTTCCAAAATTGTTTGACCACAGGTTTCCTCCCTCTTTGGGGGATAGAATTCCATATGTCTTATGTTCTGCCAAGCATACTTTAGGAAACACTGGTTTAGAATGATGGATATCATGGTTGGAAGGAAACTGAAGGTCAAGGAGGCACAAATAGAAGAGCAGAGCCACTTATCCAGTTGTGGAAAGGGAAATAAGGGCAAATCTATGTTTTACACTGACTGAATACCTTCTCAACGGGAAACAGCTCTTCCAAGCCCAGACTATGTGTCAAAATAGGCTAGAAGTAATTTTGACTTTTCCCCTTTTGACCTGAGAGACTTCCTGCAAGCTACTAAACATCTTTAAGCTTCAGATTTCTCCTCTGTAAAAATGGTTAATATCATGCTTTCATTGAAGAAACACTGTGAAAACTGGAGACTGTATATGCAAAGCATCAAGTCTGGTGTTATTTTGGATGTTTTAATTATTATCAGCCTAAAGGTTTATCAGGTGTGTATCCCTTTAGAACAACTCTGCCCAGAGAGCTCTTAGTCCGTGTTTGGCGCTAATTTCAGTTTATTATTTCATCGGCCCTGGCTATAATAAAGTACGTCTTTATAACAGGCCATAATCGTTCTCTCTTTATACTTTTTCCTTGTTTTACCCCTTAAGAACATTCAGAAGAAAACCCATATCCTGCGCAACTTATCAGTTTTTAAATACAGTGTGTATAGAGCCATTTAATAAATGTCCAGCACTAAGTTATGGCAAATCCAAGACTGGCATTTAAATTTATGACTTCTAGGCTTCTATTACATCCTCGGACAAATAGTGCTGATATTCCCGACCGAAGTTTTGGGTAACTGGAGCACTGCAACTTTTTACTGTCTATCTTCTGCATTTTAATACAGCTGGAGAAATTGTTTTGCTGAAAATGAGGACAGATTCTGTTCCAATGCTCTTTGTCGGAAAAGGTGATGTACACAGTGCTATGGCTTAGTTGACACCAAAGAGAAAATTTCCTATAACACACAGGTACAGCCTGGGATGCAAACAATCCCATTAGACAATCACTCACCTCTGAACAGTGCAGTAGAATAATTTTGGTGAGTTTCTTCAAGTGTACTGCCAACAATTCTTATGCTTGAAAGTGGACATTCAGCACAAAAGGTTGTAAATGAGTATCCTACAACTGACATGAATCCACTCTGTTCTAGCAAGGCTGTCAAGGTCGACTCTCCCTCCAATAACTTGACCACCCCAACTACACTCAAAAGCTTCTGTGTATAATCCAAACTCCAGCTTCTGATCTTCTGTCTTGATGTTTTTATGTTCAAATTTAATAGACACCATTGTTATTTTGAGGCAACCACAATCCACCTTCATTTACTGTTAGATACACATCTCTACTCTCCTATACAATTTGTACCTCTACTATTGTTTCTAAAAATCAGGCACCATTAGGACACTTTTTTTTTCAGTAAGAGTAGAGTTATAAAAATTTACATAAAATATGAAAATCAAAAACATGTTTTAAGTAACTGGGTACCTGTATTAATGAAATATAAGCAACTCTATAGTCAAGTGTTATAGGAGTTTACCAAGAAGCAAGCGTGGTCTCAAATTATATGTAATAGAATTAAGCAAATAATAATTGTAAGGGTATCCAAGAAGTAAAACACAAGAAAAAAACCACGAATAAAGGGAATGTAACCAGCTAACATGAGAATGAGTATTAGCAGGGGATGCTTTAAAAATGTAGAAAAACTTTAAATTAAAAAATAACGTAAGAAAACAAGGAAAAATGAAAGCAAATAAAGCACACTGTTTTTCCTGTTAGTGGAATACTCTTATATACTTAGAGACAAACATTTGCCTTCCCCTTACCAACCTCCTAATGACTAGAGAGGCCTGTCTCAGTAACAGGATAAGGATCTGAAGATTAAAGAAGAATAAAAGAGGAAAATGACATATTTTCTAAACTGTAAGGGATATAGTTTATTAAATGATGAGAAATGGAATAAAATGTCATTTAAATGATTAGTTTTATTCACACGAACTTCAGGCAAATGAAGTATTAGTAAGAACCATTTACTAAGAGAAGATACCACACCACTGAATTTACTGAATAACATGTAAAATGTGAAGAATCAGGGCACATCATATCAATTTCTGAACATATAATATGCCAAACTATACAATCTTTATTTGAACAAAATACCCATGAGCATGCCCATTTCTAAGAGAATGTTGCTTCTTATATAGGACAGATAAATCATTTTAGTTAAATTTCCTCTGTAGTTGACATTGAGCCATTGTCTTGTGGGTACATTAGTAAATGTCATTTCTGTTATTCTGTTTTCCCCCATAGCTCTACAGGAAAAAAAAGTATTAATTTGTAGGAGCCAGAACCATGAAATAAGATCAAGTGAAGTATAAAATGAAACATTTCCCACTAGAGGAAGCTTTCTAGGATATGAAGTTGAACTATAGTAGAAAATTCACAGAGGACTCTCAATTCCCAGAAGAAAGCAAAGGATAAACAAAGGAAAAATACATAAAGCAACTCATGCCAGTGAGCTTTTGGTTGAAAACAAACACGTGAAAGGCTAGTAAAAAGATAATCTGTTAAATCTTCAGAGAATGGAAACATAACAGGAGGTAAATACTAAAAGAAAACTAAGGCGTGCACTAAAATGAAGGTTATTGCAAAAACAGAACCATGAACATGAATTAAAAATGTGACAGTCTAATAGGCCAAATATCTTTCACTTTTGATTATGTTTTGCCTCTAAGATGAGTATATACAGAGGCCCAGCACAGTGGCTCACGCCTGTAATCCCAGCACTTTGGGAGGCTGAGTTGGTTGGATCACTTGAGGTAAGGAGTTCAAAACCAGCATGGCCAACATGGTGAAACCCCATCTCTACCAAAAATACAAAAAGTCAGCTGGGTGTGGTGGCTCGTGCCTGTAATCCCAGCTACTTGGGAGGCTGAACTAGGAGAACTGCTTGAACCTGGGAGGCGGAGGTTGAGGTGAGGCAAGATCGCACCACTGCACTCCAGCCTGGGTGATAGAGTGAGACTCCATCTCAAAAAAAGATGAGTATATACAACAAACTGTGAATGTGGGCTTCTCAGGAAAATAAACCAAGATGGTGATGTATTATTTTCTCTCCGAGTATAAAAATGGGCTTTGAAGCAAGTGTCCTGCAGCTTTCACTCCTTAGAACCCTGAGGTAAAGGTTAAGTGCCCCAAAAGTGAAAAAAGAAAAGAAAACATTTCACATAATATTACGCTGAGATTAAAAAAAAATAAACTTGTAAATTTGCATTTTGTTAATACATCAATTTTAAGTAACATACCATAGTTTTACACATCTATTTTAAATCCAGCACATTCATTAGTTGCTTTACAAATATGCCACATGCAAAATTTCTGACTTCAAAAAAAATTGTTGGGGCAAAAGAATATGCAGTTTCTAACTTTATTATAATTGTAAAATACCTAGTCACTTTTTAGAAGTATATTTACATATACTTAGAATGTTTTACGCATGTAAGAATATGTTCAGGTTTGTTTGCATTTATGTAATACACCTCTAAGATAATTTTTAAGACAATTTAGTTAAATCTTAATTTAAGTATAAATTTGTATATAATAAACTGTTCCCAAATAGAAGATAGTTAAAATATTTTATACTAAGAGTTGCATTACATTTGTCTGGCATTTTCAAGGAATGTAATATTCTATTTAGGTGAATATTCTAGCCTTTCCCTTTCAGAAGTCCAAACTTTGGAATCTTAATTACCTTTGAAGAAAATATTTCTTAAATGTTACCTTTATACATACAATTTAACCTTTTTCTGGATAACAGGGTCATTATTAGGAGAATCAATAGCTATGCTGGATTGCAATATTTTGATTTTCATCTGCCAGACTGATAAGCACTCTCACTGTGCTTATCAATCTCATCTCTCAATGATGATTCCTGGATGGCTCAGTTTTTGTATTCCTCTGCCAACTTTCTGTACTTTCACTCTGTCCTTCACTGTCAGGCTGTCAACATGCCTGTCTCTAGGAGTCTCCATCCCCACATCTTTCTAACCTGTGTATACCTTTAAACACATTTTCTTTTAATTATTTACTGCTCCATTTGATCATAAACGAGACCCCTATTAAATTAAAGGGGAATGGGGAGAAGGGAGGATAGTAGTTAAAATTATCTAACCTGTATACACTCTTTGAAAATTAGCATTCCTAGATATCCCTGAAGGTAGACATGCTAGCAACTGTCCTTGTTGCAACGTTACATTTCATCCCAGGTATAATAATAGTTGTTTCATCTTCAGGGAAACCTGATAGCTGCATAAAAACGTTTTTCTCTGGAAATTCCATGGAGACCATTTACTCTCATCCTTAAAGAGCAGGGGCAGAAACAGAAGTATTTAATTCTCCTAGAAATGATCCTGAGGGACCTGGAATGGAGCAACCTTTCTGTTCCTATGGAACAGCCAAAAGGGAACAGATCACCCTCCAATGCCTGATCCCAGTGCCAACGGGCAGGTTTCTCTTGTCAAATGCATGCCTCTGGCTGTAGTATGTTTACATATGGCATGGAGGTAGGAGATAATAAGAAAGAAAACTCATTGAAAAATTTTAACTCAAATCTGTTCCTTTTATTTACCATCATTGTCAGGGTTATGTCATTTTGGACCTATTGTATATTGTTTAAAAGTTTTTGTTTATTGACTGCACATGTTGTATGAATTTGTGTTACTCTTAGCATTCATATTTAAAATATGCATTTTCAGGTTTGTAATTTTACCTATTAATCAATGAAAGGAAGCAAACTTTAACATCTTATAAAATAATTTAAAATCACTCTAATGTAAAAGGAAAGCAGAGAAGGGTAAGGTGAGGGTAGAAATCTTAGTAGGGAACAATTACTAACTGATACAATTTTATTGTCAGTTTTCCCACTATTTCTCCTAAGAATAAAGGAATAGTAAACCTATCCTCCCTTATAGTTTATCAAAAAGCAGCCAGAAAATGTTAGTGATTATCTAATATATCCCAAGATTCACATGTCCACATATATACAAAGACTTTACATTTTTTTAATGAGAAAACATACATTGTAGTTCCTTTGTTTAAAATAAGTCTTGGAATTTGTATATTTTCCAATATATCCCAGGACCTTTCTACTTCTTTCATAGATTTAACCTTATTACTTTTTTTCTCTAACTTTCCACTGACATTCTATAATGAAGGCAGGGAAATCAAGGAAGTCTTTGTAATATTTGGGGGAAACAATAAAGAGAGCATGAACAAAGACAGAAATTTTAAGGTAGGATAATTATCATTAATTCATAGGTAGTAAAATCCATAGAACTCTGGTGTGTGTGTGTGTGTGCGTGCACGCGTGTGCACGTGTGTATAAGAAGTGACTGAGAGTATAGTTTTGTTGACCAAACGTACTGTTTTGAGTGATTTGATACACTGTGAATTAGTACAGGGAAAACAAGACTATGGGAATGGCCATAGCAAGATAAGAACGACATCCCAGATAAAGTGAGAGGGAAGAGAGGGAAATAGGTATGAGAGAAACAGAGACTCACAATATTAATCATGAGAATTAAGATAACAAAATTATCACAGTTATGATACAAGGTTAACTCAGGACAAGATTCTAGGGCCAAAAGGATAATGTAGCTTCAAACTATTGGCCTAGAGCATTTTGAACTAGGAGGTAGATATGTCCCAGAGTCTTGGGTCAGGCTGAGTCTCTATATAGGGGTAAAGTGTTCCCATTGTTGGGTTCGAGAAAGAAACTCAGTTATTCATCAATTCATTCTGCTCGCCTTTACTGAGCACTACTTAGGTGCCAGAGATCATTCTAAGCTTGAAAATGAGCAATGATTCAAAAAATTTTCTGACCTTCTGAGTTTACTTTCTAGTGAGGTATACTGACAATCAATAAATACATGGATATAGAATAAATGGTCAGTTATGCATGAAATAAAAAAGAACAAGAAGAGAACAGAAAATAAGAACAAGTCCAATTTTGGATAAAGTGGTCAGGTAGAAGCTCCCTGAAGACCTGATTCTTCAAAGAATATCATACAATGACAAAAAGGAACAGGTGGATATTAGAAAGAAAAGTAGTCCAGGAAAATGAAAAGACAAATTCAAGATCCTGTGTGGGTAGGAATGTGCTGGTTGTTTGAGAAACATAAAGGAGGCCAGTACGGATAAAACAACTAGGTTGAAGACAGTATAAATCCAAGTTTCCATTTTGTTGTAACTTATAACTAATATAAATTTGTGCTTTCTATTAGTCCCTAAACATTTAAAACCAGCCTCGCCAACATGGTGAAACCCCGTCTCTACTAAAAATACAAAACATCAGCTGGGTGTGGTGGCATGTGCCTGTAAATATTTGTAGAGTGTTGAAGAATTCCCTTTCATGGAAACAGTTCCTTACAGCCATGATACATGGACAATTGATCCTGATTTCATCTGGTTGCTACATGTAGATACAACCAGCAATGGATCTAAGAGAACTAATTATTAGTCAAGGAGGAATTGATACTAAGTTTTAATCTAGTGTTATGAATGATTTGCCATAATAACGAGGGTTTCCAAGCCTTCAATAAGGAGGAGCTTTCATAGAGGGTAAACATTCTATAACATTATTGGTTTTAAACATAGGTGGCTGAGTATTCCGACAAATATTAGTTTATAAATTTTAATCAAGACACTCGGTATTTCTGTTTAGAGCATGTTCAATAGAGTCCTCAACATTTTAGATATTTTTTTGTGCACAGTCTGAATAAAGTTGCAGTTTATAAAATAATTCATAAAACCATCTACAGCTATTGTAACTTGGTTGGAGATCAATGATTTCTTCAAATAAACTTAGCAATAAAAATTAGGGCATTGATTTTTCCAATTTGGATGATTTCTATTTCCCCTGAGAGAAATAACAGACCTGAGGTCAACTAGATTTTATTCTCCGTTGTCCCCCAGATTAGGAATACAGAAGATAAAAGGAAAGAATGTCTGAGGTTTTCTTTTTCAGATTTTAAATTCAGATACAAAAATGACTTTAATACAGTAGGACATCAGGTTATAGCTTTCAAATCGCTGATGCATAGAACAAGTCTCTGAGAAACCTCTGTCACCACATTAGGACACCATTGAGAAAGACTAGGGTAAATAAAATATTTGCTTTATTAAGGTCTATGTGTTAGATCCAAGACTTAACATGCAAGAGCCACTGCTCATCACTGTGGGGATATTATTTCAGAGAAACGTGGACTTTTAGGTTAAAAATGGTTGTAATCAATTTCATTAAGACTCTTGTGTGTGCCTCTTATGGAATGAGTAAATTTACTGTCTTTGAAAGTCATGGAGTTGTCAGATCTAGTGAATATATTACAACATATATTCACAGCTGCAGCAATACACACATTAAATTATAAAACATTTATTATCAGTTTTGTTATCCAATTTTTGTCCCCTCAGAAAAACATCTGAGGGTTTGAAAATATGCACCTAATTAGTCAGGGTAAACAGGTTCTGTTTGTTAAAGCAGTAGGGAGAAATATAAGTAGAATTTTTGAAGTCATGATTTTTCTTCTTCCCACTCAAAGAATGTGATTTTTTTTCTGGGTGAATTTTCAATGTGTTTCAGATTAAAATGTAGACAACTGGAGTGTCAATCATTAGATAACAGATTTTTAAATTGTGGTGTATATACACAGTCGAAGATTATTCAGCCTTTAAAAAGCAGAAAATTCTGTCATTTGCAACAACATGGATGGACCTAGAAGACATTATATTGAGTGATTTAAGCCAGGCACAGAGAGACAAATACTATATAATCTCACTTATATCTGGAATCATAAAAAGTTAAACTTGTAAAAGTAGAGAGTAAGAGGTGATTACCAGAAGTTATGAAGGAGAAAGAATGGATAGACAAAGGGGAAATGTTGGTCAAAGGGTACAAAATTTCAGTCAGAAGGAGGAATTGGTTCTGGTGATCTACTAAACAGCATGGTGACTATAGTCAGTCATCATGTATATTCCAAAATAGCTAAAAAATGAATTTCAGAATCAACGCTATCCCCATCAAGCTACCATTGACTTTCTTCACAGAACTGGAAAAAACCACCATGAACTTCATATGGAACCAAAAGAGAGCCCGCATAGCCAAGTCAATTCTAAGCAAAAAGAACACAGAAGGGGGCATCACACTACCGGATTTCAAACTATACTACAAGGCTACAGTAATGGTACTGGTACCAAAACAGAGATATAGACCAATGGAACAAAACAGAGGCACCGGAGGCAACACAACATATCTACAACTATACAATCTTTGATAAACCTGACAAAAACAAGCAATGGGGAAAGGATTCCCTGTTTAACAAATGGTGTTGGGAAAACTGGCTAGCCAGGTGCAGAAAGCAGAAACTGGACCCCTTCCTGACACCTTACACTAAAATTAACTCCAGATGGATTAAAGACTTAAACACAAGACCTGGCACCATAAAAACCCTAGAAGGAAATCTAGGCAAAACTATCCAGGACATAGGAGTAGGCAAGGACTTCATGACCAAAACACCAAAAGCATTGGCAACAAAAGCCAAAATAGACACATGGGACCTAATGAAACTCCACAGCTTCTGCACGGCAAAAGAAACAGTCACTAGAGTGAATCGGCAACCAACAGAATGGGAAAAAATTTTAGCAGTTTACCCATCTGACAAAGGGCCGATATCCAGAATTTACAAAGAACTCAAACAGATTTACAGGAAAAAAACAAACAAGCCCATTCAAAAGTGGGCAAAGGATATGAACAGACACTTTACGAAAGAAGACATATATGAGGCCAACAATCATATGAAAAAATGCTCATCGTCACTGGTCATCAGAGAGATGCAAATCAAAACCACATTGAGATACCATCTCACGCCAGTTAGAATGGCGATCATTAAAAAATCTGGAGACAACAGATGCTGGAGAGGATGTGGAGAAAAAGTAACACTTTTACACTGTTGGTGGGAGTGTAAATTAGTTCAACCATTGTGGAAGACAGTGTGGCGATTCCTCAAGGCCTTAGAAATAGAAATTCCATTTGACCCAGCAATCCCATTACTGGGTATATATCCAAAGGACTATAAGTCGTTCTACTATAAGGACACATGTACACGAATGTTCATTGCAGCACTGTTTACAATAGCAAAGACCTGGAATCAAACAAAATGCCCATTGATAATAGACTGGATTGGAAAAATGTGGCACATATACACCATGGAATATTATGCAGCAATCAGAAATGATGAGTTTGTGTCGTTTGTAGGGACATGGATGAATCTGGAGAACATCATCCTCAGCAAACTGACACAAGAACAGAAAATGAAACACCGCATATTCTCACTCATAGGCGGGTGATGAAAAATGAGAACACATGGACACAGGGAGGGGAGTACTAAACACTGGGGTCTATTGGGGGGAAAATGGGAGGGCCAGTGGGAGGGGGAGGTGGGGAGGGATAACCTGGGGAGAAATGCCAAATGTGGGTGAAGGGGAGAAAGGAAGCAAAACACACTGCCATGTGTGTACCTACGCAACTGTCTTGCATGCTCTGCTCATGTACCCCAAAACCTAAAATGCAATAAAAAATTAAAAAAAAATGAATTTCAAATGTTCTCATCATGAGGAAACAATAAATACAGAAGTACTAGATATGTTAATTAGCCTGACTTGATCATTCCATATGGCACATTTTGAAACATCATATTGTATCCCATAAAGACACACAATTATTATTGGTCCATTAAAAGTAAAACAAAACACACACACACAGAAATCACTAGGAGTTGTGTACAAGAGTTAGAAAATCATTGTAATTCAAGATAAGAGTGTGAGAAAAATGAATTAAACTCTGAACACCACAGTTTCTGAGCCTTAGGCTTTACCTAATAATATTATGAATTGTGAGAGAGTCAAAGAAGTGAGTCCTATGCCCATGAATATTGACATTAATTATATTTCCTTTAGCTACAATGAAACAAAACACTTATAGAATAAACAGTAAACAGGTTAATACTGTAGTTAAGGTGTCAGAGTGAGTCCCTTCATTTTCTCTGATATTAGTCCTTAGGTTAATAATTTTATGTAATTTATATAATATTAAATTCATTAATTGCTTATGTCAGTCCTTATAGTCTCTCTGAGGAGAAAAAAGTGCTTAGAAATAAGTCTTTGCATTGCATATTTCAAAAAAGCTGGGCTCAAAAAATTCCTAAACTAAAAAAAAATTATATTTCATTGTAGAAGACAATCCATTCTTAGGGCCTTACATTGGACAAACATAGCATACAAAAATAATACACTATCTGTCAATAACTCTGAACACAAATTGAATCACTTACCAGAAAAAAATCTGGCATTATAAGACCTTAAAGTGTTGTAAAACTTCACCGACTGTATTTTCCTTTACTGGTCAAATAAGCATTTAGTGAGGTTTATGTGTAAATGGTCAGTGTTCCTAAAAAGTACACCCAAATGCATGGCCTAGAATCTTCCACAATAGAAATATTGCCAGAAGCAGGAATCAAAAGAAAAAAAATGCTATAACCTGGATATGTAAAAAACAGCTGGACCCTTTTAACTGTACGTGCCAAGAATCTACTGCTGTTATGAAGGTTATTACTTACACAGCAAAAGTTTCCTCTTGGAATAGTGTGTAAAGGGAAAAAATAAATCTTCCTTCATTTCGGTTTTCTAAAATGACTAAGTTGTTTGCATCAATTTAAGCATTGATATGTTTTTCAAGAAATACTGTTTATATTTCAGTGGATAGAAACGAACTGGTAGAAGGATAGTTTTGCTTGGGATGACCTGTGGTGCCAATAGCCATCTCTTTTATGAGTATCTCTTTATCACCCAGTGCTATTTTGATTCAAAGTTTAGATTAAAAATTTCAACAATAAATATATCAAGCCGTGATAAAACTAAAAGCTAATTTTAGTTAGTAAAATGAAATAGATTTGTGGAGAATTCATTATACATCTTCTCTCACCATAGGAATGGTTAGCTTAATTGCCTTGAAAATTGTTTTTACTTAATACTTAAATTTCTATAGCATTTTATGTGCTACATCATGAAGTACAGCACTCCTTTATGTATAGTTATGAGAAAACTTGAAATTCACTGTCCTCTTAATAAAATTGCTCAAGAAACTGTTGTGATGTGTGTAGTAGGCTCACGTCTATGTGTATACTAGGGTCCACGATGGTAAGAAAACTACATCATTAAGAGGAGGGAAATATCATATTTGTACTGTATTCTGTCAGAGGCCCACAAAACTTGCTGGTCCTAATTTGATCCTTTTAAAAATTGAGACAATATTACAATTAAACTTATTTTAAAGAAAACACTTAACGCTAGGATCGATGACCTTTTCAATAGATAGAAAAGTAGCTTTGTTTTATTTTAAAAACAAAACAGCCTAATATGGTAGCAGATGTTACAACAGAAGTGCTGTTCTGGAACAGCAGAGGACAGTAGGAGAATGAAATCAGTCCAGGAACAGATCAGAGGACACAGGTTTGGTTAACGATGACATTCAGAACACCGGTTGAGGCAGACAACTGCTGTAAGTGGCCAGTGAAAACACGAACGTAAAATCACAGACACGTGGAAGAAGCAGGTCAGGCAGGATTCGCTGATTGAGTCCTGGTTAATTCAGCACTTTGGACAATTCCCAAAGAACTGCCTTCCTTCTAGGTACTTGGAGTACTTACCTTATAGAGTGTCATACTTACTATTCATTCCACTTCTTGGCACCTCACTTTTACCTGTAGGTGACCTAACTCCAAGGGAATTATGTGCATTCATCTAAAAAGTTCTGTGGTCTGCGTTTCATAGGAAGCCAGCACCTTCAGTACTAACATGAAGATTCATGGTTTTTATGTTACTTGAGATTTTGTCAGACTCATCAGTAGGGCTTATTAATCAATAATCGATTATTAATAATTTATTAACAATAAAATTCATCAAATAAATATTAATCCTGATTCAATACAAAAATGGTGAGGATGAAATAATCCAAGTCATAGAAAATAGTCCCTTTATGAACACCAGTGGTTACTATCACTGCCAAGTCCCCTGGGCATGTCACATACAAGGCCATTCCTCAAGTGTTCTATATCAAATTCAGATGAGGCATTAGGAATGGGGATGGAAGCAGAAGAAAAACTGTAAGAATCAACTAAAACCCTGCCTACAGCCATGTGGCAAAATTATAGATGGTAACTAAAGCACATTAAGCCCTTCCCTTCAGGCTCCAGGAAGTAACAGAATTGCTTCTTTGGAGCAAGGACTTTAAGTCAATTTCTTAAAAGGCTTAAAAGGCAGGACTACAAATCAGGACAATCTATCTGATTTCTAACCAAAGGACAAACTAGGCTTTAGTCACATCTATCCACCAGGATTAAAAGGAGGATAATTAGCAATGAAAAAAAATGCACACATATAAAAATACTTTAAAATATACTTTTTCTTCCTAACTACTTTTTAGGTGACTGTTTCCTGTTCTAAAACCCAGTGGTCAGGAGGAAGCATAGAAACACCAAAAAATTGGCTTTCTCTATGATGAGTAGCTTAAACTAGATGTTTTAGAAAGGACCCTCTTGATTTTTGTGAATTGAAAAAAAAGAAGTAGTTCCTAATATCCCTGATAATAAATGCACCAATTTTGGAAGCATTTCAGATGAGCAAGAAGAAACAGGGGTTATGCCCTATCTCCAGTTACAGCAGCAGTCTTGCTGCTCTGGTTTGTGGGTGAGATTCTGGGAGCCCTTTTTAGTCTTATGGACCCCATATAGTTAACAGAAGGTCTGTAACCTTAAGGCTGAGAGTAACTTATTTCCTTATTACCTTCTTTGGTGTATGCACAGAATATCAGAGATGAATTTTCTGTTCAGACCAAGAGCTCTAAACAATACTTTGAAGGCATGAGACTGTGAAGGAGGAAACACAGCAATGACCTAAACACTGAAGAAGGGAGAATGTGTAATTTAAACAAATGAGGCTTTTTATTAAAGAAACTATTAATTGCTAGGTTTTTCAACATAAAAATTCTCAAGTCTTTGTCTAGTTGAGTAGCACATAATTCAGTATATTCTGAAAGCACCAACAGTGCAAAAGACATTCCTTAGCTTTCCCTGACAAAACAAAAACAAAACCCCCCAAAACCACATGAAGTGGTAGCCCTAGGTCTAAGCTTATGGCCAATACTTAGGAAATGCAACAATTTGTATTAGAAGGTGAATTTTATTGGTTCTTCATCCATAGTTACAGGAAAATCTGAAGCTCCTGAGGTTTGAGTTGTTCCCTAGGTGTTTATTCAGGTCATGTGACCTGAGAAAAGAAATTCTTATTTATCCATGTAAACAATGTGTATTTGTAAGCAACGATATGGATATAATTGGCAATGTATTACATGAGAGTCAGCCTTACTCTCCAATAATCAGTTCTATGTACACAGGCCAATTAAGTTGGCACAAAATCCAGCAAATGAAACTATCATTACTGAAAAGGTGTCTGAAGAAGATTCAAAGGTAACTCATTCTGGCCCACAAAACTTAGTTATGTTCATACAGTTTCAGGATGTTACTTTCAAAAGTGAATTGGAACCTCAAGTTTAAGCTATATTTTAAAATATTGATATTAGACATGACATCCAGTGGAATGGAAATTTACCATTAACATATGACTTAATTTTTCAGCTTATATAAAATCAGTTTACACAGTCTTTATTTTTATAAACAAAAAGTCATATTGTTAATCATGCTACTCTTTTAATGATCCTATCCATTAAAGCATTGGTTCATTCTTACATAAATGATATTTAAATAAGGTTATAAAGTAATATATCAGGGGGAAAAAGAAGATGGCATGGTAGGAGCAACTCAGAATTGTAGCTCTCAGTGAAGGTGCAAAGGGTGAGTCCAAGCCGCATTTCCAGACAGATCTTTGTTGCTCACAGAATGGGGAAATTCCCAGGTGTAGGAGAGACACAAAACGCCAGTGCAGCCCTTTTGGCTGGTGCAGCCATTTTGGCTGGCGCCGCAACGCAGCGGCACTCCGCACAAAATGCACTGGTCTGGGTGCCCTGTTAAACCAGAAATCTGAGATTTGGGAGGGCAGATTAGCATATCCATCTGATGAAACAGGACTTGGACAGTGAGCCAGACCAGGAGATTCCTGGGAAGTGACATATGAGCCGGCGCAGTGGGTTGCTGCACGGGAAATCACACAGATCCCAGTGCCCTATCAGCAGACAACAGAAACACCTGGGAGAGAGTCAACCGTTCAACTTAAAAAAAAAAAAAAAGGGCTCTGAGGCAGGGAGCCAGGTGATCAGGCTTGGCTGGTCCCATCCCCACAGGGACAAACAAAACAGCGATTCAAAATGCTCGGGGTTGAGAGTTTCACTGCGGGCACAGCTGAATCCAGGATGGTGCAGCATGGTGGGGGAGGGGTGTCCACGATTACCGAGGCGTTCCGCCCCTACTGAGATACACTCCCATTGCTGATGCAGCCTGCCATTGCCGAGGCAACCTGCCATAAAAGAGAGACTCTGCTAACAGGGTGGAGCACATGGCAACAGGGCGGAGCCCACGGCAACAGGGCCAACCCCGCAGTAGCAGGGCGGAGCCTCGCAGGCAAATAGTGACTAGACTGCCTCCTAGCTGGGCAGGACAGTGCAACGGATACTCATAAAGAAAGCCCTAACTCCCGAAAACAGAGCATCTGAGGAAAAGAAAGGGGTTTTATAAGTTCTGCTGAAGCAGACTTAAATGCACCTGCCTAACAGCCCTGAATGAACAATGGAGCTCACAGCTCAGTACTTGAGCTCCTATAAAGTACAGACCATCTCCTCAAGCAGCTCCCTGACCCCTGTATATCCAAAGAGTCACCTCAAAAAGGACTGATCAGACTGACATTTGGCAGGCATCATTCTGGGACAAAGATAGCAGAAAAAGAAACTGGTAGCAACCCTTACTGTTCTGCAGCTGCTACAGGTGTACCCCAGACAAGTAGGGCCTGGAGTGGACCTCAGCAGCCGTACAGCAGAGGGGCTAGACTGTTAGAAGGAAAACTAAGTAACAGAAATACTTCATCATCAACAATCTGGGCGTCCACTCAGAGACCCAATCGAAAAGTCAGCAACTACTCAGACAACAGGTGGATAAATCCACAAAGATGGGAAGAAACCAGCGCAAAAAGGAGAAAAACACCTGAAACCAAAACTCCTCACCAGCAAGAGAACAAAGCTGGATGGATAATGAGTGTGACGAAATGACAGAATCAGACTTCAAAAAAGGTGAATAATGAGAAACTTCCATGAACTAAAAGAATATGTTCTAAATGAATCCAAAGAAACTAAGAACCTTGAAAAAAGATTCGAGGCAATGATAACAAGAATGGACAACTTAGAGAGGGATATGAATGGATTGAAGGAGCTGAAAAACACAACATGAGAACTTCGCGAAGCATGCACAAGTTTCAACAGCCAAATTGACCAAGCAGAAGAAAGAATATCAGAAGTTGAATATTAACTCAATGAAATAAAATGAGAAACCAAGATTAGAGAAAAAAGCACAAAAAGGAATGAACAAAGCCTCCAAGAAATGTGGGACTATGTGAAGAGACCTAACCTACGTTTGATAGGTGTACCAGAATGTGACAAAGAGAATGAATCCAAGCTGGAAAATACTCTTCAGGATATTATCCAGGAAAATTTCCCCAACCTAGCAAGGCAGGCCAATATTCAAGTCCAGGAAATACAGAGAACACCACAAAGATATTCTGAAAAAAGAGCAACCCCAAGGCACATAATCATCAGATTCACCAGGGTTGAAATGAAGGAGAAAATACGAAGGGCAGCCAGAGAGAAAGGCCAGGTCACCCACAAAGGGAAGCCCATCAGACTCACAGCAGATCTCTTGGCAGAAACCCAACAAGCCAGAAGAGAGTGGGGGCCAATATTCAACATCCTTAAAGAAAAGAACTTTCAACCCAGAATTTCATATCCAGCCAAACTGAGCTTCATAAGTGAAGGGAAAATAAAATCCTTTGCCAACAAGCAAGTACTCAAATATTTTGTCACCACCAGGCCTGCTTTACAAGAGCTCCTGAAAAAGGCACTACACATAGAAAGGAACAACCAATACCAGGCATTCCAAAAACATACCAAATGCTAAAGAGCATCAACACAATGAAGAATGTTCATCAACTAATGGGCAAAACAGCCAGCTAGCATCAAAATGGCAGTATCAAATTCACACATAACTATATTAACCCTAAATGTAAATGGGCTAAATGCACCAATCAAAAGACCAGACGGGCAAATTGGATAAAAAACCAAAACCCATTGGCGTGCTGCATCCAGGAAACACATCTCACATGCAAGGATACTCAAAGGCTCAAAATAAAGGGATGGAGGAAGATTTACCAAGCAAATGGAGAGCAAAAAAAAGCTGGAGTTGCAATTCTCATCTCTGATAAAATAGACTTTAAAGCAACAAAGATCAAAAGAGACAAAGAAGGTCATTACATAATGGTAAAAGGATCGATACAACAAGAAGAGCTAATGATCCTAAATATATACAGACCCAATACAGGAGCACCCAGATATATAAGGCAAGTACTTAACGACTTATAAAGAGACTTAGATTCCCACACAATAATAGTGGGAGACTTTAACACTCCACTGTCAATATTAGACAGATCAACCAGACAGAAAATTAACAAGGATATCCAGGGCTTGAACTCAGACCTGGAACAAGCAAACCTGATAGACATTTACAGAACTCTCTACCCCAAATCCACAGAATATACATTCTTCTCAGCACTACATCATACCTACTCTAAAATTGACCACATAATTGGAAGTAAAGCACTCCTCAGTAAATGCAAAACAACTGAAATCATAACAAACAGTCTCTCAGACCATAGTGCAATCAAGTTAGAACTCAGAATTCAGAAACTAACTTAGAACCGCACAGCTTCATGGAAACTGAACAACTGGCTCTTGAATGTTGACTGGATAAACAATGAAATGAAGGTAGAAATAAAGAAGTTCTTTGAAACCAATGAGAACGAAGACACAACATGCCAGAATCTCTGGGACACATTTAAAGCAGTCTCTAGAGGAAAATATATAGCAATAAGTGCCCATTTGAGAAGAATGGAGAGATCCAAAATTGACACCCTATCATCAAAATTGAAAGACCTAGAGGAGCAGGATAAAAAAAACTCAAAACCTAGCAGAAGACAAGAAATAGCTAAGATCAGAGCAGGACTGAAGGAGATAGAGACATGAAAAACCCTTCAAAAAATCAATAAATCCAAGAGCTGGTTTTTTAAAAAGATCAACAAAACAGACAGACCACTAACCAGATTGATAAGAAAGAAAAGAGAGAATAACCAAATAAATGCAATAAAAAACGATAAAAAGGAAATCACCACAGATTCCACAGAAATTCAAACCATCATCAGAGAATATTACAAACAACTCTATGCACATAAACTAGTAAACCTGGAAGAAATGGATAAATTCCTGGACACCTGTGTCCTCCCAAGCCTAAACCAGGAGGAAGCCGATATTATGAATAGACCAATAAGAAGGTCTGAAGTTGAGGCAGCAATTAAGAGCCTACCACACAAAAAAAACCCAGGTCCAGATGGGTTCACAGCTGAATTCTACTAGACACACAAAGAGGAGCTGGTACCATTCCTTCTGAAACTGTTCTAAATAATCCAAAAAGAGGGAATTCTTCCCAAATCATTTTATGAGACGAACATCATCCTGATACCAAAACCTGGCAGAGACTCAACAAGCAAAGAAAACTTCAGGCCAATATCCATGATGAACATAGATGCAAAAATCTTCAATAAAATACTGGCAAACCAACTCCAAGAGCACATCAAAAAACTTATCCATCATGATCAAGTAGGATTCAACCCGGGGATGCAAGGCTGGTTCAACATACGCAAGTCTATAAATGTAATTCACCACATAAACAGAACCAAAAACCAAAACCACATGATTATCTCAATTGATGCAGAGAAGGCATTTGACAAAGTTCAACAGCACTTTATGCTAAAAACCCTCAATAAACTCGGTATTGAATGAAAGTATCTCAAAGTAATAAAAGCTATTTACTACAAACCAACAGCCAATATCATACTGAATGGGCAAAAACTGGAAGCATTCCCTTTGAAATCCGGCACTAGACAAGGATGCCCTCTCTCACCACTCCTATTCAATATAGTATTGGAAATTCTAGCCAGAGCAATCAGGCAAGAAAAAGAAATAAAGGGTATTCAGATAGGAAAAGTGAAAGCCACATTGTCTCTATTTGCCGACGACACAATAGTATGCCTAGAAGACCCCATCGCCTAAGCCCAAAACCTCCTGAAACTGATAAGCAATTTCAGCAAAGTCTCAGGATATAAATTCAATGTGCAAAAATCACAAGCATTCCTATACAACAATAACAGACTTAAAGAGAGCCAAATCAAGAATGAACTGCCATTTACAATTGCTACAAAGAGAATAAAATACCTAGGAATACAACTTACAAGGAACATAAGGACCTCTTCAAGGAAAACTACAAACCACTAATCAAGGAAATAAGAGAGGACACAAAAAGATGGAGAAACATTCCATGTTCATGGTTAGGAAGAATCAATATCATGAAAATGGCTATACTGCCCAAAGTAATTTACAGAATCAACGCTATCCCCATCAAGCTACCATTGACTTTCTTCACAGAACTGGAAAAAACCACCATGAACTTCATATGGAACCAAAAGAGAGCTCATATAGCCAAGTCAATTCTAAGCAAAAAGAACACAGTGGGAGGCATCACACTACCAGACTTCAAATTATACTACAAGGCTACAGTAATCAAAACAGCATGGTACTGGTACCAAAACAGAGATATAGACTAATGGAACAGAACAGAGGCATCGGAGGCAACACAACATATCTACAACCATACAATCTTTGATAAACCTGACAAAAACAAGCAATGGGGAAAGGATTCCCTGTTTAATAAATGGTGTTGGGAAAACTGGCTAGCCAGGTGCAGAAAACAGAAACTGGACCCCTTCCTGATACCTTACACTAAAATTAACTTCAGATGGATTAAAGACTTAAACATAAGACCTGGCACCATAAAAACCCTAGAAGAAAATCTAGGCAAAACCATTCAGGACATAGGAGTAGGCAAGGACATCATGAACAAAACACCAAAAGCATTGGCAACAAAAGCCAAAATAGACAAATGGGACCTAATGAAACTCCACAGCTTCTGCACAGCAAAAGAAACAGTCATTAGAGTGAATCGGCAACCAACAGAATGGGAAAAAATTTTAGCAGTTTACCCATCTGACAAAGGGCTGATATCCAGAATTTACAAAGAACTCAAACAGATTTACAGGAAAAAAACAAACAAGCTCATTCAAAAATGGGCAAAGGATATGAACAGACACTTTACAAAAGAAGATATACATGAGGCCAACAATCATATGAAAAAATACTCATCATCACTGGTCATTAGAGAGATGCAAATCAAAACCACATTGAGATACCATCTCACGCCAGTTAAAATGGTGATCATTAAAAAATCTGGAGACAACAGATGCTGGAGAGGATGTGGAGAAATAGGAACACTTTTACACTGTTTGTGGGAGTGTAAATTAGTTCAACCATTGTGGAAGACAGTGTGGCGATTCCTCAAGGCCTTAGAAATAGAAATTCCATTTGACCCAGCAATCCCATTACTGGGTATATATCCAAAGGACTATAAATTGTTCTACTATAAGGACACATGCACACGAATGTTCATTGCAGCACTGTTTACAATAGCAAAGACCTGGAACCAACCCAAATGCCCACCAATGATAGACTGGACTGGAAAAATGTGGCACATACACACCATGAAATATTATGCAGCAATCAAAAATGATGAGTTCATGTCGTTTGTAGGGACATGGATGAATCTGGAGAACATCATTCTCAGCAAACTGACATAAGAACAGAAAATGAAATACCGCATATTCTCACTCATAGGCAGGTAAGGAAAAATGAGAACACATTGACACAGGGAAGGGAGTACTACACACTGGGTTCTATTGGGGGGAATAGGGGAGGGACAATGGGCGGGGGAGCTGGGTAGGGATAGCCTGGGGAGAAATGCCAAATGTAGGTGAAGGGGAGGAAGGAAGCAAAACACACTGCCATGTGTGTACCTATGCAACTATCTTGCATGTTGTGCACATATACCCCAAAACCTAAAATGCAAAAAGAAAAATAATTAAAAATAATAAAGTTAAAATATATTATTATTAAATGGCATGCAAACTAACGGATGTTACTAAATAATGTCACAAAGCCCATAGGAAAATATTCTGTAAAATGTATTATTTAATCTAACACCTTTGATAAAATTATTTTCTATGATTTATAGTTAATTTTCATATATAGTTTAAAGCAGCTTTAGATTCTCAACCCAACTTCTTCTTCTCCTTTTTTTTGTTGTTGAGCTGGAGTCTTGCTCTGTCACCCAGGCTAGAGGGCAATGGCACAATCTTGGCTCACTGCAACCTCAATCTCCCGGTTTCAAGCAATTCTCCTGCCTCAGCCTCGTGAGTAGCTGGGATTACAGGCATGTGCCTCCACACCCAGATAATTTTTATTTTTAGTAGAAACGGGGTTCCACCATGTTGACCAGGCTGGTCTCAAACTCCTGACCTCAGGTGATCTGCCTGACTTAGTCTCCCAAAGTGCTAAGATTACAGGTATGAGCCACCATGCCCAGCAACACAACTTCTTTATTTAAAATGTTTTAAATCAATCTCTACTATCTTTTACTTTTGACAATATGAAGAAGATACAGCAACAATGCATAAAACAATTCCCTTTTCCTGGGTATTTTTGCCTATTTCCTGTAAATGTGGCAAGAAGCAATTAAATGTCTCAGTCACAATTTAGGCAAATGTCTCTGCCTAGATTGCCTTAGAAATGGGGCTGGGCATGGTGGCTCATGCCTGTAATCACAGCACTTTGGGAGGCTGAGGTGGGCAGATCATGAGGTCAAAAGCTCAGCACTATCCTGGCCAACATGGTAAAACCTCATCTCTTCTAAAAATATAAAAATTAGCTGGGCGTGGTGGTGCGCACCTGTGATTCCAGCTACTTGGGAGGCTGAAGCAGGAGAATCGCTTGAACCTGGGAGGTGGAAGTTGCAGTGAGCTGAGATTGCACCACGGCACTCCAACCTAGTGACAGAGTGAGACTCCATCTCAAAAAAAAAAAAAAGTTAAGTAATGGAAGAGATTTTAATCCTTTTTAACAACTTCAAACAACTTCAAACTACTGAGTTCTTGACTACAGTCCACTAAACTATGTAACTAAGAACAGTCATGCACTGTCTAATGACATTTTGGTCACTGACAGACCACATATATCTCAGTGTTCCCATAAAAATGTGATGAAACTGAAAAATTCTGATTGCCCAGTGACACTGCAGCCCTTGTAACATCATAGTGCAATGCATTACTCATGTATTTGTGGAGATGTTAGTATAGCCAAATCTACCATCTACCAGTTGTATAAAAGTACAGCAAACTCACCAGCAACTGTTGTTTTTTGACATTTTAATAGCCATTCTGATGCCTGAGATGGTATCTCAATTGTGCTTTTGCCTTGCATTTCTCTAATGATCATTGATGCTGAGATTTTTCATATGTTTGTTGGCCACATGTATGTCTTCTTAAAAGAAGTGTCTGTTCATGTCATTTGCCTACTTTTTAATGGGGTTATTTTTTCTTATAAATTTGTTTAAGTTCCTTGTAGACTCTGGATATTATATCTTTGTCAGATGGATAGATTGAAAACATTTTCTCCCATTCTGTAAGTTGTCTGTTCACTCTGATGATAGCTGCTTTTGCTGTGCAGAAGTATTTACTTTAATTAGATCCCATTTGTCAATTTTTGCTTTTGTTGCAGTTGCTTTGGTATTTCGATCATGAAATCTTTACCCATGCCTATATTCTGAATGGTTAATCAAAGACTGGATAAAGAAACTGTGGTACATATATACCATGCAATACTATGCAGTCATAAAAAGAAACGAGATAATGTCCTTTCCAGGGACATGGATGGAGTTGGAAACCATTATCCTCAGCAAACTAATGCAAGAACAGAAAACCAAACAATGCATGCTCTCACTTTTAAGTGGGAGTTGATTGATGAAAACACATGGACACAACGACACATGCGGGGGAACACATACTGGGAGCCTTTGCGGGGGCACTGAGAAGAGGGAGAGCATCAGAAAGAATAGCTAATGGATGCTGTCCTTCATACCTAGGTGATGGGATGATATGCGCAGCAAACCACTAAGGCACGTATTTACCCATGTAACTTAAAAGTTGAAGAAGAAAAAAAGTATAGCGCATGCAGTTATGTACAGCACATAATACTTGCTAATGTTAATAAATGACTATATTACTGGCTTAATTACTGTATTTTACTTTTTATTGTTATTTGAAAGTGTATTCCTTCTGCTTATTAAAAAAACGTTAACTGTTAAACAGCCTAGGGCAGGTCCTTGTAAGTATTCCAGAAGAAGGCTTTGTTATCATAGGAGATGACAGCTCCATGCCTGTTATTGCCCCTGAAGACATACTAGTGGGCCAAGATGTAAGACAGAAGACAGTGATATTGATGATCCTGACCCAGTGTAGGCATAGCCTTATGTGTGTGGTTGCATCTTAGTTTTTAACAAAAAAGCTAAAAAAGTTAAGACAATTTTAAATAGAAAAAAGCTCATAGAATAAGGATACAAAGAAAGAAAAATATTTTTGTACAGCTATACAATGTGTTTGTGTTTGAAACCCAGTGTTACTACAAGAGAGTCAATAAGTTTAAAAAATAAAAGCTCATTAAGTAAAAACTTACAGTAAGCTAAGGTTAATTTATTATTGAAGAAAAAATATTTTAAAATACATTTAATATAGCCTAAGTGTACAATGATTATAAAGTCTACAGAAGTGAGTAGTAATTTCCTAGACCTTCACATTCACTCATCATTTACTCACTCATGGACTCACCCAGAGCAACTTACAGTCCTGCAAGCTCCATTCATTGTAAGTACCTTATACAGCTATACCATTTTAATATTTTATACCATATTTTTAACTTAACCTTTTCTATGATTAGGCATGTTTAGACAAACAAATGCTTACCATTGAGTTACAATTACCTACAGTATTCAGTACGGTAACATGCCATACAAGTTTGTAGACTGGAAACAACAGATTACAGTACATAGCCTAGGATGTGGCAGGCTGTACCATCTAGGTTTGTGTAGGTACACTCTATGCTATTCACTCAATGATGAAATAGCATAACCATGCATTTTCAGAAGTATCCCTTTCATTAAGAGACACATCACTGTCAACTGAGGAGGAAGTAGAAGACTAAACCTAACATGGAAAACCCAGCTTATCTGATGATGTTTGGTGAATTTCACATGTATGATAGGCTAAGCAGCAAACTATATATTATGAATTTTTTTCTAATTTCACTCACTATTAATTGCAGTTCAATAAAACCAAATTAATCTTTGGACCTAATAGTATGTGTACATATACTTTATAACTGTGAAGTAGGAATGAAATATTTTCCACTTTTTGTTATGTTAAAATTTCATATTATATATGAAGATATATACTTTCATTAGATATAAGCTAGATGCATGCACATGTTATCCAAATTGGTTAGTGCAATCACCTCAACATATTTATTTGTATTTTTAATGCCATCATTCTATTTGTACCAAAGAGACTACTAAGTTCAGTCACATTTACTGTTACTTAATTTTTATAACAGATAAATAATGAAGCCTAGTTTAAAATGAGATTTCGGCTCATGTTTCAGTGCTCCTCCAACTGAGGCATATTTCCTGCATTCAAGGTTTTGGTTTCATTTGGTGTTCATTTTTGATTTGAGTACACAAGGAGACTTTTATTGCTCTAAAGCTTTGGAGTTCATTCACAGATCATATTTTTTCTACCTTATCATTTTGCATAGGAGGAAAGTGAAGGCCAATCTGAGAAAGCCACACAGAGACAATGACAGGACTAGAATTTTAGCCCTGCCATCTTTAGATAACATCTTGAGATAAAGACATTTTATCTGGAAGATCACAGCTTAACCTCAGTAGACAATCACAAGGATACTTCAATGGATATATATATATATATTTTTTTTTAATATAAAATATTGAAAATACATATATATTTTTCTCTAGGCATATAAAAGTACACTTAATTGAGATGTATTTTAATTTTTTTAGGATACATTTCTAAACTCGTCTTAGTAAAGCTCTCAAACCCAAAACAGCCCAGCCCACTGGCAACCTGGTGTCCCAATACATTTTCATTGAATAAGAACAATGTGATGTCCACAAGAAAGAGATTTCACAGGAATGTTGTGCTTACCTTCATAAGTCCCACTTTCTAGGAGAGCGCCACTTTTCTCCAATTCCATAAAATCTTCAACAGTGATGAAAATATAATCCACTCCAGGGACCTCACCCTCCTTATGTGGCCTTGTGGTGCCTGAATAAGGAAAAGTAAAAACAAAAGAAAGACGCTGAGTGATTTGTGGTTGAACTTTAAAAATACCACCATATTTCTGAATATTCAGTGCCACTTGTTTGTACATCTGGAAGTTGGCACTTCGCATTTGTCCTTCTGTTTGTTTGGCAACAGAAAACAGCAGGGGGTATAGATTAAAGTAAATGTACAAAGCACTTTTCTTCATCAGGCTTATAAAGAGTTCATTGCCATGGAATATGGATGCATATATTTTTCAGTAAAAAATGAAGAACACTGTGCCCTTTTTGAAGAGGTGGTTTGAATATTGGGTCAGCAGCCTGCTAGTTCAGGAATTTATGTATTTCACTCTGTGAATGAACCTCTATTGTCCTGCAAACTGCTGTGCTATGACATAAAATACAATGGAAACTAGTGATCTTAGAAAAATGTCCATTTATCTTTTTATTTTCATAATCTGCTTTTCTTGAGGGAAACCGTTTGTTGGTTTTCATTTGTTAAATTTTGCATCTAAAGCCATTTTTATTTGATTTAAAGGATCACAAAACCTTTACTATTACTTAAAATTAAATAATAATTAGAATTGTGTAATAATTCTAATAATCACTAGTAATTGTGATGCTGGGAATACAGTATCTAATTTGACAAGAGGAAACTTTCTCTGCCTCCATCATACAAGCCCTCCCTTATGCGACCTTCTTTCTTTCCTTACTACCTCTAATTCTGACTGAATTGGGAAGTAACTCCCTACCAGGGTTTACTGCTTGGGACCACTGTTCCCGACCCCTCCATCACCAGTAGAGGGAATGAAGCTATGAGGGTCAAGGTGACAAGATTATCAGCTGCTCAGACGGTGGCTCAGTCCAGCTCTCCTGGAGAATACACACTTTCAGGCATGCTGTCCAGTTTGTGAGGCAAGAGCAGAAGCAGAGGCATATTCAAGGCTGCAGGTTTGTTTCCAGGTAATACTTCCTTCCCTGAATGTGCCCTAGGCTTCTTCCTTTTTCTATGCCACCTACATAAGGCATTTTGCATGGTCAAACTGGAATTTACATAATGTATACATGCAAATAAGTATGCAGAAATATACAGAGGCCAAATATATAAGCAAGGTAGTACATTGGCTGACTTCATATATAAAGACTCCTCCATGTTGTCTATATGCTAAAAAAGCATTTTAAATCCTTAAACTTTATTTTTATTCTCTGCATTTGAAATCTTTATCAGCTAGCTCATGAAAATAGCCAGTCAGTTCTCCTTTTGGTCTATTAAAATCAAATCTGGATTGCAACTAAGAAGCAGAAGCTAATGTCAGAATGTATAATATGCCAGGGAAATCTGATTTTGAGTAAAAATGAATAATTCCTATTGTAAACATTTTTAAGATTTGAAGTTATTATTTCTTAAGTTTTATAACTTGTCTTTGGGGGTTGCAAAACAATTTTTTTCCATAATCATGTTTAATGACTTTCCCTGAATTGGTTATTTTGTTTAACTGAGACACATTTTGCAATATTTCCTACTGCTTTTATGCTATAAAATACAAGCCATCTACACAGAGTATGCATAATATTGTCAAATTAATGCTTCTATGAGAACGTTAGCTTTCAATATCTTGGCTTTTATGTGCTTAACTCTTGTGAATTAAAAGTGCATTAACATGGGTTTTGGCAATCAATTTATATTTCTGTTTATTTAGAACACAATTTAATCATTAAGAAAAAAATCACATAACAAAGACTCAATTTTTCTTACTAATTTATCTGCAGATTTCAGAAGCTGCACACTTTAATTTACTGCTTGCAGTATGATAATGCATTCCTAGCACCATGTGAGCACCAGGATCACATGACTGAGGGCAATTTCCAGGGCTGCTGATTGTTTGGAGTAACATGGCTATACCAAATTTTAGTGAACATTCAGAGTTGTGCTCTTCTTGGGAGGCCCATCAGTACTGTCAGTTCACTAAACTGCTTTCCATCTCCATCTTGCCCTTCAGACCTCTGTGACCAAGTTCTTCCTCTGTGATAGGTGACATCAGTCAGTGTCACCTATTACTATTGACCCAGCTAATGCTGGACTGAGAGTTCGCCTACCTCATCGTGGCTTGAAGTTCTCCTCTACAATCTCAAATGCTGCAACCTTCATCTTTGACATCAGTCTCTGATACTTTCTTCCTATTTTGTTCTTCTAATTATGACCTCTAGTCCCTGATCTCTTGCAGTTTCCCTGATGTTCCCCAAACCTAACTTTACTTGCCTCCCTAACTATCAAAGGACTAGGGAAAAAAACAGAATCTCTTCCTTTCTTTAGTCCACCTTCATCATTTCCTGACTAATAATTAATCCCCAGGTTCACTACTGGTTATTTCATGTATTGAGAGCAGTTGCTACAGAAAAACATAAACTTTCTCTTACAAGGTACTCGACAAATTCAGGTCACTTAAAGTGAGTTTGATCCTCTTGATGACTGGTAATTCTTTTATGTGCGTCTTCTTGTCTCTCTTATATATTCCCATCATTTTCTAATGTTCAACTGCTTGGACATTTTGTAGAAGACATGAGCTTATTCTTTCTAGGTAAAGTAAAGGATACTCTGAAACCAAATACCCTAAAGTTTCCTAATTTTCATTTTTTAACTGCATTATCTTCATAGTTTTCCTTCAAAATTAAGCCTGTATTGAAATTATCTTCCATCTTGCTAAGACTAATTTCTTTTCCTTTACTTTCTTTTAGGATTTAGTTTTTATTCGTCAAAGTTGCATATTCTACCCTATTTCTGGTGCTGGTTAATTACTTGCTACTGTTGAGTCTTGCTTTGCTGTCAACTATTCATAATCTTTTAAGTTGCAAAAGCAACTGTAATTATTTCAGCATAAAAATGAGTAAGTATTTCAAGAAATTTAACTGTTTCTCCAGTCTAGATATTAATTACCTTTAGCTATAAATTAGCATTGGACCATACTTCGTTTCATATCACATATATTTTCCTTATTTTTAGAATCATGTTACTTTCCAGAGAGGTGTTCATAGGTCTCCAGTTGCTTTTTCCTTCTTCACCCACTGCCTTGCCAGTTGACTTAACATCCCTTCTTCCCAGACACATAGATCTAAAATCCTGCTTTCTGGCTCTTGTTGTAGGTGCTATGCCTGCAGGTAAAATTAAACGACGCACTAATCAGGTTTTATGAGCACTTTCACACTTTTCAGATGACTCGGCAAATGGCAAAAAACTTTTAGCAGCCTAGGCCGTTGGCATTACCTGTTTTACTGTCTGTTTGCAAAAGACAAAAGACCCTTGTAAATAGTGACCAAGCCATCACATACTACATCCTAGTGTGTAATCAGACAAAATGGATTTATATCTTGACTCATGTTTTTTTCGTACCCAAACAGTAAAAAAGGCAATTTGTATCTTTAGGCATAAATTTATTCTCCTTTATAATAAGTGTTAGCCTGAATGAAGTTGAGTGATTTAAAGCTTTGATTATAATATATTCCAAAAGTAAGATACCACCAATGATATTTGTGAAATTGTAGTATTCTTAGTAGCACTATTAATATTGCTTAGAAATAATACTGATATTGTTGGCATGGTGTTTATGCTTTTATTTTTTATAATGCCCTTTTTATATCTATTATTTCCCTCAGTGCATAAGAAAATTTTTATCTAGGATGACATAGGTAAAATATTAAAACAAAAATACAATGCAGATGTCCTCAATTTTTAATCTAAGAACCTTTTTAATCACACCATTCTTTCACTTAAAAAAAAATTTATTTTAGGTTCTAGAGATACATGTGAAGGTTTGTGACATAGATAAACTCATGTCAATAGGGTTTATTGTCCAGATTATTTCCTCACCCAGGTATCAACCCCAGTACCTAATAGTTACCAGCACCAGGAATAGGGTGGAAGATGTGAAGAATAAAAGAGGGGCCATCGATGATTCATAATAGAGCTGAAGCTCACTTTCTTTTATTGCTTGTCTGTTTTGGTTGGGACTTACCTAACAGGTGTATAGGAAACTCCAAAGTAAGTTTTACTATCCAAATTATGATTTATATATTTTATTATTATTTATTCCAGATGACTCCTCCAAAGGAAAAATAAATAGAACTGAAAGAAAGAAATGCTACTAAGTTGAGGCTTTGTTTCATCTTTTGTTGCTTAATTTCTTAAAAAACAAAATTGTTTATTTATGAATTGCTAACTTAAGTATGGTAAGAACCACCTCCTTCAAGAATTAATGAAAAACATACAGTAATTCTGCTCAAAAGATATGTCTAAACAAAATGCATTATCTCCCAAATGGGTAGCTTACTGATACACAGTGAAATCACATGAAGATGACTTGTCATTTTGTTGCCATAGTAACTGGGGGTGCCAATGGAATTTTTTTTTTTATTAATCTACTTTTTAATGAAGGAACATTGCTCTTTTTGTCTTAGGAAGAAAAGGACATGACATTTGTGGTAAATATAATTCTAAAGTGTATTTCTCGTCAGCTTTCTGCTATTTCCTAGTTTTAGTAAAACACTTTTTTTCAAAACAGTCACCAGCATGGCAGAAAGTATTATTACTTAGATGACGGTCCACCGCAGTCATCTATTGCGATCTATTCTGATATACTAAAAATTCCATAGTGCTTGCTGCATGGTGGGTACCCAATACATATTCCCTAAAGGAACAGACTTGGAATTAATCATTAAGTCAATGTATTCTAAGCAGATGGGTCACTGTGTGAGAATGTGAGAAACTGAATTCTGTTCTTATTCATAAATTCCCCTTCTTCCTGGTGTTTTCAACTGCAAGCTGGAAAAAATAAATCTTGACAGCTAGGGTGATTTCCTCTCTATTCAACCTTTGATTAATTAACTCTTAGATTCTTGAAGACACTAAAGTTTGTCAGTTACTCATCAGCAAGTATGAACATAATCACCAGATTTGTGTGTGCTGCCAATAAATACATATATCAGACAGATTCTTTTGGCCAATGTCTGTAATCCATTTTTACACAACCAGCCTAGGCCTTGGGTTTTATTATACTCATTTTCAATCATGTAGAATCCCAATGTATGGTTTTATACAAACATAGAGCTAAAGTAAGCAAAGCAAATGATAGAGCTTGGGTCATTGAATTGCATGTGATAGACATATTATAAAGTAATGTGAGCCCTTTAGATTTCCTGTTAACTGATGGGGTAAATTGGCTTAAGGTAAAAAAATTGAAAGTTACAATTTGATGAAATAAATCACTTAAGTATAAAAATTATTAATAGCCTTGATAAAACATTATGCATGTTTTATAAAATACTGAAGATTTGACAAATTCATTTGTAAAATATAAGTGTTACTTTGACTTATTTTCTTAACAGTGTGTTGCTCTAAACTTCAGCAATTATTTCAAATCTCTCTCTTCCCCTAAGATAGCATTTGTCAATTTTTGTTTAAAGCAGCACTGGCATGTACTAACAATGTTAGGTATCTTCCAAAACCAGACATTTTTGAAGAAGAAGAAGACACCTCTCCTTGAATATCTTGGATACAAAGGTTCAAAATAGTGTCCCATATGGCATCAATTACTGTTTTAAATTTTAACAGTTTGGATTGAGGCAGTATCAGGCCCAAACTTGGTGTCTCTTAAAACATAGGCGCATCAGAACCCTGTGGAGGACTTGTTAAAGCACAGATTGCTGGTTCTCACTTTCTAGAGTCTCTGAGTCATCGGCTTGGGTGGGACCTGATTATCTGCATTTCTAACAAGTTTTCAGGTGATGCCTCTGACACTGCATGTCCAGAAACCATAACTGGAGAACCACTGCTCTAATTTCACTTATATCTCAGGGAACCCAAAATAAAAGTAGTGTTAAATTTCCTCATCAAATAAAACTACAACAACCCATAAAGTATGTGGGTCATGACCATGACACTGGCTCTGGAGGAACCTATAGCTATATACTGAATTCAGAGAAGACAAGCCATTTTTCATTTACTGGTGCATAGATGAACAGAGTCGGGAAGAGTATTTTTCATAGTGGAGTGTTCTTTAGAAACGAATTTGGGAAATAATGCACCTATCTTTATTTATGTGTACTTATAAATACCTTTATTATTTGAAGTAATATAAACTATTTTGCCCCTACCTGTGCAATAGTATGGCTAATATTTGGAAAGACACAGTAGTCATGAATATAGCTCACCAGCAGTGATATATGATTATATGTTAAGAAAAAATAAGCATCTAATGCAGAAAATCTCTCACATAAAGAAAAACTATCGTGGATGTTAAAAAAAAAAACAAAAACAGATGACAAATGAAAAATGTGTACATCTCCAAAAAGTAAGAAATAATAGCACTGCATTATTTTTCTATACCAAGATATCTGGTTTGCTAACTGTTAAAATTACAGCTTGCTTACAACTATACTTATTGAATGAAATCAAGTGATAGGTAACAGGCACTTTGGAATTAGTACTCATAATGCTCTCTGTTAGAACAAATTATTTAGGCTACCATATTGTTTCATCAATTCCATGGTTTTGCTTGCACAGTTAGGTCCCTGGTGTAAATACTAGAGTAAATGAGGGATAGACATGAGGCATATCATTGACGAGTTGAACTCATCCAGGTGTGGGGCCTCACATCTGTAATCCCAGCACTTCAGGAGGCCAAGGAGTTTGAGACTGGCCTGGACTACATAGGGAGATCCCATCTCTACAAAAGTTTAAAAATTCACTGGGTGTAGTGGCACACACCTTAAGTGTCAGCTATATGGGAGGCTGAGGTAGGAGGATTGATTACTTGAGCCGAGGAGGTCAAGGGTGCAGTGACTCAGGATCATGCTAATGCACTCAGCCTGGGTGACAGAGCAAGACCCTGCCTCAAGAAAAAGAAAAGAAAAGAAAAAAGAAAAGAAATGAAAAGCTGAACTCTTCATCTGAATTCAAAAACCTGTGATACTGAGCAAGAAAGACAATGGTGTGATCACTTCTGAAGTTGACATAAATGTAATACATTTTCAATTTTAAGGCTTTTATACTAAATGACCAGATTTAATTATCAACAGTATCAAGATACCTTGACCACAGACATACAAACACTCTACACTGAAGACAAACTAGGGCAAAGTGAATGATTTCATTTATTCATTCATTTGAGTCATAACTACACTGGTAACAAAAGACTTGTACCCTAAATCTTATCCATTCATTCACACCAAAGTCTATCTCCTCTACCCACCAGATTGCCAAAGAAACTTTGGCTCCATAAATAATTTTCTTCATAAAAATTCTGTCTTTACTTCATTTGTGTTCACAGTACAGAATAATTGACTACTTGGATTCAGAGACATGAATAGATAAAATGACACGCCCCCAAAAAATCAGATTCCTTGATAGCCACAGTCTTGGCTTTTGATCCATTCTTACAATATATAGATATAACATACCTAACTAACTCCAGGACAGATGAACCCTGCTCACCAATAAAGTAGGGCAGCCAACCATAATTCCAAGATTCTTGACTTGACTATTAATTTCCTGAATTTTTTAAGAGACTGGAAGAAGAAAAATGACTGTCTTGTTACCAATTAATTTATTTTTGAACTTTTGATTTTAATTCTTCAATATTTAATTTAGATGTGTTCTATATTTGGCATTCTATAGAATTAATAAAAGGAGGTTTTTGATTCCCTAATTTATTATTTAGCAGATGTTTCAAGATTACATATTGAGATTAAAGAAAAGAAAGATCAGTGACTTTTTTTGGAAACAATATATATTTAGTTTGAAGCTTTTATACTCTCCTCATGTAAAATTAATCTGGGCCAGAACTAGACTGTGTAGATACCACCAGTCTTCTGAGCAATGCACAGACACTACTCAGTGACCTTCATTGCATGGAAGGTTTAGTGGATCATAACTTTATCATTTTATCACTATTAGAATCTTGCAATGACGTGAACTTTTAGTATCACCATATGGCTCTATGGCGTCTATTTTCTGAAATGCCCAAGGAAGATCATAGAATATAGAGTCTACAGAGTATCAGAAAATCCAGATGAAGGAAAGCAGGCAGTTAACTATCCAGGTATTTCAAAATATTGAAATTCTTTTCAGATCATACTGCATAAATCACATGTCTGAGTGATCAACTATTTTTTTTAATTGAGGTTCTCAAGTACACACATATCAAAATATCATGGAGGGAAGAAACAAAGAAGAGAGGGAGGAGGGAAATATTAATGAGTACCCACTAGGAGCTCTGAATGAGGTGCCTTTATTCCTGCTTAAAATCTTGAGTTAAAGAATGCCCTGTGCATCTGATTTATCTTATGTTCATGATAACTAGTTATTATATTGGTTATTTTATCACACTAAATCTTATTATACAGTTGATGAAAAACAGAACAAAAATTTACAACTCAGCTTCCCTACTTTAAAAAATTACAGGATTGGGAATATTATAGCAGAAATATATTCAGCTATAGCTAACAGCCCTTAATTCCAAAACCCACATCTGTGAGCATTCAAATGTAGAAAACATCTGTTCATATTTTAGGGAACAGGCAATTCTCCCCATTCAGGCCAGTGTGACTGTGGGCCAGCCACTAAATGTTGAATGGCATGGCCTGGCTCCCACTCAAGAAACTTAGGGAAAAAGAGAAAAGTGACTTGTTCAAATAAAATAATCAGCATTCTGATATAAAAGAAAACACAAGTTTCCAGATTTTCAGCCTGTAGATAACTGTATGCTTCTGAAGCAGGAGCAGGGAGGAAGCACAGGTGCAGGGGGCAGACAGAATGATTTCTGCCTTTTTTGAGACTTTAATATTAGACACACAGCCAACAGCCCCATGGCCTAGATCCATGTGGTCTCTTAGGCATGAAGGGCAGCAGGACTCAGTTTCTATCCAATTATTATAATCCTCAGAACACTGCAGTGTGAATTGCAGGCCATTGTATTTCCTTCCTGATTGGGGAGCAAATTAAAAGTGATACAATCTAAAGGAATGTATATTGTGAACTGTCCAATAATCATCTGGGACCCCTGCTGGAAATCTTTTTATAAACATATCAGATTAAAACTATCCTGTAACAAAAAACACTTGGCTCTATAGACTGTCAAATCACTGTTTCTCAGTAATGCAATTATCATCAGAGATTAAGGGAAGTTTTAGGAATTAAACATATAAAAGAAAATTGTAAAGAAATTTTAAACCAGAACGAATTAAGGTATCGCTGGCATAACAGATATTGAGTTAATAGTGAGTTATAAAAATAAATATTGAATTCTTCAGAGAAAATATTTAAAATTTTAGATGAATCTATACCTCCTTTAGAGAGAATAAGAAAACACACTTATTGCCAGGATTAATTGAGACATGATACATAATAAAGAGGTGAATACCAGTAGCATCAGCTCAGCAGCTGATTCAGCATCTTCCCCTAAGGGGAACAAGTGGCTGGAGAGTTCGCATTTGGTAGGGTGATGGTACTCTGACTTTCAGACCCAAAGTATTAAGTACTGCTACCTAAAAGAAGGGCTAGAGCATCTGGTATTTGAGAAAACTAGAAAGGCTGAGGCTGGTCAAATTAGGCTACGGGGAATTAGCGAATCCATGTCAGAATAAAAAATGTGCATTATATCGTTTGGCTGTGTCCCCACCCACATTTAATCTTGAATTGTAGCTCCATAATCCCTCCTACATGACATGAGAGGGAAGAGGTAGAGATAATTGAATCATGAGGGCAGTTTTCACCATCCTGTTCTAATGATGGTGAGTTCTCATGAGACCTGATGGTTTTATAAGAAGCTTCTCCTTTTGCTGGACACTCATTATTCTCCTTGCTGCCACCGTGTGAAGGACATATTTACTTCCCCTTTGGCCATGACTGTAAGTTTCCTGAGGCCTCCCTAACCCTGCAGACCTGCGAGTCAGTTAAACCTTTTTCCTTTATAAATTACCCAGTCTCAGGTAGGTCCTCATAGCCGTGTAAGAATGAACCATACCACATACATATGTTTAACCTCCTGGAAAAAGTTAAACAGCTCTTTATCTCCCCAGTTAGATCCAAATTATTCCCTTGGGTTAGAGTTCAGCAAATTTCTAAAAGGGCTAGATAGTAAATACTCTAGGCTTTGCTGGCCATACTGTCTCTGTAACAACTACTGTTATTAGAGAAGCAAGTGGACACATAATACATAAACAGAGGAGCACAGCTGTGTCCCAATGAAACTTTATTTATGAGGTAGTGGACAGATTTGACCCGTCAGCAGTCATTTGCCCACCTCTATATTAGGTTTCTGATGCTTTGTGTCTTCATGCTCTTATCTCCTAGATTTGTACTCGTAAATCAATGAGATACAACTTCAGTGCCAGCATTTGAATGCACTACCTCAAGAGAGAAAAATATGACCATTACTGTTGGTGTGGTCAGTATGAAGTGTAACATTTCATGTGTCCTTTTTTTCTGAAAACTTCTTCAAAACAATTAACCAGGTAGCTTTCTAATACATAGAAAAAAATGGGGGAAATATCCACAGAAGGATTATAGATTTCTGTCTCTCAAGAATCAAGAGGCGACTGTTCTTATGCAATCTTTGAAATAATATGAACAAGAAATTGCCAGGAGAAATATGTGTTTTGTGATGCTGCATCAAGAGTGGAAACTCATCTGTTCCTATAAGAAAAGCCATGAAGGAGCATCTTTTTCAGTATTGACTGAGGGCATTGCATCTTTTAGTGGTAAATAACAGTAACTTATTGACCTTGCTTTCATTTTGGAGTATAATTATATTAGCAAAGCTTCTGCAGGCTAAGGAATTCAGCAGATATTTAATACGGGGAAGAAGTATGAAGACTCTAAGTGCTCCAGAATATTACATAACATTTTATGCTGTTGTAGCTGTAATATCCCTTGTGTATGCTACATGCTTAATGCAAATCAAGTTATATATCACTTGTTGGATAAAGTGGTATTCACAGTAATATTTTATATTTGATAGAAAATTTGTCATTACCTGATGTAAAGATTAATAGTTATGTAATAAATTTGTATATGAACAATATACATACACACATATGCTTTAAGTTTAGGAACATAGGTCAGTAAAATGAGAGTAGCATATGAAAATAGAGCAAAGAAAAAGAATGGTCTTAGGTTAGGCATTCCAAGATATTTGATTCTTTGTATTAAAGCAAAATACTGAAAATTGTTGCAGCAGGAAAGAGCCCTCTAGCAAAACTATCTGCTGATTTTTAATATATTCATTAATACACTTTGGAAACAATTTTTTTCTTTTACAAATTTATCATTTGTCCAAATATATATGAAACATTTCAGAATGAATATCAATCTATTAGAAAAGAGAGAAAGACATGGCTGATGAATATGGCAAAGTAAGGAATTATATGAGAAATTTCTTTCTGTATATAATATTCACAAGCACTAATCCTTATTCAGCCCTGACCTTATGTGAAGCATTGTACTCTTCTTTTTGAATGCATTATCTCTTTCATTTTTCTTAACTACTTGATACAATAGGTGATGTTTTACTCTTTTTATAGATTGAGTAACTTGTCCAAGTGGCAGCACTAGTATTCAAACCTGGGCAGTCTGGCAGTACAGGCCAGGCTTCTAAGCAATGGTGCATTCCACCATCTTCCACAAAATGTTCTAAAAAGATTCTGTTGTGGGAGACAGCTGAGAGCAGCAGGTGGGAGGGTGGGAAGGTGGGTGTGCCTTGTGAATGGGATGTAGGCAGCCACCACTCAGCATTTAGATAGAGTGTTCTGCCAGGAAAGAATAATGAAACTGGGAAGCAAATATCCTATGGCTATCCCAATTACTCTGATTTGATCATTATGCATTGTATACATGTACCAAAATTACACAGGTACCTCTTAAATACATATAACTATTATGTATCAATTTGAAAAATCTATAGAGAAGCAGGGGAAAGTAAGACATTCTCAAACTGTTGCCAAGTTAGAGTAGGGATATTCAGAAAGATAACTAAGAAATGCCAAGAAAGTAGCTGGGGTGCACAAAGGATTGATATCTTTTGAAAGAAATGTCCAAACTTGTTGAATTAGGAAGCTACAAACATTTAAAAAGAAATATGAGTGCTTTTAGCAGAAAAAATGGTAATTTTCTAAAAACAGAGAAATGATAAAATATTAAGAAACAGGTAAGACTCTCATTATTCAGGTCATATTTCCCTTTTACAAGTCACATAATAGAAATTACTTGTAGAAATTTCAAAAAATATATATTTGATGCCTATAATGGCTGATAGAAAGACAAAAATGAAAAAAATGTATTTCCTCATTCTGGAAAACTCTATTAAGATATAGACAATTGTGGCCACCTGTATAACAATTATTTTGAGAGCGTTCTGACAATGGTAAATATAAAATATATAGCTTAATCCCTTTAAAAGAGAGATGGTTTAAAGAAAAAATAACAATATAGTGGATTAAAATATATGGGCCAGGCATGGTGGCTCATGCCTGTAATCCCAGCAATTTGGGAGGCTAAGGCAGGTGGATCATGAGGTCAAGAGATCGAGACCATCCTGCCCAACACAGTGAAACCCTGTCTCTACTAAAAATACAGAAATTAGCTGGACATGGTGTTGTGCGTCTGTAGTTCCAGCTACCCAGGGGGTTGAGGCAGGAGAATCGCTTGAACCTGGGAGGAGGAGGTTGCAGTGAGCCGAGATTGCTTCCTTGTACTCCAGCCTGGGAAATAAGAGCAAAACTCTACCTCACGCCACCACCAAAAAAAGGACAAGGGATAAGGGATGGGAATGGTAGTAACCATATAAGATTCTTATACTATATATGAAGTGGTACATCACTTGAGGGCTGACTGGGATAAGTTAAAGATGTATAATATGAAGCCTACAGCAATATCTACAGACGCGCGCGCGCACACACACACACACACACACACACACACACACAATTGAAAAACAGATCATCTGTTTAAAAGAGCAAGACTCAAGGTATACAATGCCTACAAAAAGCATACTTTAAATATAATAATGCAAAACAGAAGTAAAAGCATTAAAAAGGCTATGCTATGCAATTATCATATGGAAGCTATAATAACATCAGAAAAAGTAGATTTTAGAGCAAAGAACATTAGCAGTGATAAAGAAATTTATTTCAAAATAATAATGGAGTCAGTTCTTTAAGGGGACAAAAAATCATAAATGTTCACATATTTAATTAGAGATACATGAAGCAAATATATGGAGCTATAAAGAAAAATAGATAATTCTACAATTATACTGAGAGATTTCAACACCCCTCTTTTAATAATTGATAAAACAAGTAACAGAAAATCAGTAAAGTTATGGACCTGAACCACACTATCTACCAAATTAACCTAACTGACATTTATAGAACACTTAATAATACACATTCCTTTTAACTGCACATGAAAAATTTCAAAAATAGACCATATTCTGGGCAATAAAACAAGTTTCAATATGTTTAAACGAGACAAATCATAAAACTGTTGTTTTCTGACCACAAGAAAATTAAATTAAAAACTAGTAACAAAAATACCTAGAAAGCCTTAGATGTTTGGAAATGAACACACTTTCAAATAGCTCATGTGTCAAGAAAGAAATCAAAAGGTAATTAGAAATCATTTTGAACCAACTAAAAATAAAAACACAAAATATCAAAATTAGTGGGATGTTACTAAAGCAGGAATTCAAGGGAAATGTTTAACCCCACATACTTTCATTAGAAACACAGAAAGGTCTCAAATCAGTGACCTCCGTAGCTGGCAAAAGGATAGTATATTAAACCTAAATTAAGAAGAAAAAAGGGAATCATAAAAACCAGGGTGGAATTTTTTTTAATAAACAAAATAAAATAAAATCAATAGCTGGCTAAGAGAAAAATCAATAAAATTGATAAACCTCCAAGCTAGACTGATGCCAAAAAAGAAGAGGGAATATACAAGTTATTGGTTTTTGCAATGAAAGCAGTTTGCTACAGGTTTGATGATATTAAAAGGATATTAATGGTACATTATAAATAAATTTATGCCAATATATTTGACAACTTAGATGAAATGAACAAAATTTTTGAAAGCTACAACCAAATAATGTTTAATATGAATATTATGTGTGTGTGTGTGTGTGTGTGTGTGTGTGTGTATGTGTGTACATCAGTGTGTGTCTACCTGATATTTTAGTTAAAACCTCTCATTTGTAGGAAACTCCTGAGCCAGATAGCTTCACTGGTGAATTTCACCACACATTTAAGAAACAAATAATGCTAATTCTATACAAATTCTTTCAGAAAACTGAAAAAGAGGCAAAAACATCTAATTCATTCTACAAGGCCAGTATTACCATAATATCATAAAACCAGACAAACATTAAAAGAAAATTACAGAATAATATTCCTCATGAACATACATACAAAAATACATAATAAAATTTTATCAAATATAATGGAACAATATGTAAAAAGGACAATACATCATGAGCATGTAGAATTTTTACAAGGTATGCAAAGTTAGTTTAATATTAAAAAATCAATCAATGTAATTCACCATATCAACAAACTAGAGAAGAAAACCCAGTTGATTATTCTTATGGATACAAAAAAAATTGGACAAAATCTAATGTCTACTCCTAATAAAAACTCTTAGTTAACTATGGTGCAAATCCATATATATGTATGTAAAAACACCATTTACATGAAGTTTTTAAGTATGTCCAAGTTGTTTATAGATACTAGCACATATAGCAGTTGGTTTTTTTTTGAGACAGAGTCTTGCTATGTTGCCCAGGCCACAGTGCAGTGGTATGATCTTGGCCCACTGCAGCCTCTGCCTCCCAGGCTCAAGTGATTCTTGTGCCTCAGCAATACAAGTAGCTGGGACCACAGGTGTGCACCATCATGCCCAACTAATTTTTCTGTTTTCAGTAGAGACGGCATTTGCCCATGTTGGCCAGGCTGGTCTCAAACTCCTGATCTTAAGTGACTTGCCCACCTTGGTCTCCCAAGTGCTGGGATTACAGGCATGAGCCACTGCATCTGGCCCAGGAAAACGATTTTTAAAATGTATGCAATCATGAACACCAAACCAAGTAAAATGGCTATTGCTGGAGGATGAAAGAGGAAAATAGGGTCAAGGAGGGAACTTGAAGAAGGGTATAATGGAGGAGACTCAACTGTATCTGCAGTATTTCATTAAAAGTAAAAAGATCTGGCTGGGCATGGTGGCTCAAGCCTGTAATCCCAGCACTTTGGGAGGCCGAGGCGGGTGGATCACGAGGTCAAGAGATCGAGACCATCCTGGTCAACATGGTGAAACCCCGTCTCTACTAAAAATACAAAAAATTATCTGGGCATGGTGGCGCATGCCTGTAATCCCAGCTACTTGGGAGGCTGAGGCAGGAGAATTGCCTGAACCCAGGAGGCGGAGGTTGCGGTGAGCCGAGATCGCGCCATTGCACTCCAGCCTGGGTAACAAGAGCGAAACTCCGTCTCAAAAAATAGAGTTTATTAAATCTTACTGGAATATACCCAGGTGTTTGTTAAATTATTCCTTCTTTGTTTCTGTAAAGTACAGTTTAATATTAAGCAATCATTTAAAGAACTTTTAAAATCATAGAAGAGTGTGGAAATGCTTATGATGTGTAATGCTGCTTTAAAGCAAGAAAAAAATTGTATTTGGGCAGATACCAATTTTGTAAGTGCATATATGTATGTGTATAATATTCTACTATATAAATTTACCATGTTTTCTCTCTTGCCAATGAAACATCTGTAACTTTTATATTGTTTTCCGGTTTTCAGTATTAAAAACAATGCTACAATGAATGTTCTTATATATAAATCCTTTGCACATATTTTTCTATAAAGTATACTTGGCAATATAATCACTACACTGTCAAGACTCGGCCTTTATAAAGGTATAGGACAATATAAAGGAAGAACCCATATCATGTCCAAAGAAAGATTGTTGAACTTAGCTTTTTCTCTTTGCCTGCATCAAGCAGCCAACTGCCACTTGAGTGAAAATTTGACAATTTATGAAGACAAATCTCAAACCATCCTTTAGCACTGGCCAACAATCACACACCACCACCTCACTGCATCTCTCTCTACCTTCTTTTCAAAACTAATTGCTTTTTCTTCCAACTTCCTTCTTTCTTAGAACTTTATATTCTTGGTTATTCACTGTCTCCTTTGTATGTTCAACCCACTCTTATGATTAGACACAGGTTGAAATACATGTTACTTGAATAGAAATTACTATAACCTCCTTGGTGGGCGGGTGACAATAATTAAATATCAACACGTAACATGTATAAACATATTGACCAAACAATTCTATTTCTAGAAATTTATCATCAAAATATTCTGTTATGGATTCCAACATATACATAGAAGGATGTTCACGGCACCATCCTTGTAACAGGGTAAACCCAAAAAATAAAACAATTTCTTCCCTACTACCTTCAATTGAAAATGCTCAGTACATTGCAGTAATAGGAAGACGCCTCTGTACATCCGGGCTTACACTCCTATGCCTTTGTTAGCCTTACTTTCAAAGATACAATACCTGAAATATTATTGATCCTTATGATTTTCTTTCACCATCTTATCGGACACTTTTTTCTTCACTTGTCTTTCATTTATTTTAGCATCATCTAGCATATGTGCTCTCAACTTTGGTTACATATTAGAAACACCTGGGAAGATTTTTAAATTAGCAGGTCCACTCGGATGAATTAAATCGGAATCTGGGGGTTAGTATCCACGAGTTGCTTTTTCAGAATACTTGTCAAGTAATTTTAATGTCTACCAGGGTGGAGGACCACTGGTCTTGGAATATAATCAGCAGTGTGTGTTACATTACAAAGATAAACTCTTCAATCGACTTCCAATTAATTCCTATTCTGAAAGTTGAGGAAGATGGTGAAATTTATTTTGGTTCCAGGAATCCTGCTGTTTGCCTCTTCCCATCTGCTGTATAGTTTTAAGTCTGCTGATGTCAATCTAAGATATTTTGCTATAGAAATTTGTTACATTGCAGGTCTACAACAATTTTCACCCCGGGTGACCAGTCTCATGGCTTCAAGAGTTCAGCAAGCCCATACCCTTAGCCATTTCAACATTCTTCATAACATGCTGTCAGTTCAGCACCAATGTGGTGATTAATTTACTTCAGTGGCAGCATTCTGAATGGTTTGCCATTTTGTGAACTTGAGTGCCTTGTTAAACCGCATGTCTGTTGGGTAGTGGCACTTTTTTATTTCCCACAATGACTTGTTGAAAGAAACATTAATCTTCACTGTTTTATGCCTGCTTCTTTTTTGGGATGACTTCTGGTTAAAAAAAGTAATGATACTTTTAAAAAAATTTGCATTTTTTTAAAACAAACTTGTCAGAACTTGAACATAAAAATGAGTATTTAGATGTTAGGAGACTATACACTAATTCTACCATTTTTTTAAAGAATTGTTTTTGGATTCAGTGGCACCTTTTTGAAACATCTACTATCATGGCAAAATTTCAACAACGGAGGCTGAGTTTGGCATGTGCAAGGAGCAGCTAAAAGTTGTTCAGATCCAAATCTTGCGAATATTTTGAGTTGCAAATTTAAAAAGTTAATATCATTTGATTCAAAATAGAAGTGTGACTAAAAATAAGAAAACTATTTTCTTTGTGACTACACCTGGCTATAAGAGTAATTGACAAAAAATGTCTTTTTCTTCAAGCAGTTAGTATCCACTCAGCTGTCAGATTATCCCTAGGTCTACAAAGCCCTGTGTTTTGGTCTGGTCATCACTGTTGTTACAGGCATAAAGTCATATAGATGGGAACACTGGTATGCAGCCTCTGGGTTACATAAATGATTTAACCTCACTAGTCCTAACAGTCCTCATTTGTAAAATGGCAATAATAATGCCAATCCCATGAAACTGCTGAGGATTAAATAAGAAAATATTTTTAAATGCTTTACCCCAAGGCTCCTTGCATTCTGATGTGTGTGGGAATCTACTTATGATCTTGTTAAAATGAAGTTTCTAATAAGCAGGTGTGGGTACATATGGCCTGAGATTGAGGTTCTAACAAGCTCCCAGGTGATGCTGATGTTGCTGATCTACAGGCCATAATCAGAATAGTAAGGAGTTAGTCTAGCTTGTAGTAGGTAACATAGTAACTGAAAAACAGCTGTCTTTTTTTATACCTTCTTCTTGTTCAAAGGTTTTGAATTTGGTCAACAACTACAAGCACCGATACTACATGAGAGATCCTAGATATAGTCACAAAGAAAGTAACTCAGAAGGCATGTCTTAGAAACAAGATTAGCCTGCATGGTTATTAACTTCATGTTTTTACTCATTAATAAAAATGTCCTAGGTTAGAATTGTCTCAACTCCCAATCCAGGGAAGGGATAGACAGGCATCCAGGGCTATAGACTGGGCTGGGTAGAGAACTGAGAACCAAAGCCTTATGTGGGAGTGGTCTTCAAAAGCAAGGGTCTCACGTGTCATTTCCATGAAAGTAGGGAAAGGAAAAACCAGCTGGATTCCAAAGAGTTAAACCAGGAGAAATAGGCTTTCAAGGGTCAGGAGGTTTAACTTGGATATATGTGTTCAGTTGATTGCAAAAGAAGAGAGAGCCTTTAATGAAGTGGTTACAGGGGCATGCATTGACAGGGAAGTTGTTTTTCTTAGGAAATTTATCTTATGGGCAGTTGTAATGAAAATATATTGTTACCACTCCAAGTCAATAATGATATTCGGCAGTAGTCTTTGTCCTTCCTTCATTAAGTGTTTCTGCTGGCTATTAATCATTTCAAACAAAATAAGATATAACCAATGCAGGTATGCTGAAATAAAATTAAATGCTAGTTGGCTGTAAGTAGTATTCTGTTTGAGGTGACATGATGATGTCTGGCTAACAAGAACAACATGCCTGCAATAGTCACTTCATTTCTTTGTATCCAAACAGACAGTGTCACCTCACACTGAGAAGCAGCTCCTCAAAACCTCTCAAGAAACAGATGTGTTCTCAGTGGTGATTTGAGGAGTTCTCGTGCGTAGGCTTTTAGCAATCCTTGACATAGTAACTTCATCATTTTTCATGAAGCTTGAAAAATACTGTCATCCTTGAAGATTCTTAGTAGGGTCTCTCACATCATGCTATTTCAAATCAGTCATTATATATCCTGGAAATAGTCCCTCCATGAGGCTTTGAAGTAGTTTTGATCCAGTAGTAGTATTTCTATTATAATACAGACTGATAATGCAGACCCTCCAGCCTCTTGGTGAACACTTTAAGTTGCTTTCTAATAATGCATGTAACACACAAAATATAAAAATAAACACAGATACACATATACACACACAGGCCATATAAACTTTCTGCCTTTGTGCCTGGCTTACTTAGATAATAGAGATGACATAAGTTTTTTGTTTTGTTCAGCTAATTCCTTCAATGTCTACATTGTCCCGATTCATTGGATATTCACTCTGTTATTTTACCTTGCCCACTAAAGCACCCCATGTGCTTTGTTTTTAGCTCCCTTTCTTATTAAAATGCAGTCGGAATTTATACACTGTTTTTACAGTTTACCTTTATGATGCAGAGAACTCACAAATATTATGAGAAACCCTCTCAGAAAATAACTGCCAGTAATGATTCTTTTGATAATCAGATATCAAAGAGTTGGAGTTCTGTCCTAAAAAGAGAATAATGTGTATTCTATATGTACAATTATTTAACTTAATTAGAATAAAATGATGATCTGAGGCAATCAGAGGTCTTGAAATACCCCGATTCAAGGTAATGCTATAATTGTTCAGTGTACTTTGAAAGTCAAATATGTTTTGAGTATGAGGGTCCTTTTAAAAGTGGTAATTTACATGTGGAACATATTCCACTGCCTTCTCTGAAGTGTAAAATAGAAAAGACAACAAAAATCTCAGAACCTAAAAGAGAGAAAAGAAAAAAAGCCTATATTTTGACTAGACCAGACACACTAACCACTACTGAACAAGGGTTTTGCAGTGTAAATACCATCTGAAACATCAGAACTATCTATGTGCTGTACTCCAGTTGTGTATATTATTCATGTGGAGAAAATGTAGAAAAGCCATATTTTATTTCAACAAACACAACTGTTGAAAGAGTTAATGAGGCAGTCATTGTTCCAGATGATGGGGAGATACTTACCCTCAAACAGGGGAAGAAATTGGCAAGCAAATAGACTCTGTAGGTTAGTGTTCAAGATTTTACACATGTGAATTTCCCTGATAGATCTCTAGCCTCAAGTGATTTCTTCACTTGGATCTATTACATCAACCAAACTAGTCTACAAACAAGCAGACTTTTGCTTACATGGTGTTTGACTTCCAACTAGCAAATGGTAAGACAACAATATATGCAATAAAATAACATCAAGAGTCACTACCTCTTGACCTCAAACTATGCTACAAGGCTACAGTAACCAAAACAGCATGGTACTGGCACCAAAACAGATACAAAGACCAATGGAACAGAACAGAGGCCTCAGAAATAATGCCAAACATCTACAACCATCTGATCTTTGGCAAACCTGAGAAAAACGAGCAATGAGGAAAGGATTCCCTATTTCATTAATGGTGTTGGGAAAACTGGCTAGTGATATGCAGAAAACTGAAACTGGATCCCTTCCTTACACCTTACATAAAAATTAACTCAAGATGGATTAAAGACTTAAAGGTAAGACCTAAAACCATAAATACCCTAGAAGAAAACCTAGGCAATACCATTCAGGACATAGGCATGGGCAAAGACTTTATAACTAAAACACCAAAAGCAATAACAACAAAAGCCAAAATTGACAAATGGGATCTAATTAAACTGAAGAGTTTCTACATAGCAAAAGAAACTATCATCAGAGTGAACAGGCAACCTACAGAATGGGAGAAATTTTTTGCAGTCTATCCTTCTGACAAGGGGCTAATATCCAGAATCTACAAAGAAAAACAAATTTACAAGAAAAAAGCAAACAACCCCATCAAAAAGTGGGTGAAGGATATGAACAGACCCTTCTAAAAAGAAGACATTTATGCAGCCAATAAACATATGAAAAAAAGCTCATTATTACTGGTCATTAGAGAAATGCAAATCAAAACCACAATGAGATACCATCTCATGCCAGTTAGGATGATGATCATTAAAAAGTCAGGAAACAACAGGTGCTGGAGAGGATGTGCAGAAACAGGAACACTTTTACACTGTTGTTGGGAGTATAAATTAGTTCAACCATTGTGGAACACAGTGTGGCAATTCCTCAGGGATCTAGAACCAGAATATCATTTGACCCAGCAATCCCATTACTGAGTATATACCCAAAGGATTATAAATCATTCTACTACAAAGAACACACACACACATTTACTGTAGCACTGTTCACAATAGCAAAGACTTGGAACCAACCCAAATGCCCATCAATGATAGACTGGAGAAAGAAAATGCAGAACATATTCACCACGGAATACTATGCAACAATAAAATGGATGAGTTTATGTCCTTTGTAGGGACATGGATGAAGCTGGAAACCCTCATTCTCAGCAAACTAACACAGGAAGAGAGAACCAAACACCACATGTTCTCACTCATAAGTGGGAGATGAACAATGAGAACACATGGACACAGGAAGGACAACATCACACAATGGGGCCAGTCAAGGGCTAGGGGCTAGGGGAGGGATAGCATTAGGAGAAATACCTAATGTAGATGATGGTTTAATGGATGCAACTAACCACCATGGCACGTATATACCTATGTAACAAACCTGCACATTCTACAACTTACAGTATAATAAAAAGAATAAATAATATCAAGGATACAGAATAATCAGTTCATCCTCTGAATCTTCCCACATCACCTGTCCATCCTCATTAGACTTTTAGTACTCTGAGGTCAAAAGTTTCTTTTTATTTATCTTTGAATAAACACAGGGTTGTGCAAGAGATTTAAAATAAGTGAGGAAGTACTCAGTAATGAATATTGCTCCTTATAGTGATACCCTGAAAATTAAAAGAAATTGTTCAACTGGGAAGGCAAATGAATAGTATTTTAACAGTGGTATTCTAAACTAGGATGTTTAATTATCCAGAATTATCCTAAATCCCTAGGATTAAGGTTAATAGCAGTTACTTTGCATATCTGCACAGCGGTAAAGAGCAAGAATTCTTAAAACAGCTGCCTGGACACAAAACTTGGCTCTATCACTTACTAGCTGGGCAAGCTTGGACAAATTTCTTACTCTTTCTGTGTTTCAGTTACTTTATCTGTAAAACTGGGATAACAACATATTACCTTCCTCATATAAGGAATTATGAGGATTAAATTGGTAACATTTATCAATTGCCTAAAATGGTATGTGTGACATAGTAAACTTTATTTAAATAATGTTAAATAAATAGATATATCAGCACCTTCCAACCTGAGTCTTGAATAAACCTGTTCCCACACAATGCTCTATGCAATTACATATCAAATAGGTTTTAGGAATGTTGCATTTTCTGGAGAGTCACGATATAAATTTGTGAATCTAAAGTTTTGAAAGGTCATGTAGCCTGAAATTCTTGTTTAAATGTAATTATGCCAACATTTCCCAAGTCTGTTTCTGCACAGAACTCCTTTCCCCCTACCTAACAGGTGTTACTACCCCATATGGTTCCAGTTAATACCATTTGGGGAAGTCTTAGTTGTGTACCTGTTACTGCATTGCTTTGTAATGATTTGTGTGTAATTTTACATACATATATATAATCTACATATTTCAAGTCACAATGGGAACAAAGTTACGAACTGAGATTTTAATATCATTTGTATTTATTGCTCTACTGCTCTCTTTCTCTCTTTTTTGTCAGAACTCCTGTACAGGGTTTCACATAAAATACCAAGCATGCTGATTTCAATGTAATAGAAAATGTTATTTAAAACAACAAATCCAAGACCTATGCGTTTAACTGCTACAAACAAAGGCCGTAGCCACATCCATAAAAATGCTGTTTCAGGATAAACGCTTGAGGTGATGGATACCTCATTTACCCTGATGTGACTTTTATACATTACATGCCTGTAACAAAATATCTCATGTACACTGTAAATATATATACACCTACTCTCTGCCCACAAAAATTAAAGAAATTTTAAAAGTAAACTTTAAAAATGCCCATTTAAGCAGAAAAAGGCTTAAAAATGATAGTATTACTAAAACATAAGAACAAAAAACCTTTTGTGAAAACCTGAAAAAGTCTCCTTTCAATATCAAGGCCCTGAGGCTGACTTAGTCACCTCCAATACGATCTACCTTTGCACGGAAGAGAACCCCCTGACTGAAAAGAAGTTGTCAGAAGCTTCATCTTTCTCTCCTTTCTTTCCTACCATAGAGTCTCAGCCTTGACTTATACAAAAACAAAAAACAAAAAATACAGGCAATTTGCTCCTACAGTATGGAGAATACTTCTGAAACATCCAGGAAATGTCTCTCATATCTTTCAGGGCAGCATCACCCAGAAGGGAGTGAGCAGTAAGTTTCCCCCTTTCCAAGTACAGAATCCAATATGTATAGCAATTTAAACTATATTAAAAGCAGCATCACAAATCAAAGAAGATATGTATTTAGAAAGAAAAGAGGTTTGAAAAACCTGCTACTCCACTTGAGGGAAAAATAAAAGTGGGGATCCCCACTTTAAACTATACATCAGAATACATTACAAAACAGACAAAGAAGCTGTCCATTACACTAGAGTGGTCAGAAACAAGGACTTATGCACCTGACAGACTTAGGATTGATTCCTGACTCCATCTCTTCCTAACTGTTTTGCCTTGGGCAAATGACATGAATTCTGGACCTTCGTCTTCTCAGGTAAAATGAGCAGAATGGTATTTTCCTCACTGGAATAAACCTAAGTGGCCATCAACAGATGAATGGATTAAAAAAATGTGTATCCATATACAATGAAATATTATTATTACTTTAAAAAGTAGATCTTTTCATTTGCAACATCATGGATGGACCTGAAGGACATTATGCTAAGTGAAATAAGTGAGACACAGAAATATAATTACTACATGATTTCTAGTATCTAGAGTCTTAAAAAGTCTAATACACAGAAACAGTGAGTAGAACAGTGGTTACCAGGGGCAGGACTCTGGCGGAAATGGGGAGATGTTGGTCAAAGAGTATAAAGTTGCAATTACGTATAATGAATGAATCTAGAGATCTAATGTACAGCATAAGGACTAATTTGCTAAGAGAGTAGATTTCAGGTGCTCTCACGAGAGAAAAAGGTAACTCAGTGAGGAGATGAATATATTTGACTATTATAATTTCACAATGTATATCAAAACATTATATTATACACCTAAATATCTTCAATTAAAAATCACATTTAACTTAAGTATATACAATTTTATTTGTCATTTATACTTCAATGAAATTGGAAAATAAGTTTAAAATTTATGCTCAGCAAAAAACACTGTCAAGAGGAAGAAAAGACAAACCACAGACTGAGGGAAAATATTGGTCAAAGGTGTATCTGATAAAAAAAACTGTTATTTAAAATATACAAAGAACTCTTAAAACTCAACAATAAGAAAATATAAAACCTAGTAAAAAAAATAGGCCAAACACGTTAAAAGACATATCACCAAGAAGATATAGGAGATGGTGAATAAGAATATCAAATGATGACCCACATTGTATGCCATCAGGGCAATGCAAGTTAAAGCAACAATGAGATACTACTACACATCTACTAGAATGGCCAAAACCCAGAGCACTGACAGCAAATATGGCAAGGATGTAGAGTAAAAGGAACTCTTAGTCATTGCTGGTGGGAATCCAATTTAGAAGAGTTTGGCAGTTTCTAATAATACTAAACATACTCTTAGCATGTAATCTAACAATTACACTCCTTGGTATTTATCCAAAGGAGCTGAAAAGTTATGTCCACACAAAAACCTGCACATAAATGTAGAAACTTTATTCATAATTGCCAAAACTTGGAAGCAATCAAGATATCCTTAAATAGGTGAATGGATAAATAAACTATGGCACATCCCCAAAATGGAATACTGAGTGCTAAAAAGAAATTAGCCCCTGGAAAGATATAAAGGAAATTTAAATGCATGTTACTACGTGAAAGATGCCAATGTGAAATGGTTACATACAGTATGATTCCAACTATGTGGTATTTTGGAAAAGGCAAAAGTTTGGAGACTTTAAGCAGATTAGTGGTCACCAGGGATTGGGAAAAGAAAGGCAAAAACTGGCAAAGCATAGGTTATTTTTAGAGCAGTGAAACTGCATTGAATGATACCATAATGGTAGATAAATGGTTATTACACATTTGTCCAAACTCAAAGGATATGTAACACCCACAGTGAACCCTATGTAAACTATGACCTCTGAATGATAATATATGTGTTCAGGATTTCTAAAAAATGCACCCATTCCAGTGGGCAATGTTAATCATGGTAGAGGCTATGCATGTATGAAGGTAGAGGTATATAGGCAATCTCTGTACCTTCTGTTCTATTTCTTTTCTGTTTTTTGTTGTTGTTGTTGTTGTTATTTTTAGATATGGAGTCTTGCTCTGTTGCCAGGTTGGAGTGCAGTGGCATGATCTCGGCTCACTGCAACCTCTGCCTCCTGAATTCAAGCTATTCTCCTGCCTGAGCCTCCCAAGTAGCGGGGACTACAGGCGTGTGCCACCATGCCCAGCTAATTTTTGTATTTTTAGTAGAGACGGGGTTTCATCATGTTGGCTAGGATGGTATGGTTCTCTTGACATGATTCGCCCAGCTTGGCCTCCCAAACTGCTGGGATTACAGGTGTGAGCCACCACGGCCAACCTCTGTTCAATTTCATGTGAACCTAAAACTATTCTAAAAATTAAGTCTATTAAAAAAAAGAAATTAAATAACCAATTGGAAAGTGCTCACTCCTTTTCTATTTTCTGAAAAAGATTGTGTAGAATTGATATTAATTCTTCTTTAAATATTTCATAGATTTCTCCATGAAACTATCTTAACTCTTGGAGATAACTTTTTAGGAGTTTTTGTACTACAAACTCAATTGTACAGAATAGAGAACAATAAAAATATGCTCAATAAATTTTGACCCAGGTACAAACACAGTTAAATAATAGGAAGACCTTTTTGAATAAATGGTGCTTCAGCAACTGAATATCCATAGGCAAAAAGTAAGTTTTTTAAAAAGAACTTTTAACTTTACCCACCCATTTTACAAAAACCAACTCAAACAGATCAGGGACTTAAATGTAAAATGTGAAACTATAAACCTCTTAGAAGAAAATCTTTGGAATCTAGGGCTAGGCAGAGAATTCTTAGACTTGAGACCAAAAGCACAATCTATAGAAGGAAAAAGTGATAAATGAGGCATCATATAATTAAGACCATTTGCTGTATGAAAGACTCTGTTAGGAGCACAAAAAGACAAAGTACAGCCTGGGGAAAAATATCTGCATATCACCACATAACTGACAAAGAACTGGTATCTAGAAAAATAAATAACTCAAAACTCAACAGCAAAATATCCAAATAATCTCATGGTCAAAAGGGCAAACGATAACAAAATATATTTTTATCAAAGTAGATATACAGATGACAAATTAGCACACATAATAATGTTCAACATCATTAGCCATTATAGCAATGCAGATTCATACCACAATGAGTTATTACTATACACCTACTATGACGGCTAAAAAATGGTGACAATGCAAAATTGTGGAGAACCTGGATCACTCATAGATCAGTGGTGGAATGTATTAGTGGTGGAATGTACAGTGGTGGAATGTACAGTCACTATGGAAAACAAGTTGTTTTTTCTCTAACCAGCCAACTAGCCAACCAAACAAGCCTAAACATACAACTACCACACAAGCCAGCAATTTCACTGTTGGGCATTTATCCCAGAGAAATGACAAGATATGTTGACATAAAAACCTGCACACGAATGTTATAGCACCTTTATTTGTAATAACCCCAAACTAGAAACAACCTAGACGCCTGTCCTTCAATAGGGAACACTTAAACTGTGGTACAACCATACCATGAAATACATGTAAGAACCTAGATGAATCACCAGAAAATTATGCCAAATGAAAAAACTCAA